>NC_092056.1:11052948-11652948 GCF_039877785.1 Chaetodon trifascialis
TTGACAAACTGAAGCACATCAATCAGGTGAGCTTCTCTCGTTATCTCTACATATTTACTGTGTTTTTTGTGTGTGTCAGGTCTCTCTCTGCTTAAAATCTATGTTTCCATCCCTCATTCTGTCAAACATATGGTAATTGTCTCCTCGGGCAATCTGCTAATTCTCTGTGCTTCTTTGTTTTATGGAACATTAAGTATCTCATGGTGTTCTTCAAGGTACACCGAAACGGCTTGAAAACCTTGAAAAGCTGCTTGCAAAGCTGACGCCCCTTACTCTTTACCTTTGAATAATCCTCAACAAAATAATTTATTTTTATCATCTTTCATATTACCAGTAAGCACCCGCTAATAGAAAGCTAGTCTCAAATGCAAAATCATCTACTGGCAATGAAAAAACAAAAATCAATCATTACACATTTAGAAACCCATTTGATCTGCTTTGTGTGTCTTCATATTTACAAAATTCTTTTTTTTTCCCTTTTTGTCAAAATCAATGTAGCTTTTCTATCACCCTGCCTGCTTTTATGTCTGTTTGTGCTGCTGTGGCTCCTTTCAGTGCTGTTTATCTCTCAGGATGATGAGATTAGGGCAGTTTACGGGAGCACTCTCGCTTCTGTAGCTTCAATAACAGCTGCTCTAGCAGCCTCTGGGTTTTTGCACTGCAGCGGCAGCTTCACATGTCTGTTGCTTTGGTTTTCTGAGTGGCCGGCTGAAGGCCAGGTCACCTCTCTTGACCTCGTGCTGGCACCCCCTCCCTGACTAATTCACACCATCTGTGGGATGTCAGAACACATAAATCTATACCATAACCATTTAAGATCTCCTGATCTGCCTCATTGACATTCAGTCTGTATGTCTCTCTCTGTGTCTTTTTGCCACTTGCATCTTAAACATGCATCTTTGTATGCCCTTGCCGTTCTGTGAATTTTTACCTACAGGAGAAAGTTTTCTGAGGTTGAATACTCAGAACTTGTTTATCTGCTGCGCATGATTTACTGTAACTACTATGAAACAGGTCACGATCGTCAGCTCAGCCCAGATTATGCGATCATTTATAATCTTCTGTATCTTTAAACCCTCTATTTTTTCATGCAATATCTTTTGCACATGCTCACATTTTCTGTTTATTTCCTTTTTCTGCTGGCTTTTCAGTGTAATAAAAACATTTTCATCAGCATCATTCACTTGCCACTTGTTCCTCGTGTCCTGGCATACTCAGTCTTTTATTGTCCCCGATTTGATAACAGATCAATTGTCAACGATTCTCTCATTGATCCCTAGTAGTAAACGTAGGTCTCCATCAATGAGGGATTTGACTTCATGATTACCATCAGCTGCAAAACATGTAGATGAACGTTTAGGTCTAATGACAGCACATTTGTACAATTTAGTTCCTTAAACCTGGAATAACTGATTTTTTTGGTCACTTGAAGGCAGCACAAACAAGCTGTAAACACAACACTGACATATCATCACTTTTTAAATTGATATGGCGAGCAGTTATTGTTACCAGTCCAGTAAAAATGAGCCTAAAACTTCTGTCCAAAGCATTCCTGTGTTAAACTGAAGGCTGTTTTTGAACCATTTGGAGTAGAAACATGGTTTTGGTCTGTTTTGAAAGGTGAACTTTTATCAACAGTGGCCAGAATCACTGTAAATGCTAACGGCATTTAGTACTAGAGGTTTGAAAATGAATGCTTACAGGTGACTATATCTTTCTGTGAATTATTATTATCATGTTTTGGACAAAATATTTTTACTCCAGTGGATCGTCTTGACCTTTGTCAATGTTACCAGACTGTTTTGTTAGTGTTATCAATCCGTGGGTCACTGAGAGGCGTAATTGGTAAATTGTCGCGTCAATTTTAAAAACTGTTTTGTCTTGTGTTGGTGTTTATTGTGCCTCCTGTTGTGATCTTGCAATGGTTTGCATTTATCAATTCATGTGAATCTTAGCTTTCTAATTGTGTATAATATGAATATAAACATGAACGTATTGTTCCTGTCAATAGACCCACAGGCAGGCCGTTGGAACAGAAAGGCTTTGTTGCTATAATCAGACAGCATCATTAAAACTACGAAGGGCAGCAGAATTTGATGTGGAACGCTATGGCTGATAGGTTACACAGACTTTCCAAAAGCCTAGTGAATCGATGTGTGTGTTGTTGCCATTGTCATTGTCGCGAGTGACATTGCCACAGAGCCTATGTTCTGCACTATAAATACATGTTGTCACACTTGTATACCCCCCCCCTTACTTAAAATGTCTTCCTGTTCGCCTGCTTTCAGAGCAGTGTCAAGCATCTGTCCACATGGCGAATATAAATCCAGTTTTCACTCTTCTTTTTTTTCTTATTCTTTTTTTTGGACCAGTGGAAATATCTGTCTCTCTCTTTAGCTGCTCCATGTTCACCAGCTACTCACTAACAGGTACAGTGGGTTTTCAGAGCTTGTTTACCGAAGACTGGAAATGAGGTTGATAAGAGCAGTGAGTGAACCAAATCGGTCAGCTTGCAGGCGGAAAACAAAAACAATGATCTGAAATATATTAAAAAGCTCCACAGAGCTCAAAGCAACTGCAGACATAGGCATTTAATCCATTGTTAATGTAAAAATATTGATTATAGCCGCTTTAAATACCAAGCAAATGCTACTGATGTTGAAAAGACAGGATTTCCCACCAGTTTGTCTGACAGGTATTTTATTACATGGACTAATATGAGATAGTAAAAACAGCAAACACAAACGTTAATTATAATCAGTTGAACTTCCATTATGAAAAAGTTACTGTCTTGTCTTCATTTTTTTTTAATCTTTGTTTCTTTCTCGTTTTTCTTTTTTCCCCTCTCGAAGTTGCAATTACGTATAAAGCTTTTCAATCCTCACACGTGCTTTGCTTTGTTTAAAAATGAGACATGTGAACTCGCAAACGTGAAAGTGATGAAAAATGGCATGAGGGCACAGCATTTGACATATAGTTCATTATCAGTTTACTCACCCATGTGAGAGGCAAATGTCTGGTCTGTGAGCAAACCAACCGAGTCTGACGTGCAGCAAACAACAAACAATGAGAAAAACAAAGCCCTCACAGTGTGACATTTGATTTTCACATTCACAGCTTGCACAAAAGAAATGACATATTGCAGTGGAGCCACGTTTAACCGAGTTGTGTTTTTTGCTTCAGTTTCTGAATAATGTTCTTTTTTCAGAACCTGAGCAGTTGTCTTTGTCCCCGGGACAATTCAAAGACAGTGACAGAACAGATGCACAATGTTTGTCAAACAGTTTCCTCCAAGAACATTTCATCCAAATTTAATTGAAAATAAGATAGATGTAATTTTTAAATACATGAATAAGAAGGAGTGTTCGGTATGAATGGCTTAAAAACTTTTTAACACTGACTCACTGGCTGTTAATTTCCCTTAAACAAATCAACCAACTGTGATCCCACTTAAATGTAAACACGTTTAAGGAATTTGCTGAACAAAGGCAGCGTGAAATGAGAAGACAACCTCAACAGACTTTCAGTCAAAACTGATTTACAACATATGCTTTTTCTCCACGTTATGCTTTGTTTCCTGTCAGAATCCCGCCTTAAATGTACTTTGTGTTTTGTGCTCATTAGCAAGTAGCTTGCTAGCACACCAAACTAATATGGTGACCATGGTAAAAATGCCTGCTTAACATCAACGTGTTAGCATTGTAATTGTGACAATGTTAGCATGCACACGTTAGCATTGA
Source organism: Chaetodon trifascialis (assembly GCF_039877785.1). NCBI lineage: Eukaryota > Metazoa > Chordata > Actinopteri > Chaetodontiformes > Chaetodontidae > Chaetodon > Chaetodon trifascialis. Next base: position 11,056,689 of record NC_092056.1, read on the forward strand.
GCTCAAAGTACTTTTGTACCTTTTGTGTGACAGTGCTGCTAGCATTGCTGAGGACTCTAGACCGCGGGTGCTAGTTAAATTTGACACCCTAACAGATTAAGCTAAATCCGCAAAAATACCTGGAGACCCACCAACTATCGAGCTATAAATTAAAAATGTCAGTATATGTATGATAAGATTGTTAACAATTTCTGATCAGTGTGATGTTCCTTGGAGCTTCACAGAGTAGGCGGAGCTTCGTATTTCAGGTGCTCTTCAGCAACAAGTTATATGCCAATCTCGAAGATTTCAGTCCCGCTTAATTTGGCGACACCTGTCATTTCTGCAGGTAACAGCAAATGCGCTTTAATACTACAGGTCACATAAGTATGGGGGCAACAAAACAAACCATTGTAATTTTAATAAAGCGGCCAGGCAATAATTGGCCTTTTTCCATCATAATGTGAGCAACCATGATGTGATTTTATGCTGCACTGTGAACAGCAGGGCACAGTGAAGGGAGGTTGTTTCCTTGCTGAGAAGTTGAACTTGGTGTGCAGCCTGTCGCCTGCAGCTCTTCATCTAACATCTCAATGTGGCTGCTTCTTCTTGTTCCATTACTCGGTGAAGTATTTCAGTCTGATTTTTTTTTTAATGCTGATCTAGATGCATTTTTAATCATCGATAGCAGTAAGTGTGAAACTCACTGACAAACGCACTGCATTTTGCTGTGAGATACACTACTACAATACAAGTCAACTCCTGTTTCGCCAGTTGAATGCTTTTAATGTGAAAGCTGTGTAAGGGACCAAGCGGACAGGCATGAGGAGTCCCAGGTGGATTTATTTGCACAAAAATTTGTCAATACATAAAATTTGTCAATACATAAAAAGAATTACGTCACTGATGACGTTCGAAGCCTCGCTGGTTCAGGAATTGGTTCGAATATCGGCGCAATTTATATACCGCAATGGATCCACTCACACTTCGTGGGTTAGTGTTGGCAATTTGTTGGATTGTGTGTGACATAGAGGTGCAGTTTCATGGAGCCTGTGAGAAAGAGAAAGTTAACGTTTTGATCTGATGTCGCCCAATAAAAAAAGTACACTTTCAGAAACATTATTTCACGTGTTTTGTGTTTGTTATGCAATATATTATATTTTTCACCGTAAGACTAATTGATTTATTTCACTTGGCAGTCATTCCCATAGCTACACTGTTGCAGGACAGTCTTGAGTGCATTGCAAATTGATAAAATTACAATTACTTAAAATTTGTAGGTTCCACTCCGAAGTGTCGGCATGGTGTGACCCATCACCACCTATAATATATCTGGATGTTTAACAGTCTTTGACCAGCAGGGGGCTTTGTGTGCACATGAATCCTCGAGAAATGAACCTTTTTGTGGACCTTTTGGCTGGAAAACTGGAAGGCTTCAAGAAGCTTCATCTTGCCATCACTACCCACAAGCTGCACACAAAGGGGAACATATATGTACTGGCCGATTGGACCATTTGTGAGACAAAGGGGATAACAAAACCAAACATTCCCAACTAGACTACAAATAAAACAACAAAGGACAACTAGTCTGTCAGTCAGGATATTTAAAAAAATAACCTAAACAAAAACTCCCAAAACCCCACTGTAATTTAAAGAAATAAAGATCCTAAACTAAGCTTTCTATATCCCCCCTCTTGCTGCAGGCACTTGGTACAGCCCGATTGGCCACTTCCTGTATTTAACAGCTCTGTTCAATCAGCCGCATGCTTTGCTCAGGCCTGTCCAGATGTCCCTCTAGCAGCAGCCGGACGCCCAACACTGGTAACTCAAAAGACAAACTGCAGTGTGACTGTACAGAAAATAACTAAAAGTGCGCACAATGCTTTCATCGGGGGCAAAAGGATTAGATGTGTTACCTCATTCAGCACAGATAGTGACTTAACAAACATTTATTTAAATCAAAGTCTTCCAGATTGTGACTTTAAACAGATTTCTAATGAAGGTGAAAGGAAGATTTTACATCTATTAGTCACCAAATCCATCTTTAATAATTCAGGACAAAGTTTAGAGAGACTGCTAACCAGATCACATCTGCACTCCAGCTTGACTTGACTTTGCCTGTTGAGTGGCTGCAGCCAGTTTGATCTTGTGGGGAAGTGATTGGGTGAAGTGTGATGGCTGCCTTCAGTAGTGTTCAAAGAGCCGTTTCTGTGGAAGGGAAAGCCCTCAAAAGTTTGATTTTGTAGTTAAAATCTACTTGTGTTGAAACTCAACATTTGCCCTTCTGCACAAGAGCTGTTTGCCAAATCCTCGTGGTCTGTGCCAGCTCTGCCTCCAGCACATGCTGACAAAATAAAAATAAAGATGCTGTGCCTGTACAGTAGGGTAAATACTGAACCTTGTCTGTTTTCTATGTAGTCATGATGGTAACCATCCAGATCTTGTGTTCAATGAGATGTTCTTTTCTGTAAACTATTCCAAGGTTTTGATTGAGCTTTACGAAAATTAAAGATGCACATAATCCAAAAATAATTGTAGGAACATCTCAAGTCCACTCAATCCAAATTCCACTCCGTCAATGGGTCAAACTGGTTCTGGAGAGGAAGTGCTTTAGATTAATAGATTAGAAGGACAGGATTCGATAGCATTACATAATTTGTCCAAACATCACTGAGCTTTGCAAATAAGATTTAAAAAGTGGCGTGTATTTGTATGCGCCTCTCACCAGAGAAGGACAGCCAGTAAGTACAAATGCTAACATGGTTGTGCAAATGAGGAATGTCCTTTTTCAGCTGCAAAGGCAGAATTTGTATGATGTTGTTTTAGTGCTGCACAAAGCCTGACCTGAATTCATCCGTTGTTAGCGGCACTAAGAGCGACACAGAGGCTGTTCACACCTGGTATTACATTGGTCTCAAGTGGGCGTTTGTGATCAGATCTCACTCCCTGCACTGTGCAAATATGCAGATGTCATTTCCTTTTGCAAAGACCAAATGTGTTTGTAACCGGCGCGGTGGCCCAACAGTGGTAGCCAACACACCGGGACAAATTGCCAATGTGTCTTTTGTAAACAGAAAGAACTTAATGTGTGACGTTTGGTCGAATTTGCAGAAGGCCTGAATAATTGTGAACTTGTTGAAGACAGTGTTTCACAAAGTTTATAAAGCTGTTGAACCTGAAATACCATCATGCTGAGATACCACATCAAGGCTGTCAGTATTTCAAACCCCGGTGCAGTGCTTTGTTATCTGATGGGCCTTTAATCATTAAACTGGACTTCCTACATTGTATTTTTTATTGTGTTTAAAAAGATGCGGGGGGTCATGTCTCTAGGAGCCTTTGTGACTGATACATAATAAAACACAGAACTATCTGTTCTGTATGAGTAGTTTCATTTGCTTAAATTATTGTCATTAGTTGTGTTATAGAAGGCGTTTCCAATCACTTTAATGAGGGCTTACATGGACTGTTACGTATGAACTATTTCTTTGTCTAAGGCTGCCTCACAAGGAAACCCTGCTGTCATGAAAATTACACTCATGCTGTTGAACTCTTACTGTCTGAAAAAGCAAATGATTTAAATAGACCAGATTGATCTTCATCACTTATAAAATGGTTCCTGTAGAGTCTGAAGTATACTGTACTGTCCAGAGTAAGAAATGCTATAGAAATTATTTGCACTTTAATGCTGGACACCAACATAGAGGGAGGTGAAATCTTGTCAAAAAATTGTAAACCTTCATAGTGTACATTCAGTACTATTCATTTAACAGCTTGTGTGCTCACAGTCCTTGAGTCTATCTTGCATTATCATCTCATTGGGACTTGATTTGCAAATGGGTCTGATTTGCAAGTAGTTCTGATGGGTATCTCACTAGCTGGTGAAGAGCGGCAAGTGTCAGCCTGTGTATGACCTGAATTGTCAACAATACATTTTAAACCCCAGCGTTTTATTCCTCCGCTGTCTCAAACATGTTGATCACACATGTTATTAGGCAGACAGAATACACGCCAGGCAGTCTAAGGAAGTGGCAATCATGTAATTCACCGACAATGGGGCTGTTGAAGATGGAAATTGGGGCTTGAGGAGGATATGTGGGTCACATTCAGATTTGAAATACAGCCAGTGTTAAATGATGATTCCTTGAAATTTAAATTTATTGGATTTATGTGTGGTAGATGAGTACTAGATGCAAGAGGAGGAAGTATAGAGAGTGTGTGTGTGTGTGTGTGGGAGGGGGTTAATGGTAGCTCAGTTTATGATCAGGAAAAACATCAATTACATATACCAGTGCACACACTCATTCCACGGTTCACATGAATGACTGTGGGCACATCTGGATGTGCACTACACAGTATATTACTTCTATAAATCACTACAGTATTGGCGCACCTCATTAATATGATGAAATTTACAGTACCTTAAAGTACATGTGCATATGGGCATGAATGGCAGGCCGAGGCAAAAGGTGAAATTCTACTACCTTAAAAGACGCTGCTGTTGGGGCATTTTTATGAGGATAAGAATGATGCACCCATGCAAATGTCGATTTTCATGTTTTTCATCTACATATCAGAAATGTTCTTTACTATTTCCATTTATTCGCCCCTGACCTTGTCTAACTCAAGTGCAGAAAGTGCTCACAGTTTCCATAGAACTAAATGGAAATGTATCATTACTATTCCACGGCAGGGCCTGCAGGAAAACACAAAACAGCAATGCAGCTATTGACAAATTCATCATGCAATCTGAGCATACAAACTCTAGATTTCATCATCTTCCTCATCAGCAGCTCTTTGCTATGAATTATTTGTTGGCTCCTCTCCTCCTTGGCTGTCCTCTCCTCTTGATGTGGTAAAACCCATCAAGAATCTATAAGTAGGTCCTGTCCCTGTGTCTCTCAATCAAAATCAGGAGCAAGCAGCTCCTCACCCAGTCTGCGGGCTGAATTATTTACCAGTCATTGATGTGGTGGTTGACCAGCAGTTTTGCTTGTGAATTATTCAGGCCCCCTCTGCTCTTAGTCCAAAGGATTAACACTGAAAAAATATTCACATTTTATTTGTTGTGCTCCAAAACATGCATTTATATTTGACTGCATTAGAAGTCCAGCTGAGGAGCAAAGACAGTTCTCCAGCGGTATTTAATGCATTGCATCCGCTGAATATGACTGACACATCCAGTTTGTTCGATCAATTCATGTTGGTATTCACCAAGGAATCTGAAGTCAGATACACTTGGAAAGTGAAAGCAAATCTTAATAATTAATTGGAGACAAACACCAAAGCCTGCAGCGTCATGATGTTTTTTAACCCACGCTCATTGTGTCATTCATTATACCCGTGAGGTAACCGCAGTAAATAAAAACATTCCAAGACAAATCCAGCCAAGCTGCGTACCTGTAGATAACAATGTTATCTTAAATGATTGCATGTGCTTATCCATGATTAAAATCCAGCTTGAGCAGCAGCAGCATAAGCCTCTGAGGAATTGGCCAGTTGCGTTATTCAAGTTGGTGAAAAATGCTCATATTGAACATATTCACAGTATTCACTATTATTTTTGTCAGTGTGTTTAAATGTTAACTTTTTTTCCTACCATAGATGCTCATAAGAACTAAGGTACGATTGAAAGGATAAAGACGACTGGCGTTGCTCGACATCTTTCAATACTTTCTGGTTTCCCCACCATATTTGTGATGCAGCCTCAAGCCCATTGCTTCCTACTGAAGACTTAAATCTTTAAAAATAGGTCATGAATCTATGGCGCTGTAGTTTTTTTTTTTTTTTTTTTGCAAATGTTACCCAAACAGAAGTAAGTATATTTGTCGAGGACTATTTTCAATGGTGGATTAACACACATTTGTTGCTGTAGCGAGTATTCCCAGCAGCGGGGCAGTGTGAGTGGGATTGCCTCAAATAGACTACCATATTCATAGTATAGAAGGAGCATGTCTCCAGTGCAAAGCTGTTGCTCAGTGATGAGTTTTTAATAGTTTTTGGCTAATAGTGGTCTGTTGCAGAGAGAAGTAACCCGCATCATGCTTTACATGCTAGTAGGATCACCTCGTTGCTGGTCTCTGTCTTTTTGTGGGATTTCCTGGCAATAAGCAAATTATGGAATATCTGCAGCATTATCCTGCATTGAGTCATAGGACAGAGGGTTTATTTGAATGACAGTGTTACTCTAAAATTCACATCATACGCTACTTTCTACTCTGGCCTCTCACTCACTGACCTGCTGCCTCTTTGCTGCTGCTGCATTTGGTCTGGATAAACATCCTGTCAGTGCTGCCACTGCAGTGAGGGAGATGGAAAATGACAGTGTGTGTCTTGGGAGCCGATTCACATCCTGACACTTTTCTCCTCTGACTGGCAAATATGATCATTGTAAGATCTCTCCTCCACTGTCTAGAAGTATGTGCTCCAAGAGAATACTAATGATCTTCAAAATCCGCACACAGCTTGATTCATCTCTTGGCTCTCTGGAGGTGTGATTCACTTTGCCACATGACATCCTGCACGTCTCTAGGAAATGTACCCAATACATAATCTGCGCTGTACATTTTAATTGACCATGAACGTGTGCTATTACTCGTCACTGGCAGGTGATCTGAAACTTTGTTTTTTGGGAAAACCACCACAGGAAATGCAGACTGAGTGTTTGTGTAGGCAGGATGAACATAGTGATAATGCTCTTACATTTATAAGATTCATGTAATGTGGCCGATGCCTTGTTCCATTACTGCAGATACAGGTAAAGCACATGCCTTATTGGCTTGAGGTCACAAAATGACAGCTGAGTGAACATTTCAAGCATAAGATTGAGAGATGCTACAGAAATTGAATGGATCAGTATTTTTAATGGCTCTATATTTAAGCAAAAAGTACCCTGAAAGCCAGGAATACATGATGTAGAGTTTAATTACTATTACTATTACTGTTTTAGTTCCACCTGCTTCACTTTAACTCCAGGGGCTGATGCCTTTTATCAAGTTCATCTGTGTTAAAAATACAATTTGTGCACCGTGGCACTGTCAACCTTGAACAAGAAGTAAAGAAACACAATGGATAGTATGATTAAGTGATACCTCAGAAAATACACAATAAACACAGAGCCATACACATCGTAGGCACAGTGCTGGTGTCTGTGTGCATATTTGTGTGTGTGTGTGTGTGTGTGTACACTATTCATTATTCTACCTGTGGGAAGAAACTGTCTTTGAAACTGGTGGTGCATGATTTAATGCTCTGGTAGCGTTTTCCAGATGGCAGGAGTGAGAATCGCATGTGGGCTGAATGACTGGTGTCCTTGATGATGCTTTGGGCTTTCCTTGTGCAGCGGGTAATGAAGATATCATAGAGTCGTAGGAGGTCTGTGACAGTAAATTTTTGATGCTAGCATTTACAGTGTTCTGCTGCAGTTTCTAGTCCTGTACAGTCAAATCTGCCAAAACAAATACTGTGATGCAGCCTGTCAGAATACTCTCCAAGGTGCAGTGATGAAAGTTGAGCCAAAGCTCGCTCCCTGTAGCAATTTTTTTTTTGGTTAGAAGCCTCACGAACTACACTCTTTATGATTTCCCGAGGAAGCAGCTGTTATTATGAAAAAGTTTGTGATATGTACAGCAGTGAGTTTAGATACAAACAACAAATATGTCCCAGCAAACAAATAAATCACTCAAAAGGACCAGTGAGAATCGGAATGAGATAAGTGGTAATGTCATCGAGCTAACATGCTCATAACGGCAGTGCTACAACGCTGATTTTTAGCAGGTACAATATTCATCATCTGTTCATCATCTTAGTTTAGTGTGTTAGCATGCTAGCATTTGCTAATTAGCACCGATGGCGATGCTAGAGGAAATGTTTGGAGACAGTCAATATGATTCATCCTCATGCCAACATAGAAATTTGTGCCATATGTAATGACAATCCAGCCAATAGTTGTATCCAATAGTGTTAAATTTGACTTTTCACAAAGTTGAGGTGGATCAGCACCAGCATGAAAGCCATTTGTCAATTGCTAAAAGCCTGTGGTTGAACAAGCCTTTAAATATTGTGTGACACTGTTTCAGACTAAATGCCTGAAGAGCAGATGGTTTGTGCAGAATGAAGAGCAGCACAAAATCCTACAAAGGAGCTAACTAGGATTCTGCTGACCACCTTAGAATGCAATAATCACAATAATTATTTCCTCTGCGTAGGTGCATAAAATGAACTTTTCTGGCATTTTTCTCCACCATGACTTGTCCTGCCTCTCATCAATGACAGAATCCCACTGGATACTTGGGGTAGAAGTCAGTGTGTTTGGAGTCAGAGTTTAACGTAGTCAAGCTCTGGTCACAAAACCTGGTGGAAGAATCATTGTACAACCCTGATTCCCTGACCCTGAGTAGGACTGTAAAACATAAGTAAAACAGAACGTGACAATTTGCTAATCCTTTTTAACATGTACTTAACCGAAAACAGTACACATACAATATATCTAATGTGTTATCTGACCAGCTTCATTGATTTTTGTAAATATCTGCTTATTCTGAATTTGATGCAGCAACACGTTTCAAACAAGCTCGGACGGGAGCGACAAAAGACTGGGAAAGATGCGGAATGTTCTAAAAACACCTGTTTGGAACATTCCACAGGTAAACAGGTTGATTGGTAACAGGTTAGAGTATCAGCCAGTTACACATAACACATGAAGGAATTAGTACATGGGCTCAAGAACGCTGCAAAAGTGATGTCAGTTAATACAGTTCATTTGCAGATGATTGCATTCTGTTTTTATTCATGTTTAACACAGCGTCCAAACTTTTTTGGAATCAGGATTGTCATGCTTAACATGCAGTGTGCACTTATAGCTTGTGCAGCCGTGTGAGAGAGTGTAGCAGCTCTCTTCATGGGAAATAATTGCCTTTTTCTGCACAATGTCGAACTTGCAGTTTTGGTGTGAAAGCGCTGTATTCTGTATGTCTTCCAATCAGCCAGTTACATGAAAGAAATTCAAGGTGGTACCGGTGCCAGAGGGATGGCCACCAGTGTACCTTAAGACACAGAAAACCTTTTAACAGCTTTAACAGTTTTAGCAGATGAGCCGCTGAAGGAAATGGGAATTTAATTAGTACAGTAAGTCCCTATTCCACCGTAAGTTCAGTTTTCTTTGACTATTTCCTTCCAGTTAGACGAGTTTTAATTAAACACAGGCAGCTACAGCAATTTAACACAGCAAATGGGAATGAAAATATATCTGGTAATAAAGCAGTGTGACTCACATATAAAGGCTTGTCTCTAATAATACTGTATGTCAAACAGAGGCCCGGTTCACTTCTTAGTTCAGGTTAATGATTGCAGCTGTTTGAGAATTAGGAGCACATAGAATTTGGTGTAACTGAATAGAGAGCTCATAAAATAACCTCAAAATATGGTGTGATTGCTCTAGTGATTGGTACTATTTGACATCATTACTCTCCACACACTGCAGAAGCAGGCAGGGTCCTGCCCAAGGGTGCCTACTCAGAGCAGTTTCTCATCAGGACATGCACTGAACGAATCAGAGCAGCCAGTGTGAGACAAAGCCCAGTACCATTCACAGAAATGTGGCTAATAAGTAAGGCTATTCAGGCATACTTCATTGTGTGTCAGAAAGAGCAGTACAGCTGCTCAATACAACACAGGGCAGCCAGTCCCCCGGCCCAGAAGAGTAAGAGTATTGATTAGCTTGTTGATTGGCAGACTGGGTCAAATATGACTGGTGTTTGTTCAGCTTTGGAACAAATGAGTTTGCTGTTGATATCACTAGCTAACAAGAGTTTCATGCAGATCGTGTCATCTGGCGGTGACCACACAAACCAAAAGCACAGGTTTTCTGGATGAAAAGCAAATCTGTTCATTCGTGAAAATGAAGTTTCATTATCCCTCTCAGCTCCTTATTTGCATAAACTCTTTTTTTGTGTATGCTCCTTTCATGTCAGTCAGTGTATTGTCTGATAATGTTCACATTGTTAAAGGATAACACAGGGGGTCCAAAATGTTTGTTATTGTTAACAAAACCCATGAAACCCAAATCCAACAATGTGTCTGCAGATCACACAACACTTTCCTGCCTTGTCTGTGGCTATTGACTCCAGGGCCAATGGCTCTACGTGAAGATCTTTAAAAATAGGTTGGTAATACTTTCACTTTTAAAAACCAGCTAAATAATTTCCTCAAAAAGCCTGATTGAAGACTTTGAAACCTGCATTTATGACAGCAGGATGGCATATGTGCGATCAGCTCAAAATAACATACAGTTAATGAGGGAACATATCCTCTGGTGCTACAGTAGCACTCCCTAATGTGTGCTTGATAGATTTTAAATAACAGTGGAGCTACTTGACAAAGAGAAATGAGCTTATTCAAGCTGTGGCTACACAGGCAATGCTGGTTAGTGACCTTGATGGATTTGATCTTTTAATGATTTTTGTTGGTAATAAAAAATACAGAATATCACCGGCCTAATCCTTTCATTTTGGTCCCTGTTCCTCCAACGTGCAGGAGTAAACTGGGAATAGAAAATATACATTTGGTAGTAAGTAAAGTAAAGTAAATAATTGGAAAATGTTTCAGTTTATCAAAGTCAGCAGAGCTGTGATCAAGTCCAGTGATTCTCCTCACACATCAAAGTTTCTAGAGAATAAAGTTGATTTGAGACTTGACCCTAAAGTCGTGTGGTCGAGTTTACGTATTTACATGTGAAAGAAAACAACACTTTTTCCTCTTACACTCACGTACGTGTATACACAGCCTTATTTATACATACATCTCAGCCTTTCACCTCCTTGCAAACCACAAATAAGTGCATCATAAAGCTCAGGTTGGATGTTGTCTCATATGTGAAGGTTAATTACTTCAAGATGCGGTTTCCTCTGTAACGGGCTCAGAGTCGGCAGCCTTTGAACTGAACATACTGAGCCCTCAAGCGGTGCTCCACCGCCTGCATTGTAGGGCACAAAGTTCAAATTCAGTCAAACTCCCAGACCAGGCTAATCTCAGGCACGCAGAAACTCATTATCACACGATTCATGAAAGTTTGATCGATCTCTGACATGAAAAGAAAGAAAATCATGCCAATTACACACATAGAAGGAGCGCTTGCATTCTGTCCAAACTCTCATCACTTTCCATCTTCTAGCCTGTCACCACTGAGGAGCAGAGACCCCAGACAGGGTAATTATCGGCACAGATATGTCCCCGCTCAGCCATGGCAGCAACCCTGACACTTGCTCCCCTGCACTGAACCACAACAGTAACTAATTAGCATAGACACTACCTTTCTGATCAACACAAAGCAGTGCCTCTTGTTTCCAGTGACGCACCATGAATTTAAATGAGCCAATTAGCGTATGCGTTTCCCCTGGTATCGAGTTCACAAAGTCTTTGAGATTCTGCTGCACAGCAATACAGCAGAAAGTTTAGCTGCCCCGCGGGCCACTGCGGCCAAGAGGGGTGAGCGTCTTGTAACTTCAGGCTATGGATTCATTTAAGTATAGTTTGTAGTTGGTGGCCATTGGGATAATTATTGATGCACATAGTCAGTATGATAAACTTTAATTCAGCAGCCTAAGAATGTGTATTTTATTATTATCATTATTTACCCCTTAAAACTGAGTTTAACTTCTTATTTTTAATGTTGAAAGCACTCATATGAAGAAATCAGGATTCAGCAGAAATGTGGGCAGAAAGTTTTATAAAAAATATGCCATTTGCAGTGCAGCCAGTCTGGAGATTTGCAGTTTTTAATTACTTAAGAGGAGTGTGGCTGATTAGCAGCATAATCAGCAGCTCTTTGCATTTTCTCTTCATTTTCTGATAGCATATTCTGTACTGTCCTTGCCATGAGAGGACCTTGTTCACTGCTGTGAATATTGAATGTGAATATGATATACACATAATGTGGCTCTAATGCTTCTTGCAGCAGGGCATACAAAAACTTTTAAAGTGTGGGCACACAAACAGAGTTAAAACTATTTCAAACTGCCATGAAAAAATGCATATTTCTCTGTGTCTTCATTCACAACCAGCTGTTGCAGGGAAAGTCCATTCCTAAACTGGGGTCGCTGGACCAGATTGAAACAGGAAGTGGAGACACAGAGGGACGTTACAGCGGTGACTGTGATGACGAGGACGGCTGCGGTGGTTCAGGTGGTGGCGAGAATAAGAGGAAAGTCCCCAGAGTCTCCAAGTGTAAGTCTAATCTTTTTTCATTTTGTTGAACAATTAACTAATTAAACTTTTGAGGACATCGCTACCCAGCATACCTTAACGACGGACCCATATTTGTCCCAAAGAGGTAACCTTAAATGACAAGAATATGCCTCTTGAAAGGGGGTATTTATATTGCATAGGTTTGGGTGAAATGGCTGCTGATGGAAAGTAGGTAGAAGCTAAATGTTGTACAAAGCATCTCCTCTCTTTGTACAAAGGTGTTTTTGTACATGATTTCTTATAAGTAATACATAGAATGAAATAGACTGACAGCATAAATACAGCCTGTTAAGTCATAGGCGACATGTATGTACCCCTGCTTATGAGGGGCCGTACAAGCCATAATTCATTCTGGTCCTCTCACATACACATATTTTCTCTCATACTCACATACATTCTCCTTTCACACACATACATTCTCCTTTCACACACTCCTGTTTTCACTCTCACGCACACATACATTCTTCTCTCACATATTTACATTCTCCTTTCACACACATACATTTTCCTCTCACACACTCCTATTTTCACCCTCACGCACACATACATTCTCCTTTCACATACATATATTGTCACTCTTGCACACACATATATTCTCTTAGGTTTGTCGTTATTTAGTTATATGACTGAAACAGGTTTTGCTGCTGATCTCCTCCTTAGTAGTGACAAGCCTAGCTTGCATGCTGGTCCTTCCGCCTGCATTAGTTAGACTGACAACTTGCAGTTAAATTTTCAGTACGTTGTATTCACCTTTTTCTTGGACGGGAGTTCCAGTTGCCAAAGTGTGTCCGAGTCTGATATCGCAAAGACTGCTGCAGATGAACCTGTCACCTGTCGCCCAAGCGACGAGGATATGGATGCGATCGTTTCTGGGGATGATAAAATATTTCTTTAAACCCCAATGGCTTGTTGCACTGCTCGAGACTCCTCTCCACCTTCCATGCTGACTGTGACCTAAACGTGACCCGCCCGCTTGAGCCTCTCAGCCAATCACCGCGCAATAAATGATGGACTTCTTTTTCCACTATACTGACTTCCTTTTCCGCTATACTTTCTCACACATACATGTATTCTTCTCTCACATGCATATATTTTATTTGTACATATACATATATGCCTATTTATTTAGGAGAACGTATGTTCGTGGAAGAGTGACAATATATGCACGTAAAAGGAGAAGTTGTGTCTGTGTGAAAATGAAAATATATGTATGTGAAAGGAGAATGTGTGTGTGTGAAAGGAGAATGTATGTGTGTGTAAGGAGAATTTATGTGTGTGTGAGAGTGACAATATATGTATGTGAAAGGAGAATGTATGTGTGTGTCAAAGTGAAAATATATGTATGTGAAAGGAGAATGAATGCATGTGAAAGGAGAATTCATGTGTGTAAAAGGACAATGTATGTGTGTGAGAGAGAAAATATATGTATGTGAGAGGCGAATATATGTGTATGAGAGGATCAGAATGAATTAAGTCTTGTACGGCCCCTCATACCTGCTTTTTTGTTTCCAATGCATACTTCAATTCTGCTTTTTGCCCATCGACCCTTTCAAATTTAAAGTGAAAATCAAGTTCTCTTGTTCTTGATCAGTGAAGACTATATTTTAGTTAGACTTGTTCGGGTCTCCATTTTATGACAGTCGTAATAATAGTCATTAAAGGTAATAGTTGCTATGGGGACATTATTGCAATCATGGCCCGTTACTTTAAAAATTATTGCTCCCCATAGGATCAGTAACCCCTGATGAATCACAGGAGGAGCTCTCCTTTTCACTTTTCTACCTTTCACACTCTCTTCTCCTCTCCTCTCAGCACACGGAGTCCTCCTCTCCTCTACTCTCCATCAAACATGCTAACAACCTGATTAATCACCTCTCTCGTTTTGCCCACGGCGACAGCGAGGAAGGAGGGGTCATCCAAACAAGCCGTTCTATCCGTTTAAATGTTTCCTTTACTGCTTGTCAGTCTGTCCCGAGGCTTTAGCAGCTCAGGCTCTCGGAAGCTGCTTAACAATCGCTCATCTGAGGCTGTAGGGAGGCTCTGACATTTATCACCCATTACTGTAGAGCCGCCCTTTCCCTGTCATAGGCCAGATCAGCCTGTCTCCCATATTTATGACCCACTGTCTGTTGTGACCTCTGTCAAGCATGTCCCCTGCTGCCTGACCCTCACACAAACACTGAGGATTCTCCACCTGAACCAGACCTCTGGCCGGTCCCTGCAGGATGCTGCAGGGTTTTTAGCATTTATTGCTACAGAATATTTTTCTTTCAGTGGCTGTTTATTGTGCCCATTTTTCTTTGGTTTTTATTGGTGTAGTAGAATTAAATGAATTAGTAGAATTTGCAAGCCAAATATACAGCAGCACTAAAAACATAATGCTTTATTGGCCTCTCTTACTGGAAGAGTCTTACACAACATAAAACAGATTGAAAGTCCAGCAAATACTTACTGTAAGTACTTATCCTTTATGTTTTATGAACAGGAAAAGTCGTGCCTTCAAACATACCAAAGAAAGTACTACTCTTGCACTTTTAATTGGACCTTACCTTTAAAAACAAATATAATCAGCCCGTCTTGTCTTTTTTGATAACATAAAATTGTGTAGTTCTTGTCTTTATCTGCAGGCACAATTTATATGGAAAAGTTTAATCCAAAACAACCTGCAATCCTTCAACCTGCAGGAGTTTATAAAGATTACAGATAAACAAGGATGTCATTATTGTTTGTAACCAACATAGACATATTACACTTTCAGACACAAACTGGTGTATGACACAGGTTAATAAAAGCATGTTCAGCTGTCAAGACTGTCAGTTACTAATAAACACTTTGACCCAAGACCTGATTATGTAGTCAGAATTTTCCTTGTACAGATATGTGTACTAAACAGGGTTGTCAGGCTTCACTGTTCACAGCAAAGCGCCAAGCTGTGACCGTAACTTCACCCTCGGGGGAACATCCTAAGCTCCCAGTGCACTTCTTCAAAAGTGCTTGATGGATGGTCAAACAGCTTTGGAAACCTCCTCCCTCAAACACCTTTCAGACATCGTTCGGGGGGGCTGTTTCCCAACATTTCTGTTACTTCCACACACTGACAATCCGGCGTTCACACCCTGTTCATGCAGCAATCATGCTAGTAAGCTGGGTCTGAACTTCTTTCTCTAGCTCTTTTTTTCTTTCTCACACAACTATTTGTGCCACTTTTCATCTGTACAACCAAGTGCAACACTCTCCATGCCCTCCAGGAGAGTCTGTCTGAGGCCATATTTAAACAATATTGCGTTCCCCCCGTTTCAGTGATGGCAGGATTTTCACTCCACCTTTGAATGCGGCAGTTCAGAATAACTATGGACACTTTTGATTTCTGACCAAATAGTTCTGTTTGAGCAGGACCCATAGACGCAGACCCTTCAGGTGTATTTTGGGGTGGAGGGTGGGGCTTTTGAAATGCCGTATGCACACCAGTAGAAATATCTCGCACACTTCACTTCATTGATTGTAGAAAGTGATCTTCACCCTTTCATAACAAAGCCAAGCACTCCACATCAAACCTTGACCATAGCATTGTCAGATCATCAGGCAAAAGGATGCCGCCTGGCTGACAGGGCCAACAGATCAGAAGAAGCTTCTCTGTGTTGTTTTAGAGGAGATAAGCAAACAGCATATTTTGTTAGAATTTGTCAGACTTGTTGCGTGTGTCCATGTCTCTCTACTCTCCCCTCTTGCTTTTATGCTTTGACCAGGTTGTATTTGATAAGACCCGTCCACTTGAGAATGACAGCCAATCAGAAAAGACCCTCTGACTCTAACACAGATGGCAAACTTCAGGTCTTATTCAGTATAAATTAGATACAATATGCTTTTGGGTCACTTCAAACAGAAAGTAGAATAATCCACATCACAATTTCTGGAGTTTTTCAAATGTGTTTTTTTTTTTTTGGCGCTATCAGCAGCACAAGCTGAGTGTCATCTATTTGCATTATATTCGAGAGAAAACAGACATCTCTACAGCCGATATCTCCAGAACTCGGCAACTCACACCAAAACAATCTGGATGGATAAATAGCACTACAAGAGAAACAAATATACTTTTGATTTTTAGTGTGGCTGGAGTCAGTAGAAGTTGCCTGATGACATCATGTGCTAAGCAGCACATGAATTGATTAGCCACAGCCCACAGCTCATAGGGCAGGGAGATGGTTTGTTGTGTCTGGGATGGGCTGTGATCGTCACACTCATTTAGATCAGACAAGCAAGTAGTGCAGATCTGCATCCGCTGCACTGAGCTCTCACCAAATGTTTTGACAGTCAATACATTAACTTTGTTTTCAAAGGATGGAAAACATAATTAATTTAGTTTTATTTGCTGCTTGAAATACAGCTGAGGGTTCTTAAAAGTTACAGCATCTCACTGTAGCAACAGTTGATAAATTGGCTACCATGAGGCTAAATCACAGTGGTGGTGATACACTATTAATGAACATTATTAGTTTTTATTTCAGTGTTTCTGTGTGCAAAACTTCAAAACAGAAAGCTGAAGAGACAGAAATACAATATTAAATACAAGTACAGAACCAGAAACAAATGCAGCCACAGAACTGGGTAAAATATCCATGAAGGTGAGATGAAAACCAAAGTGCTAATATCATCTCAGCACATACACGATCCAGGCACAGCGTTGAACAGAAATTTAAATAACATGGAATTATTCACGGTCAAATCACAGGGAGAGTGAGAGAGAAGTGCTGAAAACAAAGTGAGAGAGAATATGTAATGTGGTGGTTTGTGTTCCAATCTTTTTCACAGTGTTTATCACTAAAGTTTTAAATCTTAGTCTATGTAGAAGTTACAGTAATGTGCAATGTATTTCCAGCTGCAAGTCTGTCAAAGCAGAGTACAGTGATGTTGCTATAACAGTGCCAGATACCTAAACACCATGTATGATTTAATTTGATTTCTTTCTCTGCAATTATCCCTAATTCCTCTCCTTTCAGCCTTTGATGTTTATCAGCAGAACATGCTGATGATATATCCGCATGATAAGGAAATAAAATGGGAGAAGCTCAATACTGACAATACAAGCCCGATTTAAGGGATTATCCTCATTAAGCAGAATTACTCTTGTGTGAGAGTGCTGTGTGTGTGACAAGAAGCAACAATGTGAGTCACTCATCCTTCAGAAGTATTTCAGGGGTTTTTGACTATTGCAGCAGGGGAGTATTTACTGCATTGCAACTCCTGATCGATGAGCTGCCTGACCGAGTCGCTGGCTTTGTGAAAATGCGTTTTGGCTGCTCTGTTTTTTTGTGTAAACCCAAAGAATTATTGAAAGCGCACAGTGAAAACAGAAAGACTGATTCACTTCACCCCATTCATCATGGTGATGTGTTGCTTGTTCGCAGCTCACCAGGTAGCACCGGCTAAAAAACCCCCCAAAAAACTGGCCAATCTAGACATACTGGAGAGATCCAGGATCTTCATCAGGCCCTGCTTTTGTGGTTCTTACAGAGCTGCCAGTTGGTTCAACAAGCACACTCATCTTTTCCTCCTTAATTAAATTAAGTTTAACACTGATGAGAACCAGCACCTCACTGTCAAAACTATTGTAACATCACAGTGTTGTGTATTTGTGAAGCATCATAACAGGGATCATCGTTACTAATTTATCAAAGACATAATTGGAGCGCACATTAAGAAAAGCTGTATGTCTGTGGATCTTTACTGGTGCGGCTGTGTGTGCTTTGTGCAGGTGTAAAAGGGTTAAACTCCTTAGATGCACTTATTGCACAAATTTGGATCTCTGTGTAATAAGACACTTTTACGTTCCCAATTAAGAGTGGGAAAAGAAATTTTAGCTTTGGTACAAAGAACTTTGTGAGTAAGCTGAAGCCGATGGGTCCCAAGTAGTTGAGATGAGACAATTCTCTGCTGCAGTCCTACTTTATGATTGAGCCTGATGAGATAATTACACACCTGGTTTAATCACATAAAAACCTTGCCTAGCTCAGCATTGAATATAATAAATCCAGTTTTGCCATTTAAGCTGTGGCGCCTTATTAATTGCGACACATTTGTGAGATAATAACAAACATGCCACCAGCTCTGTGAGGCTGTGCTCAAGCACAAGGGCTGAATGATAATGTCAGCATGCCCACAGTGACAGTGATACCATGTAGATGTCATGCAAGTATAATGTTTGCAATGTTCACTATCTTAGTTTGGCATGCTAGCATGCTAATATTTATTGCTATACAGAAAGTACACATAAGCATGATGAGGATGTCATTTATTTGGTCATAAACCAAAGTATTGGACTTTGACCTGATGATGGCTCTAGATGAAATGTCAGAGGGATCACTTAAGTTATTACAATATGTCTTGAGGCAACCCTGCTACCAGAATACATAATAATAAAATTATATTAATAAATAAAGATGCTTCTCTCAAACCCACATGTATCAACCTTCTGGTGGCTCTATAGGAGACGTCAGGGATCCACCGCAGTCATAAGAATTCATCAAACCTTTTAGATGTTTCACTGAATAATTGGAAATTTTGACCTGCTGTTTTGCTGATAGATAAAAGTTAATGGGATCATCAGAGACAAAATATCATGGCAGTCTATCCAACGGTTGTTATGGTTGTTGGGACCAAAGTGGTGGACTGACAGGCATACCAAAACAAACATACAGTTTACAACAAGTAAAGGCTAGAAGACGAGAAACAGAGGTTTTCCTCAATTTCTGTAACCTGACAACAAATCCTGCAGAGAACAACTGAGGGGTTTTTTTTCATGCTCCAGCCCAAACGGGCAGCTTATGCCTCTTATCTGGTCTAGTGAGGTTCAGCTGCAGATGCTGTGACTGCTTGCAGTGTGAGCGTTGTACTGCAAAAAGACATCTGTCAGACACTGTGGCAGCAGGAGAGACACAAATCG
Organism: Chaetodon trifascialis; assembly: GCF_039877785.1. Classification (NCBI taxonomy): domain Eukaryota; kingdom Metazoa; phylum Chordata; class Actinopteri; order Chaetodontiformes; family Chaetodontidae; genus Chaetodon; species Chaetodon trifascialis. The sequence continues at coordinate 11,075,851 of NC_092056.1, forward strand.
ATTCCTAGCAAGTAAGCACAATGAGGAGAAGGGGAGAGGCTCCTTTACCATGGCTCTTATTAATTAGTAGTGTCTCAGGAGGAGAGTATTTGATGTTGTTTGAGCTTCTACCTCGCAGGCTCGTGATAAATGACTGCATGTAGGTGTTGCATGTAGAACTCCTCCGCTGTCTAATGTCAAGTGATAATTGGCGTGGCAGCGTTCAATGGGGGATCTGCACACAAACCAATTTCCTGTCATAATTTGCCGTGTTGCATACATTCTGGCTCCAAATGAGAGATCTGACAGATAGGGAATTACATGGAGGCCACTTTGTTGGACATATCCAGTAATAGGTCTATAACGGGGAGCCATTTGGAGTTTTCCTAACATTCCCCATAACACTTTGCTGTGCCTGTTTGAAAGGTCTTTATCCTCATTACAGCGTGAGATCAAATTAGGTCACCTGCTGTGACTCTTGCCCTCCTCTGTGCCGTGATAATGGGATAAAAATCGTGTGTGTATGTGTCTCTCATAAGCTTTTGACCAGTAAGCCTTAGTGGGTGGACTCCTAGGTTGTCCTTTTATCACTTGCTTAAATTAACATGCTGAGCTAATTACTAACCAAGTGATTTATCAAAGACTTTTGTGTCTCAGGAAGATACCTTTCAAATAGTCCAGATCCAAGGTCAAATGCTGTGTATTTAACTGTGAAATACACTACGCAAATAGCAAATTTAGCAGTTCTGACTACATGTAGGTAAATTAAAGAATACTGTTCTAGTTAGTTAGTTATGACAGTATTTCATCAGTTTTCTTCATCGGACACTGTTTAAAGATAACATTATGAATATCAAACTGTTTTTCCTCATTTGGTATTCATGGAACTGCATTCAAAATTATTCTCAGCAGGGTTAGGGTTAGGTCTTCCTCCATTTGGAAAAACATTATTTTTAGTGAAAAATTCTACAAAGCAAAAAGATGAGCCTTAATTGTAGCCATAGTAGTAATGATGTAGGTCAGGTTGTGTTGTGTCAGTCTCATTGATATTGAGGAGCTGCTGGCTTAAACTGATGCTGTAGCTGCAGGGAATGTGATTAAAGCTTTAGCAGCTAATGCTGAAATATGGCTTTGAGATTTAGAACTGGAACTGTAGACCTGTGTAAATGCGTGTTTGGGTGAAAGAATAATCAAGTAAAGCCAGTGTGGCTTGTCAGCCCAGGACCGGACCTTTGCAATCAGACCAGGAAACAGTCACCATTACAAAAACAAATGGGCGCTGAAATGATCCACACCTACTGCTGAAGAAACTAATAGTGCTGTATTAATGCCAAGCAGCACAAATGAACCAGTTGCTAACAGCACACCCCCACCCTTACTGTCTAATACAAGGCAGGGCAATATTAATCATGAAAGACACCCACAAGGGAACAGGGCCCGCTCGCTACCGTCCAACATGGAAACTCCTGTCAAACATCAAAGTCTTGAAGCTGAAGGAACATGTGTGTCAATACACGAGCAAAGCTCAGCAGGGGATTGGAAACAACACCAGAGGCCCAAAGCACCAGCTACTGGAAGACAGAGCTGTCACTGTACCAAGTTGAAACACATAAACTCGAGTACAGTCTGAATTAGAGAGTGGTGGAAGAAGTATTCAGATCGTTTACTTAAGTAAAAGCAGCAGCACTGCACTGTGAAAATACCCCAGAATAAGTTGAAGTGCAAAAAGAAAAAGGGCGTCCATAAGTGTTATGTTGCTGGATTATCATTACTGATGCATTAATGTGTGCCTAGCATTTTGCTGTTGTAGCTGTTTGAGGTGGAACTAATTTGAAGTACTTTTCATGTAGTACTGTTGGGCAGTTTAATCAGTAAATTCATCATATGTGGATTTTTGGAACATCTTGTAGTGTACAAGGTCAACAACACACTGAGCAAATTCATCAGAAACTCAATGGATTTCTGGAGAAAACCACAAAAAGATGCTCTCAAAGTTGATGGCTATTGCATGCTCCTCGCTACTAACCTGCATAGGCTTCAAACCTTTCAGCCAGATAACCATGAAGGATGGCTAAAGGTTCAGGGGTGGGGGGGCTACCATCAGTCACGTCATCTACATGTAAGCCATCAAATTGAATGACAAGAAGATCCACAGTAATGACACTTGGAAGCCATTAGGAATGGAAAAATGTAGCTGGGTGGATGAGAATGGAGGGAGAATAATTGGAACTTAAGTGGGTCGAACTATCAAAAGAGCACATGGCAGACTGGAGACAGGTCAGCCATAGGGAGAGGAGGATAAGCTTCAAGAAAGACTGCTTTGATAAGCATCACCTTGGTACATACAGTATGCTCTGTGGGTTGTAATATATTCAGCTGCTGTTATACAAGCAAACAAAAAAGGGGAGAATTACAGCTGTTGATATCAAGAAACAGACTCACACTCTACAGAGGATTCCACCCAAAGTCCGTCAACCTCTACTGCAGCTGAAGACAGCCGAGGTGAGCGTCAAGGGCACTGTATGAAACACGAAGCAGTCATGAGTGCATTAGTAAAATGGCTCCTGTCATCAGCAGACAGATGAGGTGGCTGCCAGAGATCTCTAGAAAAAGACACCATCTGCCATCAGGGTGGTCCAGAGCTTATGGAACAAATGATTTGATAACAAGAATAAAGTCTTAATTCAGCATTTATTTAAAACTTGCTGTGTCACCAGTTATATTTTTACAACTGCAGATAAAAAGGAAGTTTTTTTCCATTTAGAAATTGCCAATTTATCACGTTGGTGATGGCATTCATCAGTGTGACAAAGCCTAACTTTGTTTTTAACCTTCATAAACAACAAGAAATATCTACCCCTAATGTGAATATGGAGTGCTTTGAAACACCCACAACGTCTGTTTGATCAATCAGCTACAGTCAGTCCCGCAAACTCTGCCTGAAGTCACACTGGCCTCATTGGCCCGAAGATGATCCCAATGATGGCCATTGCTGCTGCATCTAATATTTAGGAATTACGTGCAAGTTAATTTCATTTTTATACCACAGCCAAACAGTTTGGATACTTAAAACTCGGCTGAAATAAAACCTCTATAGCCAATGGATTTATCTTGAGCTGAAAAACCTTTGGGAGTTATTGGCCAAGCGTGTGCTATATTTTCTCATAAAACCACTGGCTGCTCTGTGTAACCTTTGCTGCTTAACCAGTGATGAGAGAGAGAAACCACTCCAAGATTGGTTACTCTTAGACCTGCAATCTCAGCGGGAGACTCAAGACAAAAGAAAGGAAAAGGAAAGAAGGTCCAGTCTGCAGGTTTGTACTGGCAGACATTGATATAGTATTCACAGTTATGGGTTGTTAATGCAGAGGCCAATACAGTAAGTCTTCCTCTTTCATGGAATACGCCAGGTTTCTACAGGGTCCCAGAACGGACAAACCAAACACTGCACCTTTCACATTTTTCACATTTTAGTGGATGCAATAGGTTCCTTCAGCTTGGAAAGGGAGAGATTAGGCAACGGCTGTTCACTGAACGCCACTGAACCCAACACACTGGTCCTTTAACACATTCAGTATAGTGTCCTGCCTACAGGCTTCAGCCCCAAACATATACAGTATATAAATATGGAAAGGCAGAGTAACAAAGTTATATTATCAAATTCAGAGCGCCACCAGACAAATTATACGCACCACACTTGTGTTCGGTTGAATCAGTTCCTCAGAGCTGTGAATAGACCTGGGTATGTTTCCTTGGTGACTTTAGACCCATCTTAGTCTTTATGTGTAAAAGTTATGTGCTCTGCCGTGATGTTTTCTCAGTCTGCTCTGGTGCTTTCTCAGTTGAATTTAGGTTACCTTGACATGCCCTAGATTCTAAACTACCTTAAACAACACATTAACCCCACTGCCTCCCACTCATCCACAGATTGTTCGAGGTTTTAGCTTCACTGTGGGATTAGTTTATGTAATCAGTCTCTTGTGACTCATCACGAACGCCTCCCCCGTTTTCTGTGGGCTTATCTAACTCATATGGATAATCGTGCACCTTTCTTCAACTCAGCCTGCTTTCAACTATTGGAACTAATAGATGAGACTGACTTATCAATGTATTTATTTATTTATTTTTTCAGACTGAAATTAAAGAGGTAATGTAAGCAAAATGAAAACAGTGTCCATGAAGCTGTGCACTCTGATATGCTTTAACATTTAAAACATCTGAAACTTTATGCTTCATGGATATCTAAAGCAGAGAAACTATGTTCAAATACACATAGATATATCACCTTAATGCAGGTTTCTGCCATAAGAGCCCCTCAATAGTAATAATAATAGTTGATCAATTTTCTCTTTTTCAATAATAAATGATGAGGTGAAGGGATTTGTCACTAATGACCATTAACATAGATTATTGGTCACGTGACCAGCCTTACTTTCTACTTTCCAAATACTGCAGAGCTTTTTGTCTTTATTTCATGCCCTTGTTCAAGTACAAAGAAAAAAAAAAGTTGTTGCCTTTTTACCGATAGGAAAATTTGTACCCTTTCAGAGAAGTAAGCTGCAAAGCAGGCAGATGAAAGCATACAGATTAATATCTGCTGTGCATTAACATCAACTTTCAGATGAAATACACACCTTGTTGAACATCACTACCTGCTCTCACTCAAACCGCACTGAAAAACCATGATAAAAATAAAATGCAATTGCTCTTTGATTTGCCACAGTGAATATAATGACATTATTCTTCTTCTAAAATAAGAGAAACCTTGCATTTTTTTTTTATCATTTCCCGTCCAGGTGTTTGTGTTTTTTTTAAGCAAAGCTTTTAATCCACACTAAGTTGTTATTATCTTCAATGGCACATTCCTGTTTTTCAATCATTTTCTCAGACCGTGCTTGATTTAATGGCGGGCTTAATGAGCTGCGGCTTGCATGTGGAAGGACATCTCATTGTGTTAATGAACCATGAAAAGGGCAAGCACACATCATTGTGCGAACTGTTTTAATAATCAGCTCCGTGTCAGGCACACGGTCCATCCACCAAAAGTCTGCTCTATCAATAACCACAGATGCTGAACGTTTCATTAAGGCAACTTATTCCCTAATGTCCCTGCAGCCATTTGGTACTGACCCTCCTGCCTGTCTCCGCCTTGTCTGTCAGGGCCTTGCTCGCTGTCTGTGTGCCACCAAGTCCATAGATGCTTTCAAGGCTATGTTGCTTGGCTACAGTTTCTCCATTGCAAGCTCAGATGTGATCTTAAATTGGCAAAACAGCTTCCCTATAATGATTTATTTAATGAAAAATGAAATGGAAGTTAATATTTAGATGTTTCGTTACATAACAACTGATGTTCTTAGTATCTCATTTGTGTTCACTTCCAGTCACACTGGGTAGAAATTTAACCTTTAAAGCAAAAACAAGGCTGTAAATCTTGCGGCTATGTGAGGCTGTACTTGGGCACAGCTGTGCTTCGGGCTCAATGCTAACGTCAGCAATGCTAAAATGCTTTCATTGACAATACAACGATGTTGATGTTTAGTAGGTATAACGTTTACCATGTTGACTCTCTTAGCTTTTTACAGATGCAGCTATCTAGAACTGCTGGTTGGCCCGTGACAGGACCCATGCAGATCAGTGGCACATCCCCACTGGGTTCCTGCTGGGTCCTTGGCTGAAATGAGACCCCCTCCGCATGCTGTAGTGAGTGTGGTTCCGCCTCATAACGCCCCTATAAGCACCATGTGTGGAAACCTGCTGAAACGCTCTATCTATCCACCAAGAGGAACACTGATTATAGAAGCTGAAACAGTTTGCTGGTTATCAGACCGCTGTGCTGTGACCGTTTTAAGTTTGCCCATTGCCACCAGACATTTTCATTGACCCAGTGCGCCGGAAATCAGCTGCTCTTATCATATTTGATGTGTATGAGAGAGTGTGCATCCCACACAGAGCATACTTGTCGTGAAGCACTTGTTATTATAGACAACTCTTAACACAGCTGCTTGAAAAGACGACACATTCTCACCAGGCCATCGGGTTATATTGGAGGTAGAGAGGTGAAAATGTATATCATTTCGCTATTCAGCTGCCTTAATGACTGACCCAAACATATGCAAACACAAATCCTCTGAAGAAGAAAAAATACATGCTGACGTTTGCTAGTTAGCACAAAACACAAAGCGTAACCGAGGCTGATGGGAATGCCATTCGTTTTGCAGGTATTTTATCATAAATGATACAGTTTGATGGAGTGGAGAAGATGATGACGGGAGACAAGTATTACTAATCATGTCTGGGTCAATGTGTCTACCACATTACATGGCAATCCATTCCTGTAGTTGTGGCGACAGCTCACTTAAAATTAACAATGTCAATCTCATGGTTGGGCTAGAGGTAAGGTCAGGGGATCACCAATTTCATTAATGTCTGTACAAAATATCATAGCAATATACCTAATAGTTTGTTAATATATTTCAGCCTGAACCAAAGACCTGACTGGCCAACTGATGTTGCCGTCCAGAGCCACGCAGTCGCTCCAAAAAACATTTGTGGTGCGGCCGCAGGGATATTTATTTCTAAAATTCAGCTTTGCTGCCATGTAGCAACATTTCATGTTTGAAAGTGGGTAGAAAGTGGTTGTAACGGTTCTAAAATCCACTTCACTTACAATAACACGAGTCGCTCTTTCCCCCTGTGTCAAAAACATTCAACAAGGTCAGAAATGTAGTCTGAAATAAAAAATGGATTACCACTGAAATCAGCCCTTTTTTTTCTACCAAATCGTGCATTGCATCTTGTGGCAACATGAAATTCGACTTTGCATGACCCACGCCACTTATCAGCACGGTGACACATGACATGCAGGTTTCTGTCTCCTTCCTCTTCATGTCCTCTGAAAATTTCACTCAGCCTTCATCCCCAGACCTCCAAGGTCATCTTTGGATGTGCATCGGCAGCCCTGGCAGACCCACGCGCTGCTCTCCAATCATTCCTCCTCTCTGTCTGCCTGCCCTGCCAGGCAGAAAAAAACATATCTACTGTATGTCTGCTGCAAAAGCCCTCAGCTCACCCTCTTCCTCAATTGTATGCACACCCACAACCACATCTGCACAAAGGCATACATGGACACACACTCTCTCAAACACACTCGCTGACAGAAACACATCAGGTGAACCGGTGAAAATCTGAGTCGCCCAGCAGGAACAAGGTGTCTGAATCTGCTCAGACTGATGTTTTGTGTTGACCTTCAGTGATAATGGATGAGAAATAATGGAAAAGGCTGATATCTAGGCAGGAAACATTGCTGCATGAGCTTTGTGTTTGTCATGGCCATGAATGAAGGGGACAGGTCTGATGATGTTACTTAGATTTTGGTTGTGATTTATTGCACACCAGCAGTCACATTATCATTAAAAGCATGGTTTCTCAATGGACCCTCGTCTGGCGCGTAAATGCACCCACTATCCTTCCGTTTAAATAACCTGCATTTGATTGCCCTGATCCAGGTCTGCATCAGTGCACTGGAATAAGTGCCGGATGGTTTATAAAGCTCTCCATTCTACACAAAAAGAGTGATTTCTTCTTTGAGTAGTCATGAGCATAAACGACATAACGGTCAGATATTTCAAGTATTTGCTTTCACTTAAGTTTAAAATTCTAAGCGAATGGTCTGTTTGCTGATGATGAAATACAGGCTAACATATCCTGACTCGATCAAAATATCCCAATATAGGCATTAAACTGTAAATGATAAATCAGCAGTCAGTGTTTTCCCACTGGTTCTGCACAGGCAGTCACATTTATTCAATATGAATGCACCATTGCTGTTTGTGATGTATTAACTATTAAAAAACTCATGGCTGGCCATGAGGGCCGCCTCCTCCTTCTATGTCAAAGTGAACTGTGTTAAAGAGAGCCAGGCGTACTGCTCATACTAACCCACTGCCTTGAACATACAGCAGCTTCAGCTAATCTTTCCAGTGCTGGAAAGATTAGCTGATTAATTGATTAGTCAGTCCATAGAAAAATAATTGGCAGCTCTTTTGATAATCGATTAACTTAAAAAAAAAAAAAAAAAAAAAAAAAGAGCCAAGCCAAAGACTTCTCAAATTCAAGAATCTGGCTGCTTGTCTTTGTCATGTGTAATGCTGAACTGAACATCTTGAAGATTTCACCTCTGATGGGAATTTTCACACTATTTTTTTTTGTAGATTTTGTAGATTAAACAGCTAATTAATAGAAAAAATAATCAGTTTTAACCTGTTAGTTGCAGCTCTGTATCATCCATTACTCATCAAAAACAACTCCGAGGACAACATCCACCACACCAAATATTCCTACGATACTATTTATATGATGTGATAGTGCTTTAGCAAATTACAATATTAGAACTCATTAAGCATGAGTTAGACCACCACGCTGCTGTTGGTTTGCTCCTTTTTCTGTTGGCTTTTCCAAGCATGAATTCGCAATTGACTGAAGTAGTGTTGTTTTTGCCGGCCTGTTTTAGTTTTAGTCTTAGTCTAGTCTTTGTGTCAAGCTGTCATTTTAGTTTTTATTAGTTTTAGTCACGTTCATTCTCTTTTTAGTCTAGTCAAGTTTCAGTCGACTAAAAGTCTGAGCATTTTAGTCTTATTTTAGTCAGAATTATCCGTGACTACTTTAGTTTTAGTCGATGAAAACTGATGACATTGTAGTCTAGTTCAGTCAATGAAAATCGTATTTTAGTCTCTTTTTAGTAATGCAATTCTATTTAACCCAGTCAATATAGTATAGGTACCTCGTAGTATAGACGAAATAGATAGTATAGATAGATAGTATAGATAGTATTTTCTTTTAGCCAAACCCATTTCACAAGTCAAACAAGGTTGTCTTATTATTATATTGTTACCTTATAGATTCAAGAATACATCCATTCCAGACATGAAGAGGCTCTGATTTGAATTTACAATGTATGTCTACAATGTATGTATGAATTTACAATGAGAATTTACTGTTCTCTTAGTCAGCTGTCTGTTGTTAACGCTGCATCTTCTAAATAACGCCGCGAGTGGGGATCGAGGAAGTGAAGTCGCTGCAACTGCGCAGTGCGACCTGATGCAGCCACTGAAGTGAAACACAGGAAACAGAAATACTGCAAACTAATAATAACAACGCGACTAAACGAGACGAAATAACGTCAGAACATTTCGTCTCGTTTTAGTCAACGAAAATGAAGAGACATTTTAGCAGAGTTTTTATTTTATAAACCACATTTAGTCTCGTTTTTATTCGTCAGCAATATTGCATTATTTATTTAATTATAGTTATCGTCACATGACCAGCATTTACGTTGCGTCTCGTTTTCGTCACGTGATAAAGATTCGTTGACGACGATATTTAGTCATAATTTTCGTTAACGAAAACAGCACTAGACTGAAGTCATTGTTGTTTTCTTGGAAGCTACCAGAGCTAATGAGGGCTTTGTAACACAGTCCAATATCCTGCTGGAAGTACCCTTTTGAAAAAAGGGGAGACTGTGGCCATGCAGGGATGCTCCTGGTCAGCGGCTGAGAATGGTGTAGCATTTAAATGATGTTCAGCTGGCATTAAGAGGCCTAATGTGTGCCAAGAAACACTATTCACAGGATTACACCGCCATCACAAGTTTGGTCATTTGACACAGATCCAGGACACTATTTACAACTATCACCCTGCATCAACGTGTTGCAACAGTAATCCAGGGTTTTGAGCATGGCAAAGCTTTTCCACTTTTCAGTCATCGAGGTTTGGTGAACACATGCCCTCTCTAGCCTCATTTTCTTCTCAGTGGCTGCCAGCGGTGGAACCTTTTAGGGTCGTTTGGTGCTACAAACCACACATTTTCAAGGTTCAACAAGATGTGGCACTGAAACGTCCTGCACCTTGCTGTTGTGCTGCACTTTTATTCATGTTCCTGTGGCCTTCCCGTTAGCCTGAACGACTCTATTTTCTTTTGACCTCCCTTCCCGACGAGAGTGTTGACCCACAAAATTACTACTGACTACATATTGCTCTTAAGTATTTCAATTGCTTTAAGCTCTAGACGCTGTTGCAAACCAACATCTCAGGGGAAAGGCAGCTATTTGGGACTAGATGTCCTTCCCATTCTTCTGATTAATCAAACAGCACTGACCACTTGACTCTGTCTACATGCTGATATTGAGTTTCAACCACATACTTTGATATTTGGAGATGGCTGTTTAAGTGAGCAAGTGAAAATAATAATATGAAGTGGATGTGGCTCCTTTGGCTGAGCGCAGCTCTATCAATATTTGTGCAAGAGCTATAAGAGCTATAAGCCTCAGAAACAAATAATGCTATCTGACAAAAAGCTGATTCTTGAGCTGCAGAGACTGAGAAGAAGACAGAGCATTTGACAGTGATAACCATCTGGAGCAGAAAATGTACCAGTGTCAACAGTGCTGCAACCACACGATCATATCAGTCAGATATCAGAGGGCTGATATGTGTCAGTGATCTGTGATCCCCCTCTGGGAATCACATTTTTTTTTCCTGGGTTTTCTTCCTCAAGACCCACAATTACACATTTTCCACGTCAGAGTGATTGAATGTCACAACGCTGTGGGCTCTCAAACACTCTCACTTCTCTCAAATCACAATCACTTTGTATGCAAGGCACACACACACACACACACACACACACACACACACACACACACACACAGACTCACACACTGTCCACCGGCGAAAAGCATAAATAGGTGCACCTGCAAGCTTCTGTCTGAGCTGCAGTAAGTTGAGTCTAGCTTTTGGAAACAAAATGTAAATGTGAATGTAAGTAGTGCATATCTATTCTTATCAGTCAACCAACACCGATTTAGCTCCACGAAATAACGTTCAATACACTGTGATTCAAATCTGTACGATTCAGCTCAGATTCAGATTTAACTCAATTTAGCCAATTTGATTTGATTCAATATTTGTGATTATACATATAAATTGTTGAACTCTGCATTAATTCAAACATTGATTTTTGACTGGAAGCTGACAAATGAAGACAAATCAATATCTCATCACGTTTTCTTTCAGATTTATTAGGACTAAGTTGTCCAAGCGCCTGCTTCCACACCAAATGTGATAAACAGCAATAAATAAAAATTAAGCTTTAGATATTGCAGAATACACACCTTATTGCTATCGTTTTACACTGTAGTACTAATTGATGATTTATGACTGCCATCCATTATATTCACTCTCACTCTTGTCACAATTTGCAAAGCTGGAAAATAGATATATCTTGTTTAGAGATGCTTTCAAATGCATCCAGTCCTCTGAAAACCGAAGGACAGCCTGTAACCAGAGTGAGAAAATGTCAGAGCTCTGCACTAATTGTACAGGAAGCGTCACTGTGTGTTTTAGTCAGTCAAACATCGTCACAAGGCTGAAGGAATTCACAGATAAGAGACCACACTATCCGTCACCTTTAAGAAGGGAAGGAATTAAAGTGTGTTAAGCCCTGAATTAGTTCACCTCCAACTGTTTTTAAAATTGAGCAGGATTTCTGTATAATCAGTCGTCATTGACATGTAACAAACTGTCATGAGCTTGTTCTGATATCCTGAGAGAAGTACATATTGTGACGGCTGTAGTCTTGACTGAGACTGCTGTAATATAAATAAAACTGAACGTTGCAGCAGAGCAGCCAGGCCATATTGTCTGCATCCTCACAGCCATCTGCAGCTCTGTATTTTTTTTCCTCTCATAGTGGAATTGCATAAAGGGATGCTGCCAAACAAGTGTCTTGTTTGAATAAACTTTATTCGTATTATCAAATGACAAAACCAGCGGCAGGTTCTACGTTCAGTGTGAGCAGCCACGTCTTGACCTTGTTAATTGAATTGTGCGGCGTGAGCGTAGGTCGTTTGGCCGTGCTGGAAGGCCAATCAAAACGTAATACAAGAGAGTACAAGAAGAATAAAAACAGAAAGCATCTGCCAAGCTTGCAGTAAGTGATCTGGCTTACTGTATTTTCTGTTTCATCCAGATTGCATCATGTTTTTGTCGAGCATGCCGGTGAGCACAGTGTTTGTGCTCAGGAAAAACATCTTGTACCATTCAAGCTATTTTATAATCCAGTTTTCTGTGACAAAAACAACAATACACAACGAATTGTATGCAACTTTCAACATGTTAATGTGACACCCATCAGGATGTGCAGTTCTCAAGTGTAAAAAACGAGTTAAGTCATGCATATGTGGAAACCTGTCACACACATGTAGTCAACCTTTGCCTGCTCTCTGCTCAGCACTGCTGCTGGTGCAGAAACTGGGAGTACAAGCCGCTCTTAGAAGAAGAAATTTGGTTCGGATCAGAGCTTCCTCATGGATTGGGAGCTTGTTGTATGAAACGTGACTTCTAAAAATTTGTATTAAATGTTAAGTGATTGTGCTGCTTCATGTTTTGCATAACGAGCCACACGGGATTTAATTGCCAGCTCGTTATGAGCACACATTCAGTTCATAGCGTAGTCAAATGCATGTTGTCCTGAAAGTGCTGCAAATACTTTCGGTTTTGATGAAACATAATTGTAGGTTTCAGCTTTAATAATATGCCATATTGTCACTTGCACCACACAAACAACACACAGAGTAAGTCAGCAGGCCCTGGAGCACAGCAGCCCGGCAGAGTAAGGGCCTTATTAAAGCAAACAGTTAAACTGGCTTTTGTGCTTCTTTTTGGAGCACGAAGAAATGTTTTCCATCTCAAGCCAAATTTCAAATTTTCATTTGAATGCTTCCAATGAATGAATGATTGTGCAGTAAAAGGCGCACATGCCAAAACTGGAGCGGTTGGCACACGCAGGAGATGTTTTTGTGGTTTGTGCAATAGGTTTTCTTTATTCCTTTTCAATTAACTTTGAGAGGTTGAGGCAGTGCCTAACAATGAGAGGGACATAAAACATTTCAGGAATAGCATAATCCATATTTCCTAAAGACCTGAATTACAGAAAGCCTTATTAGTCTACATGTGTCAACTGCCAAAGCCATACGAGGTAAAAACAGAGTAATAAAACAAATGCTCTGAGTGCTTTTATATGCAGTGAAAACCTGTTAACAGGGTCAGCTTTTGCCAGGTGTTTAATGGTCTCAGTTTGTTTGCTGCCAATGAATAATGAACTTTTACTCCTCAGTAATTGTTCCATCAAACACGAGAGGCTAATGTCCTGACACATTTTAGGTAAGAGTTAAAAAAGAAATCTCTCTTTGGCTGTTGCAGCTGAATATTTGTTGTTGAAATGTGCCTTTTTTGCGCATTTGCAAGCACAATGCAGTGTAAGTGCATAAATATTTTTTTCGTCATCGCATAAGTCCAAAGTGCCTGTAATCAAAGTAATTCCTCACTGACCTCAACATTTTGCTTGAAATTGATTTCACTGCTATTCAGAAACACTTTCTTGAGAAGTGAAAGTGAAATAAAGTCAAAGATAATGTTGTGGGTGGGTTTTGAGCAATTAAATTCTCCATTAAGACTGATGTTGAAAGTGTCTATTATCTCTCCAATTGCTTTTTGAATTTTACTGTAGAAAGCAGCCTTGACATTGCTTTTATTATGTACTGTTTATTATGGCTATGGCCTCCCAAAGCACTATACACTGCAGAGGAGGTTTCATTACATTTCACATTTCTGCCAATAAATGAGTGGAAGGTTTTCTGTGGATCCTGTGAGTGCTGTGTCAAATTTTACAAAGCGACATCCAGGTTCAATGTGAAGGTTTTTTGTATACATAAACAAAAGGAAGACGAAAGTTAATTGATAGATATAAGTGCACCAACAAGGTTTGGCAAACAAAATCAGTGTCGTGCTCCTTTATGCACCATCAGCAGCCCTTTTTCCACGTCTCCTCCGGTGTATTATCAGTTTCTCCGTATCTTGATATATCACAGAGCTCATCAAAACACCTTGTATTCATTTTGTGAGCTTATTTTTGAAGTAGCTTTTTTTTTTTTGCTCAAGTTGAGCCTGTATGATTTCAGTCAAAGATGTATTAAAGTAGCTTATTTGGCTAAATCAGATTCTCATCTTTGATTTAGTTTGTTTTTGCAACTTCATGGATATTTATTAACAATTACCTCTTAGATTTAAAATGATGATGCTGGTTATCATCTGCATCACCAAGCGACCAAAGACGTGTATTAAAGACAAGTTTTTTTTGTAAATAATTTGATAAAAAGTTAAAAGCACCTCAAACTAAACTGATGAATTTATTTTAATGTTGTATTTTAGTAACTCTTCTTTATGCTGAATCAAATTTTCAGTCGCTTGATTTTATTCCATCCTTTTCATCACAGTCCTTCACCAGGGTGGCCCCTTTCAACGTCCTCACCCTTGTAAGATTTCTATGTTGTGTGGTATGTCAAGGTTTTCCTGGTGAATTATTTTGATGAACCATTAGAAATACTAATCAACTCCAATCAGAACTAGTTTAATTCTACAAAATCACCTTTATTTTTTCTGCAGACATGTCACGGCAGGACGAGCGCTGGTGTAATTCATTCCATTAACATTAACCGTCAGTTCGAGGGCCCGTGCATTATGCGCACTGGCTCGCTGATATGCTTCGTCAATGCATTTATACTGTCACTGTGTAAATGCAACAGATCCATCATTAATGCAATTTGTCAAACTTTTTTCTGCTCTCAAAATGTCTCCTGTGGAAAAGGTCTATTGTCTCAAAGCGAATAAATGTAATGGAATATGTTAATCTGCACCTGTGCCTCCAATACTGGCAGACAACGACGGTGGGTCTTTCATACTAAACAAAGACTCTATATACAGTAAGTTCAAACAGTTTTTTGATCACAACCGTCTCAATAGGGAATGAGGCAGCGAGTACTTCCTGTCGCACAGCCACAGAAATCACATCCAATTATGGCATATCAGTTGAGAGTGAACAAGCAGGAGTTGGATTACCTAAATGATGACATCACTATAATGTAATTGTAATCATCCTTTATCATAATTCTAATGAGCTTCTTCAGGCTTAATTACGTTTCTGAGTGCTGCGTTTCCTGCTGTTTAACTTGCAGACAAGTCAGATATGTAGAGTTAAAAGTTAGTTACAGAGTTAAAGTAAAATAGGTGCTTGCATGTTAGCACTGGATGAATACTGTATATGTATGGTTTGTGCATATAAGAACAGTATGAGCCCACTTTATTGTTGCATTTCAGCTACATAGGGAGTGTTGATCAAGCTGAATTTCAGAATCTTTAAAGATGGCAGATAGAGGTGACTTTAACCAGACTACAGTCTTTTTTTTTCAGAGGATTATTGGTGAGATTTGAGGGCTTCACTGCATGTAATGTAAGAAAGTTCGGTCTACCTCGGGGCTAGAGTGGGTGACATGCAGTTAGAAATGTTTGAATGCTATGCTGGCTAACACTATTGGACTTTGTGTGTGTGTGTGTGTGTGTGTGTGTGTGTGTGTGTGTGTGTGTGTGTGTGTGTGTGTGTGTTGAGTCATAAAAAAATTAAATATATTGACATTATCAGCAGGAGCTGGGCTGGATTCAGCTGGATTGGAAGGAATGAGATTGGGATGTCACTCCATCCCACTACAAGATAATCTGTACTGACCTTGTGTCGCTTTGGTCCCAAAATGTGTTTGAGTCAGCTCAGACTCTGTAGCCAAAAGAGGCTGAAAGTGGAGGAATTATATAATATTTTCCAGAACAGTGAAAATAAAAGACATGACTAATTTGTTTTAGATGGCAGCAGTAACTAATATTTATCCAAAAAAAAAAAGCAATTAAAAAACAAAACAAAACATGAAGAATGCGTAGGATTAGCCACAAATGTAGTGGGTGTAAAGTGGTTGTGCCCTTTTCCCTTTGGAGCAGCGTATTCCTGTTAGAGCAGAATCTGAGAGGATGGACATCCATTATCTCTGGTGCCATGGAGGTAGAGAGAGGATTATCTGACTCCTGCAGGTTTAGCTGGCATCCCACAGTTTGCAGACATCAAGATCCATCTCCCAACTGTCGATCAGAGTCTGGCGCGTGTCTCCATTAGCACCTTGTGGCAGATGTTTTCCATCCGCCATCCATCGCTTAGTGTCACACATCCTTAATTGGGCATGGTAATTATCCAATCACACAATATTAAGTGTCCTATTTGTGGAAATGTGGTTTCTGAAAATGAATAGTTATTGATTAGCAACACTGACATTCAACTTACTCCTTTTCGCACATTAGCCTAGCATTGATTGCTGGCAGCACTTCCCGTGTGCAATACTGAGAATCGACCGGATTCTTAATGTGCGGTCCAGGCTTGACCATTAGAACCATCCATTATCACGCTTGCCATCCACAGGCTTGTCACTAAGGCCTGGTGGGAAATTGGCAGGCAGACACAATTGTGACTGTGAGGCAGAACCAGATTCAGGTTCTCTGGTTTCTGTCAGCAAGCTATTGCATATTTAATCTATTGTAGCCTGTACTGTATGGGTTTGTTGCAGTTTGGAGTACATCTGAGCGTTGTTTTATGTGTGAGTGTCAGCCCGTTGTTGTGTTTCAGCCACAATATGTGCATTTTACAATATGCATTAAAATTGTGGATGAAAGTGATGAGTCTGTTGGTTTATATCTTGTGTAATGTTGTCACTTAGAAATGAATGGAAACATTGATCTTTAGTCTTTATAGAATATTTATAAGGCTCATGGTGGGATATCCTATGTATTAGCAGTGGTCTTGTCAGTATTAACCAGGGTGCCCTTGGGCAAAATGTGTCATTGGGCTCCTGTTTAACCCCCACCCTCATGTTTTCTGCCCACTACGCACATAGCAGACATGACTGCTTCATTATACACCCAGAGACCAGTACGCCTGTGCGGGATAACACTGCCTGGCCCCAGGATATCTCTGTGTGAATTAGTCTGTGTAAAATGCGAAGTTATAATCCTTAAGATTTCAGTCCTGGTCAAGTTGGCATCACCGCTGTTACTGGCAGCAAAAGCAGGTCTGGTTTAATACTCAGAATTCAGAATGTATTTATCACTCCTATACTGTCAAAAACATCAGAAAATGACATCTGTGACAGATTCACTGAATTTCCTGTTAGTGATTCAGAATTAAAATCGCCCCGTGTTTCACTAGGTCAGTTCTTTGAAAGCGAGACAGGAGCAGGAGGAAATGTTGGGTTTGCATTGGCACTAATACAGATCTGATGCAACTGTAGAAGAGTAAACAGTGAGACTAATATCAGTGAGAGAAAATGGTAATCAGTAAGTCTGAATAGCGTGCTGGATCCTGTGAATCTAAATTCAGCACAAGAATAGCATAATCCACCACTGACTGGTAATGAATGAATGAATGAATGAATGAATGAATGAATGAATGAAGAGTGCTGGAAAAAACGGACCAAGACTGTGATTGTGGTGTGTTTTTCCTTTTAGAGCTTCATGATACATCCACTAAAATATGGTATATTATTATCATGAGTTTTATCATTTTATTCTTTTAAAAAGCCAAATGCAGTCAGCTTGCACTGCTTCTCATTCTTTCTCCTCTAGCTGCCTTCTGTCCAAATACAAGCCCAGTCAGCTGTGTGTAGCCTGATTTTACTGCTTATACCGGTTGTCCGCACAAGCAATCTCTTCATGTTCTGCATTTATGGGTAACCTGGGCTTGCTGGGGGTCCACAGTCTGGAGGAGATCTATCATCGTAACACAGGTAGGCAGTTTAATAACGCTGCTGTGGACTCCTGAGAAAAGCCAGGCATTTATTTAATGTAACGTGGGCAATGTTGGGGGGCTGACAGATGGCCTGGGCAGGAAAAATGATGTCCCGTTACCTCTTCCTGCTGAATCCATATAGGACAGTAGCCTGGGTAGGAATGTACTGCCTTAAACTGTACGGATTAAACTATAAATGTACATCAACACTTAGGGCTCTATTTTCAACTCCACCGCCGGTGTGGCGCAGGCTGCGCCCCTGGCGCAGCGGTATTTTCGTGCAGCGCAGGCAGGCGCACAGCACACTTGGTATTTTGGTAAACTGAGGCGTACAGAGGTGCACCAGGATGGGCTCTGCGGTGCAGTAGGAGGAGGTGTCGCCATAATCAGCCGGCGCATTTGGATTTCCGTCCATTTCGGTCTGTACCGGCGGCGCAAAAGTGCGCTGAAAGCTCGCCACCCCAGACCTGGTCAACTCTGTGCACCAGCAGCGTACCGCCAGGCGAATGGATTTTCGTAAACGGAATCGTGCGCTCACGTCACCAATACCTCACAGTCAGGTTTCCACAGTATCTGGCATTTCACTGCGATCAATAATTAGCAGCAGCTAAATGTGAAAAATCATATGTATATGTAATATAACAGTAGTTTAATAATTGTATTTGCTACTGCGAATTTAGGGATGCACCAATCTCACTTTTAGTCCACATATCGATACCTTGGCTTTGGGTGTCAGCCGGCCTTTACAAAATTTTGGGGGCACCTTTAAGAAGTAGTAAGTAGGCCCAGTGCATAAAGTTGCTGTTTTAATGTGAAATGCGTCCCTATTAAAATGCATACAGCAATCACCACCTTGTGTCAACATGAGTAAATTAAAGCACACTATTACTGTTCCAAAGAGAAGTGTGCAATCATCTGTATGTGTAGGCTACAGAATAGGGTTAGAAAGCCAGAAAGCCCTGAAGGCAAACTTCTCCCTTGTGCATGCAGTGCATGCCCCAGCCTCAGGTGTTTCACCAAATTACAGACTAGTAGCTACAAGAACTGACCAAAAAGCCAAAATGAGTGTAATATTCCTTCTTTGGTGCAGTTCTGGAAATAACTGCATTTGAAAATGTTAGCATGCTTTATTTCATCCCCAAATTCATCCCTCCAACGTTTTGAGCATGAAGGGAGTAATATTATAGACTTGACTATCCAGCACTGCGTCATTGCAAAACTAACTTTAGGATTTGATGCGCTTGATGCATTGAGCTCAGTAATGTTAGTGAACCCAGTGATCACCTTGCTGATCATCCATCCAGCCACCAGTCAGCAAGACCCACAAGTAGGCTGTAACAATAATGTTAGCTAGCTAGCATTCACTGCTAATATTAGCTAGATAACCTTTACTGCTAACATTAGGTAGCTGACATTTACTGTCAAGTCTCTAGTGTTAGCATTAATGTTACTTACCATAAGCAAATCAATGATGCATGCTTGTTTGGTGATGATGAGGTGGGCCCTGCATGCTTCATAGAGGAGGAGAGTGGTCTTATTCACGTCTTCAATCAGTTAAAAGTGGCAACTGTCTTTGCCATCTCATTTGCTGGATGGTGTTGGTGGCGGCCCAGGATCTGGGTTGCTTTCTTCAGTAACAGTTAGATACGTTTTGATGAGGTAGGGGACAATTGTAGCAGCCCACTCACTGCAGGTGCAGAATGCCTGCCGTCTGCCAAGTATCGGACCAACAACGTAGTGTGAACAGCAGCACTGTTTGTGGTTGTGTGTGTAAGATACAGAAATGAAAATTAAATTAATTGATTGTTACATGTATTAGCCATGGCCCTCAATTCCCATTACACCCTGTGCTGGACTGAGTGGTTTGTTAATTCTATTGTTTTATGTTCCAAAATGAGAATGTTATTTGACTTTCTATTTTTTATAGTGTTTGTAATGTGTCTGTTTAAATCATGGCGGTTTGTGCTGGTGATCATTTTGGTGCTGGTTTAAAGTGTTAACTATTAGTGAGGTGTCAGCCACATAGCTGTATTTTGCTACTGTGTTTTGAGTGGAGCATGATGATACACGCAGACATAGATCTGAATTGAATTGGGCTCATTATCACAGATACTCAATCCTGCTTTTTGTTCGGATCGGTGCGTCCCTACTGCAAATTAGTTAGTACATGCATGAGACAGTGTTGCCCCTTTTAAGTTGACCTTTTCCTCCAAAACAACAGTGATTAACTCACAGCAGTATTGTGTGAGCCAGTAACAGTGAAACCTTTTGTTTTTCTACAGGGGAAATTGGTTTTGCAGCCAGGTGAAACACAAAACATGCTCAGGTCTGACTATAAAACATTATAAAATCCATAGAAATATGTAAAACATACGTTTAAACCCACGACACAAGCTCACAGAAAACAATGTACATCAGTGATAGAATAACACAAAAACATCCAACTGTGATCATCCCACCCACATATCAGTGGTTCAAAATTAGAGCACCAACCACCAGTATTATATGGAAGACTGATCATCACTGCTCTTGAGCACTTGCCATAATTTCAAATTCAACCTGATATTATGTTCCCTGTCATCCTTCAGTAACCCACATGAACAAAACAGTGCTAAATCCTACAAATGCAAGAGCAACATGTAACCAGCAGTGGTGCGGATGTGTTAAACACATCCATTTCTTCAGTCATAAAACACTCAAGCTCTGAGTTGATCTTAATTTGCAGTCCTGTTTGACACTCATTTTGGGAAATCATTCTGTATTTTGAGTGCTGCATTACAGTGGTCAGCATCCTCTCTCAGTGTGCTTAGCCCATAATAATACTAGTTGTTGAGTAACTATGAATGTCAAACAGTTTACCACATCATCCTGCAAACAGGGAATCTGTAAAATCTTATTTTAGTTCAGGTAGCACCACACGTTCATCTTTATAGAGTATATTCATTAATAAAACAGGAGGGTTTAAAAAGAAAAGGTGTCCTCTGCAACTCAGTGCTTCCCACAACAGCAAAGGTGTTTATACTTTACTTATAAATATTTCAAAGGGAATTATGAAGGCTTTTTAACACAAATCTTCATCGTGAACACTTTAAATACTCTGACTTCCTTTGGCATTTCATTGTGTTTAGTGCCCTCAGATATGTTTGATCATATGTATAAAATATATTGCATGTTGTCATAGTCCACATAGCGTTTGTCAAGATTTACAGAGTTGACTGTCGCTGCAGAATTCTTGCTTTCTGCGTGCAGCCTGTGTACACCACTTCACATTGATGCTCCTTATTGCGTGGAAAGTTTGCTGTGGCAAGAAGCCCGCTTGTAAATCATGCATATTGGATGAGACATGCAGCAGATGAGCCTGGGCCCTCCAGTCAGGCCTAGCATTAATTAAATATCAATTGGCCCTGCTTCCGTACCTCATTTCATGCCACATTCACACCTTGTCTGGGCTTGTTGAGGAAAAGTTAAAATGAAAGTTGTGGCCTTGCAGCTTCATATAATTCATAGCACTGCTCAGCTCGAGCATCATGGGCTTAACACTATGAATTCTGACTTGGTTTCTGTAAGCGGTGCACAAGAAAATCTTCAGGGGTGGAATGAAACCTGAATCCAGTTAGATTTTCTACTGCTTAACATGAGAAATGATTGCAGCTGATTGCCAGTTTAAAGCTTCATTCTGTTGCTAAAATGAAAAATTGCACGAGCTGGCAAACAAAATAATCTTTGATATAAAAGAGTGTCATTATTTGGACAGTCATTTGATATGTAGTTTATATGCATGAGCCAACATTCACGTGGCAAAGGGATCCTGCATAGATGCTTTGTGATGAAATATTAGCAACCTGTCATGAGATGTGTTTTGGCCAGATGTTTTCTATATTTTATACACTGCTGAGAGATGTCAAATTTAACATTACGTTGGGCAAGAGTTGCCTGCAAAACATCCACATTTCTCTTAATGTTAGTTCCTGGATTATGGAATTATTTCAATAACCATTTAGTGAATTGGAGTATATGTATAAGTATTTGTGCCTCTGTACTGATCTGTTGGTACATTTTATCTTCTTTACAGCAGAAATAAATGATCTATATGCATGTGGATTTTGAAGAATCGAAAAACAAGAAAAACAGTATGCTCTCTTTTCTGTTTTGTTATTTTTGTGAAAGTTTTCCACTTTTTTTTGAAGGCGTCCTTCGCAGCTGCTCAAGCTAGTGTGATTTTAAAGTCTGTCACACAGTAACCTCTTTAAATAAAAAAACTTATGTTTGTTCTTTTCCAGACAACCCATGTGGGCTGAGAACAGGGAGCACTGTAGCGTCTGACTCCCAAACTCCAGATGTTATAGCAGCCCTGAAAAGACAAACGATAAAGGCAACAAATCATCACTGTGATGGATTACTTATTTCAAGAAATTTGTTTTGGGCTGATTTTCATAGTGTACTGAAAACCTAGAAACCAGTGGCTTTGGAAAAGATTTGACACTAATTTGAAGTGTGTAAGATTTGCAGTTATTGAGCTCAATAATGTAAAAGCGTTGGTATGGTCTTTTAAATCTATTGGAGAAAACAGGCTTTAGCCAATACATGCAATGAAAACTTTCATTATTATTACTCTATAATATCCATAGAATGTGTTCAAGCATATTAAAATATTCATATTTGGCTTTTGTTACTAAAACACTGTTTTCACATATGAAGTGTTTTTTCACTGCAACTTTTAACAAACATACTACAAAGGACTTCACACAGCTGCTTTTTGAAAGAAAACAGCGTAATTGGTGGTGTGAAATGATGCCTGTTGCTATAAAACCTAGTGCTCAAAGAAGTATAGGCGTTCGAAGGCACC
The DNA here is from genome assembly GCF_039877785.1 of Chaetodon trifascialis. Lineage (NCBI taxonomy): Eukaryota > Metazoa > Chordata > Actinopteri > Chaetodontiformes > Chaetodontidae > Chaetodon > Chaetodon trifascialis. The sequence continues at coordinate 11,098,389 of NC_092056.1, forward strand.
ATACATGGAGAATATACCTGTGGATAAAGGCTTTCATGGTGTGTCTGTGATGGTGAACCAGTAATTGGCATGCAGGCAATGCAAGATAAATCCTCCAATGGGCCCAGCAGCATTCAGAGAGGAAGCAAAACCTTTTCATATACAATATGGTCTCTGTTTAAGATTTTCTGTGTTTCTACATCTAAAATTAGTTTCAGACTATACAGTGTTTTGAAAATTTGGGAAAATGCAAGTTCACAAAGCCAAAACATATACAAAGATGGTAATGATATTGACTTATGAATATCATATTGCACCAAATTTTTAATTATGAGCTAAAAATTCAAAAGTTTTGAGGAACCTTTAACAGTGTAAAAGACTGGCCATAATAGGTCCTTAAGTGAGTTTTTAAGATGGTTTAGCCTCAAAAAATAGAATCAAAAAGTCACTCAACTCAATGAATAAATAAACATATATTTGATGTAAAAACAAATTTAGTTTCCCTCACAGAGCCTTAAAAATGTTCATGTGCTGATGTTTGAAAAGGATCTTAGAAGCTGATCATGGCGCATGTGGACTTCCCTGAAGTGCCTTGTAATCAGCCCAGTCTCATTCCCAGGGCGTCAAATACCGACTCTTTGTCACCCCCCTCTGCGTCTCATACAGGCGGTATTTGATGCCCAGGGAATGAGAAGAGGTTGACTGTATATTTGACCAGCCTTGGATACGAGTGCACTCTCTCGTTACTGACACTTGATAGAAAGTCAGCAGCACTGTTCACCTTGGAGTCCCTTTGATGATGTCTAAGGGATTCCCCTAATCCTCCGAGGGTAGGGTGGAGGGCACTTTCTCCCTGCTGAGGGGATGAAGCCACTTAATGGATCACAAAGTTAATCAACCGCCGGGAGAGCTGGACTGAACTGGAGGAATAGGTTGAACCATTAGACTGGAGTCCTCTGGGTCACACAAATACACACAAACATACACACACACACTCTCTCCTTAAACCCAGTAAATAACAAACAAGCAGTTCCCACTTTATTAGGTACACCTTGCTAAAATGAATGCAATGGTTTGCGTAAACATAATAAACAAGCAGCTAAATGTAAATGAGAGCCTTACAATAGATGACTCATAATTATATGATAATATAATATTTATTCATCATAATCAGTATTACAGTATGCTTCAAAAACTAAAACTCTGAATAAAACAGTGTGTAAAAAAGTAATATAACATATGGAACTGTGCAACTAGTGTGCAATGCGATGTAGAAAATACCCAGGAAGAGACTCTGTGACTGTCAACTAAAGTTTTGTTTATTTTGTTTTAAATTTTACATTAAGGCTCCACAGTGCATTTTATGCATGGAAATGATATATAAACAATGCTCCAGTTGTTTATGGAAATGAAACACTGTTGTAGAGGCCATACATGAATCTGTTTCATGAGAGTTTTATCAAAGACCCTGACAAACATAAAGAGCTTTCAGTCAAACTATTTCATTCTCCGCAGTGTCTTATACTGAAAAAGACATGACCCTGCAAACACTCCACGCCAGCCGTATATGCACTCACGTGTTTGCAGGCTTGTGATGTTGCAAGAGTGGTTATTCGTATGTGATTATAGGCAAGAAATGCAATTGAAGTAAATACTTATTTGTATTCAAAGCTGTAGGATTTGCATATAATTGCCATAATAGTAGCTTAAAAGACACACATATCTGTTCTATCAGGCATGAAATTTGTTACTCTATAAAAAGAAACACACATGGGACTAACGTCTTCTCTTCCTCTTCAATTATTATTTACCTACTTACTTTTATGCTTTTTATTTTTTTACTAGCCGACACCTTGGCTGCCTTTCCCTTTTGCAGATTCTCTCATTAGCAGTTGAGTCAAACATGTGACTTCACCATAAAGAGTGTTCACACAGGAAATATGGCTGTGGGTCCCTTAAAATAGCTCAAGAGATGTGTCCTTGTTAGAGGTGAGGAAGTTTACCGGATCTGGCAAACCAGCCAGTTAGCTCATCACTCATCCAAGTCTTTTCTCTTGTGAACTGAAAAATACTGTGAGAAAACACTTATGATAAGAATAAACGTACCTTTGTGTTGTTGGTAAAAGTCTGTTTTTTAGTGTTGAATGGGCTCGTTGTTGCCCCTTGTGGTCTTTTGCAGGACAATTAAAGGCTCAACAAAGCATGTGACTTGGACACAAGAAACCACTGTTTACTTACTGTTTCCAACCAGCAGTTGTCATTGTTTTTTTGTTTTTGTTTTTTTCAGCCATGACATGATTTATTTTTGACCTTGGTGGTGAGCGATCATCATCAACGGTCATATGAATCATATGAACAGTTTTGGAAGATGAAAGATGCCGTATTACCAGAAGCATCTTCAGATCAAAAAATACTGATGTGTCCTGGGATATATTGTTTAGTTTGTTTTAGTTTACAAGATGTGATTTTTTGCAGCTAAATTCCACTTTTCAAATATCTTTTTTTTAATCTGTCATGAGTACTGTTATACCAGAGGAGAAACTGAGGCGAGTTATTTTTGAGTACAAACTGATATTTAATTCCACCGAATACACCTAAATTACATCAGGGCTTGGGTTTAGAAACACAGCTTTCAAAACTGTCACCATCGCTGCTTCCTCTCTTATCGATTTACCAATCATCATTGAATCCCTCAGATTACCTCTGTGAAAGAGGACACGCAGACTCAAAAAGGCTCTCGCTGTTTTGTAACCTCCTCGTTCCTCAGCAGCTTCTGCGAGATCTTCATCTTCAGTGAGGCGAGCAGCTATCAGTGGCCTAATCACCCATAAGCAATTCCACAGCTGGCCTGATGAATTTGGGCCAAGCCTTTTGGTGTGTGATCCCAGGGAATAATGCTCAGAGCTGCCTATGTTTATCTAAAGGTTAATAGAAGGTTAATAAGAGAGGGAACAGTGCAAATTCAAAAACCTTATTATGCAAATTGTGTTTTCTGAACAGGGTAATATCTGCTTGTGATGCAGTCGTGTTAATTAACAGATTGTCTCTGCGCTGCTTAAAACTGAGCCACCTTTGAAGTAGAATTTAAAAGAAAAGATCTCATTATTTTTGAGGCTGAGACCAGCTGATTACTCAAAGTACGAAATAATTTGTGATCAAGGTGTGTCATTATAACCTGTCGAACTGAGGTTGCGCTGCTTTGCTTAGCAATCCCCTTCTTTTAATCAGCTCCTTTATGACTGTCTGTGAGCGCTTTATTATGTGCGCAACCTGCACCTGCGTGGTCCAATTGGCTGCTGATGTGGTTAACGTCACGCTGAGCTCAGCATCTAAACCGTGCATAACGCTGCAAGGCTGGAACAGAGTGCAATACATCTCTTAAAATCTCACTCACAGTCAACAATCCCCACAAACAGAGCCAGATGAGAAATGATACACTCGCCAAAAAAAGAAAAAAAAAAGCATTTTAAATTATTGTCTTATGAAACTGCCTTCTAACATTTGATTGATAGTTGCAAAAGACATTTCTAATCCCACAGGAAATATTTTTTAAGCAGGACCAACCCTGGTTGGTTTAACTTTGTATTTCTCAGCAGCATAAAACACTTGTGACTAACTAAGGAACAACTGGAATTAAAATTCAGAAACCCAATTAATTACAATGATGCTGAACATCACATCAACAAACAAACAGTTAAAGGAGTCGGATTTTCTAAGTCTTCCCTTATTTTATTTTAGTTTATTTCCCCAGTGATCCCCTTAGAGCTATTTTGAATGACAGTGAAATCAGATTTCAGACGTTTGGGGATAATGTCTGTCCGTCTGGCTTCCACAGTAACATAATGAGTCGTTGTCAACTCCAGGAACATTATTGTCTCTTTCTCTGTCCCTCCTCTTCTCCGCCCCACTCAGTGTGTGTAAAGGCCACGAAGACCCATCCTCACTCTGCATCTGATTGGCTCTCACCCTGACATTTCACCCAAACCTCCTTCTCCTCATCCCTAAACCAAACTAACCAAACCAACAAAGGCAACAATGGCCAATCAAAGGCGGAGTAGGGCGGGTCTTTGTTGAGGTCATCAAGCGTGCGGCTGTGGTTTGATCAGATCTGATTTGAAGTGGTTTGGCAGCATAAGCAACCACACAAATGGCATCACATTTTAATTCAGATGTTGCTAAATCCTGATTGGTCCACGGAAACACATGACGTCACCTTTTTCCATTTGAGTCCCGACCACCTGGAATCAGAGAGAGAGCCAAACAGAGAAAATGAGAATTTGACAGAAAATTCATTGTGCATGTGGGACTCAGAAAAAAGGTTTTCAGGGCTTTGATCATTGTCAATCAGCCAATCATTGTTAGATATCTTTCTGAAGGCAGAGGCAAAATGACTGAATGACCTTCTCCTGTTTATATGGCACAAGAGGTTAGTTTGCTGCTGCATGAAGTTGACTTCAGAGAGGGTTAAGTCAGACCATATGAGCTGCTGCTGGTAAGGAAAGAGAAGAGATGGAGAAGGGCAGGTTTCCAGAGACCTTCACCACTGCATGTCAATTTGATCAGGCCCGTATGTTTTGTTTTCCTCAGTGGAAAAAAGAACCGCGCATGAAAAATTGAACACATCCCCTCCTTTTTGTTAACACTCTCTGACTCCATCTGATACAATATTAACAGGGTTGTTTTGAGCCTGTGTTTTATCACGTGCCAGGAATGAACACAAGAAATGAGTTGTTGGGGTTTTTTTTGTGTGTGTGCTTTTGCCAGTTAAATTATTCTCATTTAGAGGAAATAATAGAAGATTATTTCGGCAGCGACAGAAGTGCGTCAGAAGTGCATCCAAATCTAGACGGTTTTCATTATCGATTAATCGCTTAGTCGTTTAGTTTACAAAATACTTAAAAGAATTCTCACAGCCAGAGGCGATGTATTCACATTGCTTGTTTTATTCAGTCTTAGATCCAAAAATACTCACTTTACTCTCACATACGGAAAAGAGAGCAGCTAATCATCACATTTGAGAAGTGAATGTTTGGCAGTTTTTCGCAAAGAAATGGCTCAGACAATGAATCTGTTATTAAAATAGTTGTGACTGATAACGTTGCTGCTCTTCAATATTCATAGATTTACAGACTAGTCAGCCACACCTACACCTTGTTTACACCTACAGTAAACAAATCATAAGCTAATAAGTAGCCTCACAGATAATACAGAACCACATTTCATATGTATTAATGGCCATTTCATGACAAGTTTTGTGTATTACCTAAAATTTGACTCCTCTCTAATATTTACAGCTCATGAGTTCAGTGATTTTGTGCCTTATTTTCCTCTTGTCCTATATATAGCTTTCTCTGTGACACAGCAAATTTGTGGGAGCAGATTTGTCCAAACAGCAGCCTGCAAGAAAAGGTGTGGACACAGAGAGGATGCAGAGCTTTGAGTTTTCCAAGCTGATCTGTATTCTGCCTGTGTGTGCAACCTGAGAGTGACTGACTGGTGGTCAGAGCCCAGTATTGACTGCTCTGAGGATGTAATAGAGGCTGGGGTGATGGGATCCAGGACATGAACACTCTCACTGTGGCATGTGCAGCAGAGCTATACAGGATATAACCAAGGCACTTAATCATCCTGCTGGCTCCATGCAGAGATGCAGCAGGCTCTGTTTTTTAGAATAATGCTGCTGCCTTAAATTAGATTCCATTGATTCTGCTTTTCTCTATAATTGCACAAAGAGGATGGACGCTGGTTTTATTGGGGGGTCAGAGCAGACATTTGAAATACTTCAGCTGTAAGTACAGGAGGTAAATTAAATCAGACAAAAGGCAGGTTGAGCCGATTCAAGGTGATGGCACTATTAAGGGAATCTCAGACCATGTTTATTGTCTGAGAGCACATCTGTGCCACTGTTTTAGTTAATCAAAACCTTCCTGACTAATATTTACTTTGCTCCGCTGATTTATTCTTAATGTAATTACTCCAGTGTTTTATCTGTTTACACAATGCCATTACTTAACCGTGCTGGATAACGTCACATGATGGCAGAAGGCAGCAATAGATATCTGTTTGTTTTATCTTCTCCACCCAAATAATCATGTGATGTGTTGTCAGTAAACAGAGTATATTTGTGTTTACCAGCCTGGCCAGTCTATGATTGCTTTTCAGTAAAGGGAGAAGAAGTGCAGTGCATTTACCAGTAAAGAGTCCGGCCATCTCTGGACAGAGCCGCCACTCTCAGATGTTTAGGACACAGAGATTTGTTCTTACCTTTTGACTTCTTCATTTTGTGACGTGATGTTGTCAGCATGGTAATATCGGAAATTTGGTTTATTACCACCAAAATCTACGGACAAATATTTTCTGTGCGGACAAATCCTGATGTCGTTTATGTCTCTGTGCCATAATGCTCCTTTGTTGTCCAGAAACTGTTAAAAACCCATTAGCAAGCCCCACGGTTGTACTCGGTGACATGTTCCTTTATTACCACGAACACTCTTACTTTATTTTGAGTCATTGACACATCCCCTGACTTGCTGCCATAAACATTCCCTGACAAACACACTATTTACTCGTGCTTGAGAAATGTTTGCTGAGAACTACACTATTTTTTATTAAATTCCTGAAAATATAAATGGAAAGAGCTGTGAAGATACATGAGCTAAAAGCTAATGTTAGCATCACAGTAGCAGTGCTGGCATGCTGATGTTTGGCAGGGGTAATGTTTTCTGTGCTTACCATTTTAGTTTAGTGTGTTAGCATGCTAACCTTTGCTAATTAGCACTCAATACAAAGAACAGGCTGATGGTAAACACATTAGTTTTTACTTAAGTATTGAACAAATCAAAGGTTATTTCTTCGGATCATTCAACGGACTTAAAGTTATCAGTCTTTGTAGGGTCATGAATATATCTACAAAATTTCTTTGGCAATCCAACAAATTGTCAAGATATTTCAGTCTGGACCAAAGTGGTGGGCAGACTGGCATTGCCATCCTAAGAGCCACATCCTTAGTGTGGTAAAAATGAAGAGACACAGCACCAGTCTTTGATATTCCAGCTGTACATGTGTTTGCACTTGTGTATGTTGCATGCATAGCCTGTAAATTGTTATGTCGGATTTTGTGTTATGGATCCTCTAGAATCCTGAGGGCATTCTGAGCGCAAGCGTGAGATCCTTGGTTCATATTTGATTCTTGGTAATGAATCCACGTCATGTGTTGCACGCTAATATTTCCTCCTCATCTCACTCTGCTGCACACTAAACACATGTGGCAGCTGAAAAATTCAGATGTGACACCTCTTGGCTGTGTCTACACTGAGACAGAGGAGCATTCACGGTGGATCAATCTTCATAAACAAGCTTTTCATTAAACGCTGTAATCGTACAGATGACGTAGATGAATGAAATTGTGCAAAATGATCTGATTTTTGTGGATAAAGAGTTAATTTATTCCCTTTTCTCTCGGTGTCTGAGTCTAATTGAAAGGGGATGCCGTCTCCAGCGCAGAGCTATATTCAATTGTTCGGTTTGAAAATGGGAGCGCTCAGCCTTCTCTCCAAGAGGGTCTCAGGTGGCTTCTCTTCATTTAGCTTCTTTCCTCAGTTGATCTCGTCCTGTAAACAAAACAATTTTGAGGGAAAAAACAACTGGCTCAGAAATATGCATGTTTCTTATTTACACGTATCCTCATGCTCCATATGCCATACATAGATTAGGCTATATACTGATCATTAAGATTCATTTAAGAGGCTTAGCTGCAAGCACCCAAAGCGTGCAGGTGCAGTGAAGTGCGTAAGTGAGAATGAAGTCATCCATTTCTCAAGGCCCTCTGTATCGTCACCTACAGGGTCATAAAGCAAAGGGTTTCTAGCAGAGCTGTTGTTCCTCTTGCTGTTGTGGCCTTTTTGAAGTGCTGGTGCAGGACAAAGGTAGTGGCTTGCGATCAGTATGGCTGATGATGTAGCACCTGTTTGAGTGAAATCTCCAACCACAGGCAGCTAAAACAAGACATAAACATCTTCATCTGAGACATGGCGCCGGCCTACACCCGTCTTATGCTGTCTGATTTGATGGACAGGGTAGGGGACAGAAGCATCTGTTTTGACATCGACATCTTTCTATTTGTTTCAAATAACCGCGACAGGCTCCAGAAATAGACTTTTTTTAGGAGCCCGTACCGACAAGATTAATGGAGATGCTGGAGAGGATGACAACACTGTTGAATTTGTGTCAGACAAACTCCTAAACGCTGTGTGCATCAGACCCTCCACAAGAAGGACCAGTGTGAATGCAAGGGAAAGACAACAAATACCAGCAACACATCTGTTGTCAGACATGTAGATGTGCATTCAAGTTTGTGGGTCATGACAAGACAAATCAAAATATAAATATGGAGATAAATCTGAAACAGCTCTGTTGAGAAAAGGTTTAAGATGGAGGACACAAAAGAGTTCACAGTTTAACCACATACATACTGCAGGTACTAAAATGAACAAATGACGAAATGTTGAATGTTGTGCAAAGAACAGAAAGAGTAAAATGCAACATACTGCATCTACTGCATATGATCCGAAGTGGCAGCATTAACGAATGTGCCTTTATTGGCTATAATGACTCATGAAGAATATACAGGGGCTTCAATCAGTCTGGATCAGACTGTGCATCACTTATTATGTTAAGTGTTTGAAAGTGCCCTCAAACTTATTACTGACCTGTTATGCAAGAAATCTTTTCTTAATGCTCAATATAATCAGTTTTTGTCATGTTGTAGAGAGGTGTTGATTCAGCTTTCGGTTGCGTCTGAGGCTGTAGTTTTTTTGGTTTGTATTATCCTGGGAGGTGTGTCTGATATTTTGTCCACTCTGTTTGTATTAATGAGGGCCGACTAAATGAACATTGTGAAAAATTCTTACAGCAGCTGCTTGTGTTAAACACTTCAATGAAGGCCTCCATCTGGCAGTCACACCCTCACCCCCCCTTATATGATGGACTGTTGTGAATGTTAGAAGTCTTTGTTTCCTCAGCTTCTTGACTTTTTTTGTTTCTGCATTTGCTGGCATTGCTCCAGACCTCTGACCGTATAGAAAATTTATAACTGGACCTTTGATAAAAGTTTGAACACCTTTGATATACACTATTAATACACTACTGGTACAAACAACAAAATAATGTATTTTTCAAAAGGCTTTCTGTTAGCATGTAGCATTATCAGCAGCAGCTGCTTTTAGAAGACAGATGTGAGATTTGGAATGTAATTTATCACACATCTGCAAGTGTTTTTCTCCATTACCTTTTGGGTTTCTTTCCAAAAGTGAAATAGAGTCCCAGGCTGCAACATTCGAGCTTTCTCCCCTCCTTCTTTTGTTATGTTATAATTTTGTACAAAAGGTGCCATCTTCTTTTGAAAAATAGCCGTTGCTACATCTTGATTTTTCTTTTTTTTTTTTTTTGGAAGAAAGTGGCACAATCCCAAAACAAACCACTACATATGATTTAGCAATTGTGTAATCACACACTTTACTGTCTGTGATGGTGCTGTGGAGGCTAAGCAGGAGGTGTAAGGAGGCTTTTTGGTAACACAAGCACACTCTCATAACACTGGTATCTACACACACATTTTCAATCAAGCATAGACACACACATTTTCACACTTCCATACACAGATTAAAAAGGGATCTCCAGACTCCTTTCAGCTCTACTTCTTCAGGAACTTTTGCTTCAGACAAAAGCTGTCATCCATCGTAGTATTAATGTTGGATTCTTATTTAGGATTAAAATGTACTCAAAAAGTCTGGATACTGGGGTATTATTTATTCGCCCTCTTACCATCAAATTCTATTGAAACATTTAGGAAAAGAGGGATTAGAAAATTGAATCACTGGTTTTTGCTCTCGCTTCTTCTTAATATAATGCTGGTGTAATCCCTCTAACTTTAGTTGTTCACAGCAGGCTGAAAAGAAGATTCTACGACTTCGCTCAGGTTCAGTTCTCAGGTTCTGGCGGCAGGCAGTCTAATAACACTGTCAAATAACACAGAAATCAATGTGGTTAAATGGTGGTGAAGCTGCTTCCCCAGGCGGGAGTCGACAGCAAGCTCAAGGGTCCCAGCTCCTCCACAAAGTGATTGTTTAGTTCTGGAAACAAAAATAAACCCAAGGAAAACCGATTCACATGAATTTACATTGTCTGATATTTGTTATTTTTGCCTCTTTCTTATTCAGATGCAAAGACAGGTATGATGACAAATAGGAACAAAACTGTCAAAAGTTACAAATATATCTGCCAAATAAACGGAGGTGGGAGTAATGCATGTACGCTTGTGCGCACACAAATTGGCATTCTGGTAGCACACTTCAGGATTTGCATGTCGTTAGACTGCATACCTTTACCATGTTTCAAAGGTACATGTCATATTTTTTGCCCTACTACATACAGTATATATGACAGCTCAATTTACATGTTTTGCAGATAAGTTAATAAATAACTAAATAAAACATTGTATGTGCAACATGATGTATTGAGGTATCCGAGTGGTTGATTGATGTAGACACATACCAATATTACTGTGATGTTCTCGTTTTAATTCCTGTTTAACTCCCTGGGCTCTATTTTCAACTCCGCCGTCGGCGTGGTGCAAAGTCAGGTCCGCTTTGCCGATGGGGCATGGCGGCGCAGACCTTGGTATTTTTGTGCACTGTGCCGCCAGCGCATCTCCTCCTCCTTCTCATCTCAGTCCCACCCAGCGGCGCAACTTGGAAGGAGGGAGGGGAGAAGGCGTGGAGTGACGAGGATGACTGAGCCCGCGCAGGAAACTGTCCAACGCCCAAACTTCTCCCAGGAGAAGTGAACTGATGTCACTCATGTCTAAATATGAGGTCTTTAGATGGTAAATCCTCGGCCTCCTCCTCCTCCTCCTCCTCCTCCTCCTCCTCCTCCTCCTCCTCAAAACAATCATGTACTCCATCTTTGTAGATAACGTTAAGCATTGCTATGATTACATTTGTATTTGGAATGAAATGACGTGGGTAATAGCGGACAACGATCATCACTTTCGTTTCTTCCATGTGTCTGTCTCTCTCTGTCTCTCGAGCGCTCTGAGACAGATGCAGTATATATGCTCTGTAGGATGCCACGGCTGTTTCTGGTTGGCACAGCGCTTGCGATGTGGTCAGATGAGATACTGATCAAAATATATAAATTTAGGTCTGACTGTATGTGCTGACTCAGATAGTTGCATTGAATCGTGGCTGTTGCCAATTATTGATCGCAGTAAAATGCCAGACATCGTGGAAACCTGCCTGTGGGTATTGGTGACGTGAGCGCATGACTCTGCCGGTTTACGAAAATCCATTTGCCCGGCGGTGCGCCGCTGGTGCTCAAAGTTGACCAGGTTTGGGGTGGCAAGCTTTCAGCACACTTTTGCGCCGCTGGCGCAGACCGAAATGGGATGAAAATGCCGACACCTCCCCCTACTGCGCAGCACCGCCCATCCTGGTGCACCTCTGTACGCCTCGGTTTACCGAAATACCAAGTGCGCCATGCGCCTGCCTGCGCTGCACGAAAATACCACTGCGCGGGGTGCGCAGCCTGCGCCACGCTGGTGGCGGAGTCGAAAATGGAGCCCTCTGTGTTTTTAGTGTATTTATACTGTTGCTCTGTCAAATAAGGATCGAAATGCCATGAAAAGCTTTAAAAACACAAAATGTCACCGGCATCGTTTCAGCCTGAAGACGAGGCCCGTCTGATATGATCAGATGAGCAATTTATCTTCATCTGATCTGCCTCCACTGTTTTGTGATGCATTGTTGGAGCTTTGCATTTGTTCAGGCAAAGCTCTGAAGTCTCAGCTGTCTCAGTCGTGCTTCATATCATTGTCTCACTGATGCGTCTGCTCAGCTGTCAGCTGACGAGTTGCATCCAATCACATTCGTGTGCAAGTTGGCTTTAGTAACAATCTGTCACTATTAAGCTTCTTTCCTGATTCCTGCATGCAACTCTGGTCGTTGCTGCAACTCTGACTGCCACCCAAACCTCCTCCTCATGTTTTGGTCAAGGCTTTGTGGTGAGCACGTCTGACTGAACTATAATTTCAGCCCTCAGATGTATAATAAAGTTACTGTAGTTAGATTTTTAAAGCCACTCTTATTACTTAAATTATTGTTTACAATCAAATACAATACAATTAATTACCAGGATTCTATGTAATCAGTACTTTTAATACCTGGACATATTTTATTGCTAACACTAAATGCTAACCTTACATCCTAATCCTCACAAGAGGGAAAGATTGCAAAACACTATTCATGGCAGTCTATGGAGTTTGATTTCAGCGGTACGCGGTCGGTAGCAAGCTGCAGTCATCAGAAAGTGATACAGGATGAGCTGATAATGAGACACCTCTCCGTGGTAATGACACTGCTAAACTAAAGGAGTGGAGGCTGTAATGAAGTTTGACAAACTTGAGCTGTTAATAATAAACTTGTATCTCAAACAGACCAGCTGAAGATTGGACATAAAGCTCTGAATGCTAACCCTCTTATAATCACACAGAAGGCACTTTCCATCGGTGCAGTTGTTTGCAGTGTTTTTTCCTGGTGCACTTAGTGTGGTATTGATCATTGTTGGTCCAAGTCCTCAGGAATCAGCTTCTATTGATTTCACTTCAGCTGTAAGCCTCTCTTTCTGACCTATGTCTCTTTTCAGACCAAGCACCTTTTCAAACAATCTAACCCCTCTGCTGAGAGTTTACTAAAACATGTCATTACTGCGGCACTTTCCAAGCAAATTCCCAAAATGATTTGTGCTCGGATTCCAAAAGGGACAGACCATTACAGCTGTCGGAGACTAAATTTGCAGGGCCTGAAACACTCAACTCAACAGCTCAAGAAACATGTATGCTCTGTTGGTTTGTTATATTGAGGATGTAGTTGTGCTTCTAGAAAGGTAATATGCTCATTTGCCTAGAACTTCATTATCATTCATAACAAGAACCCACATATAGCCAGAAGATTCAGCAGTGATGATGGTTATTAATAGCTGCAGTGCAGTCAGAGTCGATACTGTGCGTGCATGTGAGATATTAAGTGACATGTTCATGTCTGTGTTTGTAATCAAGTTCATGTGTGCCAAATGAAGAGACCCCCATTACTTACATGTTTGACTGAAAATTTATTTCACGATTTTAAAGATTAAGTTTAATGCTCAGCTGGGTGCTGGTGCTACATCACACAATCTTTAATCCCAGTGAAGTGGAGCACAGTCCAGTCCTGAATCCTATGTTGTCCTCCTTCCGCCTCAACCTTTCCTCAGTTAATTTTGCATGCATGCGAAACCCATTAGTATCCCAATACAGAGTTCTGCCATGTTAAGTGACTGTTGTGTCTTCATTCCTTCCTCCAAAGAAGGTTTGTGACCATCACGCTTGGCCTTGTGGCCAGTCAGTCAGTAAGGTCAGCAATGCAAAAATAAAGTAGATCTCATCCACAACACATAAGTAATAGGCATAGTAATTGAATTTACATATTTCCTTTCATTCTGAACAACAGAGCTGTTGCATTAAATTGTAATAGAGTGTACAGGCGTACCTAATAAAGTGGCCATTGAGTGTAGAAGAAGAAGACAAAGAAAAGGACCGCTCAGCAATTCCTCTGAATTATTTGACTACTAGTCGCTTGTTAAAATGACCACTTTGTTTAAGGTCAGGGACCTTGGAGTTACAGTAATAACCATCATGGTCATAAAGAACTAACATAGACTGCCTGTTGGAAAAGGGAAACAAACTGTTAAAAGTGTTAAAGTCCATCCACCCTGACTTCCTGCCTATGCAGAGGGGGTAATCCCCTGACCTCCTCCTTTGCTCCTGATGGATTAGATTATAATCATAATTTCTACAGTGGCTAGAGGGCCTTGTCGTTTGAATATGTACAAATGTTATTTTGTAGCTCTTGCTGAAATGACTCCTTCTGAGTCATTTAGCACAGTGGTAACACAGTCACCTCACAGCTAGAAGGTCCTGGGTTTGATTCCCGCTGTATAAAGTATATCTTCTTCTTCTTCTTCTTCTTCTTCTTCTTCTTCTTCTTCTTCTTCTTCTTCTTCTTCTTCTTCTACTACCATTTGTCTGAGGTGTCCTTCTATAGCAATATTTAGCAGTATAGTTACACTCAATACAAATCAGTTCCTCAAGGATTTAAACATTGTTCAGATGCATTTTTAATGATTCTACAGAAGCATTTTTTTCTTAATTTAGTTATTTTATCTCTGCACCTTTAAATAACATAAGATATATAGAGATTTTTTTTGGTGTGGTCAGATCTCATGGCTGTCATGACTTTTTTTTTGAGGTTTTACTTTTCTGGCATGAGTTATTCTGTTTCCTCTGCAGAATTTACTCATCTGAAAGATACATTCTGTCATTCTGTCTACAGCTTGTTGCTGCATTGGAAACCTTGAAGATTCAGTAAGAGGAATTGATTGAGGTGTTGAAGTTCAGTGCTCTTGGGTACAATACTCAGAAGGACTATCTGTGAGCTGTAGACCTTCAAATAGCTGTCCTGGGGACTCCTCGGCAGTGAATCAATAGGCAGTTAATTTCAAGCCACACTCAGATGCTTCAATGGTAGCTCATGGATGGGCCCTTACAAGAGGCGGTTAGTGATAAACATTTCTATTTCTGCATTCAAATGTGGTGAAATCTGCAAGGTAGACATCAAAGTGATGATTCCTAAACTTAATTTTTACTGCAAACAACGAGATTAGATTAGATGAAATGAAATTAGGTTAGATTAGATGAAATGAAATTAGATCAAATTATATTAGATTAGATTAGATTAGATTGGATTTTAATGATCCTCCGAGGGAAATTCAGTCATTACAGTAACAAGTAATTGATGTGGTTCCTGTTATGAAAAGGAATTATAGGCTTTTTCCTGCTGCACCATGAAAAGTGGAATTGAAATCCACAGAGTACAAATGGCCTCTGAAGCTGGTCTTATTTTTCTGCAAGTAAGATAAAGTTTGATAACTGAGCCTTTATAGACTCTGAGAGGGTCTGGCTTAGACTAATCCCACCCACGACAGACTTATGACCCTTGGGCCAAAGTGAGAAACTCTGAAGTCCTGGAGCAGCTGTTCATCAGTTGGGCCTGAGCTCCACTCCTTTCCTGCGGGGATGAACCAGGACGGTGCCTGAGGTGTACTGAGATAACACCAGCAGGGCTAAAGTGGACGCTACATTTCACTCAGGAAGGGACACTGAATAACCCTCTCCATCCACTCTTGAGGCCTCCAAAGAGATGTGAACAGCAGGATGGATGTTGACAGCTGGTGTGGTGCAGTTGACTGAATTGATATCCTGTGCTGTTCAGGTGTATTTTTCAAAGGTGTAGACAACTGGGGGTGTTTGAGTTCAAGTCCAGGATATGTGGTATATAAAAGCTCGGCCGTTTTGTATTTACAGCTTTTTTTTTTTGTTTGGTTAAAAGTTGTCTTTACATTGGCACTCCTCACTGCATCTTCAGAAGGTGAAACATCTGGCAGCTAATGAGTCAGAGACACAAACTCCGAAGTCTGATGTCAGTTTGACCCCACTTCCCTCAGCCTGCTTAAACCATGCCTACCCTTAAACAACATTACCATAACGGTGACAATGATTGGGTACTCACATTTTCTGCTCGGCTAACATACAGTATGTAATCCAGACACGGAGCATTTACCTATTAGCACAAACATAGTAATAAAGAATAGCACACTTTGATTTCTGCATAACAAGTCTCCTGGGAGGCATGAGGTTATTTACAGATTCTGAAAGTGTAGTTTCACATGTCTAACACATGGAAATCTGAAAATATTTGAAGAAGATGTGGCCATTTGAATGTAGGCACTCCTCAAACTAGTTTAGCGAGAAATCCAGCCTGAACGATTCTCACCTACCAGGGGAGCCAGGTAACACAGTGCTGCTCATTGCATCTCATTTACATAAGTCCAGCCCCCTGCTGGTCTAGCTATCAGTGACCTCTGGTATCTGTTAGCCCGCAGGACAGAAACTGCTGTAGTAGTTTGAACAATGGTTATCAAATGGAAATGGAAATTCTTTTGTTACAAAAAGCCCCTGAATAAAAATGAAACAAGAAAGGTAATATACTTGAGAGTTAGAAGGAGCAAATGTAGATACTTATTTCTAATATTAAATAAAATGAAATAAATTCTGTCGCTCTGTGGTGCAGTGGGATGGATCGGTCTGTTGCTGAATGAGCTGAATGAGTCAAGTCAAGTCAACTTTATTGTCAATGCTGCTATATGTACAGGACATTAACAGAGGCCGGCACGCGATGATCATAAACTCCACGAGGGGTGAACAGTGTCTACAAATCACCACAGCGTCTTGACCCCAAGCATCCCTGATATAAACACAGACCCTGCCACCGCGGGTCTAACCTCCTTCAATGAGGGCTCTGTCTGCTCGGTTGCACGTTAGGCGGTCCAGCTGGATGGCGGAGTCTGGTATGCTGTTATTGAGCCATGTTTCCGTAAAAACGAAAACACAGCACTCTCTCACGGTCTGCTGGGTCGATCTCAGAAGGTGTATATAGTCAAGTTTGTTGTCCAAGGAGCGTACATTGGTGAGTACGATAGATGGTATAGCTGGCTTGTGTGGATTCACCGCTAGCCTCGCTCAGATACCCCCGCGCTTTCCCCGCTTCTTCCTCCTCTCGCACCACCTGCGGCGCTTCCTCTGCGGGTGCGCTGCAGTAGTGGGGGTCGGTGTCGAAACGGGCCGCTGGAGTAGGCCGAGGTCGAGTAACTCCTTAGCGTGTGCCGCGTTTAATTTGCAGATTGCTGTGTTGCCGAAGTCACTCGAGCACACCGACGAAGACAAACATGTAGACACCACATTATTGGGACAAAGAGGAGCCGCTGCGTCCGCATGCGCCGCCATCACTACTACTACTCTTCTTCGTATTCTTCATCGTCCTCTTCTTCAGCTAAGGTCAACTATAGATTAGGGATGTTCTCCAGTGTAATACAGTCGCTGTCGTCGATTTCTTCAGTTTCATCTTCTAGTTCGGGTTCAGAATCAGAAGTGAGGTCATTGTTGGCATAACCAGAAGCTGCATGAGTAGCCATGTGGTTCCCTTTTAACGTGCAGCTGATTTGGTCGAACAAAGAACAGAAGCACATGAATAGCCAAAGAAAGCCAGTATGCTAATTTACTGTTGAATTGCCACACCGCCAACTAGGACCGAGAATTTCCTCTAAAACAACCCAAATTCAAATACAAAGTTTATGGTTTTAAGGCCCCCAATACTGTTATTGGAAACATGGATTGGCCTCTTCATGATTTTAACTTACATATTCTACAAAAAAACAAAAATCACTTATTTAAAAAAAAAAAAAAGATTTTTCTTTGTTTACACAACTTGCGCCAGGCCGACTTGTTGCTGGTTTTCTCGTGGCGGGTCACATATTTGTTAAAATGAAAGTGGGGAAACAGAGCAGGGAAGCAGAGAATAAAACAGAATGTGCAACATGGCAGCAGTGCCATCATCAGCGAGGTCATACAATAGGAAAAGCAAATATTTGAATTTGTAATTTGTAAAGAGTGAACAGAACGTGACAAAATACGAGTGAAGGACAACAACATCACATCTTCAGTAAATGCATGCTGCAGATGGAATAGAATATGCAGATACGCACACAGTTTGGGTATCTGCATAAGCAATGAAACCTCTACTGGCAGACACATGCAGGACTTGCAAGGGACGTTGTAAGACGTAAGAAGTGAGAAGTCGCCAATCCTGCTTTTGATTTCTATGATTGAAATTAAACGCTCTCTTTGCCATTTACAATCAAAATCCTGACACATTTCAAGAGAAAGATCTTAAAATAACCCCATATGTAAGTATTGGGAATAAAGAATGAGGTAGCAGTTACAAAGTGGAGCACACTGGCAGCCTAGTCATTAAGAAGCATACCATATAACTGCAATGCTCCCTACTTTGATTCAGGTGGAGGACCTGTGTGCATGGTACACCCCTCTCTCTCCTTTCTGTCTTTATCAGTCAGTTTCCAGCTGTCATGATCCTCACCATTAAACATCACAATGTGAACAACAAGCAAGGATATTGGTCTCTTTCAGAAGTGTAGTTTCAGAGGCTCAAACTGGAATATATGCAGAAATTAAAAGGACTATAGTTTCTGCAAAGAAATCACTATGTTGATTAATTGTAACTTTATAATTCATAATATGTATGCGTTCAGCCTTAACACCTCGGCACACCCCGATGGCTCACGACACAAAGGAGCACCCAAGAGGGGGATGAAATGGAGGCTGTAGGTGCTCCGTAGTTGCATCAGCTCACTATAAATAGCCTTAATGGCTAAATGGGAGCACTCCTGTATCACAGCTGATGTGTGACGCTTTATAGCTACAGTTGTGAGAGAATAAAAAACCCAAATATGAGTTAGTTCAAAATGTTTAATGGTGTAAATCTTTTAGATCGCTGTACATTGGTTTATATTTGTATATATATATATGTGTGTATATATATCTTTTCTGTATCTTTCTTTCATTAACAAATTTCTGTGAACAGACCAAAACATCCAATTGATCCTACTTTTAAGTGTTTCCTATACTGCCAATCCATGCAGCTTATCTCTCCAACTATTGTATGAAAACTACTAAAACACAAAATAAGCCACACTGGGTGACATCTTCCTTCATTACAATGAACATGAGCACTGTTTATTTTGATTTGATTCCACGCAGCATTAATATTCATTAGAACACCAAATCTGTATTAATCCACTGCTGAAAATAGTCCCCAGCAAATACAAGAAATACTCATCTGAAAGTGAGGTTTGCTAAAAACTACAATGCCCAGCTGCTGTAGGAAAGTGCTTAATCTGCTTTAAAAGTGAATCTATTTATTTCTGCCTCATTTTTGAAGATTTACATCTTCAGTAGGATCGAATGAGAGGTCGACTAGCATTGAGAGACTGACGAACGCAGTGTTGGTGTCTTCATGGGATTTGTTGGCAAGAAGAATAAATCAACCTTGTCCTTCAAATTAACATGGCGAACAGTAATACTGCCTCCAGTATGTTATATTTATGATGAGTGTCCGTCTAACTGACCTGTTGGTTTATGCTCTCTCATCAGTGAGTCCAGATGTGACCGGTGAACATAAAAATCATCATCATCGTCAATACCCACCTGCCGAGGATTCAGAAATGCAGGGCAGATCGAGGAGCGTTGGACTGACAGGAGCCATCTGGGTCTTGATATTGCCTTGTTTACACATGCTCCTGGCCTTGTAACAGCTGCCTTTTTGCAGTATGAAAATTTCAGGACTTGATTTCAAGCTTATTAATCCACAAATGAAACGGCCAGTGGACGTAACGAGCTCCAGTATGTAATGGGGCACCACTTCCACACGGTGCAGGACACGGGAAGGAGTGAACACTGATGTTTGTGTGGAAATTACAAGACACTGTGGCTTATATGTAAAACAGCAATTGGGTCAGCTTTGCAAATATTAATTATTTTCTATCACTTACCAGGAAATCCTTAACACTAATAACGACTTATTTATAACAACTGATGTCAAAACTAAATACAGCATATGTTGTAAAAAATCTGGTATTAATTTAATTGTATTTCTGCACATAATATATATGATCTGTAGATGTATATAAGCATTCGTTCGCTTCCGTGTATCACACTGTAATGCACTCTAAACAGTACAGGTTGTACTTCTTTTAAGAGTCTTTTAGGTCAAATAATCTAGAAGGTTACCTTTGTTGGATTCGATGGTGGATTTGAATCACGTTCTCCGCAGTGCAATGCAGCTGGAATATTTGTACAAACCCAGATTAAAATGGTCTGTTTTTCTTATACCATCCTAGGAATCCCTTCTGTGTATAAACCCATGTTTTTTACATGCATTTTTTATACAAAAGTACTTCGGATTGTGCTTCAGATCACTGTAGAAAGCCTAATATGCCTGATATGTACTGTATGTTCTGTAGCTGTCATGCTGTCCAAAGTCCACTTAATTGGTAATTTCAATTGCAAAATTGACCTGTAATGCTACTGCTGAGAGAAATGGTGAAAGGAGAGGGGGGAGGAGTGGGCAGGTGCATGTGGGGGGCAAGTGAGAGAATTCATACTCCTTACTTCTTCAGAAATAGATTAGTCTCCTCAGGAATCTATTATCATCTCTCAAACTCAATCCTCCTCTGCCTTCACATAAGCCTGGATGGGAGCTGATAGCTCCTGGAGCAGCCGGTGAGGAAGAATCCAGCTGTTTCTACCTGCGACCTGACTGCACACTGCTGGTATGTTATTGGCAGATTTCTGTGCAGAGAAAAAAATGATTTGTTTCACATATGCCATGCATGTCTGGTCAGTGAATGGGAGAGAAAAGTACTCAACGGTGCTGAAAATTGGTTCTTTGGCTCTTTTATGCTTGGGAACTGCTTGTAAAGCTGGAAAAAAAATCTCCTCTTGAGATGCTGCAGAAGCTAAAATTTTTTTTTTTTTTTTTTTTTACATAACCCAATTTCACTATTCATGTCCAGCATATATACATGTATACAGACACACCACAAGAATAAACAGGATAACATTAAAGCTGCTACTGTAAATAGATGACAGTGTAAAAATAGATGAAAAGTTCAATTAGGGCTCATAACAACAACAGTCTCCTCAGGTGCTCCATTGATCGAATATGATCATATTTTAAAATCCTGCGACCTTCCTCTCACTGCGGTTGTCCTAAAGCGTGCATAGCAAGTGTTCATCATTAGTCATTCTCACCTTTAATGTACCAGGTTAGACTTTTATCATGATATAAAGTCAAGGCTGCTTGAGTATCTGAACCACTTGGGTAGCTTGGAGCTTTTCCAACTGTGGTCTCAAGGTTTAGAAATGATAACTTTGAGATTAATTATACTCATCTTTTCTACTGTGCTTTAAATTTAATGTCTGTGTATGAGGCTTTTTGAGGTGACACTCCCGAATGACAAAAGTCACAGTTTAACAGCTTTAATATAGTTGTTAAGCCACCTAACAGGTCACGACTGCTCCCCCAAACCAATTATAACACAGGTTGGCACCATCAAAGTCAGTGCTACTGTCACTGGAACAACTGTATTAATGACACTCTTAAAGAATAGTGTTCAGTGTCAACTAAATAAGGAACAGAGCCAAAGGTAGCTTGAGGCTAAATACTGTGGATGTCAGGTCATACTGGTTCTTCTTTACCGAAAGGAAAAAGTTCAGTTTGATGGCTTATGTGATTATTATCATGAAAATTGAGACTGTTATCCAGAGGAGGGAAGAAAGGGTCCTGAGTCTGCTGCTGCTGCTGCTGCTGCTGCTGCAGCTGCTGCTGCTGTTGAGGATGAAGATGATGCCAGTGTCAATGATGTCCCACATCCAGACAGGTGTCATCCCGCAGGCATCGCAATGTGAATAACATGTTTACTCCCTAATAATTCTGTTTGGAGAGTGAATGCGTTATTGGAAAGAGAAATTCCTGTAATACACGCAGCTCTATTTTAACTAATTTTTCCTGCAAGGATTTTAAAAACCTTTAACCACATTTAAGACATAGCCAAGGAAAAGTGCTTTTTACCTTGGTTTGTCTGTTATAACATTGTATTCGCCAAAGTAATTGCTGAGAGCTCAACAACGTGGCTGAAAATAAGTCAGACAAACACAAGCAGTCAAACGATCAGACAGGTTGTAAACAAACACCCGTGGTTGGCAATAGAGAAAATAAAGGTGACTGTAAAAATTATCCAAACTGTCTATTGTGAACTGGTCCTTGTTCAGCTCTGACTCACCCCACTCTCTGCAGGTGCTGCATAGTAACTGTTTTCCTTTGCAACCATGAGCAACATTAGTGATTTTTCCCTCCAAATAAAGTGTTTACAACTTGATTTCCTTCCTGTTTGTGTTTGTTTTATATTTTTAGCATCGTCACTATCGTTCCCAGATCTTAGCAGTTGTTTAGGTGAGTAGTTCAGCAAACCCTGTTGTATTACTCTTCTTGAATTTCTGTTTAGTGTAGTCATATAATAATCCAATTAAATAATTTGAAGCCTGTTTTCCAGCAGTATCCTGACACTTTGGCTTTTCATCCATCCTTTATGTGTTGTTTGCTGCTGTGAGGCTCACAATGACTACAAGTGGCAAGCAGCCCATTCATCCTTTTATTAAATAACGACCCCTCAAGTCTTTCTAGGGGATCCCCAGGCCTGCTGAGAGATGTAATCCAGCGTTTCATGTCTTGTGGCTTTAAAATGATTTCTTCCTCACTTTCTTCTCCTGTTTTTCTCTGGATTCCCTGAGTTCTTGCTGTAACTGAAATTTAATTTCTGAGGCAGAAAGTAGGATAATTAATCAGAGCACGGTATATATTTCTTTTCTGCCAGTTCTTTAATATATATTAGATGACATGTTGATAATTCTTTAAATAAAATAATGAAAAATAAAGAATATCCAATAATTCCTGACTGTTACGATCCTGGCTTCCTGTCTCTCCTTGTGTGTCTCCTCTCCTTTTTCCCTGTGTGTGTGTCTGTCTGTCTACCCCTGGATCCGTGGCTGGGCAGCCCCTCACCTGCTGCCAGCTCCTCCCACTGCGACTCACCTGCAGTCACTCTCCCTCATCAGGGAGAGTATTTAAGACGTGGACTTCCTGCTCCTCGTCGCCGGATTATTCCTCGATCTCCGTGTCGGTGTCTGATCATATGGTTCGTAAGTACAAGTCTCTTTTGTCCTCTCCCAAATTCAGATTTTTGTCCTTTGTTGTCCACCTTTCTCCAGCCACTAAGTGTGCTGTGTTTTTCTTTGTTTTCAGTGTCTGCCTGCCGCTTCCACGCGTGCCTCGTGTCTACCCGCTTCGTCGGTGCTCCTTCAGTTTATCCACTCCTTTTGAGTGCGTCTTTTGTTTGTTTATCATCCGCTCGTTGAGCGCGTTTTCTGTTTTCCTTTTTATTAATAAATTTGGCTTTGTTAGCACACAATCTCTGTTTCGGGTCTGCATCTCTGGGTCCTATTACTCGGCGGCTGTACGGCCCCCGTAACACTGACATTGTTTGGCTAGCTTCTTTCAATACTTGTGCAAGAATCCAATACATGAAGCTAATTTGATGAGAAATTTCATCCTGTGGTTTTGGTGGTTGACACGGCAGGATCACAAGCCCCTCACTCTGAAATGGGGGTCTGTGATGTCACCCTTTGGTCCACATGTGGCCACAGGTGAGAGTTGAAACAAGGACTGAGCCATAGAATGAGATTATTGATTGACAGCTCAGCTCTGTTCTTGCAGCCAGTGTACAGCCGGTGTCCCTAACTGGCAGTCTGTCTCACTGCTGAATAAAACCCCACGATACCTGAAGCCCCTCATATGGATGAGCTGCTCCCTGCTTACCTGCATCCACAGGTTAACAATCAGCGGCTGTATACAAACTAAAGGAAAGATCTGCTTTTATATTTTTCTGCACTGGAACTGATAAAGAGATCTTTATCTGTGGTGTTTGCTTTCAATGGCTTCATAGATGAGTCTCTTTGTCACTAACTCTAATGCGTGTTGCTCGGCCTGCATGTGTGGAAACGCTCAAGAAAGACTGCTATATACAGTGGAACCAGTGGGTAGTTGGACTTGCATTATAACGGCTCTGGCTGGAGTAATTAGCCTTTTTACCTCAGTAATTAAACCAAAAATAACCCTCCATATATCACCAATGAAAAATAGAAGGGAAATACAAATTCATAGCAGCGGGATAATTAAGGGAGTCATTGTACGTTTTCTATTGATTGTGCACAAAAGGCTGACTAATTTTAGTATAGGATAATATCCTATGAAATGCTTAAGTATTTTTCAAGAATGATTGAAGTCAAGCCACATGAACAAATCAAAACAATTTAATGTTAAATTTTAGGCAGGTGCTCAAAGTGCAAGTTATTCTTTGTAGAAACTCCGCCATTGGCATTTTTCATTATAGGTAATTGGGGGTTGAGAAACCTGCACAGTAATTGGACAGTATTCACTTCCCACACAGAGACCAAGAAATGAATGGTGATATTAATGAAATCCTGCATTCTAAAAGAGGTGAAGACAGGTATGTTTGAATAGCAGTACATTGCAGTAGTTTCTCTGCGTAGGAGTGAGTCCAATTACAATACACTTTGGTGTCTTCAAAATGACTCAGAGGTAAAGCCTCA
Organism: Chaetodon trifascialis; assembly: GCF_039877785.1. Lineage (NCBI taxonomy): Eukaryota > Metazoa > Chordata > Actinopteri > Chaetodontiformes > Chaetodontidae > Chaetodon > Chaetodon trifascialis. The sequence continues at coordinate 11,122,600 of NC_092056.1, forward strand.
GATGGTCTGAACCGTTGTCTTTGGAGTCTTTTATCTCTGCATACTGAAGAACGGCTCCTGGGACCTTCTAAGGAGAATAGTGCTGAGCACTGCTTAAATGTATACAGAGATTAATTTCATATTCCCATCGAGGTTTCTGTTTCACTCAGAATTATTACTGTGACCTTGACAGCGGCTAACGTTTAGCCTCAATGCAGACGGGAGCTTTAATCATCACAGTGCAGACGCACACAGAGCTTTGTATTGTGCTTAAAGTTGTTGATGGTCAAGTCAGTGTTTTCACAAGCTTAACTCAGCACACAAAACAACACGCCTTCAACGAGTCAAGGAGATAAACTATTGTGAAATATGAGTGAGGTCATTTTTAACCAAGCAAGGCTTATTACTGAACAAGCTGTATTTGCCTGACAGGATTATTGTATTTTGCAATGTCTCAGTAGTATTAGTAGCAAATTAATATTAATTTATTCACCATTAACTAGTTGCAGATAAGCATTCATATTAATGGGATATTGGCTCATTATTAGTCATTAAAGCGCCTATTAAGGCCTTATTCTGCATAGCCATATACAAGGACTGCTAGGTCATTAACTAAGAGTTTTCCCTCAATAACCTAATTACTGCTTACTGATAGAAAGGAAGTTGTCTTACTGAACTACGATCTTAATAACTTAACCCTAAACCCCAGAGTAAGGCATTAATAAGTGCTTTATACTGACCAATAATGAGCCCTTATGCTACTAATATGCATGCTAATAAGAAACTACTTAATGGGGAATATGTGTGCCTTAATTTAAAGTGTGGCCTAATTTATATAAGTTTAATGCCTTATATCATTTTCCCCTCTTTGCCTGCTACATTCAGTGACTAGGTCTGTCGCTCCACCCCTCTACATCCAGACTGAAATATTTGAGCAACCATCTGATGGAAGGTCGTGATATTCTCAAGCGCTACTCTGTTTTAGGAAAGTCCATGCCAGTGTCCATACTCGCAGGTCTGAGGTCTGTATAGCATTGTGTGCACTTTTGGTTAAATCCCTCCTACACTAATGCAGCACACACACCTGTCCAGCATGCACAGGTGAGCAGATATACAAATAGAATTACTGTAGCTGGGATCAGGACTGATGCCAGCAGGTGCAGCTCAGGTCAAGTCCTCCTGTTGACCCATTCAGTGTAAAAATGCAGAGATATTATCATAATCACAGGTATATTTTACTGAACACAGCTTGGATCCGGCAGTAAGGTTAAGGTTATTCATGAGTGCACTCTATCATTTCTATTATTCATTTATTTCATTTTTCATTTTCAGATGGAAAGAGAACAGTCAGCATCAACGAGCACCAAACTGAGCGACCCTACTGCCCTATAGGTACTGTTTTCATACCTTAATGTAAGATGAACCCAACGGGACACACATAGACACCACCTGGAGAGAGCAGCCTGTGCCGTCTCGCTCCCTTGTTTTCTGTATTCAAGCCTTTTTTTCCTCTGAGAATGGAGTAAACAGTCCCATCAATATAGTGCTTTCCCGCTGTCTACCCACCCACTGCTTCCAGATCATCAGACAGGACAACAGCACAGGTTTCACAATAAATCCTCTCATCGCTTCCCTCCCTGACTTTCCTCTTCACTCATCCTCTTTCCTCCTTGCTCTAACTCTCCTACTAAGATGAACTTTAGTTTCACAGTGTTTTACCATTTCAGCAATCGTTTTCATGCCTTCCTTTCGTTTTCACAGCTCATAAATGAGGGTCGTCTATAACAATTATATAAAGAGCTTATATGAATTGCATATATTGCTCCACCTTATATTCCATATCAGTTTAATTTAAATCAGCTGCCTCAGTATCAGACGTTTGTGTCTGCCAATTCTACCTGAAATCTGAAATTGGCAGACTTGCTGGGATGTGAGCCATGAATGCTGGGTTTATTCTCTGTGAGCTGAGAACCGGGATCAGGTGTGAGGATAAGTGACCATAAATAAGCTTGAAATGTGTGCAGGAGTCTAACATTTATGAAAATGTTATTTGATGTACTGCTGTGGTGTCAAGTGAACCTGCTGTCTGCTTGGAAAAAATCGAGGACAGTCAGAGGAGGTGAGAAACACCAGCAGATGATAGAATGGAAGAAATAAAAAATACATAAAATTAGTATCAGATCTCAAATAAAGGAGGGTTTTTACCATTCTGAGAAAAAGCAACAACATAAATACCTACCACCTTTTGTGGTTGTGACAAATAACATCAGACTCCTTCCTGATGCGCCTGCAGCCTGGAGAGAAGAGAGTTGTCCTCTTCATGTTGATTGTCTTAATCTCTTGGAAGGTCAGCTGGCCACACAATGCAGTACTGCAGAGTGTGCGGCACACAACAGAGACCTAATTTGGCACACAGTGAGACAAAAAGACATGCCGTCACTAATCCTTGAAATGTGAAAAGTCACTTTCTGGTTAAGGAAGGAGGAAAAGATTTAATTAATCCTCCCTTTGTTTACACCTTACTGCTAAAAACTCAAAATAAGTGCATTAATAGATTACAGTTATTAAAAAAAGAAATCTCCCGGCGGTCTCTAAATGCTCCTTTGTTGTGTTGATGAAAATCTTAACATTTTATTCTCACAACAGCTTTACCATCCTCACCTTCAGTGGTGTTTTGGGAGAGGAGTTCCATTTTATTTATTGACCTACTTATCATAGCTCCCACAAGCATGGCTGCCACTACTAAGACCATCCCCATGGCCACTGACCCATTTGCCAGACTTTTGAAATTTCAAATTTTCATGTCACATAAGTCATGCTTAAATCTCCTCCCTAATATTTCTCCTCCGCTGCACACCACCACCTAATACCGCCCCTCTGCCAACTCTCACCGACTTTCTTTTCCCATAGTTCTCTGGTGCAAGGTGGGTGTCCCGCTGAACATGAGCTCCTGACTGAGGTCTGACACATCCTCTCACTGCATCCACGGCGGATGTACTGCCAGTTCCATTTATGACACAAGCTGATACATTATTCATGCTTCTTAATTAGGTAGTGAAGCTGCAGCTTATACTGGTGAGACATTTAGTAGATCAGGGTCTTGGATGGCACTTTCAACATGACTTCACCATTACACACAAAAGCAAACCTGATAAGAAATGGCACTGTGGCAGAGGTTGGCGAGGATGCGATAATTTTAGCTACAAGCAATGATACTGTGAACGTTTTAAGAAAGGTGCAAATGAGCACAGAATAACATCAGTGCACACAGAAAGAAACTCACAGTGAGGAGTATGAATACAGATTATACAGGACATTAAGTACACCTGAAGATGAACAGGTTACACTAACTGACTGCTGAGTCAGATGAAAACATGATCTGATAATTTGTGGAAGACAGGTGCAAGCAGAAGAGTAGATCTGATGTTTTCTGTTTGACATTGTACAGCTGACATGTGTTATTCTTCTTAATGGAGCACAGCATGAAAAACATCAATTCAATAAGAGGAAACAGCAGTGAACACAGCAGACTTTTGGACTTTGGAAGCAAAAAGTGAGTAAATAAGTAAAGCTTTCTTGATATAGCACTTTTTAAAACATGTAGTCACAAAGTGCTTCACATGCAGAATGGAGACCTATGAAAAGGCTAACAAGTGTTTTTAGAAGCTGCTTGAAACAGTCCAAAGATTCAGCAAATCTGATAGATGGGGCAGATAATTCCAGAGGGCTGGGGCCAACAAGGCAAGACACGATCACCTTTTGTTTTGCAAGTGGAGTCAGGGATGGATGGAAGTCCATGATTAGAGAATCGGAGTGGTCGAAACTTGGAATACAGGACGAGGAGACTAGAAATGTAGCTGTGAGGAAGGTCATACAGAGCCATATATGTATAGGATCTTGGAGTTTATTCAGAATTTTGCAGGAAGCAAGAATCCTGTGTGAGTTCACACAGTACAGGAACAACCCTGCCAGGAAACATTTTTACATCTCATATATTTACATTTTCCACTTTGAACGGGCCTCTCTGTCAGTCACTACATTCAAACTTTGTGTTAAGTTTTGCGTGATTCATCAAGACCCAAGAGTAGAACTCAGACTAGGTGATAAGATTAGTTAGGGGTGGAAATCTGGAGCGATGGCATGGAGCTGGCTGGATTGTGTTTTGTGAATCAGAAGCAATAAGCGGAGCAAGGCAGGAGGTGGTTGGAATATTCAGGAAGAACAATGGAGACCGACGAGGATCAGGTGAATCAGGAGGGCAGAAGATGAAAGACCTGAAGTGCAGGTAAAATAGGACAAGGCAGGCTCAAAGACAACAAAGGGACATTGCAGAGAATGAGGAGAGTCGGCTGAACATAGAACCACTATGACTACAGAGCGATCTGGTGAAGAGGAGAGTGAAGGACTGAGGCTTACATACAGTAGTGCAGGCTACAGGTGTAGTTCATGAGTGGACTGGTAGCAGGTGTGCAGGTGTAGCAGGCAGGAGGAGGGAACTGGGTCACCACACCCTGACTGAAACAGATTCACACAAACAGAGAGAGAGACAAACAGGAGATACAAGGGAGGACATGCTTGAACGTACGGCCCCTGAGGCTGATCGGTAGACGGTTATTAGCCAGTTAGAAGAGGAAGAAGAGGAAATCTGTTTATTTGTCACAGCACACAGAGAGTTACAGGGAACTGCACATGCCATGCAAGTGAAATTCTTTCTCTGCTTTTAACCCATCCTGGAATGTCGTTCCTCCGCGGCAGACCCAGTTTCCTTCGTCACCATTGGTCAGGTGGTGATCTTCTTGCATGTTTTTCAATCACCAATATGTCTGGACTGGTTCCATTTAGATTTCTTCTTTGGACCAAACTACTTGGAACTGAAGTAAAACATAGCCCCTGTATGGAACCAGTGAAGCGTTTGGATGAAATTATGGACCATTTAGAGATTCAAGAGATTCTTGTGTGATTGTGCTTGCTGAAGCTGAAAATAGGCTTCTAATGAACCCTCTTTCACTGACTCATCATGACTCATAAGAGACTCATAAGAGACTTGGATGCTAAAATCAAGTCATCAATATCCAGTTATAATCTCTGAAAATTTTACTTTACTGTAATTTCAATGGTAATTTTGGCAGCTGGTGATCACTTTCTGATTAATTGTTTAGTCAACGAAATGTCAAAAACAGTGAAATCACTGTGTGTTTTGCTTCATCGGTCCAAAAGCAGCGGTAGATGGCCTAATTAATCAATCTACTAATCATTTCAGCACTGATTATAATATTGTTTTTATATGTTAAATGTTCTTTTTAACATACTGCAACATTAACTGTCGTTATGGGCAATTATTAGCGAGTTAAACTTTCATAACAATCATTTCTGCAAGTCTGTATTTTAGCATTTTTGGTTTATTCATGAACAGATCCGACAAAAGGCTGAACGCTGCCTGCAAATGTTTTCAGAGCTGCGAATCTGGGTTGCTTTGGGAGCTAAGTCTTTTTAGTTTCCTCTTGTCAGTTGAAAAAAGAGGCAGTGTGCTGTACCTGTTGGCACTGGAGCCAGATGCCTCCGACATGGCAGTATGCAAAACCTTGTTTCTTTCGCTTTTTCTTCCAGCGAACAGATCAGTGTGGTGACAGGCCTAATATCCACTGCACGGGCTCCCTAGATTCCTCTCTTTCTCAAGTCAAGTGGTGGGTCAAAAGGGATAAAACCGCTTCCTTTCTCTTCCCTGATACATGCTAATACGCAGGCTGTCAGCACTGAGGTGGCAAGGCCCTCAGGGAGGGTTTGCACTGAACTATTTCTTGTCTGTAGAAAGATCAGGGAGGGTAATCTCTGCCTGCGCTATCCAGGACTGTTCTGCTGTGTAATTCAGTCTTTATCCGAAATCCAGAGAGAGACAGACAGCAAAGAGAGAATTTATTGGAAAACCTCTAATGTACAAAAATAGAATTTGCAAAAGTAACATGATTGCGAAGGGGTTAGGGCACTGACAGGGGAGCACTTTCTCTGCTGCAGTTAGACCTTTTTATACAAAGTGGGACAAGAAATATGTATTAAAATTCATTATTTTAGTTGTTTTAATTCTCCATAATTCTGAATTACAGGCATCACATAAACCCATCAAAGACAATAAACACCGCCGACTGAGGTTATATCAATATCACAGGAACCAGGTGAGTGTGTTGGTTTATTGAACATTCATTATTGGTTTTGAGATGAAGCATAAACACAGAGTGCGTGGAGAGAACAGCGTCGAGGCTTCCTTGTTCGAGGTACAATCTTTCTATAGAAAAAGGGGTTTTTAATGTTTTAATGAAGCCCGTCCAAGAGAAAATACGATACTTGAGATTCACTTTGAAACTTATTTATGTCTTATTATACAGTACTGGGTTAAATCCATTTAATTGCTCAAATCTTGTGGGAGTGAAAATTGAAAACCAAGGTTTAATTTCATAGGTCTCTATTTTCAAGGGATTTTTCACCGTCTCTAAAGCCCTCGCACTATTACTTGTCATGTAAAAAGCAATTACAATCAGAGCTTGGATGAAATGTGTCATCAGAGAATCCATTAACAATGTCCTCAGACCGTAATATTTACAGTCACCACCCTACTTTCAGAGGCAACGCTGAGTTTTATGAGTTTTGAAGGACAATTAAAAGGCATCGCTCTCACTGTTGGATTTGTTTTGTCAGGCAGTCTATTTGAGGCAATTATGACTTCATAAAGGTATTTGTTGCCGTATACTTTATAACATTAAATTATTGTTTCTTATTTAAATGTAGTATTTAGCTGTTCCTGTTGTGTGTGGCTCATGGGTAGGAAAGCTCTTTTGTTCATACATTATCGTTATTTAATTAAATTAGTGCAACTGCTGTAATTGTGTGAGTGCAGTAAAAAAGGGAAACAACATTAGTTTTTAACTGACAGCTATCTGTCTTTAAAGAGATGATAACCAATGCAAAAAAAATTCAGCCTTGCAACCTTGTTTGCAATGTGTAGTTTAGTCTAGCTGTGCAGGTTGTCCAGGATCACAGGTGTGAGGGGGCGTGGCCTGACGAGCCAATCAAAGACAATTGTTTGGAGGGGAAAAAGTAAATTCTTTTAGAGGTAGACAGAGGAAGGATGCAGGATGCCGGCTGCCGACAGTTATGATGGGAAAAAGCTCTTTTTTAATGGTGGGACCTTTCAGTGACATTTGAGGGACCATGACAACTGAGCCGAGGACTGGAAATCAACTCAAGGCCAGATGACCATTTCCAAACTCCACGTCCGGTGAGTTTGATTCTTTTGATGGGTTTTGCATTTTCCATTGACCATTCATTTTGATTATATAGACTCTAGAGCGAAGACATATTTGAGCTGGACTAACCTTGTGGACATTCAGGAGGACATTACTGTCATTTCCCTGTGAACTTGAATTTGTGGGGGTTGTGTGAAGCACATATTTCCACAAATTCTTTCCCCATCTATCCAGGTCTTAACGGATAGATCAGTAGCTCTCGAATTGTTGTGACTAGTCGTTACAGGAAGCTGATTATTACAGTATGCTAAGCATGAAGCCACTGCCAGCAGCCTGTTTTAGTTTAGAATAAACACTGGAAACAGCGGGTTTGGCTCTGTCCTAAATGTTCTCAACAATAGCAGGAATATAATTCTGAAACAGACAAACACTGTGAACACCTCCCCGTCATCACCTCCCATGGAACTGTAGTTTGCATGATGCTGTGAGAGATGGAACAGGAAGTGTGATATTTAGTTTGTATTTATGTGCATTAGGGTTACACTAGGTTACCATAACCCCAAATCAAATGAAATGATGGGAACATAGTTACACTCCCACCATTTAATCTCTGCCGGCTGCGGGTAAAATTATGGCCTGCATGCTTTCGCAACAATTTGCTGAAACAGCAACAGAAAAATGCTAATCACCAAAATTAATAGAAATCTAAGAGTGTCCAGTTGTGTGAGAGTTATTCAAATAGTCCGAACGCAAAGATAAAGTGCAGAACAAATGGTTTCAATTAATTTTTTTTAAAAACTGCGCCAGCAAATCAGATGGCGTTACAGCACTTATGCTGTATTTCTCCAGCGCTACAGTGAAGCAGAATTAATTCTTCTCACAGTCATGGGGGGTTTTGCCAAAAGCAATCCAAAACTATCAAGTGGATCCCGCAGAAAAACTCAGCTGTCTTTGAAATCCATAAAGTTTTTGTATTTCGTCTGGAGTCTGGCCCTTTCACACTGCTTTTCCATAATTGAAGCACATAAATAATTGTACAGACAGAAAGGGAGAACATAATGAATAATTCTGGTTCAGATGTGAAGCCGTTTCGTCTTGTCCCCCTTGCTGTTGTCATGTGAAAATGAATAAATGGATGTTTGAGGGAGCTACTAAGAGGTATTGAATGTGGCAATGCGGTAATCTTTTTTTTGTCCCGGTCTATTCTGTCTGCCAGACGTTGTGCCGCCTCCCCTGACTAACAAAACGTGACACAGTACCAAGTTTGACGACCTATAGATTACAGGTAGCACATTAATCTCAGCTGTGCTTGATGGAGCTTGACACTACATGTTTCTTACCCCTTTCTCTTTCACTTTCACTTAATCTGGTGGAGGAGGGGACGTCTCCACTTTTTGGGCACTGAGCATTTGCATTTCATTACTTTTCTAAAATCCAGGTCCTGTAATCCCCTGCAAGCACTGTAACACACGCATGTTAGAACATAATGATGGACAAAGATACTATAAATGCAATTTTTGAAAGTAGAATTGAAAATACAATATTTATATTTTACAGGCAGTATATTTGATATAATATATAAGTCTGAGAATATATCACCACTGATTCTTTTTTTATTCATAAAGCTGAAAGTCATTTGTGAAAGAAATTTGCTCTGTGTCAAGGAGAGAACAGAAATGAAAGAAATAAAGTAGGTGAGAAAGATTGAGGATTTGTATTAAAATGATGCAAATTAGCTCAAAGACAAGACATAAAAGAGGCTGCTTTATCTATTAGGGTTCATCGCAGTTCATCAGTTTTCATGCCATAATAATTCTTTTAAAGAAAGGGATCCATTTCATAAGCAGCAGTCTGTAATTTCTCCTGGAACTGCATTAGCTCAACTCATCGTGCTGTCTAAAATACATTAGCACTAAAACAGGGCCTCCACAGCAATCTGCTGTTTTTAGTGGCGAGATTGAGTCTGAAATGTGGTGCCTTGCCTCAAATAGTCTGTTACATGTAAATATTTTCATGCAATCTGCCATCTCAGGCTTAACCACAAGCACTGCTATGTAAAAACCCATTTATTTTAATTTAATTATCTTTAGCTGAATTTCACCTTTGTCACTGACTTCTAGTTTGCGCTAACTTTCAAGGTTAATTCAACAGAATTTTTTTCTCATGAATGCTTGGGAAGGTTTGTTTAAATGCCAGCCAAAGATAAACTTCCTGAGTGACAATGAAATGTCAAACATGCAGCTGCATTACAGTACACTTCACTTCACTGACGGGATTACACAGAGCCACTTTATGTGATCATGAAAACCATTTATCTCCACGTTCAGCGACAGAGGTTTTTCACTGAAGGCATTTCAACATGTCGCAGCAGGAAGAGTGTGGGGGCATGTGGGTGAGGAACTGGGCGTGCAGGGCAGGCTGTCAGCGGCGCCCCCAAAAATGAATCAAAGCAGACGCCCACTGAAAATCTTACTGTAGCACTCAGCAGGTAGATGAGGCGCTGATGATTGGTTAGCATGTGAGAAGCATATTCTGCATATGTGAGGCGGGGAGGTGGGGTGCTGCTTGAGGGGGGGCAAGTGGCCTGCAGACTGCGTGTCCAGTGTATCTGATTGAGAGTAGCTGAATGAAGACGAGATAATATGCAGTTTCCAAAACACCAGCAATGTAAATGTAAAACAACAAAAGAAACTGCTAAAACTGACACAGCCACCACATCTGTGGTCCCTAACAGAGACAAGATTGCAAACTGAAGCAGTTGTTGATCATTTGCTGCCCCTTCCAGCTGTTAAGAGGAGTCAGTGGCGATAGAAATAGAGCAGTCAATGAAAGAGGGTTTTCAGAGCTTGAGAATCACCACAACCAGGAGAGGTCCTTGAGTCATAACTGTGGCTCAAAATATTAGGCTGATGGAGGTAGTTGCAGCTGCAGACACACACGTGTTAGGTTTTCAGCACTTTTGAGGACTTCATAGACTTACATTCATTTCCTGGACACTTAGGATAACCTAACCTTAACCCAAGTCTGCACCCTAAAATTTAATGATTTACATCATGGGGACCTGCATTTTGTCCCCACAAGTACAGCAAGTCCCCACAAGGTGACTGTGTAAACAGATTTATGCCCCCACAACATGAGTAATACATGGGCACACGCACAAAAGACACACACACAAAAGACCTAATGCATGATGCCCTCCGGGTTCACGCCTGGCGTAGAAAATAAAAGAAATGAATGATGGCTCAACTCCATTTAGCTGCCTCAGTTTCAGGGTCCTGTTATTGTGCAGGCTGGCTCACAGTTGTACTGAGACACTTGAATAGAACAGCGTCATTGTTAATGTTAGCAATAACACCCGCGTTTTTCTCACGACTCAAAAATGTCTGCTGTGAAAAAAGACAGTTCTTTTGTGCCTTAGCTCTCCAGCACATTACCTCCTTAAACCCGTTAAAAACAGATTGGATTTTAACCGTGTTCAGCCCGCCTGTAGACTGGGACAGACATGGTTATTGTAACACATTTTAAAACATATTAAAGGAAGGAAAAGAGAGTGCTAGAGCACCCCCCACTAATTATAAAGCACTAAATATATTAGGACTGGTGATGTGAAGACAGCATGGTTTCTTTCCAGATACCAATCTGTTCTTAGAAGACCAAATTTCATCACTTTCTCCAAGTTTCTCTTTTAACTTGGAGAAGTTGGAGAAGGGGGGTTAGAGACTTGGAATCCCCTGAGACGTGGAATGAGGCTTTAAGATGTAAATTCAGGTGACAGCTGATAAATTTTGTTCTCAAAAACCCTCAATATTGTAAAGGTTGATTCTGCTTCTAAATGCTGATTGTTTTTTCGCAACTAAATTTCTAGAGCTTTATCCAGAAACTAAGCTTTTGCTCATACAAAGTTGATATCTTTCCATCCCAATTTGTCCTCCCACACTTTGTCGCCTCTGCAGAGGGTAGATAGAAACCTTGAAGGCATTGAAAAAATAAGAGATCTGTAATATTTCCTGAACTATGTTGATGCTTTTTCACAGGACAGCAAAGAAAACTACAGTTAACAGGCATTTTTTTTTTAATAAAATGTTTATTATTATTACCTTTGTATTATTTTCTGTATACAAGAATGTGTAACAAAAGCCAAATAAGCAATCCATTTTAGTCTTTTAAAAATGGTAAGGCATGTCTGCTTGTACAACCATCAACTTCAGTTCCCCCAAAACACTTCAAACAGCGTGCACTGACAGCTCCACAAATCTCAATGTGCTCCTTTAGTCATCTGATTTTGCAAATCACAACAGTATCACACTGACAGCAAATGTTTTAGCAAAAGTGCAGCAAACGATTAACATCAAAATGGAGAAGACCTTGCATAACACATTTTGTTCTAAACATTCTGTGGAAAAAAACCTCAGCTGACCACGATTTTACTTTTTTTTCCTTTTTTTTCAGTTTTTCAAATGCCAAAGAGAATGAACAAGACAAAAAAACATGGCTCACAGACAAATTAAGTTAAGCACTGAAGCATCTCAGACAGTGATACTGTATGTCTGACCAGAGTAACGTAGCTTGTCAGGAGAGAGAGAAGAATACACAAGGCAGTGGAAAATGGCAAACATTCCTCTCGTCGTAATGAGACAAGCCTGTTGTTTGCGCCGACATGAGCTCTTTGGAAAAACTCAACCTACATCTGAAACAGCCTTTTCTGAATTCACTTTCTTTACTGTATTCCAAGAGTGCCAGTAAAGACCTGCCTTATCCTGCTCATCCAAAACTCGTAGTCGTTAAGCCCCAGCGAGGAGGGAACTGTGCCAGAGCTTAAACAATGCCAGTATCTGAAGCCACTCAGCTGACTTCCTGCCTTATTATCGCACACACACTGTACTGATTGTTCCGCCTCACTTCCAGCCCTGACTCAAAAATATCTGCCTCCACAATTTTTTTTTAATACTTGAAAACTGAATTTATATGTTTGACTCAAGCAGTATATAACACACTAACTTGCACTTCTAATCTTTTCTCTTCCTGTTGTATATTTATTTTAATACCAATTACAGAAAAAGCACAAAGATCATCTGAACGCAGCTCTGTTAAAGCCCAATTGAATCTACGTTTAGGGAACAACATGACACTGCACTTGACGTAAAAGTGCTGACAAAACATGTGTTTAATTCTAAAATTCAAAGCATTCTGTATTGAGTGTGGATATATTCTCTGAGAAATGTAAACATCTGAAGCAAAAATTGATATGTCACGGCCCCACGTAAGAGACCATGATTTTTACATGAATCCTCCTTCACTGCAATTATCTGCTACCCAACTCTGTACTCCTGGGTGGGGGAAAAGCTGAACAAATCAGGAAAACCGCTGCTGCACATCAGCTCAGACTGCTAGTTACTTTAATAGTATATGATTCAACATTTAACATCTTATAATAGTTACTGCTGGGTGTCCATCCTGTCTAACTACCCTCTCTCTGACTCACCGAAACAGCAGCAGTTGGTGCTTTCGCTAATGAAGTGAGCTCAGATCGGGATCAATTTGTTTCACCTCTGCCGATTCCAGCTGGGTGGTGGCCCGTGTGAAAACATTAAGATCCAGCAGAGGACACAAGAGCAACCCAAGATATCCAAGAGAGGAGTGTAATCCATGTAACTCCTGCATAAACAGCTGTGTAAACACTATTTGAGATTTTAAGAAGTGAGTAAACTACTGTGTGTTGGTGTGTGTTAGGTTTCCACTGCACCCCTGGTTCACATCACGCAGGCTCTGACCTCGACAGGCTCGCCCAGTCACCCCTGCAGAACACAGATATTTGCATGTACTTTTGCAGCTAATTTTCAGAGTTCTTTAAATTGCTAATTTCTCTCTGATGCCACTTTCCTATAGTGGAAAAAATGGGACCGATGAGATGAATACAATGATGAACATGTCCTCCTGTCCCTCCTTCTCCAGTGTCACTGTGTGATGGTGTATGTGGGTAGATGGCAATGCACGCTCCATCTACACTTCAGCCCTCATCTTATGACATCGACCCGGGGGTATCTGCAGATTTTGTTCTTGGTGGTCATCTCTAAAAACTGCTGCTTGGTTTTTCTCCTGAGTTTCCTTTGTTTCTTTTTCCTCTCTTCAATGATTTTCTTGGCTTCATCTTAGCTGCGTGGATTGTGTGCCGTTTAGATTATTCCTTTATTACTGCAATACTGCCGACCTGCTGTCCTCGTCTGTGTTGCAGCTGTGGTGCTGGTGTTGATAGTGATGTTTCTCATGTTATTTTTATACTTGCTCTAGTTTTCATCCAAAGGTCGAGCAAATTTTAGCAGATTTTCCCAAAAATTGTGAAAAGAAAATGTGAATTAATGCAGCATGAATATTGAAATTGGGAGCATTGAGAAACAGTTGTGTGAGTTTATAACTGTGCAAACAAATGTCAAGTTATGCAACTTGGAAAACACAAAGCACAAATAAGTGATTTTATCTGTATATCTGTACCCATCGACTTAGCATTTTTCAGTGGAAACATATTTCTGAATTTGTTTGTTTGGATTCTTCTGAGGCTGTTGTACACAAAATCCACAAATTCAGGCATCATGTAAAACACAATGCACACATAAATGAGGAGCTTCTATCTGCAATCCATCATTTGAATACATGTCAGCTGCCTTGAAAATGTTTCAACGTTCCTGAATAAATGCCTGTAATTTCCAACACGTATATCATCATTTGTAAGTAAACCCAAATTGGAAAAATACTTTGTCAGATTTTTACTCAACCTCAACTCAACAGTTACAGTGTTTGCTTTTGGTCCTATTTTCAAATGATGATTTAAGAATTGTAAATTAGAGGCATTTATTTCTGAATGTTACACGTAAGTCAGTTTGCATGTATTCAAATGGTGGGTGATTTATCTGTGCACTGTGTTTTACATGAGTCACACGCTGCCTGTATTTGTGGGTTGTGTGTGGAACATGGTACGAGTCTCAAAAGAATCCACACAATTAGCATTTAATTGTGCATTGTATGTTACAAATTATGGAATTTAAATTTCCTTGTGTGATAATCATGAGATAATGTAATTTGAAGAGGTGCAGTCAAACGATGGGAAATCATTTAGAAACATGATGGAAATACGGCATTTCTATTCATAAATTCATCTGAGGAGGTTAAAGTCTTATACATAGATTTTTTCATCTCTGGAAGTTGCAGTGAATCTTTAAGTTAAGTGCTTCACTTACAGTATGTCATGATTTGGTCCATTTCTTTTGCACTTTTTGATGAGTTTTGTTTTGGTCCTTGCACAAACTTTTCACTTTAGCTTGTAAAAACTTTCTTTAATATTTTAAGTTTTTGTTACGCATTTCTGGTGTTTTATGTGCATATTGAAAATGTACATTAAAACAGGTTGATGGAAACGTCTGTCTGTCCTTCATTGGTTTTTCTATAGTGACACTGGGCAGTTTGACATTGGGGAGGACCTTATGTGCATCAGTTCCCTGTTCTCTCCTCAGGCTTCAGAGGAAAGAAAGGCCTGCTGCATTCCACAATTAAGGTTTACCCATCAGTGATTCAATTGTATCATGCTAGTTTTGGTGGGAGGTTGCTGTTCTGTCACCTGAAGCGGATTGTGCACGGTGAGAGGTCAAATGATGAAGGTCAAATGTTCTCCCATCTGTTCTGCAGTGGGAGCTTCCTGTGGGGTCTCTCTTGTGAGTCACAGGAGCTCACTGAGGACAGATTTCAAGGTGTTGTTTGTGAAGACAACCATGTTGCTTGTGCAAACTTTGGCAGTGTGGATATCAGTATACTCTCGTTGTTTGCTCATTTGAAGGGACCACAGAGGCACTGTACTTCACCCACACTTGTCATTCGCGCTGAAGAACATCACATATTTTTCAGGTCTTGGAGGATGCAGCTTGATGCTATTTTCACCCTCGTGCTGGCGACAGGGAGAGGAAGTGTGTCCCATGCCTGCTACAGTGAAACTCTTTGAGACGCTCACAGCAGCTGTTATTCTCCAGGCTGGAGTATGCTTGGATCCTCCAGGCGCACTCCAGCACGAGGATAGCTGCTTCAACTGCCCTCTTTTGTGCAACAGTGAACATTTGCCCCTTTGTTTGTCTCTACAGTGCTGCTGCAGCATTTCTGGGACCTGCCTTTTCTATGTTACCTAAGGTCAGAGCCATCATGTTGTGTTAGTGGAATACAAGCTATTGGCTTCGCTCCCTGAGCCTCTGTTGGAGGTCAAAGCCTGCAGGAGATAGAATGAAGGTTATGAATAGTAACCCTAGTTCTACGAGTACGGTCAGAGCCCTCTAACCTTGGCATCCTGCTTCTCTTTGAATAGATGACTTTGTACAGGCCTTTTATGAAAACAAGACCACTTCTAGAACATGTAGGCTGTAGGGGTGGTGGGTCTGTTCTGATTAGCCAAACAAGAAAAATTTTGTGTGGTGCTCCAGGAGAGGTGAGTGTGTAAACCTGCAGAGCCTGTCAGAGGGCAACATGGGAGCTCACAGGCCTAGGATTAAGATGTGTAACCTTCCATATCTGTAATATAAACAAATAACATAAACATTAAAAATAAATCATCATTATAAATAAAGCATGGGAGCCAAGAAAATAAATGAAAACATCATTAACATACAGCTAATATCACTAACATACTCTGAGTCCTCTGAGAAAGAAACAGGGAACATGAACTGTTTAAGTACCCAAACAGGAGAGAGTAAATCAGGAAACTGAATATTGTTAGCAGGCAATTGTAGTATAATGGCTTAGTGTTGCTGCGAAAACGCTCTTGTTGTTTTCATTTTACAGGTGATCAAATAACTTGTAAAAACAAATACATTTATTTAAAAAAATGTAGCCGTTAACTAAACCAGTAGGATTACATTACAGTACTTTCCAGTGAAATACATACTGCAACTGTTAATAAGTACAATACAATCAGTTAAATGATCTGAAAATATAGATCTTCTTTCTCTATGGGGAGGATGTTTCCAGTAGCTTTATAAACGTATGAAGCCAACAAAAATAATCTGTGCAAAGTACATCTCTCAGTGCAGTACATTTGCACTTTCTCAGAGATAATTAAATGTGCAACTATAAAGTGGCTGTAAGAACCGCTGCTTCCTGAAGCCACACGGATATGACCAAACGGGAAACCAGGTGAACTGCTAGTACTGTACAATCCTGTACCAACTGATCCAAAACTGTGTGGCCTGCTTAAAAAAAAAAAAAAAAAGAAAACTAAAAAATGTTTTTGTCAGTTAACATTTCCACGCATGCACACAGTAAGACTTTCTCCATTTGTCTGAGGGGGACAAGACTAATAGGATCAAATGGGTGTCGTCTTGTTTTCACAACTTCATCATACAAAGGAAAAAAAAAAATATATTCCCACTTTTATTGGGAAAATCAGATTCAATGGTTTTCACTGGTTAAAAGAGAAGCATGTCCTTCAAAACCCACTTTAGAATAAAGAGAAAACACAACATTTTCTTTTTTTTGTTTTTTTCAGATGTGAAAGCTGGTTCAGTGATGGCACCGAGCATTCTTTGGGGGACGAGCAGGATGCAGCACTGCACTCGCTTCCAGTCTTACCACACAGTAAGCCATTCTTGACAGGTTTCCAGGGGGTTCTACATGTCCGGTGAGGGAACAGCAGTAGAACTTGCTGTTAAACATACTGTAATTAACAGTATAAAAGTCAGCGATCAGGCCACACCCATGTATTATCTCCACTGAGTCTGCATTGCCAAGAGCGGGAGTGTGAGGGCGACCATCACCAGCAGCAGGGAGGGTTCGCGGGAAAGTGACTTGCCGGCAGCTGCCACCGCTGCGCGCTCGTCGCTTCTGTCGGCTCCGATCACAGGAGCCTCTGTTCCGACAAAAACAAACTCTGTTGTGCAGCCATCAGAGCAGCCGCTGCCACTGCCAGAACTGCTGCCCTCGTCACCTGAAGCAACAAAAACACACACATTCAAATTTGCATAAAAATAATATTGTTGCAAGCAACTTTTAGCTCAGTCCCCATGGCAACAGGGAAGGGAGCATACACTGGTCATCAGGAAGTGGCACAGTGCCGCTCACCCACGTGATACTGGTGATGCTAGGATTTGGTAACTCGTGCTGCTGATTTGAATCATTTGGTCCAGTTCAGTCAACTTTTCTGAGACGTAGCATCACCGTCCAAATACATTTCAGTATGTGCATCAGTAAAGTGAGTGCATCACCATCATAACAGTGTGACTGTCCTCAGGTCAGTTGTAAGCACTGGTTAATGGCTCAACAGCAAACTATCTGCAACAGCTATTGCATCATGATTGCTTCTGTGGGTTTTCTGTTCTTTAATAAGCTTTTAACAAGAGGGTAATGTGCTGTGTTTTCAGCTACTACCTTTGGGGCTGGGGCTACCTTTTTGTGTATATATTGATTGTGCCTTTAAGTTTCATTGAGCTACTTCTTTGTTGAAACATACTGGGTTGGCATTTCTTGGTAACTAACACAGTAATGTTTTCTCAGTTAAGAGGCCAGAATCTCTTTATCTAACTAAACTTTCTTAAATGTGTTATAAGCCCATCATTATTGATAACCCATATAATCTCTCAACATGAATGCCTTTACTAATGATTCAGTTGCTTCTATAGGTGGATATGTTAAAAGAAGGGAGGCCACTGAGGCTGCAAATGTTTGGGGCCCAGATTTTTGTGCTACACCACTGACCACAGCGATTCGGTCCGGTAACTTCAGATTGAAGAATTGCTGTTTAACATCTGTTTGAAGAACTGAACAGCTCCATTAGTGACTAAGTGCTCGGCTACTGTAGTTGAACAACTGTAGCTGGTGAGCTAACTGCTGACGCACTTCCCTGCTGAGAGCATGCTAACACTAGTCAGTAACAGCAGCTCTTAGCCAGCTTCCTATCATTTAGCTCAGTTGCTCACAGGCCAATAGATTGTAATTCGGCAGAGGAAGATTAGATAAAAGTGAATCCTGGAACAAAGCTATTAAGCTATGATATCTTCCTTTTTTAGTCTCTCCATTACTTTGACAGTTTGCTATTGGTCAGTGGTGCAAATTTGCATGGGAGAGTTCACAACAGAGCTCAGTGTGAAAGGCTTGCAAGGATTCACTTAGTCCTCATGAACAAATCCGCTCTTCAGGGAGATTTTATTGAAATTAACAGATTTCACTGTAAAATTCCTTTCTGTTCTAAGTGTCGGTGTGAAATGCTGGGATTTGCATGATTGAAGACGACCAAAGAATGGTGGTTATGAATAGCAGTGAGTGCAAAGGGTTGATTTTCAAACAAGGACACTAATAAAGGACAGTACCATAGCATGACATTTCCTTTTTGCATATTTAGCCTGCTCCTGTGAGATATTAACCTTTGCAACAATGTTAGTTGCTTCAGCACTGAGTCTCTGATCTTGAGGAAGACGTAGCTCTGAACAGAAAGAGACAAACATGTCAGCCCCAAAAACGGAGTTGAGGTACAAAATTTAGTGGCAGTAGTCAATGCCAGACAATCTGCCAGCTTGTCAGCTCCGAGGTTTCTGTCATGGCAGCTTTGGAGATGTACATCTTCCTAAACAGGCAGTTTATCAGTCTGTCTCACCATACCTCCAGCTATTTATTCTCCTAATAACGTCAATGTTGACAATACTGACGCATCCTGAGGAGATGTATGATGATTTGCTACATGAATGACACCTGAGATCACATGAGATATTTTGGTAATTGTATTTCTGCAGGGATGTATGTGTGTGTGTTCGATATCAAAACCACCATGAAACCGACATGAATCAATAGACAAAGTTTTCTGTGTGTATTTTAGTTCAAATAGACATTATTATCTTGCCTCCACCTGCACATTTAAACACCCAAGAACTTACTCGAGTCCTGGAAGTAGATGTCATTCCCATTGTAGGCATTCTTTAGCTTGTTGGTCATGACACGCAGAGCCATGATCTGCTGTCTTATCAGTGTGTCAGGCCTGGTGATATCCACGTCCACCTCTGGGTTGTTCACCTGGTTGGTAAGACCCTCCTTCACCACTTCAGGGAAGTATCTGGACACAATGACACAGCAAAAACTTCAGTCACCTTATGGGCCCATGTAGTTTTCCTGTAAGCATTAAAATTGGCCTTTATGACAATATTTTCTGCAAAATCTTACAAAACAATGGTTTAATAGATAACAGTGTTGTCCATATTTGCTTGATTTCATTCCACTGTGTTCCAAATTATTTGCTAGTGATGAATCAGCAGGATGTTACTTCACTAAGTTTTCTGTCTTTCAAATAAAGGTTCAGCCAGTTTTATTTGCTTGTTTTATTTGCTCTTTGCACTTGCAAAAGTATGAAAACAATCAGCTCGCACATCTGGATCAGACAAATTCTGCCAGATAAAGACTTATTAAGGAATGTTTCTGTCAGGCAAATTAATAGTGTCAGTGTAGTGTTAATTAATAGGTCGGCTATAAAAAGCCACGGTTGAGCTGCAAACAGGTATCTGAAGCCGCTGGTGTCTCTGGAGTCTTGACAACCTCTCGATGCAGAATCCTCCAGAGGCTTGCAGGTCTGCATAAAGCTGCATTTTGGCCACCCTGAAGAATGGGGATCTATGAGGGTGCGCGGCAGCATTCGTCCAAACAGCAGCTCGGGGATGTTTTCAAACTGTGTTCTGCATAGTAATTTGGAACAAGTTATTGACTTATTTTCAAAATATTAAAAGCTGTTATCAGTAGTTGTTCTTGTAATAACATTCATATGCTATTAATGTAATTGCTGAGGACATCCTCAGTCCCATTGACTGTTTAGGAAAAACAAACAACCTGCATGCGCATAATAATTTGGAACACAGTGTATACTTTGCCGTCCAAAAACTGCGAGGAACAAAAGTAGTACTGTCTCTACAAATCATTTCAATGAAGCTATCAAGCTGCATCAGTGGCAGTGAGTACGAGGCATGCACTTCATATCTGAAACAAAAACAGCTGCAAATGAATAAAACATGTTTGTTTAAACTCCATCTGAATCTGTGGTGAGTGTGTCTTTCAATTTGTTTGTGCATATGTATGTTTTTTTTTTTTTTTTTCCAAATGTTTTCTCAGCAGCAAGGATGTCCTCATTCAGGTGTTTTCTTAGATGGTTGTGCATTAAGCGTTTTCTGCCACCAAAGCAATCCAGTCAAATTACCAAGGTTACAGAGCTCAGCCACCTGTTGTCATCTGCGTGTGGTTGCACTGTCAATCTTTTGTGCAGCCATTGTGTCCGTCTCTTTCACTCACTGATGGCAGGACTTGGTGTCCTTGCTTTCTCCACAGCAGCAGGACACAGGTAGTCTCTTGAAATTGTGGAATTTGTGTGAATATCTCATAATCTTGTACAACATGCTGAGAATGCTGCTTATTCTGAATTTGATGCCAGCAACAAAAGACTGGGAGAGATGTGGAATGCTCCAAGAACACCTGTTTGGAACATTCTACAGGTAAACAGGTTCATTGGTAACAGGTGAGAGAATCATGACTGGGTATGAAAGGGGCATCCTGACTGTATGTAGAATGCACAGGTCAGTTTAGTTCAGTCACTTTGTATGCATTTGGATGTTATCTAGCAACATTGTTAGCAGTATTCATCATGAGTGATAAAACATGAGTTAGAGAGATGCTGGTAGCTCTGTCAGAAGAAACATCTTTCTGCTATAGATGACCTGAACGGAAAACATTTTTAATTGCGGCTAGGCTGCTTTCCAAACCAATCTGTCACATTTTTAATAACTGCTTACTCAGTGGAACCTTTCTGGAGCTTTGAAGAGGGCACTCTGCTAGCACTGCATTAGTGACTGATCAATGGGTAACGCATGTGGATGACTAGTTGGGGCTGGTTTCTGACGGTAAAAAAATATCTTGTAGGGTTTCACAAGGGAGTGGCTTGAGGTTGCTTTTAAATTTTTCTAAATGATTTACCATGTGTTGTCAATGAAGCTGATGCAATTATGTGCGCTGATGACTCAACTTTGTTTTGTGAATCACCAACTTTAACAGCTGAGAGAGAATCTACAGGTTGAGCTGTATACCGTTTCTAAATGGGTGAAAATGAACAAATTAGTACTGAACAATGTACTTGGCAGTAGGACTGGTCTTTTTAAACACCACTGCATTCAATGTGTCCACAGATGAGAGATCAGTTGTGCAGGTCACGAAAGCCAAATGACTGGGTGTTAAAGGAGATAACCTACTATCTTGGTCTGACCTTATTGATTACATTGTCCCCAAGGAAAGGGCATGGCTATTTCATTGAAATGTTCTGCATATGTTCCACCTCCTGTTATGATTCATGCTGTTAGGTCAATTGTTGTGTCACACCTGGAGTACTGCCCAGTCATCAAGCCAAGTGCTGCTGAAAAACAGCAGCGTACAGAACAGAGCTGCCAGATTAGCTCTACAATGTTCTTTCAGTGTAAATATGAGTGAGATGCACAAACAATGATCTTGGCAAACTGTGGAGGCTAAATTAAAATCTAGTCGGCTGCTATTCATGCAGACTTTTAGAGTTTCCTCTGCCCTACAATATGATCCCCAACAACATCAGGCAGATTTAAAAAAGATCTTATTTCAAAACGGTTGAAATTTAATTCTACATAGATGTTATTTTTTTACTGCTGTTTTGGAACCTCGTTGCTTGTTTGTTGTGTTGAGTCATTTCATTTTTCTGATCCTTTTATTGGGTTCATCATGCATTTTCTTGAAGACTAGCAACCACTTTCTGGTAGACAATGAGGATCTAAGTGAAGAATAAAGAAGAATGTAGAATTGTGAAAGACATGATTGTATAAAGGATATTACCACATGGGCTTGGGAACACCCCATTCTCGGTAAACACAGTTTGTTTGCAAATGATTGCATTCTGTTTTATTAAGGTTTTACGCAGCTTCTAAACTGTTTCAGAATTGGGATTATAAACAGAATTATAAGAGCTACTCTTTCAAACAGTGGATGCTTAAATCAGACAGAACATAAGTGTGTGATCAGGTCAACAATCCATTTCACGTTGAGAGTGGTGGCATTTTGCTACAGAGCGCCCCCTAACCTGCCTGATGCCCACAAATGACTACTGTTGGTCTTTTTTTAACATTAGTTCAAAAACAATTTAACTGTGGCGTAATGAAAATAATGAATCACGAAAAAGGCAACATGTGCTCACAAGGAACGAAGCACACAATCTAATTGCTGCAGTAATTGCAGTCTTGTTTACATTTTTGCACTTGTTGTGCACATGTGTTCCTGTTTCAGCATCCACTCATTTTGTACTTAATGAGTTTTACAGGAAGTGAAGTGCACATGGTTTACATAACAGGAGAATACACTGATTTCATAGCACCCTCCTAACATGGTCTGACTGTTATGTTTTATCATCTCTGTGCAATCAATTTACCTACCAGATTTAGAACGATGCTTAAAAATGGCATTGGCACCAACAAGAGAATTAACATGTCTTTTATTGCACCATCTGGTGATTTTGTTACTTGGAGAGGGCTAAAGTGATGGGGTGATATATGTCCTCTGCCAAACGTGTCTGGTTCACTGTCAGAGAAAACAACTCTCTGTCCAATCTACTGTACAGCTCAGCCATACTCTACATGCTGCTGTGGTGATAAGAGATGTTGGAAACTCCACATTCCTCTGGGACCTGGAGCCTCGGAGCTTATATAGAAGTTCTCCATATAAGTACTAACCATTGTCCTCACAGAGAGAGTGTTAATCTGGGAACACAGTGTGGTTATTTTAATCCCTGGCAGGCAAAACGTGATAATGGTAGAGCGGGGTGACTTTGCCATGGTTATAAAGAGTAGCAGCAGTCCTCACCTGCCCTTCGTGTGGCTGTTCCAGCACTGCTCCTCGTCAATCTCTGTGAGATTGCCCTGAACACAGATGTCAGCTGGCAGGTTGGACCAAAACCTCTTGGACTCCTTCAACTTCTCTTTGATGTCAATCACCTGCCACATGCCAAAACAGAGGACAGATATACATTAGGCGGGGTAAGTTTGTGTTTTAAGGGCCAAAAAGGGAGCATGACAGGCGAAATGACTGTTAGGCTGCCATGCTTAAAATAAAAACGAAGTAAACACGATTCATTTAGTTCTCAGATTGAATATTAAATAGATTCCAGTATGTTAAGATAAGAAAAAACTGCCAAAATTTAGTTGTTACATTCAGCAAGAATAAAATGGAGATATAGAGTAAGAACAAATTGACAATAAAAAAAAGGATATAAAACAAAATCAACTATATATGTGTAAATTACATACACGAAGATTAGAAACATAACATTGCCTTGAGAGGGATGGCTCGGTTTCACAATGGAAAATTTTGTTATAAAATACAATAAATGAAGAATATATTCAAAGAGACAGTTGGGAAACTTTGACTTTCATATAGATTAAAAAGGAAAAAACTAAAAAAGGAAACACCCAAATACAATAGACTCCATCAGTTCCATCTCTGCATACACAAGTGTGACACATAGTGATTTTAAACATTCATGTTGCAGCATGTTTGCGTAGTTGCACAACCCCTTCTGTTCACTTATTCCATCAGGAGACAAGTACTGCTGGACTGCCCAGAGTTCCTTTTCTTTCCATTTTGCTTCTTGTCTACTTCCATCCATATTGTGTTCATCTCTGATTCATACAAGACAGATTTGGGGTTTCAAATTTGATACTTGGCATGAGCGGTCACCCCCGACTGATTCCATCTGGACTCAGCAAGAAGTTTGAGCGGGTGACCAGCAAACAAGCCAAAAAACAAAAAAACAAAAAAACAAAAAAACAAAAAAAGAAGCATGGAGGTTCATCATGTACAGAAGCACACTCTGTACATGATGACTGTGTAGTTGCTAACAATCTTGTAACAATTGTAACAATTTGGGAAAACGCTGGCAGGGAGTTGCTGTACATGAGAAGATCAATATCACTCTTATGTCTGTTCTTAAGTAAGAAGCAACAGCCACCAGCAGGTTAGCTTTATCTTAGCATAAAATGTGGAAACTGGGAAACAGCGAGCCTGGCTCTGTCTAAAAGAAACTAAATCCACCTTTTAAAGCTCACTCATTAACATGCCATATTAAATTTGTTAAGTACGTATAAAAGCTGAAGTGTAAAAACCACAAGTTGCTGTCTTAATGGGGGGCTGAGAGCCGGACTGGTTCCTGGACTCCCTATTGGTGTCAGTGCTCTCAGCCAACAAATTGTCCAGCACATATCCCCATGTGAGACTACAACCTGTCACTGAACTTCATATATTATGTGTTAATTAGTGACCTTTAACATTTGTGAGCCACAATGAGCGGTTTCCCCCTTTTTTCCAGTCTTTATGCGAAGCTAAGACTAACCATCTGCTGGCTTTAGTTTCATATACCGTACAGACACTTGAATCTCCTAGGTTGATGAATTCATTGTGAAAGACTAGTACAGTACAGTACACACGCACGCACGCACGCACGCACGCACGCACGCACGCACGCACGCACGCACGCACGCACGCACGCACACACGTTGTGTTTTTATCACTTGTGGGGACATTACATAGACTTACATTAATTTCCTGGAGCCTTACCCCTAACCATAACCACTATTTACCTATTCCTAACCCTGTATCTAACCTTACGGAACCTGTAACCCTATCCTCAGTCTGCACCCTAAAATTTAATGATTTACTTTAAGGGGACCTGCATTTTGTCCCCATAAGGCAGGTGAGTCCCCACAATGTGACTGTGTAAACAGATTTTTGTCCCCACAACGTGATTAATACCAGGTCTCTCTCTCTTTCTCTCTCTCTCTCTCTCTCTCTCTCTCTCTCTCTCTCTCTCACACACACACACACACACACACACACACACACACACACACACACACACAGCCTTAGCATGATGAGGACCACAGGAAAAACCCAAAACAAACAAACAAAAATTCTAACACAGCGAAGCCACAAACTGAACCCAGAATGTGGGAGATGATGTATTCATTGCATGTGTGTGACTGAGTGAGTGTGTGTGTATGTGGAAATATATTTTGGCAAGAAAAAGCATCGCTGATGGGTCACGACCCTCTCTGTGAAATTCTATTGCTTTCAACAGTGTCGCAATTTTTTCTGTAAATTGTTTTGGACTTGAACCAATTTCGGCTGCTGAATTCTTCAAAGCTCTGAAAAGCTGCAAAGAATCTGTCTCACACAATCTATACTCATATATTTCACAAACAGCGTCTGCTTTAATACAAAGCCCAAATGCCTCTATTCTTAATCCTAGTTATATTACAGCTGAGTAAACAAAGTGAGCAACATTTGAAAAGCTATATTTTAATTTAAATTTTAAATGACACAGTTGTCGTTTATTATTATTATTATTATTATTATTATTATTATTATTATTATTATTATTATTAATATTATTATTTATCAAGTGAGGAGTGACTGAAAAGAGTTCACACATTTCACCTTTTGGAAGCACAGGAGCATAATTACTTGTAAATGAATGATAATCTATAAAATGTACCTCCTACTGCTGCTTTAATTAAATAACAATCATGATAATAATATTTAACAAAACAACCCCAACTCAAGGTCCACCTACTACCTTTTTGTGGATCAACCTAAAGTGAGCTCAGTAGTGATCAAATATGAACTGTGTGTCATGATTGAAACTTGTTCGTGGGCCTTAATTCATAAGTGCTTGAATAAAAAAATTGGGACACATTTTAAAAATTCTTACTTTTGTCAGAGTGCTATGAAAACGCTGATGTTCATGTAATATATAGAGCTCAGAGTACAGCAGAAATTTATGCAGCAAAATCTGACTTTTCATCAACAGATGTGTGTTTAACACCTCCTCTTTCTATGGACTTCATAACACACCTCGCTTGCTAGCAGTGGGTAAGTCTATCACATTAATTTATTTACACCTTCTCCTCCTATATTTTCTGCACTTTGTTAGACATGCTGCATATTTCTAATAGTACAGGGAATAGTAAATGAAATCATTTCCACACCCTGTTAGCAGATCAAGGTTCATACATTTTTCACCAGTTGTAGCTTTTGTGTTTTTTTGTTCTCACATGCGACCTGTTATATATAACATACATCGTCTTTATGGCACACATCTTACATTGCTCCCCAGAGTTGCACTTCAGCTCGTGATTAATCATACATACTCATTAGCGACTTGGAAGAGAATATCTACAGCAAAGATTCACTCACATACAAAAGTGTTGGAAATTAACAGGGACAAACAGTGACAATGCCCCAAGAAAGCTCAGAAGGCTGCCCACCCACTAAAGAAAAATTGATCCCAAGATATTGAGGAAAAAATGACCAGCTCAGGCCAATATCTTAATCCTGAACCATTAACTGCTGTTACAAGAGTTGGCAGACGCCAATCAATCCAGCACCTGCAGTGAAGTTGGTTCCTGCGACAGACCGCCACCTCAGCAAAACAGCTCCAACTGTTACTGGAGAAAGAAACCCAGATCCTGGGCCATCACCAACACCACCCAGCAAATAAGACAACAAAGACAGTTTATGTTTAATTAAAAATGGAAAATAGAACTTCTGTAAAGCATGCCGGGCTCAAAATCATAGTGGGACAGATCAGAGTTAATCATGACTCAAACAAGTAAAAAAGTATTCAGCTCATCATCTCTGGCCAAGCAAGCATCACTGATTTGCTTATGGTAGGTCACATTAATACCAACACTAGAGACTTTAAAATCTTTGAAAGTCTTAAAAAGTCTTGAAGTCAAGTCTTGAAAGTTTTAAAGTCTTTGGCGTATTAGCCCACAGTGTCAGCAAGTTGGCAGTAAATGTCAGCAAGCTAGCAGTAGATGTTATACATGTTATAGAGCCTACATGTGGGTCTTGCTGACTGCTGGCTGCATGGATGGAATGATCAGCGAGATGATCAGTACTGTTGACTACTTGAACATTACGGAGCTCAAAGCACTGAGTGAAAAAAGCTTTTAAATCTCAAATCTAGAAGATATTTCTGCAGTGTTGACTAGTTGAGTATTAGATTTTTTTTTCATTCATACTCAAATGTCAGCAGGGCTGAGTTTGGGGATGAAATAAAGCATGCTAACACAACTGCAGTTATTTGCAGAACTGCATTAATAAAGAAGGAATGTTACACTCATTTTGGCTTTTTTGTCAGTTCTTGTAGCTACTAGTCTGTAATTTTGTGAAACACCTGAGGCTGGGGCATGCACTGCATGCGCAAGGGAAAAGTTTGCCTTCAGGGCTTTCTGGCTTTCTAACCCTATTCTGTAGCCTACACATACAGATGATTGCACACTGTGTGCAAGTGTTTTGTATTTACTCACAAGGTGGTGATTGCTGTATGCATTTTAAGAGGGGCTCATTTTACATTAAAACTTTATGCACTAATTTTTTAGTGCATCAACCTTTCCTAAGCTACCTTTAGGTACTGTTGTGATGCTTGTCAAGTTTCATGCACGGCACATTTAGAGTTTACAGTTACAACAGTGGCAGATTAACAACTGACATTCTTAAAATGACAACCATGTAAATGGGTCCAAAACATGCACATGACGGCTAAGTACTACATATACTACATATAATGCTAAAAGATGGTGGTTAAAGCTACGTGTACCAGGGAAGAGGTCAGGCTTGAGGTCAGGCTCATCTCCAGTCAATAATCCAAATATAAAAAATGAAAATACGGAGCAGCAGCAGATAGCCCTACTATTACAGGACAGTGATATAAATGAAAGTGTAAGCAGATGATATTGGTTTGACATAATTTGAATGCTTTGGCTTCAAAAGAAGAAAAATACTTGGACAAGCAACACAGTGATTAGATTTCAGCTGTGACTGTCAGGGAATTTGGCCGGAGTTGCTGAGTGTAAACTTCTCCAAACCAAGAAAAGAGCAGGGCGTAGGTAATAACATTACATTAAACTCTAATATACAGTTGTAGCGTCTTGGCTCCCACATAGCGCATGTGTCAGTTCGGTACCCCCAAAACAATACAGTTAGCTCATAAAATACTCTTTGGCTGTGGAGGTAACACTACAGTATGTAACTACTGTAGGTCGTTAGCCTGGCATGCTAAATATTGCTGAGACATGCCCTGGCTCCTTGTGGTTGCGAACCCCTGAACTGACAATTGCTTGTTGGGAATGAGTTCCAATCTGTCAATTATGTCAGCTTTCAATCACGGGTGCACTTTGTATGTCGAGGCAGCGTGCTTTGTGGTTGGCGGCCAGTTCAGGATGTGGAGCTCTGCTGTTCGAGGCTGCAGAGAGACCGTAGAGAGAGAGAGTGGGAGCTATCAGATTAGCTCTTCCAAGCCTGAGGAAATAACCCAGTGAGTGGCAACATTTCTTTATCTTGGCTTTGGCTACAGGCCACAGTTGCCTGTGGTTCATTCAATAAAGCCCTTGCTGCATAGAGTAAACACCTCGTACAGTATAAATTAACTCTGCTTCTTGAGCGTGTGAATTTGACAAGTTATATAACTACTTCTCATTATACTAAATATTTAACAGTGTTACACATCTGCATGTGCCAGCTGTTGTTATGGAAATTATCATTCACTGAGGTTCAAAAATTAATTTAGGAAAATGCAGGATATGGAGAGGTCATCTTTGCAATCATATAATTAAAACACTTGCAGGCACCACTCACCCTTTCCCCTAGTCTCTAAGCTGTCTACCTTACATCCTGGACTCTGAATCATGTGACACTGATTTTGAAATTGCTTCATTGCATTTACATATTTTAATGGATTCATCTCTCTGTACCCATTTCTTGGGCTTATTTTATTGGACTTCTTATACTGGATTTACTATATTAGCATTGGATTCAATATAATCCTATTGTAGCATTATCATCTCGTTGCTGTATTTTGCTCTGTTACAACTTTCTATTCATGTTTTGCAATTTCCACTTTCCCACCTCCAGCTCTTACTGCACTACCTGCTGTCTGATGAGCAAAGATCTTCCTTTGAATTGCTCCTCCAAAGGTATATTTTCCTAAAATGCCTAAATAGAAAGACAAACTTTAAAAGAGAGCTTGTGCTGGGTCAGGAACTGTTGCTGTTGTGGGTCTGGAGAGCCTTTAGGGGACAGTGTATGTGATATTGGGCTAAACAAACAACCTGACTTGATTACAAGCCTTACAGTGTTACACCATAGATCATGTGGACAGTTTAACCACGATTTTAAATTAGTTTATCCAGATAATCACACTAATCGTACTTAATGGCAAATCTAATTCATATATTCCACACATGAATACAAAATTATGATTCTCAGAAAAATACTGTACGACTAAAACATCCTGTTTATTTCTTCTGGACCCTGCAGTTAAACCCTCAGCACTCTTTTAAAGTGCATGTGGACACCAGTAACAGCACCCCCTCCAAAAAAGACAATCCTAAACACAAGCGCACACACAATTTGTGAGTGGCCAAGCAAACACATATGCACGCACGCACACACACACACGCGCACGCAACCCTCATCCTGTCCTAGTTACACTGGGGATTTAGGAGAGTGCATACAGTGAAGCCTTGGGTCTTAACAAGACATGAAAGGGCCTGTACCAACAGGATGCCACTGCAGGAGACTGCCCTCACATTTGATGTGGTAATCCTGTCATGGAGACACCAAAGCTGGTTGGGTTTAACACACGCTGGTGTGACTCTGATTCATGATGGCCCACAGCACCCTGGCATTGACAACAAGATATGGATCAGATAAGAACGTGCGTGGGTATTTTTTACTTAAACTGTACAATTTACCCACAGTAATGTGACATTGATATGACAGCTGAGTGTTTGCAAACAGGAATATTTCAGGTGAACTGGAGGCATGAAGGAAGGATGGATAACTCTCACATAAACATACTGTATATGTAAATATACCCATTGATGATTCAGTTGGGAATCTATGCCTATGAAAGTATCATGTATAAAACATAATGTACAGTCTTCATAAACAGTGTTAAGAGTTCAGAATCAGCACAGCCTATTCCACCTCACAACTACATGCAGCAGTAAACAAGCGTTCGCTTATAAATAAATTCCACACACACACAGTCTCACACACACACAGTCTCACACACACACACACACACACACACACACACACACACACACACACACACACACACACACACACACACACACACACACACACACACTGTGCAGAGGGTGAATTGTGAAGACAAAAATCTAACCATGAGCCTTTACATGAGCGCCCAGGGCAGTGAGTCTGACACCACACCAGCTCCAACAGTTACTGCTTTCACCACATCTGTGCTGCTACTGCTGCAGTCGCAGGATTAGATGCAGCTGAACCTCTTCACACTGGTAGCACACTATCACTGCTGCACTGTTTTACCTCTGACTTGCTGATAATATCGACTACAGGTTCAATGGTAAAGGAGATGAGGAACGGCGATGATGTTCAGTTAATGATGAAACTGTTTTAGAGAGGTTATTATTTACATTATTTTACATAATCTGCAAACCAGATATGATAGTAAACAGCTTATACAGGCTAAGACTTTATAACAGAACTGCAGCTTGTTTTAAGTGATCTTATACATGGCGTGCCAGCCTGATAACACCAGTGTTATTCAAACACAGTAGGTACACTAGCGCATGGCTAGCGTGTTTATTGCAAGGTAAGGTCATTATCTAATAAGATAGCTGAAGATCTATGATTTTATGATTAGCCAGTGGGCAAAGGTTCATGCTCCTACATTCACCTTTCAAGTCTGACCAAATACTACAAATACTGAAAACATTCCACCTCTTCATATTGGCCGTATGTAATTGTTCTACAAAGGCATCTCTTAACAGACAGCACTGGAGAGGAGGGATGTTAGCAGTGACCTCAAATCTTTCAATGTTCACATGGAACGTGAATGTTGAGTTAAGATACTCTCAAAAAAACTTGTGATGAAACCTGAACCTTTTACCAGTTTTAGATACACACTGAAATCTAATTTTGGGATTTGGGTGATCTGACCCTGACAGCATGTTTTAAAACAGGCTGGGCTGACTCACTCACTCAGGGTGAGTGGAGCTAAAACTATGCTAATTCAAAACTAATTATATGCATCCCACATCTAGACCATGAACTAGGCCCTGTGACAACCTAAAATAGTCAATCAAATCAAAACCGGCAGTTTCAATAGCAAAAATATGCCACCAAAAACCCTTTGATAGCAGTTTTACCATTCTAATATATTTTCTCATGTCCTTTATTCAAACAAATCTTTATCCAATGTGCTGTGTTCTGGGTTTGCTGAGCCTTGGAAGTGGTGTCAAGTGGTTGTTGATCTATTGGAGCATGTAGAGCACCCTCCAGTGATGCATGTTAATGTAGGTGCAGTAACTTTAATTAGTACTCTCACAAGTCAGTTGCACCTGCTTCATTTTCAAATTACAGTCATACAGTTGGCTCTACAGAGCAGTGATCTGCCCTTATTAAAACATGGAGACAGCTCAACAAATAGGAAAGAACTAATTTACGTCCGGCTTCTCATGATAATCTTTTTTTTTGGTTGGCATATCACAAGTCCGTTTTTTATAGGACTGTTTTAAGACATACTTTGTTTGCCTTCAAACTGCCTGCTTGTCACAATGTTATATACAGAATGGGAGTGGAGCTGTAGTTCACTGATGCGAGGATGGGCCCTGCTTTCGTCTCAGTTAACAACAGTGATTCCCTGCCCGAGCACACACAGGGGCCATTAACAAAGCCTATCTTAATCAATTTCACAAAAAACAATGTGATCCACTATGACTCACTGTGTTTGAGAAGAAAGCATTAATCACAACCAAAGCATGTACCACCAGCTTGTCAGTCCTGTCAAATGACTCACACAGCACCCAATTTTGGGAAGAATGAATAATAATAAAAAATGAAAAATAAAACCAGTACATTTTTTAAAACAAGAAGAGCAGATGGCAAAGTGGTGAAATTAGATCAACATTTACAAAAAGGTTGGTTTAAAAAGATGAATTTTTAATGGAAGGGGCTACTGGGGCACAACTGCTTCTCTGCATAGTCTGCTGGCCCTGATAGAAAAAGCCCAGTGCTGATCTGAGTCTAGACAGTGGAACAGCCACGAGGCCTTGCAAGATGATCTCAAGGTGTGTTCAGGCTCATGTTGATTTAAAAGCCCAGAACGTGGTTTAAATACTAACAATAGAATTAAAATCAATACAGATTTCCAGAGGAAGCCAGTGTCAGAAGACCAAAATGGAGATAATGTGTTTCCTCATTGTGCACCCAGTAAGCAGCCTGGCTGCAGCATTTTCAACTATAGCTGCAATCTAAAAATACTCCACCACCTTAAAATATCAACACAGAAACATTGATTAAGGCTGGGTGATATGAAGCCACATGAGATGGATCCTTTAAACGGCCTCAAAGCATATTTTCTCTTTCAGTTTTAAGAGAGGACACAATTTTCTGGCAAAGTTAGGATGGTTTTTGATTATTTCACATGAGGGATTTCTATATTTCTGTCTTTATCTGTGCTCCTCTCTCTGGCTTGAGCCTCACTTGGAAAGTATCACTTACTTTTGCACAACATTTGAATTAAAATTTGGTAGCAATTGAGGTTTGTTTGCTTAAGATGCCAGCCACTGTTATTTAAATCTGATCAAACCACAACTACACTGCTCTATGAAGCAGACTATCTGAACTTTTTAAACTCTTGAGTAATACTCTTGAAAAATTTGTGAATATTTAATAGGATGCAGAAAAAAATGTCTTCACAGTTAAGAGAAAACATGAATTTACAACTGACCACAAGCTTCTGGGCTTATGTGCAATTCCAAATCATTAGTGCAAACACCACCCACATAAATTTATTATACCTCATTTAAATGTATGTAATTAAAGGAACACAGCACAACAAATTGAATGTAACAATCTGTTTTGATGAAAGAGTAGTGTCTTGTATTGGATTATTTTCCAATTGACGGTGACACTGGCAGTGAGAACACGTTCATATGTATATGATTTCTTCTGGCAATAGTGGATAATAGCTGTAGAACAAATGGCAATGGCATTTGGATTTCATGGCCATCACTGGTGAATGGTTAAAGCAACACATTGATGGCGAAGAGCAAGCAAAATATTGGCTTTTAGCAATTGTATGTCCTTTTTGAAAAGATATGTCTGTGATCCCGGAATAGATTATAATTGTCAGTGAGGATCAGGAGCATACTGAACAAGGGATGAAACCTGGAGGGCATGGTTGTTTTTTTCCCCCCAAACATTTAAAAGGTAAAAAAAAAAAAAAAAAAAATCTATTTTTAGTCTGATTGAGGATTGTTCTTTCAGCGGACTACTACCCTCTTTGCATCCATGTGCCTTCTTTGAAAGACAGGTGACTTCTGGATGTTTGTATCTGCGAAGGAATATGGATTTTTCTAGCAGGATAAAATGTTTCTAACTGTGAAACCACTGATAATCAGAGCTGATGGCCGGGATGAGGGAGATGAATTTCTAACTGGCTCATGCTACGACAAGCACAGGTAGCAGCGAGGGCCTAGATAATATGCACAGAGAGATATCGAAGGAGTCTGAAACTCTCTGGCTGTTACTTTGAGAATATCAAATGTGTTTTGCACTTTGCATTTTCAGAGGTGAAGGGGGTGGAGATGGGAGTTCAGCGTGGCTGCTGCGGTGTTGTGGCAGGGCGAGGACAGTGCAGGAGTTACATGCTTGGTCCGTTTTGTTTCATTTAGACAAGAGCAGTGACTCTGAGCAGATGCTGAGTTGTTTGGAGCAATGGCTGACATGGGAGTCTGGTCAGTGCGAGTTCTTTTATGGAGGCAGGGTTTCTATCAGGATAAGAGTGCATCAGAGGAGCAGTTTGCAGGATCGACATGTCTTTCAGTTTCCACCTCAGCTTTTAATGCTGCATATCCCAAAGTGATGTGGCATTATAGGTGATATAAGTGATGCAGACCCAAGGATTTAGATGCAAATTTGTCTTCAATAATGTAGAAATATGTGTCAGGGGTTGCAAAGGCAGTGGCCAAGTCCCATTTTATTACTGCTCTAACTCTCACAACAGGTGAACTGCCCTTATTCTTGATTATGTCTGCAGCTAATTACATAATTAGTGGAGGTTCTGTAACCATAATAATATGTCCCACACATCTGTTAATTCCAACAACAGACAGAAGGTATATTTAGTATGCAATTCACGATGTGTCCCCATGACAACTGCTTTACCCAACAACCTTCATGATTTTTACAGCACCGTGCATGTGTGTGTGTATATGTGTGTGTGTTTGCAAGCATTTGTTATCCCTGTAATTACATTTGCAATACAGTCATAAAAGAATATGCTCATATTACACAGTATTTACTGTAGTATCTGTTAATAAGATCTTATAGTTTAGACAGGGCTCCTCAGACATGCAGCCTCAATGGGATCACAGAAATGAGAAAGGTGATGAACATGCACTTGTCTAATCATTTTAGCCAATATGTATCAATATTGAAATTTCCATGACAAAACTCACCTCGGTGCACTCTGTTCATATGCATGTGTACTTACTGCTAACTGAGAAATGTGTTTCTTGCTTCTTACAAAGCAGCAAAGATTTTTTTTCTTTTAAATAAGGGACAGCGGATAGCTCATTTCAAATTTGTGTTATGGTGCTGCTCTGTGTCTGATGCAGCTTGTTAAAGGTCAGCTGTTATCAGCTGTAATCAGGCTCAAGCACACAAGTGTATTATAAACATAAAGCTTTCTTAAATGTGGCCGGCAAGATGGAACAAGACAGCAGCCGGAATGGAAGAAGGTAAACCAACAAGAGCCTGGGTACCTACCAGGTGGACCTCCGATGCTTTTTTTTATCTGGGCAAATCCTAATTTGACCTATTTAGCCCTCATAATGAGATAACTGTGAAATAAATACTAATAAAAGCAGTTTGGAAAGAGAGCACCTGAGCCCACCTGTAAGCGTCTGTCACTCTACAAATCCTTGGAAGTAAGAGCTGCTGAGGGACTGCAAATCAGTAAATGATTTATTACTCAGGCAGAGAATCAACGATGGATCAACACTGCAATGACGCCTCAGATTTGGTCCCAGTGTGAACTACAGGTAGACTAAATACATACCATCATTTCTATCACCCCAGTATCAACACTACTGTTATGATGAATTGCACACACACCCTATATCTAAAGCTTTTATGGGGTGGCCCACTGTTGAGAAGAAACTTGGCTTAGAAGACATATTATTTACGCAATCTCTTCACTGGTCCAATAGAAAACAACAGCTTTGAATTTACACACAACGATAAAATATAAATATACTGTTTGTATATGAATATGATCAAACTGTAGGTGTCTCCAACTGTGCTCAATAAAGAGTGTTATAATGTAAGAGAAGAGATCAGTAAATCTTTAGAAAAATAAACAGTTGTGCTTCATTGCATCTCCATGGAACACTAGTTAGACACTAGCTAAAGCTAAATCATTTTTTGCCTTTGACACAGTTTGTTTCCTTTCCTTCTGGATTGTTACTATGAAGCAGATAAAATGGACCTCAAATGATAAGGGTCCTGAGTAGTTTTAGTACAGCACATTCATGCTAAACAAACCATGACCTGACTAATGTAAGCACAGATGGAAGTTTCATACACAGCTGGCTCTGTGTCCCATCCCCAAGGGTAAACATACCATTTGAGGAAAAAGGCTTTGTAAACAGATGCTTCTCTACAAGGTAAAGTTACTAAAGCAACTTAACAGGTAAGAGTTGGTTACAGTTTTGACAAATACAGTAAAGCATCAAAATTAATGCATGCATTAACATCTGGACTCACAGGTGGAAAAAAAAAAAAGTTAAATCAGTTTAATTATTCAGCAGCGTTCAGCATATGACATTGGAATAAATCCAGTGTTACACACCAATAGGAAACCTCAAGCCCTAAAAGCATTTTGTTTTTAGTAATTTTTATAATTCATGGTATGAATGAGTTGAAATCCCCTGCATGTTGGTGGTAATCAGATTTTTTATTCAGTAAGGAGGCATTAAATATAAAAAATGCAAATGTGTTTATGTGTGAGGCCATAAATTGACTGTCGAAATGTCCAGTGTATACTGGAGCACACTCACACCCTTCATTAGTACAACAGTAATAAGCAGGAATGGAAATTAATGAATAATTTAAAGGGGGTGACATCAGTATTGATTGACCTTGGGCTAGTTATAGGCATAAAAACAGCAGAATTGAACAGAATATGTTCCTTTGGGTGTCTCCTTTAGTGTCCAGCCTTATCATCTAACTTCTACAAACTTGAACAAAATTAAAAACAGACAAACAAAAACAAACAAACAAACAAACAAACAAACAAACAAACAAACAAACAAACAAACAAACAAACAAACAAAAACCAATTAAAAAACAAAACAAAACAAAACAAATCAAAGACCTGAACGTGGACACTGTTCCAGCATCAGAACTGAGGCACAGCACAGTCAGCAAAGTAAGCTTCGGTCAATTTGGCACAAACCTCATGGACCAAAGCAGA
Organism: Chaetodon trifascialis; assembly: GCF_039877785.1. Taxonomy (NCBI): domain Eukaryota; kingdom Metazoa; phylum Chordata; class Actinopteri; order Chaetodontiformes; family Chaetodontidae; genus Chaetodon; species Chaetodon trifascialis. The sequence goes on from NC_092056.1 coordinate 11,159,410, forward strand.
AACATCACATAAATGGAGCACATATTGTGTGGATAGAACCGTTGTATCAACCAATATCAATAAAAAAAAATTGAGTAATCTGACCTTGATAAATAGGTTAAATATGCATGGATAGACTGCAAAATCACTAAAAGTCCACCAGTTTCTGGGTCACATGGACATCCAACAGGAACCCCTTCCTGGTATTGCGGATTAAATGAGTCTCTCTGCCCTGGGGAATTTAAATGATATAACGTGAGGCTAAGATGTGTTTTAAAAGGTAGGGAAATCTCCAATGGGAAGCAGCACAAATGGTCAGTTGCTTGTTATGCTCATAGCAATGGGGTTAGCTTACTTTCGACACAATAGCCCTGCATTTTGTGATTCAGTGCTTTGAATAATGCACTAAATAGGATTTCCTTGGACACACTGTGGTTTATTTCAGCTTGCCTGCCTACCCACATAGATGAGTTTAGCTCACAAGGCTCTGCTGTGTTGAAGCAAGGTAAACACCTTCTACCTTCAGGCAGATGTGCAAACCACACTATGTCATGGGAAACAGTGGTGGGCTAAACAGCCTGGTGATGAGCAGTGAGGCAGGAGCTGAGGCAGATTCCAGTACATGCTGTGGCTTTCTGGCAGCGTCTACTGACAAGCCGCTCAGAGGGTAAAGCAGCCAGGTTAGGTGGACTAGTTTGGGCTCCAAATTTAGCTTGAGATGGCAAATGACTCTCATTTGCAGCTGAGAGAGTGCGATGCCCAGACAGTGTGCTATAGGAGTGCGTAAACACTGCTGTGAGTTAGTGAGAACTGTCAATGACAGAGGATGCCTCCTTGTTTACCTCATGGATGTACTGTACTTGCAGGTTCAGGTTTTCTCTGAGGGCAGCAGCTATGAATAATGGCAACAGAGATGATTACATCCTGTCTGTTGGTGATTTAACAAGGAAACTTTCACTCACGGCTACATGACAGAGTCTAGTGATTGGTTAATTAATCAGACTGTCTCCAGGCCAGCACACTGAAGATGCTACAGTACACAGTCTGTGCACAGCATCACAATGCATGCGGGTCACATTATTGATGTTTGCATATAGCAGGATGTTAACCTGTTTTCCTGCATATAGTACACAGTTAAATGATAAAAGGGAAAGATGTTTAATGAAATGTATAAATGTTCGCAATACTGTGCTGGTGGCCAAAAGAAATTCAATAATGGCACACCTCCAGCACCTCTCACATTGGTTTCCAGGTTTATTGTTCTTCATTAACTGTATGCGCAAACTCAAAATCAGTCTTCTACTTTTAAATCCAAGCCAAGCTTAGACTTAGATGGTTTCTTTATTGATCCCATTTTGGGAAATTATTTATGCTGCAGCAACAATCAACAACTAAAATAACCTCTGTTGTATTCTATCATGTAGCGAGGATTACAGTGAACAATGTCGCACATAACTTCAGGCTTAGATGTGTCAGCCAGGTTTGTCCACATCTGTGAGGTGTCCAGGTATGAAGGGCTGTCACTGACGCTCATTAGGCTTGAGTGGGTGAAACTGGAGAATAATAGGAAGTCTTTGTGCCATCTTAGCCAGAAGTTTTCAAACATTATTGGTTTTGTCGGTATAAAGCCACGCAGTTCTCTTGCAGTGTAGGATTAGTAGGATAGTTCACAGAAGAATGAGCAGCAATGTAAGCAAGGCAAAGGAACTAGAAACTACCATACAACAAAACATCACTGTGGATTTGTAATTTAGCAGCATATCTCCTGGTAGCATGAACCATACTGTGTGCACTTCTCAAGCAGCTGTCCAACACAATAGCTGTCTAGCCCTCTTATTTCTTTTCAGCAGAAACAGGCACACTGACGTTTTCTTTTCAAGCTACAGTTTTGCTCAATTGTTTTTGTGAGAGACTGGAGCGTCAAAATCTTTTCTTTTACTACTTAATGCATCATCTGTGATGCATGAGTTGGTGTATGCACTACTGTCTTAGTGAAGTTTCAAAGTACAGGCAAGACCACTGTTTAATGTGAATAGAAGACATGAAAAGAGCAAACTGCTCTGAATGAACTGTGGGGAAGTAAAGCAGGTGAGGGGAGGCATGGATGTAATGATGAGTAAAGTGAAGCTGCCTTTAAACACTGAAGTTCGAAGGTGGCCACATTGATCTGTTGTGTCTGCCCACATACATTAATCCTAATTCATTTTCAGAGACAGGTCTCTGCTGAGCGAGCAGGGACGATTATACATCAGTCTCTGTCAGATTTCCATTTCTTTTGACAGACAGAATCACCTCTGGACAGACGGATTCATCATCCTCTAATCCTAAGAGGTCTTCACAGGTCGATCCGAACCCGAGGACCCCTGGCCCGGCCTGGGACCTGTATGGGTTTGGTTTCCTGTTCCATTACAGTGTGGCCCAAGTCTGTTTAACATTATGTGTAATACCTGAGTTGATCCTCTGCCTGAGTAAAAAAATAATTTATACTTGGCCATCTTCACACTCATGATGGAAGTGCTGTGTGTATGTGTGTGTGTGTATTAGGATGAGAAAGTTGGGGAAATAAGCTTGAAAAAACCTTGTCTCAGTCTCTTTCTTATGGTTCAAAAAGGAAAACAGTCTAAGTTATTGTTACTAAGCTGCAGCAGGAAAAGAGTCACCATTGCCATCTGTCACCGTGACAGAAAGTGGACATTTAAGATGAAATGATGAGTGGATTAGCCATGCTGTGTCAAGACAGGAATAACAGAAAATCTGGATTATGCATCACAAGTAGGCACAAGGAAGAAGACTACTAACTTTACATTAAGTAAGACTCAAAGTTTTGTTTCAGCAACTTATAAATGAACATTAACTTGTTAATAGCAAAATCAGTGCCAGTTGGGTCTGTGCCTCCTGGCCTGGTTTGGATTGACATCTATTGGTTCAATATGGGTCCAGGTTCCTGATTTCAAATGATAGATGGTCCGGCTCAGGTCCAGGTAGTATATTTCAGGGTCTTACTGAGTTTAGGCACAAATGTTTGGACCGGTGAGGATGATCATTAACAGGTATCAAAGGAAGATTTAAAATAGCCCAGTGAAATGTTGGAATGATTATCCATTTTTTTTTTACTGGAGCATTACATGAACAAAGCCATAACAGCATGTTTCCTCCTTTTTGTGGCCACCAAAACCATCTAGACAGAAAATTGCATCCAATTTGTGACAGTGTGGTTACTGTACTATGACACATAAAACTCTGTAGCAATGGAGCAGAATTGGGGTACAACAGCAGTCTTAAGCTTTCACTTCTTTCAGGCCACAGCTGATAGCTGAATGTCCCTATTTGAAGCTGCTGTGTTGTGACGTCTTGGTCTACAATAATAACAGTCCATGCACAGTACATACAGCAAAATAAGAGCGTCAATCGATTTGGAATTGATTTTGTAAAAAGCATAGTGTTACAAACTGAAGCACAATACATAACCTTAGTCTTAATCACAGGGTATCATATGGATCAAGTTCTCAGGTAGCATCGCCTGAACTCTTCCACTGCCCAACAGCTATCATGATTTAGTGTTAAATATTTTGTGGATTTTTTAGTATTCATTAGACAGAACAGTACGCAGTGGAAAGGGGGGAGAGAGGAGGCACAACACGCAGCAAAAGACCACCCCGGGCCATTGTGGCCACAGCCTTAGCACATGGGGCACACACTCCTCCCTGAGCATACCCGCAATCATTCAATCTAAAAGTGTCGTCAAGTTCTGACTCCACAAAGTAAACACTTCCTTTTTTTTGCCCAGATCTTTGTCAGCACAATGGAAAACTGAGTTTAGAAACACTAACAGTACTCACACCCCGTGGCTGTTACTGCTGCTGCAACATTTGCTCAGCATGCCCAGTACACTGAATTAACATTGCAAAGCGGTTAACTGGTCTTAACACTTCTTTTTTGTTTGTTTTTGTTTAATCCCCCTGCTGAAATCGTGGCTATTAAAAAGAAAAAGAACCAACAAAAAAACAAAACAAAAACAAAAAAGTAGACAACAGATCTGCAGTACATGCCAGAATTTCATTAGAGCTGTAACTGGATCCATTTTATTGCATGACTCATGAATTTCCCCAATTTGGCCGTGTTACCATCGGTCATAATTGGCTGTTGTGTCTGCAATTGCATTGGGCGGACTGATTTCTCAATGACTGATTGCTCTGGCAGGAAGACATTTTCATGTGGGAATAGTGATTTCTACTCCCATTCAGAAGCTGAAGGATGTTCAGCTCTGGGTTTCTTTCCATCCATTCAAATTCACAGTGTGTTCCCCTAAATCTCCATAAAACCCTTTAGTCCTCTCAGTATAGTGAGGCTACAATAACAAATACACACTGGAGCATAGATATGTGGTGCCTATCAACACTGGATTACTGTGATTGATTGAAGAGATAAAACACTGATAATTTATTTTACACTTTTTCCTTCCTGAGAAAAATGGTCGTTGCCAGATCGTTTCCTGGCCCTGGCACTCTGCTGAAACGTCAAATGGAGCGTGGAAAAAGGCCTGGCCACTGCTAATGACTGATTTACTTTCTTTCCAACTGCTTCCCCATTTCAACAGTGCTCAACAACAAACAACCCATTAGAGAAGCTCAAAATATTTAGAAACTGGTCAAATAAATCAGTAATGGAATGCCCTCGGGACATCCATCTTTGTGTAATGGAGAAATTGACAGTAATGTCCTGTCAGCAATGTTCATTTGAGCCAACAGAGAACAAAGCCATTTCTTTCACAAGAGACGTCAGACATCTGCTTATCACTGGCAAAATAAATGGACAATATAAATGTTGTTGGGCACCCAAGGTATGCTTTTTCTCTCGACGTCCTCAGAATATAAATGTGAATGTGGAGCACATGGTGCAGGATCTGCTCCAACACTAGACTGAAAACAGTGAATAAGGACTGATGAACAGTTGAGTTACTTCCTACCAATGTTACATTTTAACTGCGGGACAGAACATCTCGTTTTGAGGGCAAAAAAGAGTCTCGTCATATTTAACAGTATTTTAAAATCAATGATGGTGTCCGGTAGAATAAAGCTTAGAATCTACAGCCACCCTTGCAGTCCTTTGGGGTTGTACTTAGGCAAAGCAGTAGTTTGAGCTAAAAGCTAACAAGCAGATATATTGTTTACTGTGTTCGACATCTTTGGCTTCTTTTGCACCTATTTTGTTTGGTCTGGGCTTTCCAGTTTGACCCAAACCAAAATTACACATTCCAGACCAAACAGCAGGACCTTGCTCCAATGAAAAAGGGTGGTCTCGTTCCAGATCAAACTGAACCTTGGACAGTCGCTCGCGTTCTTCAGTCTACCAAAGAGCAAGTGGTCTCTCCCACAATAGTCACTCCTGCACCAGTCTACCAGTGAGCCACTGCTCAGCCCAATCTTAATGGCACTGATCTACATACTCCTTTTCCTTCGGCTCCTTTGATCGAAGCTGTGAGGAGTACCACTGGCTGATCCAGTCACATTCTCAGGACTACTGCTCGACAAACTTTCATTTTCCAAGTTCTTCTTTATACTTTTTTACATGACTTGTTTCAGTTTGTTTCTAGTGTGAAAACATTTTTTTTATTATTTGATTTTGAGAGTTTAACTGACAACAAGTCGGCATCAAATGCTTGACCATCTACGAACCAATCGATTATAAGCATATGGAGTTGCAGCTCATGATGGTGATGACGACAGGTATGTCATGTATAGCTCCTTAGTGTGCTCAGTTATAACCAGATTAAATGTATGCGATGTTACAAAAAGAGTAAAGGTCTGGGGATAACTAAGAACAGTTGGTTTCCTCCTCTGGGGATGAACCATGAATGACTGTATAAAATTTTATGCAATCCATCCAATAGTTGTGCAGACATTTCAGTCTGGACCAAAGTGGTGAAGTCTGGAGCCACGAGCATGAGTAAAAAAGTAACAAAGATTTAGCAGTGGGTTTGTAGCTGACATTACAGATGTAATCTTTTTAAATTAAACATCAAAGTCCCCATGGGCTGCCATCAATTTCTTGATTTTTTTTAAACAAGTCAGTATGTCAGGAAACAATACACTATATTCACACAACCTCTGAAAGAACAGACCTCCTTTGAGTGTGTGTGCTTCCTGTGGTCAGTGAGTAATGGAGGAACAGTGCAACAGCCCCACCTGACACTAACAGCAGCTTTCCTTTGAATTAGAAGGAGAAGGTCATTCAGTCTCAGTGATGAATCAACACCACAGAAAGACAGATTTCATTATAAACACTGTCAGGCCATTCCATTAATATACATTATATAGAATCATAAAGAAAATGGGGCTCAGTTAAATGGGGGAATAGCCCAGTAGTCTCACTTAACTTAAAAATCACAGACAAAGCAAAACATACCAAGATGACCATAAATCAAAGAAGAGAAAATGTTTTTATATGCTCAAAAACAAACAAACAAACAAACAAACAAACAAACAAACAAACAAACAAACAAAAAACAAAAAAACCAAACAAACAAACCCCCCCAAAAACCCAAAACAGAGTTTAAGCCAGTATTGCTGTTTGTATTTACAGTTAATTTTGCCCATATGAATCAGCTACAGGACTCCATAATAAACTCAAGACAGATCTCTTTCATCTTTAATCATTTAGCAGTGAGCTGGAGAAGGAAGAGGATTAAGACAGCATGTAATCACTTGTATCTCATTCAGTTCTGATCTGAGATACAGACGAGAGCCTGTGATGTTAAAGATACATTAGACCAAATCACCCGAAAACAGAGTGAGACTGAAACGTGCCACAAATTCATTTAAGAGGGAACACTCTTCACTAAATATATAAGGAGCAATGATGACTTAGAGCGGTACAATCATTTGTAAAGTAATCACAGTCATGTTTACCAAACCTTTACCTCCTCGTTTCTGTGCCTGAAGCCATCCAATGTTTTCAATTAAACTAGCTGATATCAGACAAATCAGCCACTGAACTGCACTCTTTGACCTGTCCTTCTCTTACAGTACAGCATGTGTGATTAGCTGAAGCAAATCAGACCCTAATTACATGCAGACTGTGTAAATTCAAAAAAGGGTACAGAATTTTTGCCCTGTGATTTCATATACATAACCCTCACCTTCCTCATCTTTAGGAAGAAGCCAAAAAACATTATTTCCACCATATGAATGCAGTCTAGTTATAATAGGAGCATGCAAGTTGTGCTCGTGCAGTTGTGTATATAACAAATATAGTGTTGCTCTTGAACATAAGTTACAGGCAGTGAAAGGGGTGTTTTACTTATTCTCGCAAGATGTACACCAGTTACTGTAATTTGTGTTTTTACAGTCGAACACAGTCTGTGTTGCATGCAACTGATACATACTAAAATACTGCAAAAGGCCAATCATAACAGTATTTCCAGACATATGCAAGATGTCTTAAAAACTGATTAAAAATATGCTTAAAATTGTCAGAAACCCTGGTCAACAACACCCTTCAGATTGTCCTTTTGAATGATAATCAGCTATTAAATATGTGTTCAGAGAATTAGCTTAAGGCTATCTATGCCCATGTGTGGAATCCAAAACATTCATGCAGAACATCAGGCAAAAACAAGAGAGCGCACTCTGTTTCCATCTTTACCCAAGACCGCAGCTGGTGCATGAGCTTATCCCAGTATGAACTGGGAAAAAGGCTTGGAAACACCTCAGATTCTTTGCTAGGTCATCACAGGGTTAACATGTTAACATATGCTGATCAATGTGCACATTAATCAAAATGTACAATTAACATGAGCTGCAAGTCTTTGAATAGTGGAACTGAAAGAAACCCAAATTAGGAAGTGATTCAAACTCACAACCTTCTTGCTGTAAGGCAAGAACAGCCCTAACCACCGAGATACATGATGCCAGTCTAAATAACTCTAGACAAAGACAGCTTTAAATATCGACGGCAGCAGCTGAGTTCAGTTCCAGACGAGAAAAAAAGTCCACATAATTCAGCCAAAGTAAATAAACAGCCATGTCACAAACAAGCAATCAATATGAACTTTGAATAATGTAAAGAAGTGGAGCTCTATGGGCAGGTTGATTAAAGCACTGTAAGACAGATGACTTGGTGAAGGAGGAGGAATGAAAGGCTTACACTGTGTTGCATTGTCCTCCACACAACCCTCTGGGAGCAGCAGAGAAATGAAGAAGAAAGAGAAATGTCTATTAGTTAGCGAAGCAAAACGTTAAATGATAATGGTGCTGCTGGAATATTCCATCCACCGGCCTCACCCCACTGTGAGATTTAGTACCTCTAGCCATTTTACTCACAATGAATTTTTCCACTGTGAAATCTGCAGCTGTCAAACCCGATCAATGCGAAGATCAGGAACTGCATACAGACGCCAGCGGTACCTAAAAAGTTGGGCTGAAGTGTTCCTGTAACAGTTGCTATTTCATTCAAGTCAGCTTGGTAAAATATACTGTACATAGTCACTTAATGTTTCAGTGTATAGCACAGATAGATTTCAAGTGAGTAAGAAGTCTTACCCTGAGCAGCCCAACTCAATTTTCATAGATTTTTTTTTTTTTTTAAGGGAAGTTGGCCTGAGAGCATGTACAAATGAATTATTAAAGATAGTGAAACCTGTGGATTTTCTCTAAATGTGCTTTTGCTTTTTAGTATTTTTTCCTTTCCCCACCCTTTCGGATGTGTACGTTATGTAGCGAAGAGGAGGGATTGGTTAGATTTTGCAAACAAAGCCTGTGAGTGAAGATGTGCTGATTTCAAGAAAAACATTTTACAGCTTCTGACCATGATTTACACAACCATTGTAGTAGCCTTCACAAGTTTATTTCTTATAATTAGAGCTATGCTTTGGGGAGTATGGACCACTGAATGAAGACAGACACAAAACACTCTGCAGCCTTTAATCTGCTTCTCTGCTACTGCATATTTTACATTTTAATCCTGTCAAACAACTCATACAGCAGAAGATTTGTCCTTTGATGGCATAAAAATATGGTTTAATAATATCCAATCCATGGCCTGACTTGCAGCTGCTGTTCTTCTGAAATGTCTTTTACTGGAGTAACACATTTGTTAAAGGGAATTGTGGACCAAAGGGTTTTTCAAGACACTGGTGTGTTATTATTAGAACATAACTCATAATCTCCTTTTGACATATACATGTATGACTATAATGAAGCTTGATATGGAAAACGGAGCAACAGGTTTATGGAATCATTTTCTCCCTTTTCAGTTCCACATGATATATTTAACATCTATGAGACCCTTGTGAGCGATTAGAGATCTCACAGCTGCATACATTTTGTAGCAGAAAAGGAAAAGATGCAGAGTTGTTGGCTTCTTGTTGGCTAAGATATCAGAGTTTTGGGGCCTGATTTAACATCTTGTCAATTTGAGGGCCTCTGTGTAGCCACATACTGGAGCTCGAAACAGACTGCCTCCTACACATTGTGTCTCAGTGGCATGAGGTGGTGCAATGGATCTTTTTATAGCCTCAATTAATGTCTCAGGATTTGTCATCATCCTGAAGTTTGGTGGGAGGATGTGGAATCTGTTTTAGCCTGTTCATGACTGATTCTTAGAGCTGTACAAATTCTGGGATAAGGTTGTTTTTTTGTGATTTGGTTCATTTGATTATCTGTTCCTATGGTTTCCTGCATCGATACACGCTGTGAGGAATATATGCTAAACCCAATATGTCCAAGTGGGTGATGTAGACAAATGTGTGCTTTTGTGACATTTCTGCAACCTCTGGTGCTGAGAATGAGCAACCCAGATTCCAAAAAAGTTGGAATGCTAAGTAAAAATAAATAAATAAATACAATCAACAGCAAATGAGCTGTGTTCACTGACAACGGTTTTACAAAGTGTTCCTGAGCAAATGTTATAATATCCTTTATACAATCATGTGTTCACAAAGTGGTGAACCTCGCTCCATCCTTACTTGACTGAACCTTTCGTGGATGCCCCCTTTCAACCCCAATCATGATACTCTCAAGCTCAAGCTGATGAGGTTAAAACATTAAATGTATTGTCTTTGTACTGTTTTCAATTGAGCACATGTCAGAAAGGATGAGCAAATTATCATCTGTTTTATTTATGTTTTACACAGGGTCGTAACTTTTTGGGAATCAGTGTTTTGGCACGGTGAAAATTTTTTAGCGCAGAGTGTGGTGGAAGGAGCTGGGGTCTGTATGGATTACATGAAGTGGATGTATAATGATTTTTCTTGGAATCTTTCAGGGTCTCTACTTTTCTCTGGCCTCTGGACTTGAGCCCTGGTAAGTTTGTCCTCATGCTCAGCAGGCCTCCTCCAGTAATATATCAGAAATTCTCAACACATTCCTGCACAGTTCTGAAAATCAGTTGAGCTGTTAAAATACAGAGTGAACACTTCCTTTCTCACTCTGTATTTTAACAGCTCAACTGATTCATCATTTGCCGGTAGAAAATAGACTTCTTCAGTAAAATCCATCATGAATTGGCTCCCTCAGCCGTAATTAGGCTTCAAAGTGAGAGCCTAATAATTAGAGATTTATTTTCAGAGTGTACTGGTTTTCTCATACAAATGATTTGACCTAAGATTAGTTTCTACTTTATAGTTACCCTCTAAAAACCTTAGAGAGAAGTTTTAAATATGTGAGAGAGAGTGTGTGTGTGTGTGTGTGTATATATATATATATATATTTTTTTTTTTTTTTCCTGACTATTTAGCACTATAAATGCAAAGCAAAAAAAAATTGTTTTAATGTATTTTCCAATCACAGTTAACAATACTGTTCATCTTGTCTTGTCTTTGTACGTACCAGTCTATCCAGGCTTGTTCCAGCTGCTGTGGTTGGCCTCTCTTCAGGGGTGTAGGGTCTGAAACGAGCGCTGAACACGTCTGAGATGCCACGTACGGACCTGCCTATTCCTGATGGCTTTGGTTGGCCACACCCTTGAAAAACCTAAAATGAGCAGAGGGAGATGCAATTACCATGGAGATGGGAGCAAGCACAAGGGGAAACTGAAAAAGGGATGCAGACTGGCCAGTGTCTAAAAAGTGTTTAGCATTCACAGTATGTTGAGGAATTGCCTGGTTTTGCAACAATAACACAATATCCCTTCATTTTTATGAGATGTGAGCTTGTCATTGCAGCGCTGAACAGTTAGAAACCAGGTTATCAGCAATCCGAAGCTGCATGAACTCTGCACTGAGCCAGGGCTGCATGTAAGTCTATTCCTTTGTAGAATACACATCCATTTTGATCCCACAAAAGTTGCAGTTTTCCTACAGCACTGATATTTTCCCTTGAAAAGCCTGTGTCAATTTGCTCACAGCACCATTTCTGGTCTGTGATTTGAGATAGAAAACCACACAGAGCCAGCCTGGAACCAATGCTGTCTATCAGCGCCAGAGTCTCCTTTTACAGGAAGCGTCATATTGATGGCAAAAAAAATTATGAAAAGAATTAACCCTTGATAGGCCGTTACTCGCAAGCAATTGAAAGCCAACACTGTGCCTTCAAAATGAAAAAAAAAAAAAAAAAAAAAAAATCTCGTACATTTTACCAGGATTTCTAGGTCAAAAACAACACTGGAACATACTTATCACAAAAATTCAATATTAATGAGCTGCTGAGTGACAATAAAAATAACAGATACTCGTGGACAAACACTAAGTTTTACAAAAAAAATGATTTACCTTTCCTGAAACTGAGGTTGTGTTTACAAAAATAGAGGTGCAGATCTATTATTATTTGAATCTTACATTAATCAATGTTCAGTTCATAGAGGTTCATAGTGAGAATAGATTGTTTTCAGATGGCTCGGTCTCTACAGGCTCTCAGGGCCCAAACAACACACCCCCAAGCCTCACAGCTCATTAGCATTCCTCTCTGGCTCGTCTGCTGGCCCCTGGCTCAGAATGTGATGGAGCACTCTAATGTGCTACATGGCTGTCAAGACAAGAGGCTGTCTTTTCTATAATATTTATCATTTCTTCACCATGATTACAATTCCACTATCCTGTACATCACAAAGATTTTCAACAGGTCGGTGCAGCAGGAATGAAAGTCCAACGCAACGTGGCCTAACATATTCCCCAAAGCTCGGTGATTGGGGAAGGACCGCATACAGTTAAGGTGTGAATGTGGGGAAAGATTGTAATCTCAGATCCAATCCATCAGTGATGCACAAGCTTGCAGGGATGGAGCGCCAGGTGCTTATGAGTACAATGGGGGAAGTTGTAAATTCCCACCTCTTGACATGGAAAAGAATGTGACATCTAATTCACAGTGACCTTTGTGACTGTGGGATAGAGATAGGGCAGAATACACCAAAGGATCAGAATGAAAGATAAACCTGCCTTTTGACAAGAAAGACAGAGAAAAACTAGCCTGCGTGTGATACCATCCTGAATGTGCTGCTATGCTTAAGACTGATTAGCAGTTTGAACTCTAAAGAGGCTAAAGAGGAAATAAGTTCCATCTTTTGCATATTTAATTGTCTCTTACAAAAAAATCACCTATATACAAAACTAAATGGTTTGCCAATTACATTTTGGAGGAAAGCTGAAGACCAGAGCTCCTGTTCTGCATCCAAGTTGTGAACGTAAACCCCTCCTGTCTCAGGCTTGTTGCCCTGAGTGGACATTGTTGGAAAACAACTAAAATAAATCAGCGAACATTTTGCACTATGATTAGTATTCATGACAATGTTTCCTCACTACATTAATAAAAAGCTTTCTGTGGTGTGTGCTATCACGCTTCTTTAATAAACTTAATATGGTACAAAAGCAGGACTTTTAGGAGACAGGACTGTGTACTGAAGCTGTTCAGGGTTCTATGAGCCATCCAAGGTTTCAGACCACAAGACTGTGTTTACAGTTTTACAATTTAGGTGGATTAAAAAAATGTTGCAATAATTAGAAATAACTTAATTGAGGCAGACTCATATAGTGTCATTAATTAATTGCCCTGTCTGTTAGTTTGCATCATGTTAAGATTTTATGTTATCTGTTGTTTTGGACAAAATATTAAAATAAAAACTGTATACTCTATGTATACAGTGTATACAGTGTTCAATGTAACGATATATTGCATTTAGAACTCATATCATGCATGGTGAGCAAAGCTAATTCAGAGTACAGTACCTTGGCTGACACTTGCATGCTGTTGTCCTGCATCGTCATGATAGCCTCAGAGATCTTGACGTCAACCGGCTCTATAACGGCTTCGATGTTGAAGGGTCCCTCCAGTCTGTCTGCCACCAGTAACATAGCATCTGTCATAACACAGAGGACACATGTCAGCTCAGAGATATTAAACACTCGCAGAAACGTTGCTGCTTCTGTTTACACAGACGTCAATATGCTCACATCATCTTTGAGGATTTACAACACTCAATTCAAAACCCTCAGGGTGCTCTGCTCTATCATATGTCTACGACATGGGTCCAACTAAGAGCACAAACAACGGTGCCTTCTCCAAACGTGCTGACAGCCAATAATTACCAACACCAAAGGAACCTCCCAGCACCTTCATCTAAACACACACACAGTGTCAGAAAGAGATAGGGAGATAGAGGAACTCTGGTGTGTGTGAGAGAGGGTGTCTGACAGCAAGTAAGAATTAAATTCAATGTTTGGAGTTTACAAATAGCGCATACATAAAACAAATCATTGATTTGCATACATACTGATCCCTCCAGTTAAACAGAGACTAGTAATTCATTTTTAATTACATCCCTTTAACTAAATTCCATGTGTCAAACATCAAGTCCATAAGACACCAAAAGCATGCAAATACTTAGCTTTGCCGGTGTGCATCACTTAAAAACATCTGACAGAAAGTGCCTGATTTCCTGCAGTAATAATGCATACAGTACTGTATTTGTTGTCTCCTTGTTATGTATGTATTTTGATGTATTTGTCTTATTATGTATGGCCTTTGGTGCATTGTACAATATTCTTGGTGTGTACGTTCTGGTGTGAGTAGAAAAGGATGTGATGTGTAGTTTGATTGTACATGTGTGCTGCTACATGTGTGTCTCTAGAACAAATTTCTTCTAAAGGTAGAATTACAGACCAATAAATAAAACAACAACAACCATGACCTTATTACTCTGGATGAGTCTTGGCGTGAATCAATACCCAAAACAGATTACCCACCAAACTGCCACTATTCATTGTCATTAAAACAATGAGATATTAATATGTTCAAACAGAGGGATGGTAATATTGATCGTCTTAGACTGGGAGATGTCAGTGGTGAAGATAATGTGTTTGATATTTTCATTGGACTCTCTCTTGTCTCAAAAAAGTAATTAAAAGTCCACCAAGTCTCATTTGAGGGGTTGGCACTGGTTAAGTGGTCAGGGCAGAGAACAAACTTCCATCTCTGTGCACTGACATTTGCAGGACTGTGGACCAATCACGAAAAGCCGAGTTACTCCGACGGGAGCTGCTCCCTTTAAAAGGGCAGCAGAAACACAGTTCCCCGTCTCCTGAGTTTTTAGCAGGCAGTGCAAATGATTGGATCATAAGTGGTCATAGCTAGAAGTCTGATGTGGAGTGATCATTTGACTGTATGCTCTATAGGCTTAGGGAGCAAAGCCCGATAATGACACACCCTGCTGTGTCACCAGCAGGAAGCACAACTTCCATCATCCCTGCTGGCTCAAGTCAGGGCTCAGACCATTCACAAAGTGGCTGCATCTTATATAAACCACCAAAAACCTTTCAAAATTGCTTCTGTCGGCCAACTATTAATATCATATATTAATATATAATGTAGCTAATATGATAAATCACCAGACACAACCAAAGCACTGTAATAATCTTATGATCCCAAAAAAAGTGTGCTAAAATTAATCTCAATATATCAATTTTATTAAAGTGCAGGTATTAAAGAAACCTCTTAATACTTTCTGACATCTGCAGCCTGTCTGTGGGACTTGGCCACAAGCCAATTAATTCCTGCTGAAGATGGAAATCTTTAAAATCACAAATACAGTATCTTGATTTTGAAAAAAAAAAAAAAAAAAAAAAATGTTGTCAATAAGAAAACTATAGTTAGATGTAACCAGCTTCAGTCTGAGAACACCAGTGAGCTGTGAGGAAACTTGGATCTTTGGGAGCACAACTAAACTGAGCTTTTCAGCAAAATCAGGGCAAGATGTCCTCCTACATAAATGGCAAAACGGGTCATTTGCCAGCGCCTTCCGTGGCGGCATGATTCATTAGCGTTTCCTCATCTGCCACATGAACTCTTATCTTAAGTGTCAAAGCTGCACACTTTGTACTGCAGTGGCTGCTGTAATGAACAGCAATTTTAACATTGTGCATGGAAGCCTGCTGTGGAAACTTTGATTCATTCAGTAAGAAAAGCTTAGGAGCCTTGTAAAATTGACAAATAAGATCATTGTGGCAAGTCAGGTGTAGCTCTCGCAATTACAGTGTAACAGGCCGGCTCTGAGGAAAGCCAATACCGACTATCAAGACTGTCCTGAGCAGCCACTGCAGAATGAGTTTGAGCTCCTGCCCTCAGGCCAGCATTTCAGAGCGCCTGTCGTGAGACCTAAGGAACATAAAGTCTCCCTCCTCTCGGTGGCTATTGACAGGGCAGGATATTAAGCTCATGCAGTTGACTGAGGGGAGTGATTTAGAGGACAAGTGAGTACAGAGGACAGAGCGCTAGCCTGTTTAAAGAGGGGTGAATTAAAAGCATAAAGATTAATACTCAAACTCGGTACTGCCAATTAACATTGAATTAAGTTGTAATTATATCCAGGGGCCCTGTCTCAGCATAGCAGAACTGTGCTACCATTCACCGCTACCCAACCTCATCACAATATTGAAATACGTATCTGTATTTAAGTGCACCTAAAGTAAACACAAATATCTTCTCCAATACAATTGGAGTAAAGTTTATGTTGACAGGATATTGGAAGAAAGCTTGGTAAAAATCGGGTGGACAGATCCTGGGCCTGTGATCAGATGATGAGTGTTTGGAGGTGATCTCTGGATTAGACCAGATCAGACGATTATGTGTCAGACAGAACTATTGTTGATAAGGGGAATCTTGGTGTTGATACCATGCATTAAAAACCATATATATATATAAATCCATTATTTATGGCCTATTACTCTTTGCACATGTCTTACTGGACAACCCCAATTCCAAAAACATGGGATGTGACATAAACTGCCAGACAGCTGAATTAACTCATGATCAAGCAACACTAACTCTGACTAAACCAGGAAATCTGTTTCTAAACATGCTTCAAGAATGAAAATTAGACTTGTCAAATTTTCAACCAACACACAGCTGGGTAACCCCCAGGTCATGGCAGATATTGACCAAAATTAGAAAAATGATGCACCTTTGCATAGGGGTTATAAATTGCATTTACTGGCTGTATCCGGGTGCTACTGTTTAATTAAGGGATACAATTTTACTTTCCATGGCTACAACTGTGACATTGATCTGAATGTGATAGAAAAAAACATGCATCTTGTTACTGATTAGCCAGGTGTGCATCATCAATCTTTACATTTTCTCCACAGGTATCTAAAATGCATAAGATGCAGGACTATTTGCTCAGCCAACATATTAAACCTCAAACGATTCACACATCCAAATCTCTGCTCCCAATAACCGAAACAAAAATCTGGCAGACTGATAACAGTTTTGAATGTACAACTTTAGAGCATCTAAGACATTTTTTTCTTCTTTTAAATAAACATGTTCATGTGCCGGGTTGTGTGCTCTAAGCCGGTGTTGACAGTGAATACAGCAATAGACAGACTCCCCTCTTCTGCCTGTGCCTTTGAAGAGCACTCCCGTTTGCTTACTCTGAAGTCTCAAATTGGGCGTGATGCTTGGTTAGATTACCATCAGGAGCTGGCTGGAGGTCACTGCACGGGACCAACCCGAGTCCTGTGAAGTCCGCAGCTGCCTATGTTTAGCAGTGCACTGCTCTGAAGCTATCGCTGAGAAAGCCTCAGCGGGATTGAATGAGAGTAGAGGGGAAATTGGCAGCAGTTCTGTTACTCATTCCATAAAAGACTCAAAGACCTAAATGATATCCTCAGCTGAGTTCTGACAACCTATTTTTCATATAGCTTAATGAATATTTGATGAATTGTGAGTATGAGTCAGCGCCATATGAATTGCTATGGGGAAGGGTTACTTCTACATGCTTAAATAACTTCTGGAATTATGTCACATGCAGGAGCACTTTACAAACGACGGGCTGTTGATGAAAAACTCTTGAAGATTAATTTGTTCTAACCATAAATCATTAGGAGGGCAAAGAAAAACACATATGACAGTGCACAGGCTCTGCTCAGTATTGCAGCGTTTAGCTTGAAGCTTGATACCTGTCCTGCACCCTGTTGGTCAGTTGTGTCCTGGACGCCGTTTGTCAGTTGTTTATTTGCGATGGCATCTCGTTGAAACTCCACTCAGTCCAGACACAGTGCACATTGTTTGAAAGCACAAAGCTTTGTCATTCCATTTGTGGGAAACCATTTTCAGACTTCTCAACAACAGTTGCTTATTTTACTTATTTTGTCACTTTCACGGAGACTAACTGTGACTTTTGATGGTTCAGTCCATAGAGGTTACTCTCAGAAGCGACCACAAGCAGGACTTTTATCAAACGAATTCAATCAACCCTTTTATTTTGGGAACGTTATTTTCAGGCTTGCAGACAATAAAAGCGGCGTATGTTTAAATTTGACTAGTGAGTTGTTTTTTTTTTGTTTCTGTCTGTCTACTGAGCTCCAGCTTCGGATGGTCAAAAAACATTTCAACAGATTTTCAAATATATGTGATTTACATAAAAATGTGGATGCTTGCCCACTAGTTGACTTCAAAATGCCTTTGAATACAGGGTTCCTGAAGGTGTACGCACAGTTAGAGATTGGCAGTTTAAAAGCATTTCCACCTTTTCCTTTCTGTGATTTTCATATCTACCCTAACCCTAAACCTTACCTTGTGGACACTGCTCTTCTAACTAGGACCACTAACCTGACAATGTTACTATGTATGAATGCGTTGTTGTTTCCTGGTGTATCTGTTATTGATCTGGACTGAAATCTATTTGTTGTGGCATCTGTTTCATATAACAATAATTCATTTGTCTTCTGTATTAACAAATAAACCATTGATTTGAACCACCATTCATCCATCTATCCATTGACTGGCACAGTAGGTTGTATTGCCGTGGTTGTTTACTGCTGGCTATTTTATTTATTTATTTATTTATTTATTTTTGGCTTCAGGCTGCATGCCTGGTTATTTTCTAATGGAAAACTCTCCTTTTTTCTCACCCAGAGGGATTTGGAGACACTCCAGCAAACTACCTGCAGCGTCCCTCGAGGCAACACAGCAGTCATTCAGGTGTGTATCTCTGACAAATCAACAACTTTTATGTGAGCATGTTGACAAATAATGGGTATTCTTAATTATCAGGGGCCATTTCTGTGTTTCTGATTCTGGTGGCAAATTAAATTAGCTGCTTTTACTTTTGGTCACTTGATGGCCAATAGAGTTTAGACGTGGTGAGTGCTGCTGGAGTGTACACACACTGTAAGATCGATTTCAGTCATGACTAGATCCAACCTGAGCAGGTACATATAAAATCAGTTAGAATATACAATATATATATATGTGCTCTCTGGTTTCTTGCCCATTGCAGAGAAAGTACATAGTTTAAAATACTGACAAGAATAATGTTGACAAAAAGTGAGTTTGTGCATAATTTTACTGATGTAAATTGATTCTGGCATGTTGCTGATTTCCTTAAGATACTATTTTTTGAGGGAGGAGTGGGAGAAAGCTCAACTGAGATCTACCTCAGTTCATCTAATGGCCATAATATCTTTCAGTGTGGGAGTTCATAATGACATCTCTTCCCATTCCTTTGCCGTCGCCAGTATTGCTCTCCAATTTCAGTGGTGGAAAATCTTGGACTATTTCACACCACATATGCCACACTGGCCCAAGTTGTTACTGGGCTCTGCATGACTGCTCTGTAGTCAATGGGAGGACCAGAGTGTCAAATTCTGAGAGCGGAAATGGTCCAATCAGGCTGAGGCTATGAATTAATTCATCCCGTGTTATCTTGTCTTCAGGACTTAAACTATCACCATCCCAATTATGTCAACTGGCAGCTCCAACGTCACATATGGTCTGGCATTTTCTTCAGAGACCAATAGGCTGGAGAAAAGGTGTAAAACACTGATGAACGTGTCCAATAGTTTTCCAATAGATTCTCTTAACATCAAACTTAATAATAAATACATTTTGAAATCATTCAAACTTGAATCTGGCTTTGTTATATGTTTCTAGTGAACATCAGCAGCAGTTTGTTACTGCAGCAGTTCCTTTTCTGGTGTTGATATGAATTAATTGGGGGGTGGGGGTTGCTGTTGTATCAGAAATTATGAACATAATGCAAAGAGAATTGCCCCCCCATTGCCTACGGTACAAATACAAGTCTGCCCAGTGATGAGCTTCAGTGATGAAAATGGAAAAAATAACTTTCCATCTGCCAGTGCAAACTGGAGAAAATGTCTGAATACAAACATGATTCATCCAACAACAGAAAGCGAACTTCAGTGCTGATGGTTTCACGCATGGCGACAGGTGTTTCATAGGAACAGCGCATGACTTAGCTCAGTTTTTCTAAACTCCTCCTACACGTCTGTGAAGAGGACACACCTTAAATTAAAATGTCATTGAGAATTTTGTTGATTTCTTTGCTTTGCTTGTAGAAACCCGATTCCAAAAAAAAAAGTTAGGATGCTGTGTAAAGCAAGCAAAACCAGAATGTGACAACTTGCTAGTCCTTTTTGGGTTATGTGATTGCATGAAAGATATTACTCAATGAGCTCAGGAAAACTTCATTAAACTGTCAGAAATCAGTTTGTTTGCAACTGACTGCATTCTGTGTCACCACTTTTTTGGAATGGTGGTTGTAATATTGATGGCAAACATAGCCAGTACAGTAGTTTATCCTGAAATAACAAAAACAATTCTGCAATTGTATCTTCAATCTGCAGAGAAGCTCCATGTCAGCGAGACATCACCGCATGGCTGAGTATGCCCGGGGACACGGTTCCATGTTTACCTGCTTTGCTAGTTTGACAAGCTGAGAGGAAAACTACTCTGTCTTTGTTCAGTGAGGGAATGTGTCACCTTAATACAACAGTATGCTTCTTTTATGTGTGGTCTGTGCTGATGTCTCTTTACTTTACCCTTTTTCTTGTCTATCACAGCATATAATTGCTACTCAGCACCTGCGAAGACTCCATGAAGTGCCTCTTGGGGATTATACCAGTTTAAAAGACAGCATGAAAACTGTAAAAAATCCAGATGATGATGGTAAAATAGAAACATGACTGTTAACATTTAAACAATTTAATTTTTGTGCATTTACTGATTGAGTTTAACTCTATTGTTTTTATTTTTCAGAATCAAAATTACTGTTCCACATTTCCTATGGGCAGCAGCATCATGACTTGAAAGATCTGGGTTTGATTTACGACCCTCATGATTGCCAGTTTCCTCCTGCAATCCAGAAACAACAATTAATGAATTGGAGACTACATATTGATTGCTGACTGGTGAATATGACAGTTAATCCATGGTAGCCTTGCAGTGACCTGGTTACTTGTCAGAGAGTCTCCCTCTCTCCTTAATGCATGTTGCAAAAGGCTAACTGCATTTCCCCAAGAGCATTACATGCCTCCAGAAAGCATAAAATGACCAATGCTGATGATTTAAAGCCAGCTGGTGATCATAAGCAGAGGAAAGCCTGCATTAGCTACACTGTGGTCTAAACACTTGATTTCATTATTTGCTTACTGTAAATACAAGTGTATTAATCTTTGGAATTACAACATATTTTGGTGTCCTTTAGCTTTTTAATTCTTTGCAGAAGCCGCAAACGTTGTGGACTGAACGTGTTGCAAACCAACATGTTGGAGCAATATGTGACAGCATACTGTGGTGAAACAATAAAACTTGTTTTTATGGTGATAGTAAACTAGCTCACAATTAAAACAAAAAGCAAAGAGGCTTGTAAGGCATTTCCAGTCCTGCATAGCCAGACCTATCTCCACAGCGCTGTGTCAACGCTGGAGAAAGGTCTGGCTGAACCCATTATCATTCTTGTACAGGGGAAAATGCTCTGGCTTGTTTGTATTTCTTTAAACCAATCACAGTCATCTTCGGGTCACTGCACAGTGCAAAGCTGGGGATGCAGCGGCAGTGCCCTTGCAAAATAGTGCTGGGGGGACTTTCTGTGAGGCGAGCCTTAAAATGATGCCACAGGCTTATAGGTACAGTCAACATCTGGCAAGTCACACGCATGGCGTGCTTTGCCCAAGCGACACTAACTTTTTTTGAAAACAGCGTAAGGAGGCAGAAATTAAAAATAATATAATATTTATTGATGTCTTTACCTACTCACTCATGCAAGTACTTTTTTGAATGGTCATATGAGTCGCTTTGAAATGCGTTGAGACCAAGAAGAAATTGATTGGTTGGTGGGGAAATTTTACGCTTCCTTCCACTTTTATTTCCTTCTTGAGCACTTTATAAAATTTCTAATGTATTTGATGATGTTATACAACTGTTAAATGCTACTATTTCCAGTCAAGTTATATGTACATAAGTTATATATTGAACAATAATTTGACAAGTAATGGAAGACCTGAACATTATTTTGAAGCAGCCAGCACCCTAAAACTGCTCTACAGAGACTAACTGGGGTAAAGCCATGAATTAATTTTCATCCCAACACACCACCGAGCTCTGACCTTTCTTTGAGGCGCTCAGACTCAAACACACAGTGGATTACAATCACATTATGTCTCTGCCAGTATGTTCTAAAGTACAGAGACGCATCGGTGTTTCAGTTTAAGCACCACAGTTCAAAATGTCTTGCAGATGTTACACATCATTTCTTTAAACAATCAAAAAGGAAACAAAGTGGGCAAAACTCCACATACAGCTTGTTCCCACCAATCACTGGGTTTGATGTGAGGCAGTCTCCCTCACAGGATGCGACCTGCATTCCTCACTGTTGCTAAACTAACTTTGCAAACACATCCAAAGTAACGCTCGTGTTCATGTTGAAGAAGGTGATGGTTTGTATAACAAGTGTGAAACAATTTTCACTCAGACCCCTGATGTCTAAACACTAATAGCTGCCAAAACCATTCTGCTAAAAGACGTCAGAGACAGTTTCCCGTAACTTTTTTTTCCCCCCAGTTTGCAGCTGCAAGAGGTGAATCAATTTTAACAGACTCACTAACTTGCCAACATATCTGTCTGTCTTGGGGAGTCTCCTGAGGCATTCTCTCATGCGCTTACAGCTGGATTGTAGCTCAATAACAGCACAAGCAAAAAATTCTTGTCTGAGCTTTTTTTTTTTTTTTTCAGTTTTATTGGCTTTGGGCTACATCTGGATTACTTACATCTGGCTCATCTGAAGCCTTAAATACCATGTCTGTTGTTCTTCACATGTGAACTCTCATGTCTTTTTACATTAACACTTTCCTCTACCGCTACAGACACTACTGCTTTCGATGACTTTTCATTGTATCTTTTACTCTATTCGCAACTATATTACGGTAAAGGAAGCTTCAACCGTGCAACAGTCTGCAAATTATATGTCACAGTAATGAAATTAATGCAAATTAATGGCTGCACTGATGGTGTAAAAGGGGAATTATGCTACAAAATATGAAATGCTTAGTAAATGGTTACCTGTTAAAGGTCAAAGGAACAGTTTGATTTTGGGAAATACAGTCATTCCCTTAGCAGAAAGGCTGCACGCAGGAAAAACACAAATCACAAATACCAAACAAGATATAATGTGTTAATTTGTGAGCTTTAGAACTGGTAGAAGACATGTCTTCAAACAAAGCCTTTATGGTAAACTAAGCTAACTGACTGCTGGCTGTAGCTTCGTATTTACTGTGCAAAAGTTAATTTTCTCAATTCACTCCAGAAAACAAATACCAGTAAGAACACGACTCCTTCAGGCACAGTATATGCATTTTGAATGGGCTAAAACATGCAATAACATTCAAATGTACAACTGTGTAAAACGATATATTGAGAGCTTAGCAATTGCTTTTCAGAAATATAAAAAGTTTGGATAAAATATAGCAAGAATAACATTCATTGTGCATGTGTGCAGAGGCAATACGATTAAGCTGGTGATCAGCTGTGGTAACTCATATCATTGAATTAGAAAAAATATACGACGCTTATATATAAAGTGCAGCTGCGTAAGCATTCCTGCCACATTTAGAGAAAATCCACATCTTGCAGATTCTGCACAGCCAGTAGCAATTAGAAAGAAAAGATATTGGTTCTCTTGATTATGCTGAGGATATGGAGATCACTTCCACTTGGCTAAGTGAGTCATCCAGCCTTCAGCTCTCTGGCAGGCAGAAACCCACCAGCTATAGCTTGTTTGTTCCTGTCATGTCTGTTACTGAGACCATCACGCTTGATACTCAGTCAGCCTGAGTGCCTCTGTCTGTGTGTGTGTGTGTGTGTGTGTGTGTGTGTGTGTGTGTGTGTGTGTGTGTGTGTGTGTGTGTGTGTGTGTGCGCGCGTGTGTGTCTGCAAAATATCTCAGGTTTAACTCAAAGATGCAGTACGTCTATGTCATAGGAATCTAACAGACCACTATATAACTCTGCACTTAAAGCATGTGGATGGATGTTGAGTGACACTGCTGAGTTTTAGTAAGAAAGGTACAGAAGTTAAGACATCTTTAAGGCTACGCTGTGCAGTGAAGCAGAGTGCGAGCTTCATTTCTGCCAAGCCATCTATATCATTTAACATAAAGCACTGGCAGGGTGCACATCTTCATAATATCTGGCATCACAGAAAGTCCTTCCTGGAGGACAGAAAAAAATGTTGGCTTGAATTCTCACAAACTGGCGGGTTGTGGGGAGGTCCGGTTACACTGGGACACAATCCATGCAATTAAAAAGAAATGAGCAAATAAAATCAATGAGGATCGCTTACACTGTGGTGTCAAAGGACTCAACAGAGGACAACACAAGACTATATCTTAATTAGAAGAAAATAATGTGTACATACTGTAGACCCAGTTGAGTGCATACAATATGGGGATACAATGGTATTTACAAATCACTTCTCAGTCAAGGCCAGACGGAGTTCATTACTTCTCCTGTAAATCCAATAAAATAGAACTGACAGTTTGCTAACGCCTTACTTACTGTTGCTATGCCTGCCAATCTTTCCATTCTTGCCGTCCTGTAAAATGATAAGCATAGTGGATTTGCCACTTGAAATTCTTTGTAATTTTTGAAACAATGGGTACCTTATTCCAGAGAGAAATAGGCAAAAGCAAGCTTTACATTTTAAGGGACCGACTGTCAATTTTGTCAGCTGAAATGATGACAATAATTGGTCGATTTTATCAGCTGCAGCTAGCTAGCTAATTGACCGAATGTTAGCTCCAGGAATTGTTTCAAAATGCTGTCTCTGCCTCGTTTTAAAGAGGAATCTTGCACACAAGGTCTTAAAAAGGCTGCTTATCTATGGCCCTATGAAATCATGAAACCTGCCTAATTTTCTCCTTCTGTCTGCTCCCCCCCAAATTCAATGATGTCCATTTTATCTCTGTACTTTTAGATTTAAAAGAATTTCGTTATCAGAAAGAGTTTCTAATCATGTGGTGAATTAATAAAATAAGAGAAAAATTAATAATAAAACAAAAAATTCTTAATTTATAATTCATAATTAATTTGATGTAACACAACATTGCACTACTTTTTAATCAAACAGCTCCATATGCAGCTTAAATACACCCGCTAAGTGGGCCTGACGGAGGCTACTCTCACATTTGGCAACACTCCTCCTTGTTTACGATGCTTAAACAGGTTTTTTCATTTTTTTCAGAACGTCCGACGTCTGGTTCTGTGCATACAGCCGCAAAGTCTTCAACGAACTTGCATCTTGCAACTGCCAATGTGGCTGCACATCTAAGAATCTGTTGGAGTTATAAGCTCTTGCTAGTGCACTGCAACATTATGGTAATTTCCATGACATTCTGTGTTTCACACAAAGTACGGTGAGGGAAAATGACAGGTCAAACTATGTTGCTCTAACATAAGACTGTTTGGCTGCATAGCTCACATACTTGATCATGTTTTTAGTTTTAACATTATAAGATAAAAAGCTTTCACGGTGAGGACTAATTAATGTGCTTTGTGAATGTGATACTATCTCTGGAAACTCTTGTCAGAATTGTGAAATTGAAATTGTCAGAAATTGTGCAAAGGAATTTGTTGATTTATTAAAAGTGTTACTCTGTAAACCTTCTCTTCATCTTATGTTCACGATCAATCGATATTACGACCCCAATTCCAGAAAAGTTGGAATGCTGTGTAAAATAGATAAAAACAACAACAACAACAACAACAACATACCTGTGGAATATTCAGGTGTTTTTGGAGCATTCCCAGTCTTTAGTTGTTCCTGTCTCAACTTGCTCAAACCGTGTTGCTGGCATCAAATTCAGAATAAGCAGATATTTACAACAATCAATGAAGCTTTAAAGTAAAACATTAAATGTATTGTCTTTGTACTGTTTTCAATTGAGTGTATGTCAGAGCGGATTTGCAAATTATTACATTCAGTTTTATTTGTTTTACACAGCATCTCGACTTTTTGGAATCAGGGTTGTAAAGCAGTGAGCTTGGCATGCTAGTGATTGTAGTTTAGGTTGGAGAAGGGCTGAGAAGAGACACCACCCTTCAAACTCTTTAGATGCCAAGTATACTGCAGCCCCATGCGCACAGCTTCAACATCTGGAGAAATCCACAGCCTGACAGGCCTGCCGTGCCTAGTTACGGTTGCAAAGCTATAATTGGACAATCACTGTTTGAAGAAGAGGTTTATCAAAGAGACAATTAAAATCTTCCTTTACATTTTTAATGCGCAACTGAAATTATATTACACTGATGTCACTTGCCTGTCAAAAATGGCATTGATCATGGTGTAAGCTTGAAAAACCACAGTCGTGTGTGAATAACAGCGTCCTCTCTCACTCTGAGGGTATTTTAACAAGGTGCTGACAAGAAAAATGATAATGATGTGCCTGTCATGATACAGAGCTTGGGAAATTTGTCATGATGGCAGGTGACTGATGGTCTGGTATCCTTCATTGGCCAAACCATGAGCTCTTTCCCTGAACATTTGAACACACGCACACATGCGTGCGCACACACACACACACACACACACACACACACACACACACACACACACACACACACTTGAAAGTTAGGAAGCCTAAAATCACTCAGCGCAGGTACACGGCAGGTAAATCACATCCTTCCTCAGGTGTATGCTCATTGTTCACTGACAGCTGTTTTCCATTTGCAGCATGGAAGCCAAGAAGTCGCTACAGTAACCTTTACAAACTGTCAACTACTGTACTGTGACTGTGACTTTGAAATGCATGACACGGATGCCTAAATCATTCCTCTTCCTCTGAATGTGATATGTAGGCTACATCCAAGTATCCACCAAGGTCATTACTGTTTCAATGTTACACAGATTTCAGGAAAAAAACACAGCGGCGGCACATTTGTTCTTCTCTCCCCGCTAATGCTCGTAAAACTCACAGCGTGATACCGACATGCAACCTGCTTGTGTTTCTATGCCTATATTAAAATCCCGACCGGCTATCAATTAGATTGCCAAGAATTTACTTTCAGTCACAAGCAGGTACGTGTTCTTGGTTTGTTCGGTGTTGCAGTGTGTCTCATGAATTCCTCTGCTTCTGTTAAGTGACGTTTTAATGGCTTTGTGCAGCATTCTGAGCAAAAGCTGACTTCCAACTCAAACCATGCTCTTTTCTTATTGCTTTTATTCATCATCATCCTGTATTACTATCCATTTATTTTCTACTCTAAATACCAAAAAAAAGAGCCAACATGAGGTATTTTAACATCTATTCTTATCTAGTATTAACAAGAAAAAGTGTGGTGTATATTATAGAAGTAACAACTATTGCAAGACTTTCCTGTTTCACGTGTTGAGCAGAGGCAACACGTCTCCTGCTTAATGCTAAAGGATAACTCACTCACTCAACACACTTTCATGCTAAGAATATGAATAATCATGCTCCTCTTACTGTTCTGCGCTTGCCAAAAATTGTTGTCTACAGACGCGTCGGCAGCAGTAGCTGATGTCGCCACGTATTTTAGGTTTTGGGAATGAGGGGACATTCACAGAACATTTCTGTGAATGTTTAATAGGAAGCAGGAAAACAACACAAGTTCATGCAGTGCTGTAGCTGTGCTTCATGTTGTGTTTAGTGAAAACTGGCTTTTAAGATATCGTTTTTAACCGCAACACTTGTTTGTGGTATATTGCACTGCTATACAGCCACTTAGCCAGAACCTGATTAGTAAGACTCCACATTTCTATTAGAATTTGTTTTTGTCTAAAAAGACTTATTTAAAAATCTTGATAATGTTAATGACAACATGTTTTGATTGGTCTGTGCAACTCCAATGGCATTAATTAAAGCCTGGTCAGTCCAAAACATTTTAAATGTTAAGAAAATCCCTCAAGGCGTACAAGTACTCACCATATTTCTCAGTTCTACTATTTAACTGAGCTGAGCTGGAAATGAGCCAAGGGCTTAATAAACACATAAACACACGTCATCGGCCTGGAACGGCTTCATGCTTGTTCCATTAAAAGGCTTACCTCATTTGACACAGTATGACACTGCCAATCATTTTCAAGCAATTCAACTCAAAGTGAATGAAAATGTTTAGAAGCCAGCTTGTTATATTTGGTCATTTTCTGAAGAAGATGCTCGATAATGTCCATTTTCTGTTTTCCTCACTGAGATCACAGCTCATATTTCCATACAGTAAAATGCTGCATAAAACTTACATAAAACAGAATGCAATCATCCAATTATGTGTTCACAAAGTAGTGAACCTCGTTCTAACAACTGAGCTTTTTGAGGCTGCCCCTTGATACTATAACCTGTTATCAAATGTTCAGTAATTAACTGAACAGGTTTTATTTTTATTGATTTTGCACATTTGTAAAGCTAAATATAATATAAACCAGTCTACCTTGCTTTATTCAGTGTGTCTCAGGAATCTCGACCTAAAACAGATGTTGCAAAAGTCTTTTTCATTTTGATGTTAGAATGAGGTCGGCTCAACTTTGTCCATTAGAGAAAAAACCATTATCTGGTTTTAATTCCACTTGTTATGGAGCACAGCCGACTTGGCATCTTTCAGTATATTTTTTTTTGGACTATTTTTAATAAAAGCGGGAGACAAAAAATTTCATTTATTACATAAATGTCCTTGATTCACCAGGATTTAGAGAGATTATAGACCATTTTCAGAACTCATCTCTCTTTTCTCTCTTTCTGTGGAAGTTTCAAACTTCATAAAAAGCCTTGAGCCTCCTTTCTCCTTAACGATCAATGGTATCGATAGTGACATTTAAGCATGAACAAAGTCCACAGGTAAATGTCACTGAGGGCTCTTAAAAATGGGAGGCTTTGTCTCTAATCTAACCTCCTCTAATAAGTGATGATTTGAAGGGATGACAATGACAGACTATGTATGGGCTCAATCCATAAATTTCTATAATGCAAAGATGTGCTCCAGTGGTGAGAGCTGACCTGTGATACATTTAGAAGTTGTCTCTGAAAGGCAAATCAATATTTCTTGTGAGCTGCATCGTAAGCAAATCGAAGTTCTTTAGCAACAGATAATGAATACAAAATGTCAGGAGACATCAAGAAATGAGTCTTTCACGGTGAAAATAAACATCCCTTGGGTTCTACATTTCTAATTATAATACCCTCAACAACACTGCCTTTCCAAACCAGAAAAAAACAATGAGTGCGCAAAAACTGGTTCAAAATTAAAAATCCACTTTTTCTACACCTCCAGGGTGTTTTTGTCTAACCAGATTCATCACTCTGTTGCAACAACAGCTTCTCCCATTACTGTCAAGCCCAGCGTCCCTTTGCGGCAATAGATTTGCCTCTTCACAACTGAACAAGACACTAACTTTTTAACACATGTCATAAAGCTGCGAGACATCTCATTCAGTGCACAGGGGCCTGTGTTGATCTGAGACTTCAGACATGCCATCAGAGAGAACAAGCGGTACGTCATCTGACGGGTTTCTCCAACGACAGGCCTGTCACAAAACAGCCAAAAGCTTAGAAGTGCAGTTCACTTGACACACAGTCTTCAGGGATGCCGCTTAAAAAAGGATAGATATTTTTTTTTAAAATCGCCCTTTTGGAAAAAAAAAAAAAAAATATCTGTAAGTGTGGGTAGGAGGATGGGGTTGGGGTACATAACAAATCAAGCATTGGCCTACAAAAGATCCAGAGGGAACACTCTATGTGCCTCCTTGGTATCCATTTAACAGGAGGGCTTACAGCAGCCAGCTACTTACAGCCTAACTGAAGTGCTACATTACTCACCAAGCTCAGCTGGAAACACTATAGAAAATGTGTTTGCCTAGGATCTGCTCTCCTTTATCAATCCCAAACAGCAGGGACCAGAGCTTTAAGCACTATGCCAAGGTTCCAGCAATAGCAAACAACATTTCATGACAGAAAAAAAGAAGGAATGGTTGCACAAATAAGATTTCAGTTTTGTCTCTCTAAATCCTTTAAAGCTGAATCTAACACAGCGCATCCCACTGAATTCCCACAGAGACTAGTCAAAGACACTGCCTTGGAAAAGTAACATGCACACTTGCAGTACTGTACAAGCTCAGGTGTGCATGCACAGACTCACAAGCCTAAAAAGATTACAAAGAGAAAATGAGAAAGAGGTGCAAGGGCCCTCGACTTGAATGAGATTCTTTGTTGTACTTACCGATGAAGAGGTTCCATTCAGCATCTAGGTCTGCTTGGTTTGCTAGACAGCCCCTCATAACATTGTGACAGTAGTTGTGACAGGCTTTCAGCCCGGGCATGCCGCGACAGTAGGAACAGTACAGCATCTTGGTCAAGGCTCTGACACATGCTGGAACTACATTCACCTATGGAGCAAAGAGATGTTCTTCTGTTATGTCAAGTTCATCGAATCTCATGAGTTGTTTCATATCTCCTGAAATGCAGAGAGAAGTTGAGATACAAGAATAATGCTGGACCACAATAATGTTTTTAGATTTCAACATGAGGTTTCCACAGAAACTGCTGCATACCACAGTCAGTGCACATAAAGCATCAACTGAAAGGAATGCAATTCCCAACAGAAACTTCAGGGGGGGAAAAGTCTGACACATTTCAACATTTAACAAACATCCCCACACTACAGCACAGCTTCCCAAGCTTGAAATGTGAAAACCCACCAGATAAAACTGCACGACAAGACGAGGTTTACAACTCTGTCCATCTCGATTCCTTGTGAAGGCTGTGGCTTTTGTTGTTGGGCCATGTCATTGTACTGGCTTGAGTGAAAGTGACAGGATTCTCACATGTGCTTCCCTTCAGAGGTGGGGATGCAGAACGAAGAGTACATCTGATAATTGGCCTGTCAGCCTCTGTATTCATGGTTGACTTTAGATTTTGTCCAGTACACACTCTTGAGACTGCTGGTATGTGTGTGTGTGTGTGTGTGTGTGTGTGTGTGTGTGTGTGTGTGTGTGTAGATTGGTCAGTGGTAGGGCCCATACAACTGGAGACCATTGTCCATGGCTGCACTGAAAGTCATTCCTTTACATTCAAAATTTCTCTTGAGTGAAATGAAACTTGGTCATATTTTATGACATCATCACCCTAAAAAACTAAAAAAAAAACCCAAAAACCCCAACCTGCTAACAAAAAAAAAAAAGTGATTCGTCAGATTAAATGAGGAAAAGCCTATATAGACTTGTGTTATGGAGGTCATATAAATGTTAAGTGCTGCTTGTGAGCCCCGTTCATACAGGTGCATGCCTCACTCTGTGTGTGCTTCTTTTTTGAAAGACTAAATGTCAACAAATACGGATTGAAGCTGAATACTTCATTAGATAAAAAAGATGCGAATTTTGGAAATGATTGCTTCCATCTTTCTCAATAAATTTGGACTTTTGGATGCTCTAGCGTTGTTGGAAATTGGATCACACAAATCGGAAACAATCCTACGGAGCCACCACTGGAATCTAATCCCACAAATAAAATAAGACTAATAATATTAGTGCAGCTTCATCTTTATCTGCAACTGTGTCAGAAACAGCAGGTTTAAACACAATGAACATGCAAGAAGTGCTGATTTAGAATTATAATGTCAAAAGTGTGAATAAAGTTTTGAAGCTTTGAACTATTCACTACATTTTCTATACTACAAGGGCTCAGCTAAGGCAGGAGAACTCATCGACAGTTGGAAAAAACGTTTATGTTCTTTCATCAGAGCAAAACTAATTTGCCAAATCTACAAGTCAGGTCAAGTCAAGGAAGTTGTATTTAGGTTTTAGCCCAAAATCAAAAATCACAAATCTGCCCTAAAGAGCTTTATAATCTGTACAGCCTCAGATATCCTCGACCCTCAGACCCTCAGTTCAGATAAAAACTCCTTTAACCGGAACAAAGGAGGAAAGGAGCAGCACAAAAGACAAAGGCAAGCAATTAAACTGAGTCTTGTCCTAAGAGAGATTCATTCATTTCTGTGTTACTCATTTTCTTTGTTGGAATTACTGGCGTTAATTTGACTTTTGTTAACATTAGTACAGTCTGAAGAAAGAAAAAAGAAGCTGAACATGCAGCAGCACAGAACACAGAGCCCTGATATAATACATCCGCGGATAAGAGCGAGGTGGATCCGGAAAAGGAAAACAACATCAGTGCGCTTTTGTAGTTTCACGGCAACATCTGATGCTGTGCTACGACACCCAGCTTCAGTCCTCTATCCAGTCTGTTCTGAACACCGCAGTCTGTCTTTGATTTTGCCAGCACATTGACCAAAACACCTGTGTGTGCATGCATGTGAGTGAAGAGCGAAAATGAGGGAGAGGAAGAGAGAGACACAGAGGGGGAAGACAGAGATGTATGCTATTAGTGTATTTGCCTCCACTTCTGCTTGGCAGCCGGCTACAAGGATCAAATGAACCATCTTTGACATTTGCAATCTGCCACAGACATCACGCAATGTCTTGTAAGGCGGCCATTAAACTAGGCTGCTCGCTGTCATTTCCACTGCTGCATGTCATCCGCTGGTATGTGTTCTTGTAAATTGTTCATATCAGCTGGGAGTGTGGTTAACATATGGAGATTTACAGTATGGCAAACAAGGTTAATTTGATTGAACACATTTCGCTGCTGACATGCATGGAAACCGTTTCTGTGTCAGGCTTCAGTGACATCACGTCAGAAACAGGTGAAATAATGTGATACAACTAATGGAACTCTGGCAGTTTTTAAGATGTTACTTTGGGATTAAATACAACCAAATTAATTGTTCATAGGTGACAATATTTGTCTGTGTGTGTGCTCCTGTAGTATTTCCGTTCCTTGTGGGAAACGGTGTTGGACTAATAATAAATGACAATAACAAAATAGGAATATTAAGTTTGCTCATTAACAAACTCAAACAGCTTATGGGGAAAAAGTAAATCCTTTATAGGTAACATTTTACTTTAATCCTCTGAACCCCATAACCTGCTGGTGCCTTTGAAAGGCAATGCTTTCTTTCAAAAACGGCCAGCATTTAACTATTTATCATAGCCAGAAATTGTAAAAATAGAAATTATCATTTGATCCATCAGGAAAAATAACCAAATCTAAGCTTAAAATAATGACATAAAAACAAAACAAAAATTTTGAATCATTTGCTCTGACCAGACCCTGTAAAAACAAACAAACAAACAAGCAAAAAACATTAAATTCTGTGCTCCTCAGCACAGCTGGGACCTACAGCCATGTCACAAACATTCAGTGAAACTCCACTGAACTGGAGGAGCCAGCAGCCAGAACGAGAGGCTGACAGAGATTTTTTTTTTTTTTTTTTTTTAATATTAGAAACACTACTGGACTCACGGATAAATGTATATATGAACGTTCTTCATATATTTCAGTGACGGGAAACTGCTTGGTATTCAGAGTTGAGTGCCCCTATTATAAGCAACATATACACATTTAATAAATGACCTATAACAGATTATAACGCAGTTGAATGCAGCTTGTAGGTCTTTATCAATGCACAGTACAATTTATAGGCTACGTCAGCTACATTTACGACAGTGTGTTATAAATATTTATTAAATGTTAACATATTACTTATAAATGCTAAATGGGGTACTTACAGTAAAGTGCTGCCAATCTATAATTTTTTTAACGATTTATGTATTAATAATAATGTTACATTTGACTGTAATGAGCCTCCGTGGAACCACCCCTGTCATGAGACTTCATCTACAACATTAACTAGTGTTTAATTTCTACA
This sequence comes from Chaetodon trifascialis, assembly GCF_039877785.1. NCBI lineage: Eukaryota > Metazoa > Chordata > Actinopteri > Chaetodontiformes > Chaetodontidae > Chaetodon > Chaetodon trifascialis. The sequence continues at coordinate 11,192,885 of NC_092056.1, forward strand.
TTTTGTAATTCACAGGCTTTGCTGTGAAAAAAGAAGCGCAAACAGAGAAAGAACTGACTGTGGAGGAAGCCAAAGACGCTGCCAAAGACGCAGAGAAACACGAAGGAAACGGAGAGACAGATGCAGATGAAACAGACGGAGAGAAAACTGGACAAGACACTATCAGACAAACAGAAGGAACAGGCAGGTGTTACCGCCACATTTGGACAGAGAAACAGAACCAAGTACATGCCAATCATTGCGTTTGCTTTGGAGAGAACTGCCTCTTACTTCCCAAAGACTTTTTACTTGCAAATACACACTTTATGCCTTCTGTAATGATGTATTTTCCTAAAGTACATGTCATATTTTCTAAGAAGATTATAAAATCAACCATTGCCAAATTAAGTTTTGCTCACTAATTTACTGACTTAGAGTGCTTGTACAGTACTCAGCTGTGACCTTTAACCTTTAGCTCTCAGTCTGGTCACTCTGTACCTGCACTATTACTTCCTGTTTTAACAAAACTAGTATCACACATATGAATCCTTGAGTCAGATCTGACTGCTGCATGCAATTCTCCAGTCTACTGTAACTGAGACAGGGACGAGACAGTTTTTAGATTGCACTTCCACTTTCACCCGCAGCACCAGCAATCTCTCTCCTCCCTCTCCCTCGTCAATGACTCAAACCTCACAGATTAAATACAACGTTTTCCTATCAAGCTATTTGAATCATTTTATGTCGCAGGGAAATTTGCATATAAATATATTTGCTGTGGTGACAGACGGAGGAGAGGGAGAGCTTGTGTCTTTTGTTTTCTCTGTTGGCTCAGCCCCACCCAATCACTGTACCTGAGCAAAGGCATTAAATCCGGTTTAAGGCACAATCATAAAACAAAAACTAGTTGACAGGGTAAGTTTGGAATATATTCACATAATAAATTTGCTGCTCCACTGCTATGGCATAAATGATAGCAGCATCACAGAGGAGCCCTAATGAAAACATAGCATACTGTGTCATCTACTCAACGTCAGCAATCCATTGCAAACGTCACTTTGTATAATTTAACACCATCATACTTTTTCTTCCAACTTATGACATAAAGTATAGTACTTATTCATGAGAATATCATATAATGAAGAAAAAAAAATTCTGAGATTAATTTGTTTCTGTCAATTCAATTAAACTTGGCCCAGTTTCCAGACAGCTGATTTAACAGATGTGGAGAAAACACGGAGAATCCTCTATCATAGACTGAGGTTGAGCCGTTTCCACCACACTCTTTGCATTTAATGTGGCTTGTTAGCGGCAACCAAAGAAATATATTTCCTATTGCAAATAGGAAAAGTGTTTTAAGCTGCCCTTGAGCTTTGTGAGTGTTTGGAGAATTTGCATTAAAATTGCGCCTCCAAACACAATTATCTTGCAGGGTTGTGTGTGTGTGTGTTTTTTTTTGTTTTTTTTTAACATCATTTCAGTTACTCTGCCCAGCAGTCGTTGGGTGCCCTGGATGAAGGGTAATCTGATAATCTTGTTAGCACTTCTTTACAGTTGAGTGGATGGAATATTTCACAGCAGGCTGAGGGTGGGACTGTAGAGCGAGACGCCTCAGATCCAGAGTGAGATTAAAACACTAATCTACTCATCTGACGTTTAAGTGCTATGATAACTCTGCGTGGAGGGCATATGTTTGTTGGAGGCAGTTTTACAGCAGTGGAGGATGTATTCAGATCCTCTACTTGAGTAAAAGAAGCAGTGCTGAAATATAAAAATTCTCTGTTGCAAATAAAGTTCTGCATTGAAAAATGCTACTTACATTAAAGCGCCTAAGTATTATAAGCAAAGTGTGCTTTAAGTATCGAAAGTACTCAGAAAAATGACATACATATTTTATTATTGGATTATTATTACCTATGCTTTAACCTGAAAGTAGCTTTTTACGGTTGCAGTTGGTCAAAGTGGAGCTGATTGTAATAATTATCATTTGTTAAGGATCACACTTCACAAGCCTTCCATATGTGTTGCATGAAAAATCTTTATTTGAAAAGTCACTAAAGTAAAAAGTACGAGATTTCCTGCTGCATTGAAGTAGGATGAAATGAAAGTGCCCAAATAAATTACAAGAACCTCAAATTTGAATTTACTTCACTTGTGATAAAATAAAATTTTCTGTTCTTTCTGCACTTTTTCTTAGCTATGATTCCTAGTACCTGAGTGACTGCAATAAGTAATATTTAGTGTTTTGTGGAGAAATACTCCAGGTGAAGCATAAACAGCGCCCTACTCGTTAGCTTGGTGCTTCAGAAGAGCAGCTCGAACATGTGGCCAGCCGTTCAGCCAGACTCCTGATGTGAGCATTAACTTTACCCAGGATTAAAAATGGAGTAATATAAATGCAATGAGCCTGAGCAATAATAAATCAATGCATTCCTAATTTCACCCTATAAAGGCCACAGTTGGAAGCCACCTGAATTCAGTATGAGCAATAAGACACATCTAAGATAACTAAAACATTATCATAAAAAGACCACATTGAATACTATAATGAGATAACTCTAAAAAGACACTCTTAGAAGACATCACCTTGTCGATCCGACAGGGTGTTGTCACGCACATATGGCGTGAACTCCCTTTAGGCATAACAGAGTGGGAAGAGCACAGATGATGGAAATTGCTTTGTGCCACAAAGTAATGAAGTTGTGAGAAATGACAATGACTTTGCAAGCTACCAAGGCCAATCAAGGGGAACACTAGTGGGACAGCGAGACTGTCGCCAAAAAATTGTCTCAATAGTTCTGTCATAATTATTGTGACAGGATGCGTTGCTTCGCACTGATTGGACATGGATGTAAGACTGCATTGCTGCCCCAGTGTCCCCACTCAATTCCACAGCCATTAGTGTCAATGGCAATATGAGTGATCTGTCACTGTGCAAATCAGACTACCATCTGCTACCAAGAGAAACACGGGCCTTGTCGCCACCAAATGTCTGCAGGAAAACTTCAGGTCTGATTTCTTCTTAACCAAAGGATTTCATAGAAGGTTGTTGCAATAAAAATCCTAAAGTGATTCCTTAGATTAACGAAAACTCTGAACGTCAATTTTGATAATACTTAACCTTCGAACACTACAACAAGTGAGCTAATGCTTTTTAATCACAGAATCAGGTGAAAAGGTTAATAATGTCAATACAGAGTTAACATCTACTTTCATGAAATTCACCTGTAATCCAAGAAAACATCTGTTATGACGTGTCTGCATTCACTCTCTGTAATGCTATTATACTGCTTATCACATACAGTAAGATGTGCAGCAGAGCTCCCTGTGGCTTTGTTTCAGCATTTATGCTGATATTGTACTAAGCTAAAAGTTAAGATTTCTCTTTCTGAAACATGAAAAATAGTTTTCAGAAATTAATATTGTATTTGTTCTCCATTACATTTAACTGACAGCTTCATTTAATAGTTAGAATGAGGTTTTACTTGCACGGACGAAAAGCTCATAAAATCTGAAGCATTGTTGGAATTTAAAATGTGCAGGAATTAAACCAGATACGTCTCACAGGTGAAGACGTCAGTGTGATTGTCTCCAGCTTGAAGGTGCAGTTTGTATTGTTGGTGACACAGACAGCATAAACGTCTAGAGAGTCTCGTTCTGCCGTGCAAGAAATGTGTCGAAGAACATGTTCAAAAGAGGACAAGACCAGGGTGACGTTGAAATAGATATGAAGCAAAAATTCAGCTTATATTATCTCAATTTCTCAGATTTTGTATCTTAAGTATTAACCAATTAATAGACATGTTTGTATATGTATAAAACATGTAAATTTAAGAGTTAATTGCCTATATCCATCCATCCATTTTCTCCCGCTTTAATTGCCTATATATTGACTATATATAAGTACATCAGAGCATATAATTTGATAAATGTTATATAACAAAACACTGTTATAATGCCTGGGCACATTGAATCCTTGCCGGATTTTTTTGTGATGAACGTGCTCCTCTGCAATGCTTTGGGAAAAGTTTTGTTTTCCTTTAACCATGACGGTGATCTGACCTTAACCGAGTAGCTTTAGTTGCCCAAACATAGCCACATCTTAATCACAAGGGTGTCAGAGCAGAAAACGCTCATATGTGTCCTTGAGGACGGTGCTGACAAATGCCCTAGTTTGTTGTTTAACCATGTAGATTTGTTGACTTTGACACCGCTGTTCAATTTCAAATGTACATGTATATAATTTTAAAGTATTTTACTATCTCCTGTGTACCTAGAGGTGTAGAGTTCATGAACTGTTCATTCAATACAATAGACGGCCCTGCAGATAATTTGAAACCAGCACAGTTTCAGTGTGTCTGAACTGCATGTGTGTCTCTTGGCAACGCACACTTTGCCAGAACAGCTTCACAAAGATCCACACAAATAGATGGAGATGCACAAATATATTTGCTGTTGTAAACCTCAAACATGCCAATTCAAAAATACATTTAGAGACTGAGAGGGGACTTAAGATAAGTAGCTGAGTAAACTTAAGATGAATATTAATCCTTCGGTACATACAGTCACAGACTGCGCAAAATATGACAGCGTATGCACTGAGGTTGTCACGATAATAAAACACGGTCTGTAGCACTTTGTACGTTGGTTAATCACGTCCCCTTTCTGCGCATCTCCGTGAACTTTAGAGTCTCCCCCCAGTCAGCATGTTAAGTGTAAGATGGAGCCAAAGACAATTCCAGAGAGGCTGCACTAAAATCAGATGCTGTCAAATCGATGAATGTCTCAGAGTGACAGAATAATCCACATGTGAGCAGCTGTGCATTCATGAAACAACACAGTACTACTTGGCGGGGCCTCTGCGACCCACACGAGTCAGCCCAAGTGTCTGTCTGTGGTGAGGCATGGGATCGCCCGCTGATCCACCCTGACATGTACCATGTTATGTGGCATGTCTGGAGCAGCAGTTGGGACTGTTTCTTTAATTTACCAAGACAAGTGCAAACATGTTAAAAGCCAAGCCCATGCTGCTCGATGACTCGGCATAGCCTACCAGGAGCCATGCAGCATCTCTAGCGGGTACAAGACCTGCATATACTATACTGTTATCCATCTGTCACAGTGCCTCCTGGATTAAAGCACAGCAATCACCCTCTGTCCATCTGACTCTGAAGGTCTGCAGACCAGCCCGAATGTCAGGGGCAAACAGGTCTCCGGCGGCTGCCAAGAAACCTCTGGACAAATGTCACAACATCGGTGCTGACAACCTTCTCTAAGTGCTTGTTAAATAAAGATGTGGTGCTATACACTTTAAGTCAAGGTGCCAAAAAAAGTAATCTTAAGATGTGATCTGGGCTGGCACGGTCCACTGATGTGACATCTTTTCACTCGTTGTTGATGCATAAGGGGGATTTTCTTGGACATTTTAAAATCTGATGGCAATTCTCCTCAGTGTTCATCAATCATGTTTTGTATTTTGCTCTAAATGTCCTCCCACTCAGTATCAGGCTGACTGAGTCTGTATCTTTTAGAGTTTTCGGTATAAAATGGAAGAGCATATACCGCGGGGAGCATACAGTATATTTCTTTATTATCCTTTCATATAATGTCCTTGTATTTCAGACCACATGCTGCCTCTCATTTTTCCAACATTCTGCAGTTCACCACAGATCAAAATCTTTTAATTAAAAAGGACATCTTTGGTGCAGCACATTTCCCGATGACGTGCCAACCTTTTTGAGCCAGTTGCCATCTGCCGTCACAGCACTGTGGCTGAGGCCTTATCCCCAGCAAGCTGTGGGAGCTGAGAGACAGCGAGAGAGAGAGAGAGAGAGAGAGAGAGAGAGAGAGAGAGAGAGAGAGAGAGAGAGAGAGAGTGACAGACAGATAGAGAGCGAGAGAGACAGACAGAGAGAATGTGAGTGAGTAAGAGACAAGTTTGTGTGATGCTTCTGTAGAAGTGAGCCTCAGCTGAGAAACGTGGATGGACCATACTCACTTATGGAGGAGGTCACTTAATCTGCCCCTGAGCAGAATCTGCTGTCAGATTATTCTCGAACACTCACTCGAACACTGGTTGTACAACACGTTCATCACAAATACATATATTGAACTACAGCAGACTCATAGTTCACATAGGGGACACTGTAATACATTCTGCTTGATTAAATGAAGGTATTTCGTCTCTGTGTCTCTTTGATCGGTACACGTCTCTTTAGTTAGTGACAGACTTTGCACATACAGAATAACTGCAACCACGTTGCTTCGTGAGAGAGCTTGTAGACAAATCACTGGATGTGATTTAGTGATAAAAACCTACAGTGGTGGAAGAAGTACTCAGATCATTTACTTAAGTGAAAGTAGCTATACCACAATGTAAAATGACTCTGTTCAAAGTTCTGCATTCACAATTTTACTTCAGTGAAATTACATATGAATTTCACATGAATTTGGTGGAAAACAAAAACTTGGTAGTGTGCTTCACCTTGCACAGTACAGTAGCTAAACTTTTACAGTTATTAAAATGTGATGAGATGAGTAGGAAGCTAACGACTAAAAACTACAACCTATTGATTAATGGCCCTCTAATTAAACTTTTCTCGATATTTCATGGTTCCAACTGCTACCTGCTATGCTTTTATATGTCATTTAATATTGTAGCAAATGTACATCTGAAATGCTCAGTGAAGCTATTTTCTTACATTTAAGCACAGCATATTCTGCAAAAAGGGGTTGCGCAAACAGTAAGTATGCATCTGCATCCTAAAAAAATACTGATTTTTGAAAGTGCTTTTGATGGACACTATTGTACCACAGTGGATTGCACAAGGGAAATACAGAAACTGCTCACAGCGACAGTAAAATTAAAATTTGAGGTAGTGGTGGAACATCAACATAAAGGAGAACAAGATTTAATTAGTTTGATGGACGAATGCAACCAAACTCAGACTTGATTTTTTTTGTCGACTAACTGCAAAAACAGTACACTACTTTATGAAAATGAGTACATAGCATGTAGTATATAGTGAGTACAATGGAAGTGAGACATAATAGAAATCATATCTGTGGTATTAAGGTTGAACTGAATTTGATTTGTTGTTGAAAAAAAAAAAAAATAACAGCACACAAGCAGCCTGTTAACCATCTATTCGTGGTTAAGTTAAGTCCCATTTATTGTTTAGAAAAAAAAAAAAAATCTACTGACTCAGAATAACGTTGTTGTTATACTACTGAGCGCTGAATGCACCTCAGTGTTTTGCCTTGACAGCGAGTGGGATACGCTGATGCGTGGCAGTCAGTACATAAAGTAGACAAGAAAAAGGACACTGGAGAAAAACTATGGAAACCACATGAAACAGATGCTGGTATTTCTCACATGTCAGTGTAATCTGGCAGCGCATTAATCGAAGGTAAATGTTGTGTAAAGATTAGAAACTGCCTTGCAGCTCAATGTTAAATTATCTGACAGTTCGTGGTCGGAAATGAGTGTATAATGAGATCAACATGACAGTATAAGCCATCAGGAAAAACAAATCCCTCAGAACAAAATACCTTACTTCCCTCCATCATCACAACTAAACATGCACCATGGACTAGAGCAGCTCCTCATGCACATGCAGAGTGGTAAGTGCTCTAAATGCCTGAACTTTAAACCTTTCAAAAGGTCCAAATCCCTGCAATCTTCTCTGAGCAGGTCTTAATGTGGTTGGGCTGTGTTTTAAGTACCCCCAGGATAAAACTCTTAATGGTCATCATAAACTGTAATCCAGAGAGATTCTGCTCTTAATCCAGGATCGAGGTCCAGGAAACTGTTCAGTGCAAGTCGAGCGCAATCCCATTTTATGGAGTGATAGCTCCCTGCTCTGACTTCACTGCATACGGAGCTGTCTGTTAGCAGTAATTATGCACTGCTCATGATCATCGGTGCATCGTCCTGTGTTAAAGTAACATGGAAAATTGAACAGACAGATGGTTGAAAGCAGTTAATTCATAAAAAAAGGCGCATTTTGTCATTTTAAAAGCTTGGGTGAATTTTGTGAATCTCACGACTGATTCGGTTATTTGAGTTAAAGCCTGGCTAGTCAGTGCCGCTCACCAGGGGCCATGCACAATATGCAATACTTCACGTATAAATTGGACTAAAGACCTGTGGCAGAGACAAGATAATATTATAATGCTTCTCATAGAGCAGTAGGAATTTTCTCATTTTAACTTCCCCATTTCCCAAAATTAGCAATGAGGTATTGCAGGTCTTTATGCATTGATTTATTTTTTCAGCATATTCAGTCACAGTGGAAGAATACGAGGAAGTGTGAATGAATTCATTTTTGCCAGATTGACGATAATTAAATAACTGCCACTAATTTCAGACCTAAATTCTCATATTCTTCTTCATGCTAATTCTCAATTACATTTTAGGGGCAAATGTTGTACCTGTGACTACACTACATGTGTTTGCTGCGTAACTATTAACTGACAATTTTTCATCTAATGCACATGTTACAATGCAGTGCTATGATACAAACTGCCCAATAGGACATAAAGTAGATAAAACCGGCGGCAGCAGAAGGTCAAGAAGTTCGAAGGTCAGCAACGATTTTTTGGTCTCAACTTCTCAGCCAACATGTAGAGGAGATCCTTACAGTGCTCAGAAAAAAAGTGGAGATTTTAAAAATTCCATGTGCATCCTCAAGCCAAGAACAGCTACTAAATGGACCTTCTGGTGAGACAGTTTGTCAGCTAGAGCAGCTATCAAGCTATGCTCGACCATTAATGCAATAATGATGCAATATTATCAATTATATTACACACTGGACCATAGATGCAACAAACTTTTATTAGCAATTAATCTGGTGATTGCTTTCTCAATTAACTGAACTGTTTGGTTGGTTAAATGTCAGATAGTTGTGACAGAAGCTCATTACAGTTTCCCAGAGACATTTATTTTGAAATGACTGACAGCAGGGGAAAAGCAGCAACTCTCCAGTAAACGATTAATTGACTACAGTAATTGTAGTTGCACATTGAACACATGCATTCTGCATTCTCATGAGCACATGCACTTTTGATACACAGGAGCATTTTGCTTTAAATATGTTTGTTTTTACTTTGTACTTTACGTTTGAATGAAAATTTCAAGGCTTGATTTCTTTTCACATCACATATTAGCGCTGTTGCTAATATCCCTCCAAAAAAAAAAAAAAAAAAAATGCTCCTACAGTTGAATGTGAGCTCAACTGAGCAGAATGATGTATATGCAGAGTCTCACAATAGAAGGCCATTTTCACATCCATCTGCTGAAAGTAAAAGGTTTCTGTGCTCATTGAAAATCAAATTTTAAAGAGGACGATTTGTGACATCACCAACAGTCTGGAAGCCAGTCGTAGTTCAATATTCAATTTACACAAGTGTGATGTGGAAACTTGAATCCTCCAAACACTGAAAATGGACTTTTGAGTATAGTAGAAGACATCTCCTGTGAGGTAGTTAAAATTTTGAAATGAGACATATTGGCATAATCATAGACTCCGGATGTTTTTAAGGAGGGAGAAGGAGGAGATGATAAGGATTTAACCAGATAACAGAAGCTTTTTATGGAAAAGCGATATCAGACATGAATTAGACATTAATAAGAGTAGAGTGTTTTACATACACCTTAACACATGTCTGGGGGTATCTTTAAGTATCTAAATACATCTTCCACCACTCCTGTTTGCACAGGATAAGTAAAGCACACATTATTCAACCTTGGCGGCTGATGGTTTCTGGAATGACAGTCTGTCTGTCACAGCAGTCCAGCTGTGAGGTGTGTTTGACCACCGTTTGCTCATGAGTCATCTGCTTAAATAACACCAGCAGCAGCAACACCACACAAAGGTAGCATTCTACCAGACAGCGTATAAATCCTCGTCTCTGATGGACATCAAATTGAATACAAATCACCTTTTTTACTTAAAAGTACCGTGCTCACACCTAAATAAAAGATCGATATGTACTCCAAAGTGTGTTGAGAAGACATGCAAGTAGTTTTTTGTTGCTGAGTGCGGAGGGTGATTCTTAGGTCAAGGTGATTTGTCATGTCAAGCGACTTTTCACCTGGAGGTCTATGGTTGTTCACCAGCCTGACAGCCTTCAGCGACGCCGCGCTGTTTCCTGGCTGCCCTCCATAATTGATGAGGAAGCAAGGAATATGGGATTTGATCGAGAGTGAGGGTGCCTTTTAGGCCTGGGACAGATGTACGGAGGTGCTCATTTTAACTCTTCCTCTGAAATGTGCTGCGCCACAGAGGCCTGGTGGCTCAGTCACAAGCTAAAAGACAACGATAAACAATTGAATCTGAGAGACTCTTTCGAGATGATATGTGGCAGCAGGGAGGATATAGCACTTTAATACATACTATCATCATGTAAATTCCCATAATCCCCAATAATTATGTGACAGTACAGTATGGACAGGAGGAGGGTGGTAATATATCAAGCTGCTTGACATAACAGCAATAAAAGATGGTACAGTAATGGTTTAGTAGTTAGTCTAATGACGAGAAATCATTAAAGCAGATTATGAATTTGAAAGAATTTGGAGTTTTTTCTTGGTTGCTACAGAATTTGGCATTCACCAACATCATGTGTAGACTGTGTTCTGGAAACAACTTAAACATTACGACAAGCACCCTCAATCAGAGCGTGTGACTACCTTACATCAGCTAAAGAAATTTTAAGACTGTATCAATAACAGCCAGAGGTGGATTTTTTAACTAGGAAGTAATACTCAAACGGTGAGTCACATATTTGTTTGCTCACCATTAAACTATTATTATTATTATTATTATTATTAGCATTATTATTATTATTAGACATTTATTTAATCAGAGAGCATAAAATCTTTTTTTCTAAGGGAGCCCCAGCCAAGACAGCATCTTTAGCAGACGTCAGTGTGTTAGATAAACAGTTCAGGACTTAATTAATTTAATTGTTAATATGATAGTCTTTAGTGTGGTAATGTTGACTGTAGAGCTGCCATGATTACTTGATAGCGATACAATTAAAAGGCTGCTATTTTGATAACTGATTAATGGTTTCTGTCATTTTTTAGTAAACAACAATAAAAAGTTGTGGGTTTTAGCTTGTAAAATATCAGAATCTGGGTCTTGGGCTGTTGTTCAGACAAGACGACAAAGACGTCACCTTGAAGTTTGAGAAACTGGGATATTAATCAAGAAAATTATCAGCAGATTAAGCAGTAATTAAAGAAAATGTGTTAATTGTTGTCCTGGTTGATTGTTTTGTTGAAACAGAATCTCTTTGGAACATAACATTGATTTAAATGTGGTCATATACTCAAGTTGTGATATAATACAATGCATACAGATGTGTTCACAGTCAACCCAGTACCGTGATCTGTCTCTGTCTCTAAGCTTAATGCAGGCGGTTGGACCAGCCTCCAACATAAGACTGATTAAAGTTCTTTCTCAAAGTGAGCACATCTCATTTATTTCTTTGCCCTCTCACTCTTGCTCCTACTTCCTTTCTTTCCTCTCCCGACAATTTTTCTCCTCTGTTCGACTGAAAGGGACAGCGAGCATCAAACTAAAAAGCAGATAAAAAGGAAGCGTATCCCTGCTGAACCCTGAAGACGTTTTTAAAACTGATGTCTGAACTTGTGAAAAACTAGAGTTGCACACCATGTCTGTCTACTTGCTGATGAAGAAAATGTATTTTTCAGGGGTCAGAAACTTGTCAGACTGACACTGTCATTTTGAATTATCAGTAAATTAATTGAATTGGTAGGTGAAGAAGTGTTTCTGAATACCCAAATAAAGTTTTTATCTTTAAAAAAAGATCCCTGTCTATCAGATTACATAGTTTTGATATGTTTCACAATTGTAAAAAGTGTTTAAGAAGTATATAGTGAGTATTTTCTTCCATTATTGCTCATTTAATCGATGCTCACATATTTCCTTGCAAGTTTTAAATTGTGTTTTGTAAACTGTGAACCAACAGAAGAAAAGGTCGCACATCATCGTGATGGAAACAGCTGGGGGAAGAAAACAACAACTTAAAAATCTTCGATTTGGCTTTTCACAGCTTATGTCCACTGTTTGAGTTTTCCCGGACACCCACTGTGTTTTAAACTTTCTATGTTTTTAAATGGTGGAATTTGAATGTAAATAACTCGAGCTTTATCATTCCTGCTGGTTTTTGCATCTACTGCATAAAGTGCAGCTATGCAAAGTACCACCAACCGCAAACAGCTTTGGTTATATAATTTTTAGACATCTACAAAAAACTGTTGCATAACTTTCTGTGTTTAACATGGAATTACAGAAGAAAAACATATCCACTAAGCCTGTGGGAACACATTTCTAATCTCTAGCATTTGATAACACTGTTAAAACATATTTATATTTCTGAATCTCATCAATCAATTTCTCAAACCAAATCATCACACTGGCAAAGCAAAACAATATCAATCATCAAATGAACTACCAGCATGGTGGATGTCACTGGTTTCTTTAATAAATGTTGTCAAAAAAGTAACAAAATGAGACTAAAGAGACAAACAAAACAAAACTACATCAGCAATCTCAGGGGAAATGTGCTTTAATCTTCCCTTTTCTGCAAAGCTTGGCGCACTGCGAGAGATTCTTCTGAAAAGTGGAGCATACAGTGTACGGTGTACTCCACCAGTCATATGGAAAAAAAAAAAAAAAAAATTTCATACTGACCTCACCCGGAGATCAAGAGCATCCAAAAAGATCTTCATATGGAATACAAATGCTTGTTCATGATTTCTGAGCTTTTAATAAGTAATTCAGCTGCAAAGTCCACTGAAGAGATTTCAAAGACTGTATTAAATATATTAAATGAATGTATTAAAGTATGAACAGTGCAGGTCACTGACAAAGGAGGACGGACCACTGATACTTCGCGCATACTTTGGTACAGCAGGTGCAGCAGAAAATCGCATCAATATGAATGATTAAATATTTTATTTAAACACTGTGTCTCTTGTGTGTGAGTTGACATCAATTAGAATAATTACATAATATGGACTGGAATAATTTATGGCCTCATGACCACAAAACGGTGCTGTAGAAGAGAAACTGCAGGTGGTTAAAGTCTTACAGGATATTTGCAACACTTATGACTGCATCTTAAAGCAAAATACAACACTGCTCAGCAGCACAGCATCACTTAACAGCTGAGCAAGACCACAGCAGTCAAAGGGCTATGAGAAGAAAGCTAAACTCACCTTGGCAACCCTGTTGGCAACCTCCCGTCCCACCATTAGCCCCTGGACAAATGTCCGTGCAGCGATGAAGGCCCTGGTGACCTGGGCCTTCAGCTTCCTGGGCACATCTCCAAAGGGCTTTAGCTGATCTGTGTATTTACTGACGCACTCCAGGTAATCATCTGTGAAGTGGTACTGGGAGTTGAGTAACTGGAACATGCGCTCCAGCAGCCTGGACCAGAAGTCGTTCAGCATCTCCTCCAGGTTGACGTTTCCGCCCGTGTAGTAGCGCTTTAGCTCAGTGAACAGGTCCTGGAACACCTCTGAGTTCTGCATGTACAGTTTCCCGTACGTTCGTGTGAACATGCTGTTGAGAGACTTCTCAGAATTGTCCAGCAGCTCCAAGAAAAACTCTAGATGGATGGATGGTTTTGGGAAAGGTGGGGGGGGGTAGAAAAGACAAACAGCTGGGTCATTATGCAGATATTCACAGTATCTGATGTCTTCTTTTACAGCAGAAACCTGACAAAAGTCTTCAGAAGCATAAAAGCAAGGTAGAATCTAGTTACTGTACTTGAATGTCTCATTTCATGGCTCTGTCTTCAGATAGGTTCAGGAGCAACGTATAGCAGCCAGCACTTGATTATGTGAAGAAAGCCAGTCCAAAGCATTAATAATTTAATGGCAGAAATAATGGGCCACAAGGACTATGAATGATTAATGTAAAGGTTCTGATTGCATACTGTAACAAAATATTCACAAGTTTTAGACACAGACACTAGACTACATTATCATCCTGAGCACCGGCCATTATTCCCAGTTGCATTACTTTCTCACTGAAACAATTTATTAGTCCACAGAGGCAGCTGGCCGATGAGCACAGGACTGAATATTTAGTTACAGCTTATCCAAAGAAGCTTCATTCACAACGAATTGTCTGAAGAGTCTGTTTAACATAAGATACAAAATTTCACCGTGAGACAAGCCGATCTATTGATTCAGAACACACACCTCACGCTGTGTGACACTGTCATTCAGAAATAAAACTTCATAGCAAATGTCTTTTAACGGTTCTTAAAGCTGAACTCCAATTTGAATACTTTTCAGTTTTTAAGGACAAATACACCATGATGTTTCTGCAGGTGCTATGCAGAATTCTTCATTTTTCAAAAGGTTAAACACATTTTTAGTTCTGTTTGTGAAAACAGCGTTTAATGTCCATGGGGACAGAGCCGGCATTAGGATCATGCATCCAGTCATTCATGCTCAGGTGATTTGTTGTTTGTTAGGATCATACAGTAATACAGCACAGTTACAGTGAGATGATGGTAAAAAACACAATGAGGAGCTAAGAGTAGTAATATAATTCATAAAGAACATAATTTATCCAGATGTATGCATGTCTTTGTACATAAAATAGACATTGTATTTTAAATGGTTTGTGTCTCATAAATTTTTCAAGGACAGAAGATGAAAGTCTTTGATAACAGGATATCATTTTTCATGATTATGTTGACAGTGTAAGATATGTGATATTATTGTTATTGGTCCTATCAAGAGAAACATGTTAATATTGGATGTGAATAATGAAATTCATGCTGAATCCAAAATGTTAGACTTTTTTTCCTACATGTGTTCATTAACGTCTGTCCTAAAACCAGCTTATTAGGCACATTTCTACCAACAATTGGATAATAAAGTGTCAACAAAGTCAAGCAAAATGTTCTGTGTATTTTTCCAATGCGAGACTCATTTGCCTACTACCTGCCATCATCTTAATGCATACTTAAATGCTGAAGATCGCATGTATCGGTAATGGGAAGGACACCCAGTGTTTGTTTCTCCCACATTATAGTCAGGATGGGGTTTTTTTAGTGGTCTTTCATGTGTCCGGATGGGGTGATGGTGAGTAACCAGACTGTGAAAGCTCACAGCAATGAGTAGTCACCGTGATACAGCAGGACAAACACATGGAGAAATGCGTTCAGTTCACAGATGGGACAAAGAAACTGCTAACAATGTCAACTGCCCGTGTGGCAGAATTTATCTGCCCGCCCACACAGATGTCAGACCAATCAAATTATAGCGCCAACATTCAGAGTTGGAACCAAAAATTCAAGCTCCCTGTAGAACACTAATGTGGAAGGTGCTATCAGTGCATAAATTACACTTTAATTCTTATTTTTGATGAATAAGTACATGTACATGCTGATTTCATAGCAAAAAATAATTTTAACTTAACTATGCGCTGTTTTACATTGTTGCACATTGTAAAATACTTCAAACACAGACATCAAAATGCGCAAGTGCAACAATGCGATTCAAATTTACCATTTGCACCAATTATATCATTGTTTCTTTGTCATCTGCCCAAGAGACTTTCTTCCATGTGAACACCTGATCTGTGGAGCGTTAACCGAGCCAACAAAGAGAGAAAAAGAGGGAAAAATCAGTATTAGCTGGGGAGTCTCACTGAAGCCTTGCTAATGGGATCCCATGTTCCTGAGTGCAAAGGCGTAAATGTTGAGAAGATCATAACAAATCTCTCCATGCACAAATGTCAAATATTTCCCCTTTCCCCATTCTTTGTTCACAAACATGCTGTCTGTAGATACTTCTCGTGTCACACTCGCTAATAAACCATACAGGAGCTCTTCTCCTGGTTGGGTCACATTTCTTTACATAGTTGATGACAGACTGTATAAAAGAGGTGGAAGTAGCCTCTGGGTCTGAAAAGTGAAGTGCCTTAAATGTGCATTCTTTCTAGTGACTCCACTGGTTGCAAAAAGAGGTCTAATGGTATAGCAGTGTATGAAAAAAATCCCACTACTTTCTCACTTGATTTATTATCAGTAAACACTTTCCTAATGAGTTTTGTTTCCAGTCACTAGTTTCAAGTCTTCTTCAATACAGCACAATGTTCATTTTATAAATTATGGTTCAATTAACAGTGAAATAGATGATAAAGCAGGGTATGCTTTATGGTGTAGCTACCTTGTGATTGACAAGTCACTACCACGGTGACCTGTCAATCAACATAGAGGCGAAGCCATGCATATCTGTGGTACTGTGAACATTAAAGAGCTTTGAACTTGTTTTGGGATGTTTTTTTAGAAATGCCTTATTCAGCCCAGCATTTGTTGATAACTTCGCATTTGCTACATAAATGGTGGGTGCAGTCAGGTATAGGTGGGCGTGAACAGTGTCTCAGTCAGATCAAGGGCTGTGCTGTATAAAAACTGTTTGAGAAATTCAAAACACAAAACATAGAAAAAGCAAAAGCAGAAGTAAGCTAGTTGGTGTAGATATTCATATTCACCATTAACTAGTCCCTTGTTAGCATGCCTATTAGTAGCGTATTGGCTCTTTATTAACTCATTCTGAGGCGTCAGGTTATTAAAGGTTAGGGTTTGGTTCTTAGGATCAGAATGCATGTATAATATGCATTTATAATAAAGAGCCACTATGCTACTAGTATACATGCTAATAAGAGGCTAGCTGATGGTGAATATGTGTACCTTCATATAAAGTGTTACCTGTTGGATTTGAAATATTAAATAGTGTGGCCTATTTAAGCGCAACATGCCAGACAACAACAACAACATATTATTTTAACATTATTTCAGATTTTATGACACCAACAGAAATGACTAATTGAAACTATTCCTAACTTGAGACTTAATCACAAAACCCTATCATGTTGGTAATCTTCAAACAAAAATCTACATCACAAATTCAGGCTATCATGCCCTAACCAACAAAAAAAACAAAAAACAAACAAACAAAAAAACCTTATTGTGAGGGCACCATTCAATGTTATCAAACCATATTTTTGGCAAAGCCTAAACTGTCTTTTTTAAAAATGGCACTGTTTAAATGAACTTCAGACTGCAGCCGGGTGGAAGAGTCAAACAAAAACCCTGATCTGCATGATAATCCACTGCTCTGCGATGTGTGCTAAGCCACCCACCCCAAGAAGCTTACTCTAATATATTATATCTGCATATTCTATGACTCAACATGCTTATGTTACCAGAGGTTTGGCACGCCACTTCCGAGATGCGATTCATACTAAACTGCTCTGTCCCTTTGACCAGCTTTGTATTCCTCACCTTCGGTTTAGCCAATCCTCTTTTCTCTTTGTTGAAATGGCCCACCATGTCTGCGCCTAACCAGGGAGACCAGTCCCTAGTCACTCACTCTAGTTTCTTTGCAATTGAGTGACCTGCCATTACACCTACATTTGTTTAAATATTATGAGCCTGCAGGGCCTTTTTCATTCCATTTTCCAATTAGACCCAAATCAAGGACACGTTAAGCCCCTGTGTATTGTGCAAGCAATTTTGTATCTGTGCTACCATTTTAATAGCTCTCAGGATGGGTGATGTATATAATAAAACAAAAGCAACAAAATATTATCCATATAGTTGTGTATAAAAAAAGACAGAATTTCATTTCAATTGAGACTCAAAATGTCGTATTTGAGTAAGCAAATCATGACCTTTTTATGTGCCAAGCTGCTGATCTTCAGGTTTCAGACTGCAGAATCCTGAGGGCTGTGGTCACACAGCAATAGGGCAGATGAGTCTAACCATTCAGAGCCCATCTTAATCATCAAATGACAGGCTTTCACATGTTTGAATTTCATCAAAGAGAAGAATGAAAGCCATTGAGAATGAAATACATTGTGAGCAACATAAATACTGTCAGAAAGAACCTGCAATATGTCCCTTACCCTGAGTCTTTCTTGCATAAAATAACTCCCCCCAAGCCAGTGGCTGCACATCCAGAGTTCGTATGATTATAGTGTACGCAGCTTACTTCAACCAGCTGTGGTCATGCTGTTGGACGGTGGTTATTGATTTTCAAATCAAAAGTATTATTAAATGACTGACTTCAGTGCTTCTCTGTTATTTAGACCTTTGTGGACTCTGCACTAAAAATCTGAAATATTATGGGTTGCCAGGACTTCGCATCCACACAGCAGCATGCTGAACAAGCTTGAAAGACGGCGAATGATGGCAATGCCGGTTGGCTGATTACTTCTTCTATGCACCGTGGACTGTGTCTGTCATTTAATGTTTACAAAGCCTGTGTTAACACTCCGGTTTGAATTAATGTTGAAAACCATCCAGAGGGAAATGATTCAGTGGCTTTTTTTTTTTTTTTAAATGTATTTATCCATTTTTATCAATAAGCAAACAAACACAAGACAGGACCAAACAAAAACAAAAACAAGCTGGGAGTAACAACGTACAAACCAAAATCACAAACAGAAAGACCAGTTCCAGGTAAGTGTGACAGGTACATTATACAACAATAAGCGAGATACAATACAATGGGAGCTAAATAGAGAGAAATACAGCTTTTATACAAAAGCCCTTGTCATTATAGCAAAATATTTACCAAGATCAAGATCAAGAAATGGTTTCCATATTCTTTCAAAGGCATTAGTTTTGCAGTGCAGGAGACAGGTCAGAAAGTCCAGAGGTATATATTCCACTATTGTCCTATGCCCTCCCACAACTGAGGGGGCTTTATCTGAAGTCCAGTGCTGAAGAATATTTTTCCTGGCACAAAATGTCATAACATTATACAGTTTTTTCTAATATGTATCAGTTACACGGGCACTGGGAAGATCCAGGAGGAGGGAAACTGGGTCGAGTTCAAGTTCCTTCTTCAGAACCTTTTCTCTTTCAAATAAGACATCATTACAATATTTTTGTATTTTTACACAAGACCATAAACAGTGGGTAAGATCACCAGTTCCTGCCTTACATTTAAGACAAGATGGAGAGACATCCTGTCAGTATTTGGAGAGGCAGTTTGGAGCGACATTTGCTCTATGCAGTATCTTAAGTTGCATTGCTCTTGTCTGACTACAAACTGTTATTTTCCTTGCATTATCCCCGATGTCCCCCCACATCTCCTCAGTTATCACAACTCCCTCTCCCAGATCACTCCCAGTGCCTGAATGCTGAAATTTGAGCGATCCCTCAGACCAGCACAGAAAGTTCTAATGGAAGCATCCCCCTGAGAAAGAAGCACTTGCTTTTCTGTTTGTGTGACATTCATATCAGCAAGCAGCGATGTGTCTTTTATAATAAATCTCTGACCTGGAAATAACGGAAAAGATCATTTCTTGATATGTCAGATTTTTCCATTATTTAATTGAAAGTCGTGAGGGTGGGATCATCAAAAAGATCACCCAAGGAAGAAATTCCCTTAGCTGTTCAGCATCAGCGGCTATTTTTAATACTATTTTCAGATAACAGCCTTTGATTTCACAGGAGTCCACATTTAAAAAAGTTGCTTGTGACATATATTCAGATAACTGCAAGTGCAAGTCAGCTGAGGCAGCTGACCAAATTTTTAAGTTATATAACCTGGACCCAAGAGTTTCTGGACTAATGAGCAATAGTACTGAAATAATCACCACCCATCTCTTGCATAACTGTTGAATTATTATGTGATTTCAAAACCTTTTACCTGGAAAACAGAGTGTACTGAGAGTCTCAGATAGCAGCATCAGCTTGCCAACTCATGAAGAGTGAATTGCTCTCTGCTGGCCAAAATACATATTTGGCCAGGGAATTATTATTGAGAGTTATTGACCTTGGATAACATTCAGCTATCTGGCCTTTTGGGGTCTTCGTACTTGGAAACATGTCGATACATGGGTGTATACTTCCTGACAGAATACATTTAGGAATCATCCCACATCCAAATCTCTGAAGTAATGAAAGATGCACAAATCAAGATGGAGGAAAATCAAGAAAAAAAAACTTGGGGGGGCTTCAGTTTTTTAGAGCTAAATTATCTGTGAAAGACAGGCACATACGCGAAGAGGTTCCACAGAAGTTTCACTGTCCGTTGTCCAAAATGAGGTGGGAGTGAAGGGGTCAGGCAATGGACAAAACCCAGGAAACACCGATCACCTGTTCCCACCGGACCTGTTTACCTGTGGGATGTTTCAAACAGGTGTTTTTGGAGCATTCCACAACTTTCCCAGTCTTTTTGCTGCTCCTGTCCCAACTTGTTTGAAATGTGTTGTTCTCACCAAACTCAGAATAAGCATTTATTTAGAAAAATCAATGAAGCTGATGAGGTGAAGCATTAAATTAATTAAATTCTCTTTGTACTATTTTCAATTGAGCACATGTCAAAAAAAATTAGGATCACATCAAAGGATCACATTCTGTTTATGTTTAATGCAGCATCCCAACTGTTTTGGAATCAGGGTTGTAAATGTATTAATTCTGTACTTTACAGATTTTCTTTTTGCTGCATCGATTGATCTGAATGTACTGAATGTAATCTTATTTATATAATAGTCTCTAAAGTTCTGTGAAGTTCACGAAAGGTTAGTCACACAAAGCTGCAGTATAAATATCACCTATGATCATTATTGTCGATTTCATCCAGACACTCTTAGGGTTTTTCTGACAAGGCAGCCTAATAATCAATGTAAAAACCGTGGCAAAGTGAAGCACCACATTAGTGCCAGTCATAATTGCGGTTGGACTAATTTTCATACTGCATAAAAAAAACACAGCTATTTTTGATTCCGCCACCTGCGCGGCACAGGTTGCACACCCGGCGCAGTGGTATTTTCGTGCAGCGCAGGCAGACGCACAGCGCACTTGGTATTTTGGTAAACCGAGGCATACAGAGGTGCGCCAGGATGGGCGTTGTGGCGCAGTAAGGGGAGGTGTCAGCACAATCAGCCGGTGGATTTGGATTTTCGTTCCATTTCGGTCTGCGCCGGCGGTGCAAAAGTGCGCTGAAAGCTCACCACCCCAGACCTGGTTAACTCTGTGCGCCAGCAGCGCACTGCCGGGAAAGTGGATTTTCATAAACCGGCGGAGTCGTGCACTCACATCACCAATACCTCACAGGCAGGTTTCCACAGTAGCAACAGGCACGATTCAATGCAACTATCTGAGTCAGCACATACAGTCAGACCTAAATTTATATATTTTGATCAGTATCTCATCTGACCACATTGCAAGCGCGTTCGGCACGCGTAATGGTCACTCAGCCTGACCGAATGTACACAGGTGAAACAGGGATGTGAACTAATCAATTAACGTTGCTGTGCCGACCAGAAACAGCCGTGGCATCCTACAGAGCATATATACTGCATCTGTCTCAGAGCGCTCGAGAGACAGAGAGAGACAGACACATGAAAAAAACGCAAGTGATGAGCGTTGTCCGCTATTACCCACGTCATTTCATTCCAAATACAAATGTAATCATAGCAATGCTTAACGTTATCTACAAAGATGGAGTACATCATTGCTTTGAGGAGGAGGAGGAGGAGGAGGAGGAGGAGGAGGCAGAGGATTTACCATCAAAGGATCTCATATTTAGACATGAGTGACGTCAGTCTCCTCCTGGGAGAAGTTTGGGTGTCAGATCCTTTCCTGCGCGGGCTACTTGCCATGCGCCTCACCAGTGGCGCTTTTAAAGGTGAGGCAAGGAGCTGGTGTGATTGGTGAAGATTTGACTCGGCTGTGTCAAACCCACTCCACGCCTTCTCCCCTCCCTCTTTCCGAGTTGCGCCACTGGGTGGGACTGAGATGAGAGGGAGGAGGAGATGCGCCGCAGTGCACGAAAATACCAAAGTCTGCGCCGTCACACCCCAGCGGCGAAGTGGACCTGACTTTGCGCAGCGCCTGCACCGCGGCGGTGCCGGAATTGAAAATAGAGCCCAATGTGTTGGTACCCTTGAAGTAATTCTGAGTATGAAGAATCCATTTTCTCTGAGCGCAGTACAAAGTGCTCCGTTGATATCTGGCCTAATTACTGTAAATAATTATTGTGATTAATAAAGGTGACCTTTCCCTCGCTCTGATAATAACACTTTACCCACAGAAAAAAAGAAAACAAGTGGCACTCACCCAGTAATTTTACTTCACACTATTTGAAAAGGCAGCCATTCATTTTTTGCTGGCTCAAAGAAAGGAATCTATAATTCTTGGTATGGTTAATTAAGACTAAATTTCAATTAATGGTCCAATAGTCGTGAATGACCAGAGGGTAGTTATTGTACGAAGCTTGGCATGGTTATTACTACATTTTATATCTTTTAGCCTGTTAATGTAATAAATCTTGAAAGGAGTCTGTCGAATGTCCAGAGATTGTTCAAAGTCTGACAATTACACCATATACAAAAGAAATAACAGTTATTATTTTAAAAAAAAAAAAAAAATCAATGAAATGAATGAATAAAGCTCAAATTAATATACATGTTCCCCCACATAATCCAGAATCTGCTTCATAAGCACCAGGAATATTCACCTGTACACTTTAACACTGTATGTCACTCTGACACACATATCAAGGCTTATATCTACCAATACATTTAAAGGGTTCTTATCATCTATCCAGTTTTATATTTAATATTGACCATAACTGCTCAGTTGCGACTGTATGTTCTACAGCTTGTTTGTAGTTTCTTGTTATTATTTCAAACTGGGGAAAAAGTTTTTGTAACAGCCTTATAAGTGAACCACTTCGACTGCAAGTTAACAGGACTGAATATCTATCTAAACTGCTTCTCACTACTGGTGTGCTACAGTAAGAGGGACTGTGGGGAAAGTTTCAAATTGCAGTAACTGCTGCTGTGGTGATTTTCTCAACCCAGAAAGAAAAAGATGGAACAAGTTCAGTGCACATAGACAATATAATCGGGGGAATGTGACTGGGAAACAGGGAGTTTTAGCAGTGGCACAGCTCTTGCAGTGAAAACGCAAATCGATTGGTTCACCACTTTGGGCCAGACCGAAATATCTCAAGGACGAATGGATGGACAGCAACACAACTTTCAAAAGGCATCAACAGTCCCCAGAAGATGAATCATACTGGCTTTTTTGATCCTCAGACTTTTCTTCTAATGCCACCATTAGGTTTTTTGTTTTCTCATGAAATATCTCGCATCTATTGGATGTACAGCCATGGAATTTGGTACAGATATCCACGGTGTCCACAGGTTAAACTTATTTCAATTTATCATTCAATTTGTCTAATTCTTTGGTCTAAGCTCAAATATCTGCAAAACTGACATTCTCATCAGCCTCAACTGAATTTTGAGTTCAATGCCAATCAGCAATTACCATTCAGCTTAAAGCACCACTGTGCCTAAACACAGCACCCAGAGCTACTGGCAGGGCTTTACACTCTTAGGTCGCAGATCTACTTGGTTTTAACTACATGTACGTGATTGCTGATACTATTGCTGCTGCCTGCAACACTCTAATTTCCCCGATGGGCGATTAATCAAGTGTTATGTTATCTTATGGCTGCCTCATATATTCTGAATCCTTTTGGAGTGTTAGTTTGCATGTGCACATGCAAGATGCAATATGCTAATGAGCAGTAGGGTCAGCGTAGAGACAGTGTGGGGGATGGCAGCAGGTCCTCATTGAGAAGGAGAGATATAGTTTAAATATGGGGGTAACGGTGCACATTTTCAGACTCTAAGTCTCTCCTAAAGGCCATTAAGAGCATAGACCCGTTCACACGAAAAGTGACAGAAAATAGTTGGACCAATAATGAAAACTTCAGAGCCTGGCTCTTTTCTCACCCCCACACAGGCGGCCAATCACAGCATGATGCAGGTGTGAATGTCTGTTTGACAGTTTCAAAATTACAGGAAAAATAAGACAAAGCCCCCCCATCTGATGTCAGAAAGGTGTTGTGGTAGGGGGTCTCCAAAGCTATTAAACCATCCAACAAGCTTCTGAAGAAGCATACTGGCAACTTCAGTCTTGTTCAGTGAAACAGCTCTAGCACCGATATCTTTTAATGTGCTCCAACACGTTGCCCTTCACTCTCCCTTTAGTCAAAATCTCACCAGACTTGTCAGGAACACTAATGCTGAGAATTTAGTGGTCACCTTGAAGGCTGACCAGTAAATTGTGCTGGACTAGCACCTAACCACATCTGTGACCTTGTCAGCTCCCATGATCCAGATCGTCTTACAGACATGGTTAGTGTTTCATATTGCAGGTTGAAGACAAAGGCGTCACATTTCTTCCACTGTTATGTTCAGTGGGTTATCGTACTCAAGGCAAACATGAACGGAGTGAAGTTATTTTGATATTTGCTAATATGATGACATCCTCTCAAATACTGAGAATGTATTAAGAATGATCCATCATTCAAAATACATGAGAGGTGTTTTCTTTTACTTACAGAATTTGTTTTTCGGTTCAGTTGCCGTGTGTGTGTGGACAGAGCACTGTGGTGGCAGTGGAATCTGTCACTGAGATAACACACCGCGTCATGTGACATCGTGGGCTATTGAAGCCACTGCTGGTGGAGAAATTGGTAGCCTACAAAAAGGTCTCTCTCTTTGATTGTAAGGACAGACACCCGATGTTTGTCTTTGATGTTTGACATGCCAACTTAACAAACAGCACACAATCAGTGCACAGGCATGTTGTATGTAGCATGTAGGTAGCTATTTTACAATGTGCCTCAGAAGCTCAGATTGTGTCTCTCCTTTGCTCTGTCAACCCCAATCATTCCATTTTCTCCTGTTTCTTTCCATTTGTGATGAAATGTCATAACTAAAGTTAAAAAATACGCCGTGCAAAATGAACAAATAACAAAAACAAAGTGATCAAACATATATGATATATGAAAGGCATCAGCAATACATTTGTTAACCCTTTATACCAATAACTCTTTTTTTTTCCAATACAAATGAAATGTTGGATTTCACTATGACCTCAACAATGTCCTCTATATTTTAATTACTATGATTTCATCAATGACCCCCAGTACATGTCAGTAGTAGTGTAATGCAGTAGTGCACTGTGTACTTATGGTGACCACACAAAACAGACCCCAGCAATTTCCATCCAATTGTTATTCACAATTTACCAGCAGTCCTCTATTTCACAGCACATACTTCAAATGACTGCATGGTTTGTTTTGTTTAGTTCTCTCCAATATTCATTACCTGCACAAGATGCAGCGATACAACGGAGTAATGTGTGTGTGTGTGTGTGTGCGTGCGTGTGCATCTTCAGCCAATTATGATAATATTGTTTTCTGTCCTGTTTGTTACCCTGAAGAGACAGCGGGAATGGACAAACAACCCTGAAGGATGTTTTGGTTCTGTTTTTCCTGTCTGTTTGTGGCTAATTATTTAAGTGCCAAGCAAACCAAATAATTATGGACATTATCAAAACTGTATATGAAAGAGGAAGGTTATATCCCGCCCAATCATTTTATTTGCAATGGGAAAGGCTATTGGCACACAATTAGGAGCCTTCCTGTTCCTGAGGAACACATATTATTTATTATACAGTGTGTGTGTATACACACACACACACACACACACACACACACACACACACACACACACACACACACACACACACACACACACACACAGTATATATATGTGTGCCCAAACACCATGTTTTCTTCCTATTTAGCAAACATATCTATAATGAAATGCGTTAAAGGAAATGTTTTTCAGGACATGGTGTTAAGCATTTCTGAAATAACTCACTCATGTCTCTGGGGTTACATCCTTTTACGGATTAAAAACTATTAAAACAAGTAAAAGCAAAGGCAGTCTTGCTAAAGGGAGAAAAGCCTGATCATGTCAAATGACTTCTAAATGAGCAGAACTGCTGCAGGACACTTACTGTATACAAAACAAGATGTATTCTCTAAACTAAAATGACAGTGTCAGTATTTCAGTGTACTTTCAGTGTAAATTCTATCCTCGGTTGATTTGTAGTTTGAATCTTCTGCTCAACAACATAAACCATAAGGTACAGTATTAACAGACAGAGGGTCTCACTCGTTAAAGGCTTATCATTTTCAGCAGATGAGGAGATCCTCACTGAAACTCTCCCTCAATTCATTAAACATTAGAAACATCTGTTTTCAATCATATCCATGTTGATGTTGATGAATGCCAATCATTCATTAATGGAAAGCATGATAACGGAAACCTTAATTATCATGAATTAACATATCCTAATGACACTGGATGAGAAATGTCATTTTAGTCAGTGGAGAACACCCACATTTATTATAATAAAGAGGACGACTGTGATGGAAGTAAGAGCTTCAGCAATGCCGAAACTGAGGCAATAATAGCTGCCTAAAATCCAACTATCGAAGAGCAGCAGAGGCATTCCTGCCTCACAAAAGAACAACCTCTGACAGGAGATCACAGACACAGTGAACTCTCATTATATCCTTTCAGAGAACCCAGCAAAAAGTTAGCTTGACTTTCCAATAAATTACAAAACTGCAGTGCAGAGCAAAGTTAAAGGCCGCAGGAGAAGAGGCCCGTGTGGTCTCCCAAACTGATACTGGGCATGTTTTAGTCTCTGGCGTTGCTCCAGGTGGCAGCGGTGACATCACGCCCAACAATGAAACTTTTCACCAGCCCCTGGACTCGAGGGAACAAACCGGGTCAGACTGCGGGCCAGTAGGTAGGAAAGTGAGTCTCACCACAGTATCACTTCCCCAGACAAATGTCCAGACATTTTTAAAATGTAAAAAGTCCCTAAATAAAGAATCGAAGAACACCACAACGGCCTCTACAATAAATGTGTGTTACTACGTTCACGTAAACAGTGATTCTGCTACACCGTCATTAAATCAACTTCACTGTTATAGCAAGGTTGATCATGAGACAATACAAATTGGCAGCTGCCAGAATTTTTTCTAAATCATTTAAATTCATCTAGCCGTGTGAGCCCACTGAGGTTGAATTAGCTAATTAGCGAGAATAAATGATTTAAGGCAACACTGAATCAATTTGTGCATCAAGGTGTTTAAGTTCCTTGATTTTGAAACGTATTGAATTTACTGGATTAGCCATAAACAGACATTCCCATCTGCTTACTTCGTCTATAAAAAATGTCTGAACTGAATCTCTGTATCACATTGGCCGGCATTTATACTACATGTCTGTCTGTCTGGAAGTTTCTTAAACTAATGAACTGTTTTTATTTAAATATTTATTTAATTCTATTAAGATTACTGTACTGATAGATCACATATTTCTACATGGGAACCAGCATGCCAGCTTGATTGTAATATTGATGTTTTATCATGTTTTTTTTCAAGGTTTTAACTCACAGTAACTGTCTGTTACTGTTCAATCTTTCACTGCGTCACTGTGCATACCACTGGCAGACCCCACCTGGGGATGCAGACAAAAAATCTGCTTTTAGCTAGAACTGCTGGGATAATATATTGGAAGTTACTCCTTAAATGAACATTAAAATTACAATTTCTGTGGATATCCTGATATAAAAGCATCTTCACATTAATTTGATGTACAGTGTATATCACCCATCTCTAATTATCAGTAAATATTCTGTCACATTGTGACCTCCAGTGTAATGTACAGCAGCTGTTACACTACACATTATATATGTCAGGCTGCCATGCAATATCCTACCTGATTTTCCATAAGCATTACATTTTTTCAATATCGATAAAATATTTAAAAGTCTTTTTCTTCCCCTTTTGTCCTAAAATAGTGAGAGAATTCATGAGATCTTTGCATTTAGTGAAAGAAATTACTCAAGCAGGGCATAATCAGATCTAAAGCAAAGAAAACTTTGGCTAAAAACGGCTTTTTACTGCATTCAGGCTCTGACTTTATTGGCATTTCAAAACTGTCTAAGTGAATGGACAAAGAGATAGTCATCTCTGACATTTGAAGGCAATCCAAATATGCTTTTCAAGTGCATAAATACTTCTTTCTTGGGATGCACAAGGAGTTTAAAATGGTTTGCATGAAAAGTAGACATACATAGAGGAGGTACTGATTAAATGGTGGGTCAGTTCAAGCGTGACTGTTCATCAATCAAAATCAAATTCACTTTAAACTATGAGTGAGAGTTAACAGATGAGTGAATACATGAATGCTAAAGGCTCTGATCCCCCGGCAATATCACTCTACCTTGATGACAATGCATTTTCAACTGATGACATTGTGTGCAATGATACTGTACGGAGCAGGCGGCCAGGTGGTAAAATCCATTCTCCCCACATACATGATGCATATCACACTGGAGCTGACAGCATCAATACAAGGGGCTCGTAATTAAAGCCCTGAGTTGTAGGATACAGAGGAATGGGAGGCAAGTTTCTCACAGCCCATCAATCACATGGTGGCAGCTCATTTAAAACATCTTTAAAATTAAAGTTGCACCAGCCACTGCCTTTTGCAAAGAGCAATTGTTTTCTGACAGCTAAGTGAATCTCCACTGAAATCTCTGGGAGAAAGGTTGAGTGGAGAAGACTTTTATGCAGAGAGCTGACACACTGAATTGAGAAGGAGCCCATTCTCTGTTCTCAGAGAAATAACTTTGGCTGTACTTGACGCTCTCTGATAGCAGCAGAGAGGGGGGCCTCGGATAATGGGCTTTTAGACATAATTTAACACATAAAGTTTGTTGTAATGGCACACAGCCATCTAGCCAAAACAGAGAAATTTCACAGTTCAGCATCTGTTGTATTAAAAAATGCTTGATGATGTCCAAACATACCATCTGGCTCTGTAAATAAAGGATGAGTGGCTATCCCAGCCAGTTTCTTCAGCAGATTCGTCAATTAGCTGAGAGACAATTTGTATCCGATAATTCGTAATTAAGGAATATTATCAAACACCCATTTTGAAAAAACAAAACAAGACCCCCCCCCCCAAAAAAAATAAAAAAATAAAAAAATAAAACACGGTAACACTTTATATTAAGGTACATGCATTCACCATTAACTATCTGCTTATTAGCATGCATATTAGGGGAGACCAGCTCTTTATTAGACATTATAAAGCACTTATTAATGCCTTATTCTGAATGACCATATTCTACAACTACTAAGCCATTAACTAAGAGTTTTCCATAAACAACCACCTATTTACTGCTTATTGAAAGGATGTAAATAAGTTAATGTACAAAGTATTGTAAAAACCCTCACCCTTAATAACCTAAACCCCCAAAATATTTTAAATTAATGAGTGCTTTATAATGACTGATAAAGAGCCAAATATGCATGCTATTAATAAAGATGAAAATTGTAGTATTATAATTGTAGTATTATTTGAAATAGCTGTTAGTGTGGGTCAATGTACATACATTTGGTACAGTTTACTACAATACTGCCATCACACAGTATACTGGGATAATCTGGGGCTCTAAAGCATGAATTTAAAGCATAATAAATTAGTTTACATCGAGTAACTAATCTAGTCTACTTGAAATTTTCAGGGGCAATACTTCACTATTCCTTTAAACATTAAATTGGTTCATCTATCTACAAGAGCAGTATACATGAAAATACACATTCTGGTACAGCAAACCTGGCACATGCTGTCACTACTCACATGAAGAACTGCTGTCATTAAAGCTTGATGCCGTGTAGCCTGAATTTATAATCCACCATGCAACCGTAACGCAGCATAGCAGAGGAAGAAATACTGTATGTTTCAGTGACTAGACAAATCACTGAAATGCATTAATGAGAGGCTTTTTGCTTTATCTTATGCGTATGTTGTTGGTGGAGATGCAGGGAAACTACATGACAGAAATACTGAGATAGATACAGGTACTTTACATTAAACAGGCATCCTGAAGGCAGGCAAAATGTTGGTATTTCCGGTGACATTACAGGTTTGTCCTCCATTAGGTCATGATGCATATGGTGGTTTACTAAATTTCAGTTCTTTTTCTATATGAGTGAAATATACAAGACTAGCAACTGGCGCTGCAGATTAAAAGTAGATTTGATTTTCCCGTAGACTCTCTGGGGGTTAATGACCAATTATGGGGATGAATAACCTACTTAGTCAGCAGCATAATCACCTAACTTGGACATCAATACCGTAAATATGGATGCAGTCAAGATAGTGGTAGCGGCTAAAGGTGGTGGGTCTTACACAGACGGTATTGGAGTGCAAACAAAAATCTAAATATGTTGAGCACTAGCACCACATTTATTGTCAGCAAAGGTAGGTTGTTTTATGTCATAAATGATGAGGTATTTTCTGATTTGGGAGTTACATGTTTGGTTTGCAAGTGGCAGTATTAACTAAGTCGGAGCCAGTAGAAATGGGGCCAAAGCCCAAAACAGTGCATGCATATACAATGCTGCAGGAAAAGTTTGACTTTTTGACCTTCCTCCCAAACACGAAATTATTTTTGTTCGGTTACAAAATGTTGCTGGTGGTTTCTGTGGAGCTTAGCTTCACATCCAGCTATTTGTGTTGAAGCATGTGTGACCAGATGTGGAAGCTCAGTAGGTCCAAACTCAATGATGCTGTACTTAATTTATACTTTTACTACACTACATTTCAGAGGGAACTCTTATCCTCAATTTTTAATGTAGTACATTTATTTGGAAGCTATGGGCTCCCTATGTTTAAAGACTTTAAATACCTATAATGAGCATATAAAATACATTGCTTATTGTTCTACAGTAAATTTAGGCACCTGGTAGGCATGTGTATCTATATGCATGTGTAGCTGGCAACATTAAAATGCAGAAATGCAGCTTAGATGTTAATACATAAATAATATTAGACCAATAGTATGTAATAATTTGATTGGCAGAGCCCATTTTGGCTGCAGAGTACATTTTTTTGATAATACATACTTCTACTTAAGTAAGACTTTGAATGCAGCACTTTTACTTACAATATTGTGTTTTAATAGTGTTATACTGATTTTACGTAAGTAAAAAATCTGAATACTTCTTCCACCACTGCCAAAACTTTACTTTTGGGAACTGATAAGTGGAATTAAAAAAAAAAAAAAAAAAAACTGCAATGGAATTGGTTCCAATTCAGAACTCTGTACCCAAACCTATCATGTGATGTTGGTGCCACCATAAGAACCAGCAAGCAGCACAATAAAAGAACAAATAAATCAAGGAGAGAACACTGATTTGTGATTGCCTCCGGTGAGGATAAGACAGGGCAATGATAGTTTAAGACTTGCTGAATGATGGCATGAAGCAGGGGGAGTTGCCTTTTAAATAAAGGACAGAGGTAAATTATATGAGAGGAGCCAACAGGCGTGACTTTGGCATAACAATGAAATAAGAAGGAGAGGAAGATGGAAGTAGCCTTTGTGTTTGATCTTTCATTAAGCACCAATGAATGTCAGCCTTCTTTTCTTCTACATCTTACATGACCAAAGCAATATTCATTATTTGTGTGTAAGGCGTGAGGACATATTAAGCCTCACATCACCAATTAGCATGATGTTACCCAGAATCTGTTTATAAAGATGAACACCTGGCAGATATATTCAACTTTGTAACTTCACTGTGCGTCTGCATCGCTGAACCTCTCTTATCAATAATCCAATCCAAGCGCCAGGACATCAACATTTTCGGACAATCTCATCAGAAAGAAGAGACGAGTTAACCAACAAAACAGAAATGCTGGGCTTTATTAACAAGAATGCAGAGAGAAGACGACACACACAGAATGATGAATGTAAGTGGTTTGGATGGCTGTGACCAGGCTAGCCTACATAGTCTGCTCGTTTGAATCTCTCCTTGATCTGTGTCAAAACCAACGAGTCTCAGCTTTTCTATCATGGAAGTTCTTTAAAGAGAGAGGGAATCCACTCCCACATTCATCACTCCTGTCAACCATCAGCAGCCTGTGTGACATGAGGGGAAGCAGAAGAGTGGGCCTACATGGGCCTTTCATTGTGAATCTCCGGGGGTTTGCCGACCCCTGAGCATGATGGTCAGTTCACAGTCTCATGGGTCTGTGTTCTCTTATGTTCAGGAGGTCAAATAATAGTATGAAGTTTCATTATTGGATTTTTTTAAGACTCAGCTTTCTAAATAAATGCTTCACTATCACCTTTTATACCAAGCTGAAATATAATCAAGTTATAAAGTTATAGGTTTGCCAGAATGTGATTTAGAAACATTAAGCTTTAAGGGAAACTAGTATTTTCTCATGTTTTTGTGTCTAAGTGACTAATGACGCAGTTCCATTACACAGTTCCAGCTCTACTCGACTCGGTTCTACTCTACTCTACTTGGTTTGGTTGAATTTCCATTACAATTGAGTACTTCATAGTACCTCCTCAACGTAGGCGGGGTCGTTATACCACGGCTGCGCGAAACTGCCATGACGTCAATTTGTACGCGACGCAAACAGAGCCGACAAACAATGGAGGACATCAAGGCGATGTTGTATTTGCTGCTCGGTTTGTGGCTTTTTGTCACACACAAAGCAAGAGAGCTATTTCCCTAGAGTGAGAATAAAGAATAAAGTCAGTGTTTGCTGTTGCCCGGCGTTATAATGGAGGGGGCGGGATTGTTTTTCTGGTGTTGGATGTCGCAGACCAGTGACGACACCCTCTGGCCAATCAGTGGCCGACAGGCTGTTGACGTCACACATATACAGTAGTATCGCTTCTACTTGCTTGGAACCTCGCCAGAGCAGGTACTAAAAATAGTATCGGGTACCAGGTGCTATCCCTAATGGAAACACAAAACAACCGGGTAGAGTAGAGTCGAGCCACACTAGTGGAAATGTGGCATAATAGAGACAACTTTTTTTGAAATTGGTCCAGTATTTAGCAAGAGCCCTGCAACCGGCAGCCACAAAACAGGCTGCAATGTAATGCCTCCGGGTGCCAATGTATGTCCACTGAAAGTGTTTGTTTTGCCACTGCAGGGTCAGGTTGTTATTATAAGTGTCTGACAACATTATGGAAAGGACCCTTCAGAGAAACAAAGCTTTTTTCTTTACCTTTGGCTTGATCCGGTCTGTTGTTTCTGTGTCTACCCTCGTCTCACTCAAGGAGGAGTCTGGTTCTGAAGTCTCACGAGAGTTGAGTTGTTGCAGTAAGACGCTCGGTGGAAATGTGATTGAGAGTCGGGGAGAGGAGTGCCAAGAGTACTCAAAGCTTAGCTCAGTGTTTTCAATGTCATGGCTGAATATTTAGCTGATTTCAGCAACAAGTTACCTCTCGCAAGACTTCAGAACCAGACTTCTCCTTGAGCGAGACTTAGTGAGACAACAGACTGGATCAAGTGAATGCTAAAGACAAATTATATTTCTCTGTAGCTATCCTAACCATAATGTCAGACACTTAGAAAAACAATCTGAGCCCGTCAGTGGCAAAAAGAAACACATTCAGTGGACGCACAATGACAGTTTGCAATTGCCCTGAAGGATTACATTGCAGCTCATTTCATAGCTGCTGCAATACTGGACCAGTTTCAAAAAATGTTGTCCCTGTTAGTCACTTAGGCACAAAAACATGGGAAAATAGGTTCCAGGCTGAAAAATATTTAAGTTTCCCTTTTCATGGAAGGTTTAGCTTTTCTTGTAGGGACTCAATGGAGAAATGTTCATGCAATATACCACATTTAATATGTGATGAGGTCTTTGTCAGTGCCTTCCAAAATGACTCAAACCTCTGTTTCAAAAGCAACCACATATGAGAATTTCCTGATCTACCATCCAGATGGTTATGGTTTGGTTAAGGTCAGATAACAAAACTACTTGGTTAAGATTTGAGAAAGATCACCTAAATGGGATAAAGAAACAGCCGACTGTCAGAGCAACAATCCGTCCTGACCAACTGCTCGTCAAGTTTAATTTGAAAAAACATCAGCATTATTCTGGTGATGACAGTCTCTTTGTAGGTGACTTAATGTCTTCTAAACTAAAAAAACTGTTGATGCACATCTTTAGACATCGGCTGTTGGTGAATTTGAGGTACCATGTATTTGCGCCTTGCTACTCCCAGACAAGGACATCTGTTTTCTCTCGAGAGAAGCCAGCCTTAACTCTACTCTCTATTGCAAAAGTGTCAGTGCACCATGTAGGGGAGAGACTCTGTTTTTTAAACAGGAGATGGAGGAGCTGATCTGATGGACCATGATTGATGCTACACCCTAATACACTTGCTGATAATGTATTCTTCCTAACCCCAACCCACTCTCACCTACACTGCAGGTAAGATGTATGCTTCTGTCCTCCAAAAATAACAACCATAATCACCTTAACATGTGTGCCTGTGTGTCACTCGCTGTGCTTCTCATTATGTGCAGCTGATTTATCACAACTTGACAGGGCCTGACCAGTTGTTTCGCAACATTTACTAAAATAAATAAATGGACATTTGAAGAGAAAATGACAAAGTGATATTTAATAAAATCTAGAAACAGTATTTTCAGATACCTGCATGACCCAAATGTGGATTTGGTCAGTATTGAATGCTTGTAATAGCATTTTGTATTTGTTGATATTTAACAACCATCAGCAATGTGACATGGGACATATACTATCAATCATCCACATTTTGAAGCGCTAGATATATAAAAACTGCACAGTGAATTCACTTTGTCACCAGAGATGGCTCAATACCAACTCCGAAATAGACCTTTGAGGATCATTTCCCCCCAAATCCACCTACAGGATATACAGAGATTGAACTTTGAGTTCTTGTCATTATCTGAAAGCACTAAAATAATCGTCCTTGAGGAAATTAATTACCTTTGTGCACTGTTGCACTCTTTGTGGAAAGTGATTTAGAGTTAATGACAGCAGAAGTACTGTCACCTCTTGCACTGTCCCTCATTTTTCAGGCTAATAAAGACAATTGAACTGGAGGGTTACCCAGAACACACCATGGCTGTGCGCATGAGAATTTAATAGATTTTTTTGTTTTGTCTCTTTCTTGCCAAAATGGGAAAAAGGAAAATAACAAAAGGCACCCCAAAGTAAATTCTGCTTCAGTAATCCAGTGAAATTGCAGTACAAAATCATCTCAGTCATGCACATGTTTTGCTTTATTGTTGCAAAACAAGCAGCACTTTCCACCATGATGAAAATTAGTGATGTGAGGAGATTAATCAGTGACGGCTAATTGCATTACACTTCAAAGATTGAGATAAGATTCTGAAGGATGTGACGATTCATACTGTTATCAGAGGTAGCTGTCAGAGCAATTAAAAATTCTACCGTTATTGTATCCCAAAGCTTTTGTTGAACTCTAAAATTCAATGTCACTCAGCATAGAAACACTGGGGAAAGTTGAGGCCAGTTAGATGCTGAAGTTATTATGAGATGTTTATCAGCTGACGTCTCTCCAAACTTCCATTAACACAATAAAGAATGCACCCACACTTGATCACACATCAGTCAGTGAAACAATCAAGCACATGAGGATATTTCAAATACAAGAAGAGGTGAAAAGAACAGGTTGTTATTTTTAACAGCACTCTCTACATTGTCCAACCACACTGAACTGCTCTAAGATTTTACCCAACTTGGGAGAAAACAGGCTTTAGACACCTTCCTTTGTCCCTTCTAATGTACTGAGTGACTGTGCTGCATCCACACCCACTGCAGGTTGATCCTCTTATTTATTGTGAATAAGGCCCATCAGCCTGAGGCTCAAGCATGGGGGGGTGAACGCCTGCACTCTCAGTGACTGTTGTGTCTAGTATCTGAGGGGAAATGAAGGTGAGGTATAGCCAAGGTGGCCGCAGGCTCGGGACGACTGCCAGGTATAAACTAATTAGCGTGGACTGTGTTGAATGGGAGCGCTTTAATGGAGTTGAAGTTAGTAAGAGCTTAGCTGTGTTTGGCAGAAAACTGTTTATATATATTACACTCTTACTGTTTCTAATTTGTTTGTCCCTCAACTTATACAGTTATAGTTTGAATAATTCACTAACATCTCTCAAAGCAGATTTCTCTGTCCAGCTGCCTTCTCCAGATGAGTTAAGTTCAAAATGCCAAAATGCTCATATGAGTCGCCTTCGGGTGTTGGCTTGCACTCACAGTAATACGCTTTATGAGCAGGAGCAAGCGATTCCCAAACCTTTTTTCCCCTGGGTTTCACCTCACAGGCCACAGAGGTTGCCCTACATTATTGCTGGAGGTTGTTGCGGCTGCACATCAGTGTATTAAGAAAGCTGGATTTGACACCACCAGTGGGCCGTGCTGCCAATTTACTCCACTGGCACATCGGTAAAACTGCTGACAGGAAAACTACAGCTGCAAACACGGTCAATTATTACTATCTGTATTATTAATATTTAAACCAGAAAGGTGTGGTATTTGTATTTCCTCGACTAATTTACAGGTGCAGCAGGCCACACAACACTGAAGGAAAACAAAAAGCCACAAAACTTTTTTGCCTTATGTGCGAGGAGAGCAATTTTATTAGAATAAATGGGAGCGGTATGCAGGTCTTAAAATACATCCGCACTGTATATAGCCTGAAAGGAAGGCCGCAGTCTCTAATCATCTTTAAAAGGTGCTGCCATCTCATGTCTATGTTTTTCAGGTAGATAAAATTCAGCTTTTAGTTACAGTTAATATCATCCTAAAAGGAGCAAGAATTGCACTCAAACCAAAGATGGGGCAGCAAAACACAGTGCTTTTTGCTGTAAAGATGAAAATATTTTCAAGGAAACTAAATGTGATTTTAATAGAGTTCGTCTATTAATAATGCAGCAATATATACAATCCTGCCATTATCATGAAAAGCACAATAACAAATTTCATCATAAAATGTCTTTGCTATGTCGCTATAAATGCACACACATGCAGGAAACAGCATTCTTTAATAGCATTCTTTGTTTGTTTTGGCTAGTGTGTCTTCACTTACCTTTGATGCCAAACGAACATCAATGTGTTAATAACATTGCTACCCTGAGCAGGTCATGAAATTAAGTCCACAAACCAGAGCAGAGGCCCAGTTGAGCGAGGGTGGGCAGCATAATCTCATGTATGAACATTTAATTAAGCCATCATTTTACTCCCTCTCAGCCAGTTGCCTAGCTGCAAGGGCCCAGTTTTCTTAAGTCACACCTCGGATGTCCTTTGTTAGTCATTAATTAACAGGCTGATGATAAGACATAAAATATAACCTCTCAGAGAATTCATAAAGGCTCAAATGATTTGCATTTTAATTTGGGCTATCGATGTTTTAGTGAAAAAAAAGGTGTGAATTTTCAGATTTTGTTTTGTTTCCGCTCTGTTCCATTATTTATTTGAATTCCATCATTTCCTTTCAATGACAGATCAAATATTCAAATATATGCAACTGGTCAAATTAACATGCCCCCTGAAGAATAAAATATATTCTTCTGTGATTTATCTTAAAGTCCAGGTTTTATTTCAAAACAGATCTTGATCGACCTTTTCAGGGGACGGTGCTGCATTTTCACTCACATTGGAGCCACACTGCTGGCACAAAGTTTGATGCGATGAAAGAATCCAAAAGGCCAAATCATGTTTAAGTGGCATTTTGATGACATTTCTTTGGCCTGTTTAACCTTTGGTGAGTTTCAGTTTTCTTGTGCATTACATCTTATCCATGCAGAGCCATTTCTCATTCCCTCCACCACCAAACACTATTTTTATGACTTCTCACCAATCCCTCCACAATCTCTCTCTCCCCTGGATGAAAGCACCGGGACTCGCACATGCATTGCAGAGCAAAAGCTAGAATGTGAATTCACTTGAACTCTTGATTCAAGTAGTTTGGAGGGGGGCAGAAATAAAAAGCATAAGAGTGGACTTTTTCCACATGACAGTATCACACACAGTGAAAGTTAGCAATGGATCTTAATTTCCTCCGCTTATACAAGGATACAAGCTGTAAACATGTTGTAAGCCTGCTAACTCCATGGAGGAAAGAGGGATAAGCATTCTGGCAGACAGCACCGTTGGTTTGGCTCAGACCAAGAGCTGTTTGAAGGCTCATCGCTGAGAATGTCTGTTTCGGACATTTGGGTATGAATTATTTTTTGTTTGTGGGAAGGGGGAATGTTTTTAGAAGTAACTAAAAGACAAAAGCATTGATTCCTGGTGAGAGATTGGTTTTATGAGCCTGCTGTGTGTGCATGTGCGTACAAGTTTGGCAGAGAAGCAGCACTTGTTTATCAATTTTGAGAAGTTGAGTCATTGTCAGCAGCCAAGTAAGAAGTGCTGAATTGAAGAGATAAGGCTGGCAACAATGGTAATGGCCTACAAAGTACACTGTGAGAGCAGTTTTTAGTTACGCTACCATTGTGGCTCTTGGGATGTCAAGGTCATTCTGTGAGTGCACCACTTTGATCCAGACTTAAATATCTCAACTACAGAGTCCTGCAGGGATGATGCTTTTATGTCAGCCAATCTGGAAGTTAGCGTCACCCTTGTTCCCCCAACAAAAAGCCACTGGAATTTTTCCATCGTATTTTTGATTACTGCAGAAAAAAGGCTCTGTGGCAACTAAAAGTTTACACATTCACATACACAGCTTACACATTCTGTTCAGCGAGACAATCTTCACAATGGATATCACTTTTTTTGAAGCATAAATGCAAACACCGGAAGTTAAAAGCTATTGTTAAAAAAAGAACTATAACGAATACATCTACAAGTAGGAAACATTGAGTTAGAATAGTTTGCAAAAGTGCGAATATAAACGCAACAAGAGGAGACTCCATGTTCACAGTGAAATTAGCAACTGCCCTTTTTTAAGACACACAGGGTCTTATTGAGTGGAGTATTTACTGACTTATTTATGAATTTCCTTGAAATCTGGTGCAAGCTTTGATTTGTCCAAAACTTTGGTTTGTAAGAAAATGCCAGAAAAAAATAATGACATTCGCCTAAGCCTCAGCAACACTGTGTCAAGTCTTAATTAGCAAATGTTACAGCACTTGATAAAAATCAGCATGTTAGCATCATAAGTGTGAGCATGTTTGCAGGCTGATGTCAGCATTTAGCTCAAGCGCAGGCTCACAGAGTGTGAGGCTTGTGTGACCGTGGACTCCCTCTTATATTTGTAGAATCAAGATTAAAATGACCTAAAACTTTTTAGACTTTTATCATTATTTACAAATGTGACAGGACATGAGACACCTCATAAAACATGAAACTTCAGCCATTATTGTGCGCCTCAGTGATCGCCTCCTCCAGCGGGGACTCTGTAGCACTTGCCTGAGCCAAGAAAAGACTG
Organism: Chaetodon trifascialis; assembly: GCF_039877785.1. Lineage (NCBI taxonomy): Eukaryota > Metazoa > Chordata > Actinopteri > Chaetodontiformes > Chaetodontidae > Chaetodon > Chaetodon trifascialis. The sequence continues at coordinate 11,232,089 of NC_092056.1, forward strand.
TGTACCTCGCGCAGGGAGACAAACCATTCACAGCAGCTAGCTGGCTTGTTTTCGTAGTTAATGAGGCTTGAAGAGTTTTAGGAATGAGAAAAGTAGAGCACATTCTCACACCTCATGTTTGCTGTGAGAAATGGACACTGTTCTGCTTTCACACAAGGTCGTACTTTGCTTCAGATTTAATGAGACACGGTGTCTGCATATTTGGTTATTAAAATAAATGCTGTGGGCAGAAACATGACGCCAAGAGAAATTTAAAACATTTAATATTAATAAAGGGTGTTCCCCCATCTCTTGCTCAGTGCATGCTGAGCCTCCAGTCTGTACAACACTTGACAGAAAAGGAAAAGAGAGACGGATAAAACGATCGGATATTAGAATAGTGACATATTCCCACTTCTGGTGTGAAATTTGTTGTCTTCCTTTATAAAGCAAACTGCATTTACTAGTAGTTTCAGTTAAAGCAGTTTTCACAACATGTACTCTAGCCCAATAGAAGAGCATGGACAGAATAACACCCATAAAACAGAATGTAATTTAATACAACAGCCTAGAAATAATGCTCATTTTGTGAATTCCACAGTGCTGAATTATCATTGAAACAGGTGTTGACTCAAATCTTTGGTGGTTTTTGAGGCTGTATTTTGTGTCGTCATTATTGTCATTCAACTGCATTATATGGTCGATGTTCTTGTTATTATCTTGCTCGTGGAGGACAGAACAGCAACCATAACAGTAAACAATGGCCCCAGTAACCTAGCACAGCACTCTACTACCCTCAGACCATTACTCAGCCCCTCACTCTGGTCTGTTTCTTCTTCCCTTCTCAGTCAATTTGACAGATTCTGCCTCCATTTCCAGACTCAGGCTGAAAACCTGAAATCTCTTTCATCTGCACCTTGCCTCCCCACCTCCAGTCCTCCACACTACCACCTACCAGAAACCAGGGCTCATGGCCAAGCCCTGCTTGCTGCTTTTATTTGACTTTCCTTGGTTAATGTTGTATTATTTTACAGTGTTTATGGTACACTGATTAAAAAACAAAAGGTAAAACAGAAAACTGGCTTACTGCACGACAAAGCCCAGATACTGAGAGGTACAAAAGCCGGGATCAAAAGCAGGTTTGTTAAAGCCTATAACAGAGCAGTTTAAATCCCTATGTGGTGCAAGCGTTTCTGGAGGCCCAGCGAGAGGGCCGAGCTTCAACAGAAATCAAACGATAAATGTGAGGCTGACTGACTGACAAACCTGCAGTGTTATGGGTTCAAGATCTTACTGCGTTTCTCTGCTGAATACTTTGTTAAATCTCTGCACTGTGACCTTCCAAAACTGGGAATGAGCTATTAGCACCAGGAGATAGCATAACAACGGTTGTTAATTTGCAACAAGAATCCAATTATTGTTACTTCACCAAGAAATATACACATCACAGCACCCACAAATCAGCAGACACATTAACTTGCATAGATGTGGTAATTATAAATGCTGCAAATCTCTGTTGCAAAGGCATGTGTTAATGAGTAATACTTGCTAAGATTAGCCTGACCTTTGGGCAATTTAAATGTTTTTTGGTTGTTTAATCCCATTTGTTCATAGTTTAAGTTTACCAGTCCTAGGTTCAGAGACATAAAAATGTTGGCCCACAAAAATATGACAAACTCCCACAAGATCCGCTGAAACATTGTGGGTGTTGCTGAGCTGCAGTAACACTGAGCACGAAACATCCAGACAGCAAAGCTCTGCCAGTGTCCTCCACCCAGCATCCAGAGTGCACAGACCATCAATGTTTGAAGACTAATGTTATTGGCTTGTTAGGCTAAGGTTTGTGTTAGCATTACGAGTAATTATATTATTGCAAAATTGCTGTAATGAGAAAATCGTCTATTGGCTTCATCCAGTGTAGAATACCCTAAATCGCCAAATGAATTTAGCCAGAACTGATTATTGTCCAGAAATAATATAATACAAAATGATTTGATTACAATGATGGTTATGCTTGTGCAAATTGAATATTACAGACATGAATAAGAACTAATTGTAAAGGTGTACTGTTAAGTAAGATATCATTTCTTAATCAGCCAATTCAGTTGCAGTATTTTATGGAGATGATGGCCCCTCTCCACGCTTAAGTGTTGATTTCAAGAGCCATAATTTAGTTGACGAAGTACATGTTGAGTTTTTTTTTTTTCACATAAAACAAAGTAGCACACAGATACAAACATCAATTATTCATACTATTCATAACAATATATGACATTAATCTTCAGTCATGATGGAAAGTGTTGCTTTTATTGTCCTCATAAACCTGCACTAAATTGAGCGTCTGTCAAACAAAGAGCAAATGTCTGCACACTTCAATTTAGGTTGCTTTTATTTAACGACATTACACGGGGCACTGATCAGTCACCACGCCTGTGCAACAAGCCTCATTTCAAGTATCTTGCTGCGCTCAGATTCAGTGCATTAAAGATGCAGAGCCTGCAATGTAATTATTGCTCTTCAGTCACATTGCTTAGCATACAGTGTGCTCCTTTATGAGATAAAAATTGATGTTGAGCAGTGCCAAACACAAAGTTCAATGTACAGCATTATGTTTGTTGATCAGCAATTTCTAATGACTCACATGTAGGCTGCATTTAGATGCTCTCCGAAGGCCCCAGGATAAACACACAGTGCATACTGATGTTTTGACTACTGGTAATCCCTTTATTCAAAAAGTCCATGCGTTCAATGAAGAAGAATAACTAAACAATTAAAGGCGTGGCCTTTGCTGAGTGCTGTAACACCACTGCTTGTTTTCCCTAAAAGGGGAAACACATCGATTTTACACATCAAAGTCTGCTTAAAGGTACTAGTTGAGTCTGTGTCGGCTGGGTCTGATGACTAGAAGATTGAAAATGTGGGAGTGTGGAGATAGAAAGAAGTAAGCTTTGTAGGCTGTTCCTCTCTCTGCTTCAGGCTAGCAGCTCCAGGCTACATTAGTGGCTGCATAATACACCCACATCTCTGACTGAACCGTCAGCAGTGGGGTTGCATTGTGAGGTAATGTAAATGTACGTTTTAAAATCAAAAACCCATCTCTTCTGCATCTGATCAGAATCGATGGAGCAGAACTCGTTCTAATTTTTTAATCTATTGTGAGTTCGACAATATTATAGGAGTGCAGTGCATAATTGGAGTACTCTTTCAAGCTAAAGGAGCAAGATATTATATTTAATAATTTCTTCTAATGTTTGGGGGAGCAACTATAAAATTATGCAAGAAATTGTTTTTTGTAATACAATGCTTTGCTTTCATAATATAGTGCAATATGTTTTTTTCCCTTATGATGAATACAATAATTAAAGACAATACCATGACACCTCAACAGCACTGCTGCCAAGGGAGAAATGTACTGGCCCTGCATTTTAATGACACAGCATGAACCACTATCCTAAGAAAGTAGTTAGCGACTTAACCACTTTCAGATTTGGCTTTTTCCCAAAACTCGGGGGCAAAGCTATAGGTCCTCTTGTCTGCTCAGTTAATTATATTGACAAAAGCCACCTTTGCTGAGGGCAACTCTGTGTCTTCCAAGATCTGACAAAGACTTCAGTGTTGAGAGGCACTGGAGAAGTCAATTAGCAAGGCTCAGAAAATCAAAGTGATTTCCTCCCATGGATGATATTCACACCCGTTGAATAGCAAGGAGCAAATTGGCTGCACACACCATTACATTACTGTGACCCCGTGGATAAGCAGCTTTGTCTCAACCTGGCTGCTGGAGTGCCTCTCCCAATGAATGCTTCCATGCAGAGCTTTGTCAGACTAATCCATCCTGCAGAGTGTTTCCTGCGACTGAGGGAGGATACTGAGGTTCTCAGAAGAAAAAAACATGTGTAGGGTTCATTTCTGTCCTTAGCTTTTGTCCAGGCAAGAGGAGGACTGTATGCCATCGCTGGATACTATACACAGTTGTGGTCAATCACTCAAGGATGTTTGCTGGTCGTTGTATGAGAATATTGCAGCCCCAGCGTGCAGTCTGCTAGACTCTTTTTTTTTTTTACTATGCTCCTAATGTTTTCATTTGACTGACTACAAACAACACCAAGTTCACAGATGAGACCCATATTCAGATTTTTTTTTGCTGTACAGTATGCTGCAGGGTGAAAAAAGCCATTTCACCAGAACCTGACTATTTAACTCTAATTCTGTAGTTTAATTCTGTCTTCCCCCTCACTCTTGATTACTGTTCTGATTTAAAAAAATCTTTTTGTGCAGATGTTTCTGTACAAGAAGGAAATTTCTAGCTTTATTTCTCCACCGTACCATTTTCTGCATTATGCTGGAAATGAGCCATTGGCTTAACATACACACATGCTGCAGGCCCGGAAACACTTTGTGCTCGTCATCCTGTACCAACAAGTACTGAAAATTATTGCACGCCCCAGGAAGCTACTCAACCTAATACTACATCATATCCTAACATCTCCTGGAACCCCCTAAGTATAGGTAAATGCTAACTACCTTGTTGTATAGAGAGGACCTTCTGATAAAAGCCAAAATTCACCCTACATTCTACAATTTAAGTGTTAAGCACTTACACTGACTGCCAATTTTCATCACCGCTTTTCAACATAAGTGCTAATGTTTCCTGCAATATTTTCGCCCACAGATGGGCTGAGGGAAACCCATACACTGACTGACGCAGCTCCTTAGTTGTTACATTGCAAACTGACAGCTGTCATGGCTGATATTGTCCTACAGTTCCCTCTGCCTGGCTCACAGTTTTTATCTATGACTGTCATTCATTCAGCAGCCACTCACAAGTTCAGCAACTATGTAAACTTGCACAAACAGAGACCTACAGAAACTGATATCAGCGTTAGCTAACATGCTAACTGCTAACATCATAATAACTGATGCAATATGCAAGACACACATGTGTTTGGGAGCTGGCCCGCTTTGATTAAGCTAATTTCTTCCTTGAGGATTGATGTCTGTCCATCTTTAGTTTCAAATAGATTATATTAATAAAATACTGTTGTTGGGAAGCTTTTATTGGACTTCTATCTTCTATCTTAACTTCATCTGGTTCTCTGCTCAGCTCTCTCTCTCTGTGTGTGTGTGTGTGTGTGTGTGTGTGTGTGTGTGTGTGTGTGTGTGTGTGTGTGCGTGTGTGCCGCACCCTCGATGAAACGGAGGTGAGCATAGAAACTAGCACGTCTCTAAGTGGCAGCAAAATGCAGTAAAGGCTGAAATGAGTGCACATAAATTAGGCAAATAAAAAGAAGAAAATATTTTCTTCGCCTGAGGGGCAAAGGTAGAGGAAACACTGATTTGGGATATAGGCATATTTTAATACTGTCCAGTTCTGCATCCGTGAGGTCACAAACACACACTATGCCACTAACAGTACACATCAAATCATATTCCTATTATTATACACACATATATACATATATAGCTTCTCTGATGTATCTCATAATCTGGTTTCAAAACTCACATATTCAGAAGTAAATGTTAAACTAAAAATTATCCCTATCTCACGGTCACCGCATCCGGTCAATTTTAAACGAGGCGTGGAAACCAAAAGGGACACGGAACAGTGGGGATCTACGATGGAGGCATATCGCCACCTTTGCAGGAGAAGGGAGACATTTTTCATCTGTCTCAATAGACGGCATGATCTCAGCTGTAGCCTGAGCAAACTCAATATCCCGAGGACAGTTTTTTTTGTAAGTGAGTTTTCACAGTGTATATGTTTCAATATCTGACACAAAGTTTAATTTAATAAATATATTGAAAAGAAGAATTGCATTGCAGCAGGCCTGTGGATTTCCTCCTCAGTTTTGCTACAGTGGCTTGTGGAAAGGTATGCCTCTTATAGCCTCTCCTTGAAGCTCACCAGTGGGACAGAGTTAACAGTGTCCAGGCCATACAGAGCCATCCATCCTGAAGTACAAAAGTGACACGCGGCGGCAGCCTGCGCCAGATGATGGAGGCTGCCACCAACTCTCAGCTAAAGCACTGCTGGACAGACCCCATTCTTTCATTCCTCAGAGAATTGCAGTCTTCCTGACTTTCACTTAGGATAACACAGGGACATCAAAACAGAGGTTATATATTCATGAACAGGAACTGCGTGTACACATGGTTTTAGATTTCATTAGACATGGACATGCGCCTGTCACAGAGGTTTCAGCTTCATCAGTGGACTGTAGGGGTTAAATCAATGTGCGCCCTGTCCTCACCGGCATCCTGCCGAGCCCTGCGCGTAATTCAGTGTCACCTCTTGTGTAATGAGGGTCTTGTACCATCAGATGGTTACCAAGTCCTGCAGTGTCCTTTGTGTCCCCTACATTTGTTTTATGTCCTGTGTAATGTGTCCTGTATTAGGTACGTGTAAGGTTCACTGTCATGGTGCTAGTGTCATGGTTTCTTCCATTTTTCCCCACATTAAAGGGTTTTTTTATTGGGTAACATTTTAGCCTTGTCTGACACACACACACACACACACACACACACACACACACACACACACACATATATATATATATATATATATATATATATATATATACTGTATATATGTGTAGTGTGACCAGCAATGCACCAGGCAGGAAAGAGGAAGGCTGCTTGATAGTAAATATTAGGGGTGTGATGGTGGGTGTTTTCATTCCTGACTGTTAAGTACAGGATGTTCAGTTCAGTATGCAACTATCAGTTCAGTACGTCCTGTGACCCAAACAATTACTGTCAAAATAGTCTATTTATGTAAACTACTCACACACGGAACAGAAATTCTGGAGTGACAGTTTTACCCAGAAAGTTTTGGCTGTGCACCAGTTGTAGCGTGTTAGTCCAGCTCATGCAGAGCCCCTGCCATCTGAATGGCAACCACAAGTCTTTGTCCGGGAGGCAGACACTGTCTCTACATTTAAGAGTAGGCTTAAAACTTTCCTTTTTGATAAAGCTTATAGTTAGGGCTGGCTCAGGCTGGTCCTGGACCAGCCCCTAGTTATGCTGCTATAGGATTAGACTGTCGGGGGACATCCAAAGATACACCGAGCTCCTCCGTCCTTCTGTCCCTCTCCATCCGCACGCTCTCATGTCCTACCACGGCGTCTTACTAACTTAGCTCCTTCCCCGGAGTCTCTGTGCTTTGTCGTCTTGCAGGTTCCCATGGACAGTGGCTGAATCTGGATTGTGGATTTCAGCTGCGTCTCCTGCCTTGGCCCTGCCTGACATCCACTGCAACTGCTACTGCTGTTATCACATCCACTGTCACTGTTACTGTGACTGCATGTCTGTCTCTCTGTCTCTCTGTCTGTCTCTCTCTCTCTCTGACTGCATTTCTGTCTGTCTGTCTCTCTGTCTCTCTCTCTCTCTTGCTCTTCCTCTCTCACCCAACCGGTCGAGGCAGATGGCCGCCCACCCAGAGTCCGGTTCTGCTCGAGGTTTCTGCCTGTTAAAAGGAAGTTTTTCCTCGCCACTGTCGCCAAGCGCTTGCTCATGGGGGAATTGTTGGTTTCTTTGTAGATAAAAGAGCTTGGTCTGTACCAGCTCTATATGGAAAGTGTCCTGAGACAACTTCTGTTGTGATTTGGCGCTATACAAATAAAATTGAATTGAATTGAATTGAAATTGAAGTGTGAGACCAGAGCTGGAGGATCATCCTGTGATGTTTAGATCTGCAACATGGGAGCTATACAGTTTTCTGTAGTAGCTGGACATTCTGTGGAAACACTTCAAACATGCTCATTTACAATGGTGTCGCCCAAATATACGCATTACAGGAACAAGACAAAAACAGAGTAGAAGATGAGTGTTTAAGCTAAGATCTGGACCATGCCAAACTAATGCTATAGGAGTGTTTATTGCTGTGGGTGTGAGATAATATGGAGCCGTAGCGAATACAGGATGTGCTACAGCACAGTGCTCGAGTCCAGCTGTAATGTGCCATCACATTTGCATTTCAGTCAGTCTGTTGTGCCTGCCCTGTATAAAGGAGCGTAAGCTGCAGTTGTTCAGGAATTATCAACAGAATTATCTTGTAACATTTGTATTATTTATATTTGGCCTTTATTTTTTCTTTTTGACCATATGCCTTTGCTTAAATACTTAAATGTTACAGTAAAATATGGCCAATGAGCCACTGCTGAATGCTGAATAAATGACAAAATGTTTTTTTCTACAAAAAGTAAAAACTGAACTGTGAAGTTTCTGATCTTTGCGTAAAGATAAGATACCCAAGTAGCAGAACAAAGACAGATTACGACATTATTAAGTGCTTCTGTATTCTTTCAAAATAACATTTGAAAAAACAAGTTTCAACTGAAGTGCACACCGAAAGGAACTGCTACATACCTACAGTTTATCCTGAAAAATATGTTTTTTTTTCTCCTCACAGGCTCCCTCCAAGTACAGTAAATAGCTAATCTAAGTGCTTCATATGGGAACAACCGCCTCAGTCCATATGTACGAAATCAATATCTGATTTTATCTTACTAAACAAAGTACTATACAGATTGTTAAGCCCTTTGAGGCAAATTACATGAATATAAAACTGAGTGTATTTGACTGGAGATGTCACAGAGGAACATTCCTCATTTTTTTGGTGGTGCCCGGCAGTTCACCAAGGACCACCAGTCAGTTTAAAATGTGCACAATGTACATAAGACATATTCAGATCGTATGGCCAGCGTGCCATGAAATCTTTGGCCTCATCGCCTGAGGAGAAACATTTTCCATTTTGGACACTCCATTAGCTTTCCCACCCGGATCACCCTCACACCAAGATGTTGACTTTGCTCAAATAATATCTTTTGATGTAACAGGCACATTGCCGTGAAAGCGTATTGATGTTCCCAAGAGGAGTCTTGACTTTAATGACCCCTTTGCTTCTCTTTTCGCTCTGTTATTTTATCAACAAGACAGGACTAATAAATATGGCAACCACAATTAGTGGCAGCCTAATACTTTTCCCCTTGTTTATCTTAGAAATTAATTTGTATTAATTACATACCAAGATACTCTGCACATTGTTGGCTAATCAGTGCCAGACCTCACAGGACCTAATGAATTTAGCAAGATTACCTCTGCCAAATTAGTGTCCAGCTGACTACAGCAGCCAAACTTGTTCAACCTTAATGCCTAAACGTGGCCAAATCTTGCACTGTGTATCAAGTGTAACCTCTTTATTCAATTTATTCATAGTATAAATTAATAATGCTGGCTATTATATTATGCACAAAGGATAATGGGAATTACAAATCAGTCCACAAACTCAGTACTCAGTCTGGAGCGCAGTGTGTGCACGGGTTAATTGAACATGCTCAAGGTTTCATTCAAGTTTCTAGAAGCAAAACAGACAGAACATGTTACATAGAGGGTATTACGGATGATCTATCAAATTTGAAGTGAACATATCTTTCTTAAAAGGATTATAACAATTGTTATGACAAGGTGGGTAATTATAATTCCAGCTCATAACTTCAGAGCTGAACTGGGGCGAGTAAAGTTTAATGAGGACCTCTGAGATTGTGTTTTGATGTAACCACTTGATGTAAGCTATGAATGGTGGGCATTTTCAAATTTTTACTTGGTAAGTACTTCAATGAATGTCAAACATAAATAATACATGTGAGACTGAGTCGGTGATGTCTGGGGAAGTTCGTGGATCACCAGAGGTTTTATATAGTCAGAACATGTAGCACTCAGATGAAACTATAGGCTTGAATTTGATTAACCTCAGGATGAAAAAGTGTTTTGCTGTTAAGATCTGGCATCAATAAATGTCCATTCTGAAAGTCACGTTCCTTAAAAAACCAGCAGCAGTAAGGCGGCACGACCAGAGTCGTTCATAATGGAAGGTTTTCTAAAGAGGAACCCACCAGACATGCTATAATGAAAGGACAATCAACCAGTGTATGGAGTGACTCAAACTAACAAAACCTCCACAATTAAAGTGTTGTGGAAAATAGGCATATATTTACCTTGTCAGCCTGACACAAAAGCAATCAATCTTGTCAAGTTATTAGTAAAATATCCTGCTTCAGGGCTAATTATTGTTTTATTTATTTTGAAAGCAATTTTTCATCAGGCCTGTCTACACAGCATAATACACTTGGGCATCTACTGCACAGTTTATAGTTACATTTAGAGCGAGAGCTATTCGAAATGTAATAATTTTATTTTATGAACGGACCCACAATTACATCTATTCATCTCTTACAGATGCCTGAATTCAGATTTTCAAGACCTCATAATTGGAAACCTTGCTCCATTACTTAATTATATTGCACACCAATTTACATTTGGTTAATTTTAGTGCTTCATTAGTCCTTATATGAGGGACTCTTGGCTTTAAACAAACATGCCAATATTACCTTGCTTAATGCACCAAGAAGCAGTGCTCCCAACACTGAAGTTGCAAGGGTTTGTTGATTGGATATGAAGGATCAAAAGCATTTGACGATTCATCAACTGGATAAACAAAAGGTAGGCAACAATTACCTCTTCATGTGGAGAAAATGAGCTGAAATGGAAGGGAAACAGTTGTCCATTCGTCTACGAGACATTACTGTTGAGATAATAAGTTACAGCATGTTGGTTAAAGGATCATCTTTTCCTCTGTTGTTTTTAATGGGGTCGATTTGAACTGTGATTCATCACTCTCTAATTTCCCATCAAAGCTTTGTTTCTTCCTCTCTTCGTTTGAAAGAGGCCACGGCATCATGCACAGGACTGATGTGTTGACTATGATGAGTAAAATATTTTAGGTCCCATTTACTGCCTTTTCATGCATAAGAAATGTGCTTGGTGCTTATTCTTCAGATTCTTAACTTAGTATTCTGTGGTGCACAGACAACTTTAATGCACTAAACAATTAATGTAAAAACCATGGAGACATAATTTAATAATGAGCCCTGGAAGAGCTGTGTCAGTTGTTGCCGCTTGCCTCAATCTGACAGAAGAAAGATGGATTCTTTTATTTTCCATTAAAACCTAATATGACAAAATTTGTGATTTCTGAGGAATTCACCTTGAAATAAAGTGTTACGGATGAAGAATACATCTGTGAAATGCAATAGCTGGAGTCGTGTTTTTACCCTGTGTGGTTGCCGGCTTACACAGTCCACTAGGGGCTTGTGAATTTGTCGAGAGCACAGATTAGAGAGAATAGGGTGTTGTGTTCCAGTCAGTCTAGGTTTAAGTCGGGTATGAATAAGGGATCGTTGAAGTGAATGAGGGTCACTGCAAACTCTCAGCATTGAGCAGAGAAGCTCTACTGGGGCAGGATCAAAGAACTCAGTCAACCAAGGCTGCTGCTCAACCCAGACTTCAGTCAACCAACCACACACACTAATCTCTTGCCGAGGTCTCTACAGAAAGGCATCAACCAAACTGAATCTAATGAGCATCTACCATACAACAAAAACAAATGACTAATAGAGAGGCCTATACTGCAGATACAAATAAGTCAAACTCTGCCAATTAACCTCTTAAACTCCAACAGGGCCAACTGTAGTTTGAAAAGATGCTAAATATACCGCTGAATTGCAGGAATGTATAAAATGCTGAAAAAGAAATTCCAATTGATATAATGGTGTAGCCATGAACATTGGCATATTCTATTATTTCACTCAATGCAAGCTGAAATATTGTAGCTTCAAGCAAAGCACAGGAACAAAATGATAGAGGTATTAAATTGTTATGAAGTAGAGAGCTTTTTTCAATACCTCAAAGCTGTAAGGGGAAATTTAAGGTGAAAGTCTTATTTTAGCAGTTTAAGTACGTATTTCCCATCATTCACATCAATTTATTTGTGCAGGAAATTAAGATGAACAAACTTTATTGGGTGTGTTCTAGAATGAGGGTAATTTAGAATTTAGGCACTGACACTACAAAAATGACAAAATACTTTTCTGTGCATATGCACTCATTTATAATGAGGCACACTTGATAAGCCTCAGTCACACCAGCATTTAAAAAAATTTTAATGTTAGTGCCAAAATAAGCACATTTACTAATATGAGCCAAGTAAAACTGTGCAAGTCTACTGCCTTGAACTCAACTTTGTGAAATCTGAAACACACATTTTTATAATATACAATATAAATAGCAAACTGTCTTCACTGTGCTGACCTTTGAGGCAATGGGGAGCTGGACAGTAAAACAAAGGAATCGATCATAGCTTATTAGCTGTGTTGCACCATGAACTCTTATGTAACCCTCCTCCACCAGAGTACAAACTGCTCCACGAGAAAAAAACTCTGGAGTAAACTCTCTTTAATTCAGTGTCTAGTTAGTGATTGACCTACTCTAGCAAGCCCGCTGTTTTGCACAGCATTTGTGACTTACAAGCATGTTGTCTGTTCGCCAGTGTTAGCCATTAGCTCCCAGCTACAGTTGTTTGCCAACTAACCCTGTGAGCAGTGTATGGGTCTAGCACCACGAACCCAATAAATATGGAAGCATCACAAATACTTGCTGTTACCCCTTTTCTGCATCATACTACGACTCTGGATTTGTAATCAACATTTCCAGTGAAGTAAATGGTTCATGTGGGGAACAGATTGAGTTCTATCCATAGCAGTGTTTGAGACTGATGACAATGACTGATTGAACTGTCAGTAAAATAGAGACATTTCAAATATACAAGACCAGAAATCAAAGAGATGTTATAAAGGAAAAAAAAAAAAACACGACAGTTCCTGTGGTCACAAACTACTCTGTACAGCGGTTTCAATCTCACTCACCTGACTGAGCATGAGGCACCTTTTATCATGGTTCATCTACTGCAATTAATCTTTAACAGATGTGATGCAACTCTCTCTCCCCTATGCCTCTTTCACACATCCGGTGTCACTCACTCTTTTTCTCTGCCGCTGTCTCTCCAGTTTTATCTCTCACATGCATAAATATTGCAAATATTCATCTCATTTCTTGTCCTTAATTCAAGTTACCTCAGAGCACCTACTGGGTGACCGCAGACGTTAATGCTTTCAGAGACTAATAAAACAAACCTGTTGGGAGTGTAACCATACTGAGCCACAGAAATGCAGGGTTGCAAAGTTGGTTGTGAATTTCTTTCTCCATGCAGTGAATCAATTGGCCAAGACACTGCGAGGTGAGGGGAAAAAGATTCCTCGGCCAGATGATTGGACATTCAGAACACCCAAACCTTAATTTTAGTGTGCAACAGTCATTTATGGCTTCAGGACTGCTCGATAATGCATCAAAACCCACGGGCCTCCAGGGGAAGCAGTCAGTAATCAAAAAGTAAGTTAAGGTTTTCATAATAGGGCCCTATAAATAACTGGGGACAGAAATGAGGGCATGTAAAATTGATGAGGGATGATTCAAACCCCATGAGGTGGATGGAGCTGAACACAAGGGGAAGGAATGTGATGTTGAGCGGCCTGGCGACATGGGCATGTGCAGAAGATGGAATTGCATAAGTGATTTGTGTCACCACTGTTCCTATAAAACGGTACAGATATATGGACACTGTTCTAGAGGTGCCGTCTTTGAACTGGCGCTATCAGGAATTTATGGCATTTTACTGTACATTTCAAACAATCAAGCAACGCTTGCGTAACCTATGGCTACCAATTAAAAGTTTGACAAAAGTCGAGCTGAACCTGTTCCATCAGCTCCAGTGTATTACATCCTTTTCTCAGAGGAGCCTTACAACTGGTGGCTCTTGAGTGATCTGAAGGTCACATCCTTATTTTTTCATGGACTCTACAGTTCACAGTTTTCTTCTGTGTTCATTCCAGCTTAGTTCAAGTAAGCAAGAAAACAAGTCGAATCATGACTTTTAGAACTTGAAGAATAGGTTGAAATGAGAACCCAGAACAAAACTCCCACACATTCTTTCAGAAATGCAAAAGATGGTGTGCTTGAGCTTCTTTGCATTTTCTGTAGAATCCTGAGTTCTCCAGTGCACCAATCATTTACGGCACTATACTGTGAAAAAGCACTTTTCCCCAGAGCATAATAAGGTCTTTCAAAGCATAACCTTTAAATTAAATTCTTCAGCTCTAAATAGACTAAATCTTGTCTGAGTGGTAAAATGAGGATTCCACTGCAGGCATGTCCAAACTATTCCACAAAGGGCCGTGTGGCTGCAGGTTTTTCCTCCAACCAATCAAGAGGATGCAGTCTGACCAATCAGCTGTCTGACGGCTGAGATCAGCTGATGAAATGAGTCAAGTCTGTTGTGCTGCTGCTTGGTTGGAAAGAAAACCTTCAGCCACTCGGCCCTTTGTGGAATAGTTTGGACATGCCTGGCTTAAGGAAATCAATAGTGTCATATTGTCATACTTAGGTGGAAGGCAGTGGAAAAAATCAAATCAGAAGTAAACAAGCAATGGTCACACAACAGTTAAGAATTACTCTTAATATTAATACAGAGTGTTTTTTATTGCAACCTTTAGGGAGGGCACACTTTATATGAAGGTACACACAATAAACAATGACTAGCTGCTTATTAGCATGTATGTTAGTAGCACATTGGCTCTTTATTAATCATTATAAAGAGGAGAGTAACTAAGGGTTACGGTTAGGTTACCAAGATCCTAATGATAATAATGTATGTTTACCAAGATAAAAAGTGTTACCATGTTGTGTTTGGCCTGTGATCCTGATCCAAGTCCAAGTATTAATCTAATAAAGCAACCAAATACTTTTATTTAACTAAAAGTTGGTTGAATATATATCTGACACACTGATCACTGTAGGCTACTGAATCTGACACACCTTATTTTTATGAGCTACTTGATCCAAAAACTGGACGTCCATTTTCAAAAATATTACCTTTATAAGCTTAATTAATGACATTAGCTAATAGTTGATAAGGAGAGTATGACTCCTGAAAGTGACATGATCCAAGAAGAAGTATCACTCTGTTGGAGTTGTAGGAGCCACAGAAATACTCATTTTTCCAAACAATATTTTGCCCAGCACAGATACCGGCTGCAGACAGCACTTAACCAAACAAATGACAAGTTTAATTCTGGCCTGCCATCAAGTTATTCACAAAATGATGGTCAGCGTCGGCTAAAAACGAGAAGCTGCTAAAAACACTTTTTCAGGCTTAGATGGTCTCATAATTTCTTTTTCAGGGGAGTCCTGGCTACGTCCTGGAAATGCTGTCCTGCAGGCTGTGTTAAAGGACAGCAGCACTGCACCACCAGCAGGCTGATGTGGACAAAACAAAGCGGAATTAAGTCAAGAAATAATGGGAACCTCAACTATATTTTAGCCGATACCAATCCGTACAATCAGTCCAGGGCATCTCTGATACCCTTGCATCTGTAAGAGTGAGACCAAAGAATGATCATGTGCATCTAAATGTTTCTAATTTATTCAGAAGTCAATCCTTCTGACATACATAGTTCACAGTTTACTATATAAACGAATGAATGACGAAAAAACACTTCGGCTAATCATTCAAACTGCTCATGTTCACATTCATGTATTAATTTATTCTGGGACAGGATATGCTGTATTATCTAGATTCTTCACTCAAACATCGAAAGCCATCTCTTAGGAGCCTTTCAGTTTAAAAATATTAACGGTAAACTAATCTTGCCAATTAAAACAGTAACAATTGAATTCCTTTTCTACTGCAGTTCCAGGGACATGAAGGCATTGTCCTCAGATGACTGCCAACCTGACAGATGGATCATTAAATACTCAGCAGTGACAAATTTGAAAGGAACTAATCTTGATGGTTTTTGGCCAGGTGAAGCTGCCTTTCTGGTGCCGGCACACAGTTTTAAGTGTATATCATACTTGAAATCACATAAAGAGCGAAAAGAAAGGATTTTAGATATGCGGTTTGCCAAGGACCACAAAAAATGTCTACTCAAGATTCATTAGTGTCACGTGTTGAAGGATCTGCATTCCTTATCCCACTTGCACATAGATATTACTTTTGCAGAATTGCAGACGTCTGAGAGAAAAGGCTCATAGATCTTTCAGTTACAAAGGGTCACGACTGCAATTCACTGTTCTTTCTTTAAACAGTATGTGCGTCCATCCGGTGCTATTGACTGTCAAGGCAGACTTCTGGTTTACATGAAAAACGTTGAAATTGGCAGCAGATTCATTATGAGGAGGGAGACCGTCTCGACTACTAATACTGTGATGCACAGCACTGCGCATGAATCTTACACATTTTCTGACTGTGTCCAAGGTTTATTCATTTCAATTTATTGTATTCTTTATCTATTCCTTATTTATTACTCCTTGGCTACTCAATGACATATCTCTGCTGCTGTGGCACTGAAATGTCCTCATGGGGATAAATAAAGATCTGTCTGTCTGTCTGTCTGTCTGTCTGTCTGTCTGTCTGTCTGTCTGTCTGTAATATACACTGCCAAGCAGTGTAAGTGGCATGATGACACTGTAGCACCTTGATCTAATACTGCACCACCTGGAGTCCTATAAGTTGTGCAGTGCACTGACTTCACAGACAGGTATGCATTCAAGCACGGAGAATGGCGATAACATTTTTCACCACAAAGCCACATTAGCGCCATCTTGTCCCGTTGGTATGTGAGTAAATTCACAGTGGCTCCTTCAGGACAGGAAACACACAGAGCAATGCTCCATCAGTCAGTCAAAAAAGCATGCACTCTATGTCTGTGAGGATGGAACAGCAGCAATAATAGCTAGTTAGACAGACTAGATCTCATAAGGGAGCTGGTGTGAGGCAAATCCCCCCAAAATGTACTAAAGAAGAAGAAGAAGGTCATAATGCATGAAAAGGAGACATTTTACTCTCAAGTGTCAAAATCTATCTTCAAAACCAATTTGCCCATACAGAATCGTAATAAGAGTCAGAGTGATTATTAAGCATGGCATCAGTAGTCTGTGTCTGGAATATATTTACAACATCAAAAATGCAAATGAGCTGTTTACTCATGGTTTTACAAAGTGTTCCTGAGTCCATGCAGTAACATCCTTTATAAAATCATGTGCTCACTAAGTGGTGAACCTCTCTCCATCCTCGCTAATGAACAACTGAGCCTTTCCAGGATGCCCCTTTCATACCCAATCATGATACTGTCACCTGTTACCAGTGAACCTGTTTACCTGTGGAATGATCCAAACAGGTGTTTTTGGAGCATTCCACTTTCCCAGTCTTTCGTTGCTCCTGTCAGAACTTGTTTGAAACGTTTTGCTTTTGGAATCAAGGTTTTAATGCAAGTGTCCGGGCTACTAATTTATACTCTCATTCTCTGCATGTCAAACAGATAAAATCGATATAGCTTACCATCAAACTTTTTATGCCTAGAGACAAATGTAGTCCTTATAGTGTGGCTGCTCCTCTCCACCAAGTTCTCGAACTCCAGTTTGCTCTGCTGGTTGAGTTTGTCCTCCATCTCGGATGTGCAGCAGGTGTATCCCTGAGGACAGACACGCAGGTGCTCACCTGAGGGAGACAGAGACAGAGACCGCCATTTTTACACACATCACTGCCACAGGATTCGGTTTTTCAAAAGGCAGAGCTGAGTCTTTGATCAAAACTCTCCTGTGATTTTGGGACTCTCATCACTGAAGCTATCAAAGAGGGACAGACCATAACAAATGGGGAAGGATAATATTTGCCGGTAACCTGCTATCATGTGAAACAGAGAGCAACTTTGATACAGCAGTGCATACACCTCATGAAGGATTTTCTTTATATTACAGTCCAAAGCACTGCAGTAACTGCAACAGAGTCAGTTTTATGTACATCAAACGGATGGCAGTGCATTCAGAAACTATATTTCAGTTTCACTGACATATTATCGCCTGATAAGCAAACATTTTAGCAAACTGCATATTGACCCATCCACCAGACACCAAGCACCATTAGCATCTATATGGAGTCGAATTCCTGAAGTCCAGTTTTCACTCCCTTTTTTAGCTTTGACTTGACATTTTCAAATATTTGAATGTATCAAAACCTGCCGCAATATGATGGTGGCAGAGATGCACCTCACAAGCTGGATTTGTCAACTTCTGCATATGTCTAATGAGAAAATGAAGGTGCTGTTGATTTTACTAAACTGATTTTTTTCAATGTTTTGCACAGTACAAACAAAATTCCATCCATTATACCAGGATAGTGGCAGTATATGACCAGTATAGTACAGCAAACAGTCCCTTTAATAAACTGAAAAATAAATTTGTTATCTTGATAAACTGATGTTTTACAGAGCCTTTGGTTCTTTAAATGGGCAAAGGTGGTGTTGAAGCTTGAATTGAAAATGTGTAAAAGAAATGAAATGTGTGAAATGTTTTTGGTCAAAAAGCGTTTGTGTGTTTGGAAACAGGATTCATCCAAAGTGAGTTAAGTGTTTCAAAATCCCCTCGAGATCCAGTCTTTGAGACGGCGAGCGGTTGCACGTGAGGATGATTAAATCAGCTGGATTTACAGACGAGCTGAACATCTATTAGTTATTACAAAAGAGTGGGCATATCAGATGTTAAACTTGAGTCTGTGCTGGATTTGGGTGAGGGTATTAAATAATTTGTTAAATTTGCCAAAAGTTCACCAGAGTACATTTAGAAAGTGAGAAAATGTAAAACTATACTTTGGCTCCAAACTTCTTTTGGATAAACAACAATCAGTAAATTACCTCACACATGTGACAACCCTCTCAGTAAAAACCGAGGAGTTACCCTCACATCTGTGGATTATTCTTGGTGTGTAAACAGTGTGGGCGTGCAAGAGGACACGAATTGCATTAAGGAGTGAGGAAAGGAGATCCTGCAGTCTGATGAAATGAAAGATTCCGCTCTACAGCCGTAATGCGTAGCACTATCTGACAGAAACCAAGCTGAACCCGTCATGCATTTAACACAATCTCTTTCTCAGAACATAGCGATGGCAGCATCACCGGTGTGCTTTTTAGTATCAGGGACTGAGAGATTAGAGAGAACGATGGCTTGAGGCAGACACTGACAGATTCCTGAAATAGGGAGAGCGCTGAAGACCTTCGGCTGAGTCAACTACATCCAAACACCAGGATGGTTTTAGAAAAAGAGTGAGAAAATGTAAAGACTTCCATTAAACAGAGGATCTAATCAATGACTGAGCGGACTAAATTTTCAAGGATGCATGTGATAAAATGTTTAAGTCCAGAGGGACCAACTTTACACACCAACTGCACAAAAAGGCTCAAATCACTGCCAAAGTTACTTCTGTTACTATACTTCTCCTACTAGTTTACATCAAAACTGAAACATTTTTTTAATCTGCTGTTCATAACAATGCAAATACATACATGACAAACTTAATTCAGGGAAAATCTGATCTCAAACCACCTAATACTGCCCCAGGTGAAGAGAGGCCTGCGCACCGCGGCATAGCGCCCGACTATTTAAGCTGATATGAAATCTAATAAAACAGACAAATAACATCACCCACTTCACTGTAATTAACACTATTTATATTCAACAACTCTGACCAAACTGATTTGTATTAACAACGGAAGTTTAATTAAACAATAGATTTGCAGATCACTGTTTGTGTGTGTGTGTGTGTGTGTGTGTGTGTGTGTGTGTGTGTGTGTGTGTGTGTTTAATCCATCAATCTGTTATCATCTGTATTGCTTTGGTGGGAAATGCAAAAAGCCTATATTTGTGTGTGTTAACAAAAGCTGATGTAAATCTGTTAGCCCAAACTCACTCAGTTAATCCTCAAACAATTTTATATCTTAAATATATAACATGAAAGACGTAAACAAACAAAACAAAGTGAATCAATACAGGCCCGTACTTCCAGCGCTCAGTGTTGCCCCGCCAGTGAACAATGCCAATAAACAATAATCCCTCTTTCTTTATTCTCAACAATGATGCAACAATGCACCCGCCAAAATATAATAAATGTTTTTTTTTAATTGTTGCTCCTCCTGCAAAATGATTTTCTGATTTTAAAATGTTGTAAATACAAAACCTGGCACACAACAAAAAGCAACAGATGTGGCACCATCACCAGACCATTAACAACTAACAACTGGAAGAGATGCAAGAACAGTGAGCAAGCTTGCAGAATTAATCAAAGTCAGAGGAATGTGCAATTTACAAACCAGTTCTAACACACCCTGGCCCCCGCCCCCGTAAAAAAAAAACAAAAAAAACTTGCATCTGTGAGCTTGTGACTCAGCAGTAGGACAGAGACTTGAGGACTCAATCATGGACGACTTGTCAGTGAGAAGATGAGCTCCATGAACAATAAACAAACAGAGAAACAAACAAAAGATTGAGGTTGTGGTTGCTGTGAAAACACTGGAAGTACACTGGTCATAATGTGTAATTTCAACTGTTTGTCTTCCTGGGCAGCAACATCTGCGGGACTGGCAAAGCTGTTGCTCAAGAAGGCAGCAGTTGGGCTAATTCTTTGGGAAATAACTACCAGCCTACATCTCGTTACTGATACATGCGTATATAGAGATTTTAGAGGTGCCACATCTTTCTGCATACTTGCTCTATCATCTCTCCTCTGCTGCTCTGAGGCTGAGAGTCATCAGAGGGTTAAAAAAAAAGTCTGGCCAGCAGTCACATGAAAGATTTGAATTTTGTGAGGCTTTTTTCTAATTCTACCTATTAACATTTGAGAAAGAGAAAGATGAAATGGTTGTCGCTGCACCAGCGGCAGACTGGTGGGCAGAAAAGACTCAGATTGTGGGACTTTTTTTTGATGGATCCTACTGGCAGGCAGGGTGGTGTTCTGCATTCATATACAGTAAACTATAGAAGAAGGAGCTGTGCATGGATAATGAAACAAGGCGGATGCAGTATGTACTACGTGCTGGCACTCTCAAATGTGCTTAATCCTTAATCAGTCCACAGAGAGGCACCAGGCTACAGTAATGAGGTGCAACATCAACAGTTCAAGAGAAACCCATTGTCTCCAGAGGACTGCACAAGCCTCCTGGCCACAGAGACCAAACTCTGTAAAACAACAAAATAAGCTGAAATGCAACAGTCGATTTCTATTTGGCAAGTCTTTCAGGCTCCTTTGTTTCCCTGCTAAACAACAATGTTGTAATCTTTTAGCAATGCAACAGCATTCCTCAACCGTCACATGTTATTTCCACTAGATGCAACACTGTGTGATAATCTTCATTCCAAGCTGTGATCAGTTTAACACACGCCTGAAGAGAAAACAATATTATGCAGGGTACAATTCAGTTTTGCTTACATTGAGCTCTGAAACACAGGATCATTAAAGCATCGGTGCAGCACAGCATGGCCCATCTCATTTTGTTTTTGGAGGTTTACATAGAGAGGTCAAGGGATTATTGAAACTGACTGGCATCAGCAAATGTCAAAGACAGCACTTTATTTCAGCCTTGTGGACCATGATTCCCCGGATCAAACCTTGCAATATTTGAAACAAAGCCAAAGTAAGAGTTCGGCACAAGACTTAGTTTATTGTCATAATGATGGACAACTTTCTTGCTGCATTAGGAAGCCCTTCGACTCTCGAAAAAGTCCATTTCAGCTTGAAGTTTCCACTGATGCAATAAATCAATACAAGGCTGAACTGCCCTTAAGTGCAAATGACAGCTGAAAGGAAGTCCTGGTGCTTTTAGCTTTCATAGGCTGTGCATCACTCTTTTCATCTTTCAGTCTCGTTTTTGTATAAACACATAATTTGACATATCCAGCTACTTTCACCACTTTGGAAACGGCGATGCTGCTGTTACATAAAATGCAAAAGGAGTCTTTGAGCAGCAGGCAGGAGGCTGAGCTGCATGTTTATGATGTTGTGACTTTGTCATATGTTATTCCTTCTCTCCTTTTCTCACTTTTTCCTTTTTTTTATTTTTTTTGCTGGTCGCTTTCCATAACACAGATACCAAAACAAACAGCAGAATATAAATAGCAGTGATACCAAAATAATACAGGACAAAAGTATGCAACATAAAACTTTCCTGCACAGTGTTAATACATTGTGAGCTCTCTTTCTAAAGAACAAAACAAACACAAACGCCCACCTCAGTGAACTTACGGGAATAATCGTCACCAAATCTAGATGGGATTTTGGCTCGCTAGACCATATCTGTCCTGTTCTAGTCGGCTGCTTTGCACCCAAGATGGAATTTGAAACCAAGCTGTCAATACACTGCACGCTTGCGAGATCACAGTTGTGCTCAGACTCTGTCAGGCTGAGTTAGACTTGTAAGACTCAATACCAACACAGCCAACAAAATGAAGACATAACGGCAGACACAACAGAAAGCCAGGGATGCCTGTGAGTCATGGTGTTACGATATAAACACATTTATAGAGCTGCATAAAAACAAAAGTGAATGCATTAATGATTGGTCAAAAGCCTAAAAGACCCTTAAACAATAAAGCACTTTAAATAAATTATGAAATAACAGGAATCAATGCATCTATGTAATAGCCAACAGTTCAGCAGTTCACACCTTTCAAAGCAGTGATACAATATTAATGTAAATATATCTCTTTATATTGAGCAGTTCCACTTTGTAGCTCCTTTATGCGGCAGATTGTTGCAAAACAATCAAATAAATATAAAGAAATAGAAATGTGAAGGATTTACACTAAAATGCCCTCCTTCCCATTGTAATATACTGTATACACTTCCCAGCTGTAATATAAAAACTTCCCACTTTATATGAAGGTACACATATTCACCATTAACTAGCTGCTTACTGTGCATTTAGGAACATATCGGTTCTTTATTAATCATTATAAAGCACCTTTCCATCCCTCTTTCTGAATCACCACATTCTACAACTGCCAGGCTATTCATTAAGAGTTTTCCCTCAACAACCTCCTTATAACTGCTTATTGATATTAAGTGAGGAAGCTGTCATACATGGACTACAATCCCAAACCCTGACTAATCCGAATCCCAAGAATAATCATTAATAAATGCTTTGCAATGACTAATAAAGAGCCAATATGCTACCAATATGCATGCTAATAAACCACTAACTGTGCACCTTGATATAAAGTGTGGCTGAAAACATTATGTTTATATTCAAGATGTTAAATTTGGAATCTCATTTGCTGGGAACAGGACATCACAGTAGACTCAAAACAATCTGTTTGAATGCTCCTGTGCCAATTAATAAAGCCTTGCTGTTACCGTGCGCTTAGATAAACAATAGCATCAGAGATGGATTTTGACAAATCAGAGCTGTTAGCAAGTGGAGTGCCGAGGGGAGAAAACAGAACACTGGTTTTGTTGCTAACATTACCATTACTGTCTGCAGGTGAAGAGGGGCAAGTTGGGAGCACTCCCAGAGCAAGTCCATGGCGTCTGTTAAAATGCTCTGCCAAGTCAGTGCTGCAACCAGCTCTCACCAGTGCTGAAACTTTTGCACATTTATTAAAAAAAAAAAAAAAAGCCATAGTGGGTCTGCACTTTTGAATTACACCCAGTTGGTAATGTGTTCTGTCTGTCAGCTTTTGGACAAAACAACAGGCAAGAAGATGAAAAGCTTGTCTTTACAAAGTGAGCAGCTGAGAAACACATACTGTATGTACAATAAGCCTCAGAAGAGCAAACATAAGAAAGAAGATACAGGTCTCATCAGGTTCTTCACGTAGAGAAAGCCTGCTTTCATTTAGATGTAAAACAACAAAGCTGTACTGTATCTTAAGCATTAGGTCTGGCACATCCACCCACATCCACATCCATGATTCATTATATGCCTAACCTGATCACAAATTCATGGATCAGCACATGCAAAGACAGACCAGCATATACACATACATAATACATTATTTACTCACAGGTTTATCTATGACTTATGAGCAAATAACGATGCAATCACTGTGAGAAAAAGCTTGGATAAAGGTCCTCACCATTTTTTCTTAACCCAGTAAGGCTTGCTAATATACCGATCTGTCCTTTGCAGCTGCCTGGAGCGCAGATGTCAGAAGGCACTGCTGCACATCTTTCCCTTCCAGAACGAGCTGATCAGAGATTTAAATGTATGTAATTACAGAAGGCAAGATAATTAAGGACAAATGCTAATCTTCTTTGGGGATTTTACAGTGAAATGTTCTGGCATTAGCTCAAATGTTTCCTAATCAAAGAGGAAGTGAGGCATAAGAAATATTGTTCGTCTCACAAATGCAATCACACATTTGCTGTTGTGTTCAGTGCGCAGATGTGTCTGGCTCCTCTGGATCACTATTTTCAGGAGTCGCAAAAACATGACTGGAGCGTAGCATTATAATTAGGGGAAATTGCTGACTATAGTCTCAGAGCATGCTCACATAGGCTGGTGCCAAGCTGATGAAGGACTGAAGAAGAGATGGCAAGAGGATGCCGGTTTGACACATGCCATCAGCCACACAGGCACAGATCCAGAGTTCTCCAAAACACTAAAAAGATGACTTGAAGGTTATTATGTGTGACATGAATGTTTAACTAAGCAGACATTCTGATTTGCTAAATAACACAAAGTCAGGAGTATATAGGTCATGGGGAGGAAGTGGATGGACCTGGAGGTATGATAAAGCAGAGATTAAAGAAGACCTAACATTACTTGGTATGATTGACTCCACACTTGTATTTGGCCTCAGTTCCCTGTGGCTTCACATCCCCTGATGTCAAAGAAGCATGTTCTCCGCTTGTTTGGGGTTTCTTACCCAGGCATATGCTGCAATCATGTGAACGATGGCAGGAAGTTCTTATTCTTCATCTCTAATAGCAGTTCATTAAAAATGGCAGCAGAACCTACACTCGTAAAGCAGCCATGTGATGGTAAAGCTCAACAATTGAAGCCGATGCCCCGCTGGCATGCAAAAGATTGGAGTGGCCTCAGATGCACTAAAGGGGAAGACTGCCAGCGAGGTTTTCTCTGCCTGTACGCTTCCTTGTGCACCCTTTTACTTTCTTGATTCTAAATGCACAAGACAGGGGAACCCTTTCTCCCAACAAATACAAAGACTGTGCTTTCACACCAACAACATTTTATTTCATTAGAGAAAACAAACTCCAGACAGCCACATAAGTAGCCCCTTTAATAATGTTGTTGTAAGGTTTTTGACATGAGCATAAAGGGGCAACTAGTGCCGTCAACAAGTATTCTGAATTCATTCAATTGTGAAAATTAATATTTGACCATGGGAAAAAAAAAAAAAAAAAAGCAGCTGATGCTACGTGGGCCCGGGCTGCTGCACTGAATACAACACATGATGGACAAGAGTCACACAACCAGAGTTTCGGTTTTCCAGTTTACCGGGACAATCTGCTGAAGTCTGAAATACTTCATTCTTTCCGGTCATAGTGTCAGGTGGACATAATTCCCAAGTTGAAGTTGAAAATATTCTGGCTCTACATGCTGTTTTCCCCCACTGCTTCTCTGATGTCCTCCCACTCTCTCTCGCACCTCTCCCAATTTGGTGAATTAAGAGTTCATTACAGCCAAACCAGAGTTGATGGTGATTGTTGGAACAGTGAAAGATGAACCAAAAAGATTCTGGTGAGTTTTATTTTGTTTCAGTCGAGTTTGACTGCTGTGTGCTTTACCAAGATGAAATTATGAAGTTGATGTGCAAACGCCCGGAGGCATTACATTGCTACCTGTTTTGTGGCTGTGGGTTACAGTGTTGTCAAACAATACTGAACCAATTTCAAAAATTGTCTCCATTAGTCACTTGGACACAAAACCACAGGAAAAAAGGGTCCATAATCAGATAATGAATGACTGGAAGCTCTCCTGTTTGTCTGGGACATTGCAATTTGTGCATATTTCACTGAAATTATAAATGTATGTATGTCATTTTATGATGTTATGTTAAAACTTTGCTCTGTATACAAAGTCTCTGGTGTCACAATTTCCACAACGAGCTATACATGTATTAGTGGTTGGACAAAACAAGCATCGTGAAGTTGACACGATGGGTAAATGTGATGGCATCAATCACAATCGTTCAACCGATCAATGGAGAGAACGATCAGCAGATTGATCCATAATGACAATAATCATGAGCTGCAGCTCAAAACAGCTCAATAGCTCTAAACATTATGTTTTTGGATGCTGCCCAAGACACTCCATGTCCCCAAGAAAAAGGTGCCCACTTCAAAAATATCTTAAAAACTTTTCATGCATTAAGTGTCAGTACACCGTCCCAAACACCAGATTTAGTTTCATGGCTGTAAACCTGAGATTTCAAAGACATTGGAACTGCACTGCGCCACTGGCGCATCTCCTCCTCCTTCTCATCTCAGTCCCACCCAGCGGTGCAACTCAGAAAGAGGGAGGGGAGAAGGCGTGGAGTGGGTTTGACACAGCCGAGTCAAATCCTCACCAATCACAGCAGCTCCTGGCCCCACCTTTAACAACACCGCTGGCGAGACACATGGCGAGTTTCAAGGATGACTGAGCCCCCGTACAGGAAAGTGTCCGACGCCCAAACTTCTCCCAGGAGGAGACTGACGTCACTCATGTCTAAATATGAGATCCTTTGATGGTAAATCCTCGACCTCCTCCTCCTCCTCCTCCTCCTCCTCCTCCTCCTCATCCTCCTCAAAGCAATGATGTACTCCATCTTTGCAGATAATCTTAAGCATTTGTATTTGGAATGAAATGACGTGGGTAATAGTGGACAACGATCATCACTTGCGTTTTTTCCATGTGTCTGTCTCTTGAGCGCTCTGAGATAGATGCAGTATATATGCTCTGTAGGATGCCACAGCTGTTTCTGGTCGGCACAGCGACGTTAATTGATTAGTTTGCATCCCTGTTTCACCTGTGTACATTCGGTCAGGCTGAGTGACCATTACGCGTGCCGAACGCGCTTTCGATGTGGTCAGATGAGATACGGATCAAAATATATAAATTTAGGTCTGACTGTATGTGCTGACTCGGATAGCTGCATTGAATCGTGGCTGTTCCTAATTATTGATCGCAGTGAAATGCCAGACACTGTGGAAACCTGACTGTGAGGTATTGGTGACGTGAGCGCACGACTCCGCCGGTTTACGTAAATCCACAGAGTTGACCAGGTCTGGGGTGGCGAGCTTTCAGCGCACTTTTGCGCCGCCGGCGCAGACCAAAATGGACGAAAATCCAAATGCACTGGCTCATTATGCCGACACCTCCCCCTACTGCACCACAACGCCCATCCTGGCGCACCTCTGTACGCCTCGGTCTACCAAAATACCAAGTGCGCCGTGCGCCTGCGCTGCACGAAAATACCACTGCACCGGGTGCACAGCCTGCACTGCACCGGCGACGGAGTCGAAAATAGAGCCCGTTATGTTCACAAATTCACACACATTCAGTATATGTTTTAAGAAATGTTTGAGTTAACTCATTTTAGCATTTCTGTTATACTATGTTTCAGCAGTCACAGAAAGATAGCAAGACAGAGTTTGATTCTTTTTCTTTTCACACAGTAACACAAGAGAAAGCTAGTATACGTAATGCAGAGTATAAGGTTCAGATGAGCACTCAAGGAGAGCTCTCTGAAATGTTTTGCTTTACTGTAAAAAAAAACGGTCTGCCAAAGAAAAATCTCATGCATTATTATTTACTGCAAAATAGCAGGGGCTGGGAGGAATGAATGGCATGCTGGTATGTTTCCGAAACTTGGGCCATAATTCTGCTTCTACTATAGAAAGAAAGAAAGAAAGCAGAGGCGGCAAATAAGAAAGGGAAGACAGTGAAAGGAAATATGCCTTTTCAAAGACTCAAAACGGCTCAATTCAGATCAAATGCACTTTTAAAACTTTAAATAAGTAGATAGTGGACACATTTTGTACACAGGGACGTGCAGCCCTAGCTTGTGTTTGCTCATTAATTGTTCTGCTTGGTCATCTGCTAAATGGCTGCCAGCAGGTGGGTCTGTATATTGTGCTGTTGTGCTGCAAGGTGTGAGACCTCAATAGTCACGGAGCACCGAGTTGAACTCCGATTGGTTTCAGTCACTTGCCAACTGAAGATAAGGCTTCAAAGGAAAAGCAGAGGAAAAGGCTTCAAAGCGGAAGTTAAGGAGATCCTAAGGCTTCCACTGCAACGTGGTAGATCAAGTTAAGTGAAGATTTAATGCAATAATCAAAATAAAAAGTAAAGGGTGTAAACCCATCTCACTCGGCATACTGCTGCAGTATTCTTCTTTGTCAACAGTTCAGCTTAAACTTTTCTCTGGAAAATGTCCTATTGGCTCATTTCATATGAATCTATTAAAAAATAACAACCAAATACAAATAAAAGTGGTTTCGTTCAGTAAAGTAACAACCACCATAGGGTCATGAATGAAATGGTGCAGCAGCCCACAGCAAGGAGTGAGACAGCTGCGGACGAAGCTGCAGCAGATAAAAACTGCAGGAAATGAGATGATGATAATAGATAGAAAAAAAACCATACGTACTGTTGGATGACTGTCTGATTTTCCTGAACCAAAAATCAATCTAGAGTTAAAGAAACATAAACATGGACAGCAGGACACTGTCTGATGTGAGACTGGTGATAATGATCATAGTTCTCAGGTGCTTATCTTAGTGACATAAATACATATTATTCACAATAGAGTGATCAATCATCCACGCAAATTCATGTAACTTGGAAACCTGTGTATCACTGTAATGTATGTCAGGGATTCCACTTTTTGACATGCTTTTGAGAATATATCTGTCCAGAAATCTGTTGAAATATGGAGAAAATATACTCCAAATGCTCCATTATAATACAGGTTTTGAAGGAACTTAATAAAAAGGTATTGAGTGCATTTTTGGCAACAGTTATCACTTTGATGTGTTTGATTCTAGTGAATAATCTCCGATGAGAAACAAGCTGGCTTCATGCTGAGACTTTTTTTGCAGAGGAGCACAGAGGACTGATAGAGCTCCATCATATGGCGCGACGACGATCACCTGAAGCTCAATATCAGCAGAATCGATGAGCTTGTGGTGACTACAGTGCTTCAAATATGGATGTTGCTGCAAAGACGCTACAAATTGTAAAACATGGAAGCTTCACACACATCTTTAACCAAGCAGCAAAGTAGATTACAATTAGCACAGTTTCGAGGTGGACACCATTTGGTTGGATGCTGACCGATTCAGCATCCAACCAAATGGTGGTCACAGTTTACATTTCTCTTCCCGAGTTAAGGCGTTGAATAATGGCCAGAAAAGTGTTTTTGACCTTTAACCTTTTGGATATAGTCATCATGTCATCATCATCGCAGGGCACAAACACACAACCATTCACACTCACACTCGCACCTAGGGGCAATTTAGAGTGTGGGAGGAAGCCGGAGTACCCGGGGAGAACCCACGCATGCACGGGAAGAACATGCAAACTTCACACAGAAAGGCCCGACCCAGGAATCGAACCGGCGACCTTCTTGCTGTGAGGCACGCGCACTACCTGCTGCGTAGTCCACCCTATGAGATGTTCATGTGAAACAAGATACATTGTAAATTCTAATATATATCTGAATATTGTGAAAATGAATATCTGATTAAAAGAAGACGTGAACAAAAGCAGCATCGCTGCAGCAGATGCACTGAATGCACTGCATGATGGACAGGAGTCACAAAACCTACAAAAATCTGTTGAAGCTCAAAATATTTAAATCTCCGGTCATAATGTGTGAGATAGATGTGAAAATATTCTGGCTTTAAACGCTGTTTTTGCAACAGTGAAAGACAAACAAGGTTTTCTCATGTTTCTGTCACGTCTGAATGAAGTGTATTTCACGATGATAAAATGAATGTTTCTTTGAAGCCAGCAGCCATTTCTGGTTAAGTAAACCAGATCTTACTGTCTAACAAAAAAGGTCTTTCTCTGCAGGCATCCGTTCCA
Source organism: Chaetodon trifascialis (assembly GCF_039877785.1). Lineage (NCBI taxonomy): Eukaryota > Metazoa > Chordata > Actinopteri > Chaetodontiformes > Chaetodontidae > Chaetodon > Chaetodon trifascialis. The sequence goes on from NC_092056.1 coordinate 11,261,881, forward strand.
TAATGTTGACAGACAGAGCAACAATCACAGTGGCACAGTGACCTTTGACCACCAAAATCTGATCACTTCATAGGATACATCATTCATGAGAACGGTACATACATACGGTGCTCAGACATAAAACTTCAACTTTTCAATTACATTTTGTCCAGTTTTTATAGAGGGATAGATTTCTTGTCTGGACTGTGCTGTTATGATCTTCTCCAATAACCACAAGTCGCATCGTCTTCTTTCATAAAACCCCATTAAATCCTCTTGTTTGGTTTGCATTCTGCTGACAAAGGACCAACTGGAGACTGATATAGACATGTGGAGCTGATGGTGCCACATATCTCTTGCCAGGTCAGTACTAAGTTTTCTTACTGAAATTCCTCGTATACAGTGTCATGTGTTACCACTTTTCAGAACAACTACAAGCACTTGGACAAAAAAGTCCTGCAAACTAGTTCTAATCAAGTACAACTCAGTCCCTAAATGTGTTCAGGTCTATTGTGCCGCTGCACTGATGCACGACAGCCAAACGCATAAATCAGCTGCTGGATTGTTTGGAGATAAACGCTTTAAGATACGGTTAAGTTCCAGTTCAAAAACACCGCTAAAGCTCAAGCCAAGAGCTGACTGAAAAGGGTCCATCATCAAAAGATACATCGAGCAGTTTGACTGCTTCATAATCTTCTGCTTGGGAGATTAAAATGGGAAGGAGAATTTTTTCAATTTCATCCCCTCAACTACAAACATATGTTGCAGGGAAATGTGAAAGCTCCAGAATATATTAGGCCAGCTGCGGGAAAAGAGTGGGTTCAATGCCCATGGACGGTCTGATGCCAGACAGTGTGATTAACTCCCAAAAGGATTCATTAGTCTACCTGGCCAAAGGGCAAACTGCATATGGACCATGCCATCTGGTACATCCCTTGACCACTCTTGCCAGCATTTATAAAGGGAGGACATTCTCGCCAGAGCTTCATGCCAAAAAAAAAGCCAACAGATCACAAAGTCAAGAGAAAAAAATTCACCCATGCTGAAAATTCATAAAAAGGTGTAGCGATGCAGTAAATGTAATTAATTTCTGCAGAGTGGAGCAGCATCTATTGTACTCCGAGCTGGTGAGTCTTATTCCAAGTTTGTAAGAGCCTGAAAGAGCCAAGTGTAGTGTATATGGTAAGTGTTATATAATTATGTAATTTTCACTTTGATTAAAATCAGGATTTGTTTTAATCTGATTCCACAATATCTTAGATTGCTGCTTGTTAGTGGGGTCCTCACACCATAGCAGAGCCAAGCTCAATAACAGGAAAGCATCTTGAATGAATCACATTTATTATCATTGATCTACCACCAGTCCAGCTCCAGTCTCATTGAGAACTGCCTCTGGAATATTGCCTCCTCTCTGCTCTTATGGTCCAGGCTGCTGCAGAGCACCACTGTGCTCAGAGACTCATTGCCTTAAATTGAGGGTGCAGGCCTGCAGAAGCAGGTCCATACTCTTGGCATTTCAATTCAACAATTGAGTTTACTTGAGTCAGGTCTACGATAGCTATAGTTCAGTTTTGCTAAAAGTCAGTTCCCAGTTTTTAGCATTGATTCTGTTCAAAATATAGACATTCAGTATAGATTTATATCCTAGTGGTAAACTGCTATCCAATTAACACGCTAGATATTCTACAACAGGGAAACCAAGTAACAAACTGTGAACAAAGAATTGTTCTACAGCATTTTATATTCAAACCCACACTCGTTTACTTTGTTTGCTGCTGGTCTACAGCCATACATCTGTGGTATGGATGATGTGATGTATATGTGTGTGTGTGTGTGTGTGTGTGTGTGTGTGTGTGTGTGTGTGTGTGTGTGTTTGAGTTGGGCCAAGGTGGCAACATCACAAATCAATGACTTATCTGTGGAAATAGTGGATTTTTGTAAAAAAAAAAAAAAAAAAATTATCAGTGTGAGCACTTTAATTTAATTCATTTGGACTAACTTAAACACACATCCCTGTTTGGCTATTTTATCCATTAGCAATCACTGAACTGATTTTACAGAAAGCTATATAATAATAAAACAGTATATCAATATTGTGAAATACAATTACATATATTTTGATTGAGGATTTTACCCATATCACCATCCCTAATGTCATGTGTGTTGTATTGTATTATATTTTGTTCCTGGTCACATTTCACGCCTTCCATTTTTTTCTTACAAGCTCTTTCTTACTATAGTAAGTACAGCTTTATCTATATGGCTAACTTTTTAAAACACACAATTACAAAGTGCTTGACACACACAAAATATAAAAATGAATAACAAATGAGGTAAAAAATAAAATACAATATAAAACAGCACGGTGAGACAGACCAGACAACAAAACCAAAAAAAAAAAAAAGCCCAGAGTGGAGATCTATTAAAAGGTTTGTTTATAAAAATTTGTTTTAAAAGGCTGCTTGAAACAGTCTCAAGATTGAGCAAATCTGATATCTGAGGCAGACTGATTCCAGAGGGCTGGGGTTAAAACAGAAAAGGCATGATCACATTTTGTTCTGCAGTAGGAGAGGGGGATGGATAAAAGGCTGAGATTCAAGGATTGGAGTGTTATAGGAAGCAAATTAAGGGGTTTATTATTAATTCATATAAGGGAATTAATCCAAAGGAAAATTATAGTTAGTAGCTTTTTGGGGTTTATGTGTTGGTATTGTCTATTGAAGAACAGCACTCTCTGTGGTTAAGGTCATTTAAGGTGCTGAAGTCTATGGCAAAAGAGCCCAAGTTAAAGACCAGAACTGGACTTATGTGACAAGGAGATGAGGGTCAAAGTCAAGAATTTCTCTAAAAGACAGTCCTGGTCTTTGTCTTCTCACTTTCTCTCTCCTCTCTAAACGGTTCAGCCAAGTTCAGCACACTGGACAGTAAAAGCTAAAAGGCTGGCTGAGCCTCGGCTTCCTGTGAAAGGTTGACATCTCTATCTTTGAGATCTATTGACTCAGGCATAGCTTAGGCCCCTCACACATCTGGGCCATGACTGCCCTTTTTTATGTGGGCTGCAACACCTTTAAAGGGCCTTTTATTCATCTGACATGGCCTAGATTAGAGGGCAAAAGGGGGCTTAATCACACTTGCATAGAGAATTAAAGGTTGTTGAATGATGGACCACTGTATGAATACCCTGTAATGTTATATGAAAGGGAGAAAACAGCTATGAGTAGAATATGGGAAAATCAGCACCTCCTGTTTTCAGATGATACAGCATGTTCTGTTTAAAGGTTAACTTTTAAAATCAGCACGATGAATACATCCTGGATGTATTTGGACAAGTGAGTCACATTTAAAATGCAAAGCAAAAGTAGGCGACCGACTGTCAGACGATTCTCTGGACACTTCTTACTTTCTATGATGAAGTGCATCACATCACCTCTTGCAATCCAAATTGAGTTCAGGAATGACAAATACTGACCGATAGACAGACTTCCTCATTCATGACAAGTGGGAAATTCAGATGTGTGGTTGACACAGCATGGCACCTTTGGAAACTAGATCTTATGTTGAGGTACTAAATGTAATACCCAAGGAAGCGTGCTGCTTCTTCTGAAGAACGTGTAGTATTCCAGCAGGCGGACTTTTGGGGAAAAATATAAATTTTTAATAAAAAAATTGGGAACATTGCCATGAATAGTGTTAAAAAGTGTGAGGAAGTGAAGTGAAACTAAGACAGGCTTCAAGAGTAAACAGTGTATTTATTGATTCAACCATTAGTCGACTGTCAGAACATTATTTGACAGCTATTTTGATAATCAATTAATGGACTCCATCAGAAATGCCGAACCCGCTGGTTTCGCTTTAATCTTGACATAAGTAGGTTGGATTGTAGAAAAAAACAGGATGCTTCCTAAATGAAAACACGATCATTACTGCTGCCTGCGTGATATTCAGTCAAAACCTTAAACAGGCTGCCTTCTGTAGCCTGCTCAGCCTGGCAAGATGATTAACAATAATGAATTGTAACGCGGAAAAAACAGAAGAAATAATGAATGATTATGAGTTTTTACAAGCAAGTTTGCACAAGCTTTTCTAAGGTATGATTACTTGTCAACAGAAATCCACGAACTGGAAGTAAACCCAATTACTGTGTTAAATCACATCTGTCTGGATGTTGAAGTGGGAAAAATGCATCAAGCTCGATTGATCTTACCGCTGCTCTGCCATCTGGATCCCCTCTCCATCACCCAAATCACCCACTTTCAACTATTTCCTCTGGGGCTTGAGACCCAAATTGAATATGTCCAAAGAAGATGACACAGATAATTCCCACAATCGCTCCAACCATATGTTACCACACTTGGAGACTGCTAAAACATTTTCTAACTTTCAAATAACTTCCAGAGTTGGAAGATAGAGTGACAGTAATGGATAGATAAATATATGGCTCACAGTGTGGCGTGAAGCAGCGAGGTGAGAACGCCATGAATAAAATCAGTTTCTCCAAGTTCATAATTTTATGGCACGCTTGCCAATCGGATGTCAACTCTGCCCTCCTTTCCATCTGATGCTTGAAACATAACAGCAGCACAGGTGGAAACAAATGCACTCTGTATATGACAAGGTGCAGACTGTTTTGTTTACAATTATGAACTCTGGCTTCGATCAGCGTGAACCGACAGCACGGCAGGTAGATATTAAGAAGATTGATTTTTTTAAAGCGTTAATTACAGTACGTTCAGGATGTATTTAATCAAAGAGATATTTTTACTGTGCGCATTCGTATTACAAAGGAGACATGCAGGTGTTTTGTTTGGGTTGAAATTCCGGTTCACAAAAATAGTTAGATTTTTTTTTCCTCTAGTTTCCTCTTAACATCTTTTGCTGAATTTCCCCAAAGATGATAAGTGCTGGAGGCATTCCATTTCACACAATGACAGAATTGCACAAGCCAGCTTCTGTCCTGAAAAACCAGATGGGCTTAATACAAAGCTGTTACTGAGCTGGAAATATGAAATGGAAATATCTCAAATTGCAGGTATGATTCAAAGATGTGAGAAAACATGGGAACACCACACTATTGACATGCACAATGTGTAGAAAATGGTATTCTTCCAACAGAATAACCAGAGGAGTGGACATCAGTTTGCAGGGAATTCAGCAGAAGTGAGCTTCAAACACTGAGCACTGACAGCACAACACTTCATCCAATACGTTTGATTTGTTTATTTGATTTTCCATATCAATAAGTGCCAAGTCGGATGTATTGGACATTTCAGAAAAATCTGTTTCTCAGTCACGACTTGGATATTGACGTGAATGCTATTTTCAAGTCAGAAGAGGACTAATACTCCAATATGACAGAAATGCAGAAATTCACCTTCAACTTTTGAGTCAACCCCAAAGTTTCGCTGTTCACACCAACAATGTTCTTAACTAAAGTAGTACTTTTTTGGATTGTCTTTTTAATACATATTAAATCTACCATGACTCCAGCAAGTATCCTAAATACACAGTATCGACCTGGAAGTCTCTGGGCCCTAAATCACATCCCATCCAGTGACTATCAGGATTTACATTAATTGTAATTCAACAACTTCAGATACGCTTTGAAATCTGATGAGCACCTGCTGGAGCGACTCCCTTTGCTGGTCGTGTTAGAGATGTTGAGCTTTTAATAAACCCCAGTTTTCCTCCCATCTGACACCTTAATTGTGCACCTTCACAAATTTTAACTCCATTTTATATGCATTAATGCTTTAGTGAGCATTTCTGCAGCACCCTGACTCTCCACCTAGTATCTGAGACCAATGTGCGTGCGAATGGGTTGGAGACTCCTGCGGTAAATGTCAAAGGCAAGCTGCCGTACAAGTCAAGCACTTCAGCAGAGCTCATGGCTGCTTGCTCCAGTCATGCATGCGCTCTATTCAAGCAGACCTACAATATAATGTATAGCTTCATGCCTCTGTCATGTGTAATACCTGTGACCAAATTTCCAAACAAAATTCACACCAGAGTCTGGGGTGAACCCTGTATGTGGAAATAAGAACATAACAGCATATGAATGTACAAATCTCAGCCCTGAGAGGAGGCGTTACATACAGGCTTGTGAGGTGTTTTCTATATTACAGGAATCATACAGATCATGAGCATGGCAGTCATATCATATTGTCAAATTTAGGGTGAAGGAAAAATATATTTTATGAGTACTGTGCCAGCCAGAAAACTGGTTTCTGAGGTATTTAATGATTAACATAACACACTTTTCCTTGATTAAAGCTTCATTTAAACATGAAGTGAATGAGGTACTAGAATCATACAATGAATAGAAATTAAAAAAAAAAAAAAAACATCTGAATCATGTATTAAATAAAATGAAAATAATGTCATCACTTGAAATTACTGACCCTGCTTATTCAACAAGTGGTCAAATTGATTAAGCATAATTCAGAATGTTTTTCTGGAGGACATAAATTAGATGAGACCAACTATAAAAGGCTCTCACTTCCCCCTTCCATTCCTGTGTGAACGAAACGACTGGAGTCTGCAAATTGCTTTGTCAAGTGGAGAAATAAAGATCACAATTAAAAGTCAGAGGACTTTATTTAACATTTAACAGCATGAGCATGTCTGCATGGTGAAAGGTGAGTCATATGCACAGTGGCTTCAAGGTAATAAAAATGTGGTGGATCATTGTAATCTAGCAGAGAGGGATAGAAAAAGAGGAACTGTGGGTGAAATGATGAAGAGAACTCAAACATCCAGCATGTCATCAAAGTAGGCGACACTTTTAACTGTGCTGCAACTGTCGTATGGAAACTATGGAAACTAGTGCCGGCAAAAAATGAACACTCAAATCTCATCTTCAACTGACTGAGTTTCAATGAGTTCTTTAAGCAGTGGGTTTACACTGTACTTCCAGGAAGTAGCCACAGCCTTGCACTCTGACTGTCATTCACAAAAGCCGTCACTTTCTCCCATATATGGAACTTTTCTAAATGTTCTAACTTTTCTAAATTTTCTAAATTAGCATATTAACTGCCAAAATTTAAGTAAGTACAACCTCAAACAGTCTGACAAATGTAGTTTGTTAGAGCTAACAAAACCATCTCCAAATCATGCCCTATTACATCTGAACACACTGGACCACTGAAAGGTCCAGCTGGTGTGTGATACACTGCATGACTGACGGTGCTTGTTTTTGGCTCGGCTTTTTCAACATGGCGGCCGGGTCACAAAGTTTCTCATACTACACCCAAACAGAACACTAAACTATGCTTCTGAAAACATTTTATAATGTATAGCTACTTGAAGAATAAAAATAAAAATGATTTCATATACTATCAGCTTCACGTGGCCTGGAACCTAATATTTCTGATTGAGAATGACTCAATACCATCACTTCCTGTTCGCGAGCCCTGCAGTCTTGTGCTGCAAAAGATGCACACTGAAAATATGAATGAAAATCATGACAGGCTGCATCGCAAGCTGTAATCACAATTGCTCATGGTATGTATGGCGCAGTTAAATTTGGCCAGCAGGGAGCCAGTGTCCCAGGTTCAAGCGAACTGGTCTGATCATATTCTCCAGGGCAATTAATCGCTGACGTCCCCAAAATGAGCAGGTCAAAAATCTAGCTCTCTCTTGCCTACAAGATGTTTGGTAAAAAATACTGCACCACTGTATCTGGTCTCAATTTTCCATCAAAGTTCATCAGGCTTGCTAAATATTAGAGGCTAGGAGGGAAGAGGAGGAGACATACGGTGGGGTTAAAGCCTTGCACTCATGCTCTGGATTCATCATGCTAACTGGTGCATGACTCAGTCCTAAACACAGCAGCTGGTGGTCTGAAGAGCCCGAGGTAGAGCCCCAGGGTGTGAGATGACCAGCCCACTCATTTACCGGCAGCTTACACAGGGGACAGGAAACAGCGGGGTTCTGGGAGCAAGAGATGAGGCTGGCTTCTTTTCAGATTCTAGCACCCTCCAGGAGCCAAAGAACAAGGATGTGCCAAGAATCATCACAATGGCAGATGTTTCGTTTGACACGTGAAGAAATTCCAGGCTCCAAAAGATGCAAACAATGGACATAAGCTCGTCAGCTCATCGATCTCAACAAGCCTTTCCAAAACGTTTGCACCTCCTCTCTAACAGAGTTAATGAGACTGAATACGTATTCTCTCTCAAGCCACATCAACAATCTCAGAACGACAACACTTCAAACTGGTCCTCTTCTGACATTAAGGTTGTATGAGCGTGTCACAGTCATGACACCGAGGCTCCCTGGGGATGCACTATGTGGCCGCATTCAAGTCAGCGGTGATAGCCTAGATATCTTTTCGTGCAAGACTGCTCTATGCTCTCATCAGCGACAAGGAAAGGTGATTTAAATGATCTGTTGGTTCACCCCCGCTGTACTTCTTTAGTTCCAGATGAATTCTGATGTCATTCTGTACCACTTTGCAGGTCGCATGTCCAACATGCTTCATTACAAGCCAATTTTATCAAAAAACACAATATGCAGCGCCGTCATACATGCAGAACACACCCAGTTATCCAGAGCTACAGTGCTAAAAGCCTCGGTCATAAAATGGGGGACAATTTGTTTAAGCAAACTGAATTTTTAGAAGATAAAGACGCATTTTTAATATCTCAACTGCAAAACCTCTTTTGAATTATCTCTCATATTGTGTTGTCAAAGTTTTAATGCACCTTTTACCATTTTTGCAGGAATCAATCATCATAAAATCCATTAACATTAGTACACCTTTGGCTCTCACAGATCACCGGGTAAAAAGGAACACAGGACCTAAACTGAAGTAAAAAGGAAATGAGGCAGCACAGGGTTAAGGAGCATAGGGCAGACCCCTGACACATATGGGAGTGTCATTATATCCCAGAAGGCATTTCACTGCAAAGCCTATTATTTAATGTTATAATTAAGCCCCGAAAACGTGACCCCGGGTGAAGATCAGCCCTCTACATTTTTGCATTAACATAAAAATAATAAAGATCTCCAATTAGTCTCTCCACCTCAAAGCTGCAAACCAGATCACACTAAACTGGGTCATGAACTCATGTAATCGGTATAAATTTCCTAATTTAGAACTGGAACATGCTTTCCTTGCATGTCTTGTTCAACTACAGCTCTTTGAAAACACAATTAGCAACAAATCTGTACACTTTGAGGACTGTGCTTTTCTATTGTCTTGCTACTTGGTGAGCCATTATCATCTATTCACTTAAGAGAGGCAGCCACGCAGCTGGAACTCTCTTGTTAAGCCTACTGCGGCGCTGCTGACATGAAATTACTGAACCTGAACACCAGTTTACTGATTGCACAATTTACACAAATACTGCACTATGCTGCCACAGAATATTAGGCTGAAACGGTTGTCCTGTTGCCGTATTTGAAAACGTTGTGGTGATCAAGTGCATATGACTCACAGCTCATTTATTAGAGATGAGAGAAACAGAAGCAACACACAGCTTTGCACAGGCAGCTTACAGAGAGCACAAAGCCTTTCTTTTCTTTATCGCTGAATCTCCTGAACTGAACCCTCGCAGAACCTTTGCTATTGCGGGGCAAAAGATAGCACAAATCACCCACACATCATCAGAAGCAAAAGGGTCTCACTCTTGTCACTGAGTATCTTATATGCACACTGTGTGCTGATTAGGATCCATTTTTCCAGCTCTGAAAATAGTGTGTATGAATTGTATAAATACTGATCCTGTTTCCTATTTATACACAATAAATCAGAAACACCAGCTTTAGCCCATTTTCAGGAATGCATTCAAATCTAGAGCCGCAGCACATATGCAACAGTTCTATGAATCCTGGATGACCAGCAGAGACGGTATGCAGTAAGCAAATTTCTACCGTCTCAGTCAAGAGGAATGAAACACAATGCTCCGGTCAGCCGTAAGTTCATTTCACTTTCTAGGTGGAATGATGCACAGATTGGAGAGAATATGACATTGCTTTTGCACTTTGGGTAATGGACTTCAAGGTAATGTCATAGATTTTTATTAGGTCTGGAGGACAGAATTAATTGATTTTCTCTGGAAAAAAATAAATTAACTGTTATTCCAATGAAATGCAGACTGGGACCATAATCTATAGAGAGTACAATAAATTGACTAATTTACTTTCTAAAAAAAAAAGTTTATATAGTGTTAAAGGATAAAAGCAATCATAATTGAAACAATAAAAAGACCCCAACCAACAATGAATTGATGCCACACGCATCGTCTGCATAGACAAAGTCTGATGGAGCTTTTTCCTCTGTGCCATAGAGCTGCATTTTTAGCCAACCAACCTTTAAATAAGGCATCAATGAGTAACACCTTTGCTTCATTCAAATACAGTGCTGATGATGTAAAGACTCACAGGGGCAACAAATCACTGAAAATGGGCCCCAACATATCCAATTTTTGCCTCTGTTTGAATAAAGTTTGCAGAAAATAACAACTAGAGTACCCAGCTGGATTAAGGAAATGTTTTTAAAATGAAAGTATATATTTGTGAGCTGTTTTTAATGATTTACATTGACAGCTACAGATATGCTGCGATGCTCAGAAAGGTCTTTGCAAAGGAGTTCTTGACAATAACAAAATTATAGAATATCACCAGCTTTACTATTCACTGCTCTTTAAAGATGCCCCATGTGACCTCACACAGAGCTTCACCTCCTTTTTCAATTTTTGCTATTTTTATTTATCCCAAGTTGGTAAAAAAAAAAAAAAGAGCGTTAATAGTGTAACTAACCACATATTGAATTTCCTGCTTCAGGAATTCAGTGGCACAAGTGTTGCTAAATTTGGAGTCCTGAAAGACGTTCACAGGCCTTAAAGGTAGCCATTGATGTACTGCTGTGGCTTTGTTTGAACTAATGTTGGAGCATGTACACTATTGATTTTGATACATCAAAAGCACCCCGCGGTTTCACTTCATTGAAACCACCACGGAGGTCTTTCAGGGATAGAAACTGTCTATGTTTCTTCCATACAATAACAGTGTCATTGTCAAGCCTGTAAAGCCAATGCCACCGTCACTGTCAGCAGCTGTTGACAGCATCTGATGTTTCCATGACAATTTTGGCACACCATGTTTATCTGCGCTTAATGCTTGTTTACTTCAAAGTCTCCGAGGGGCGGCTTATTTAGCAAATCACCTCAGCCATGTGTACTTGTCTGTGTCTGAAAAACAAAAATAAAAAGTCCCCAGTGTGAAATATATTTGCATCCTTGACACCTCGATATGGCATGGGTTTTCCCAAAGCACTGTGTGCCTCACATCTCTCTAAGCCTTATCATTGGTGTCAAGCTTGGGACTTCTATTCAGAGACGAGCCTCCAGAGGCAAAAAAGCTCTGTGGGCGAAACGAAAGACCGTAGCAAACACAACAGAGGGCCTTGGTTCTCGAACATACATTGTGGATAACGGCAGGAAAACCACAAACACCTTCTTGGCTAGAGGGTAAAAATAGATGAAGTGATTAGCGCTGTCTGTGTAGTAAACAGTATGTTTTATATGGCTTTAGGTCAATCCTGAGGGTCTTCCCAACATAGACATCAGTAGGAGGACTGCCTTTTAATCACTCATAACAACCCACTATTCCCATATGTCAACAATGATGTGACAATGTCGCCCCCGCCTCCCTCAACAGCATTCCTGCATCACCCTCACCCACAGACAGAAAAATCCCAGGGGAAACACATTTCTGGCGGAGGAATACCACATGTGGTTCTTCCTTCTGATGCCTCCCTGTGGCAGTTTTTCTTTCTTTAATGTATTAACGAGATGAATGCCTCCTCTCTTTTTGCAGAAACGAGTAGGAAAGGCAGCATGTAGCGATAGAGATCATTAATCCCTTAAACTCGGATGGATAACATCCCACCTGACTCCCTCCTTGCATCCCAGAGCTTCTCTCACCTCGAATCATCACTTCAACACATGGTTAGGCAAGAATGCTCTCCATGCCTGTATGCTCTCTTTTACTGCCTAAACTTGTTTATTTCCCGGCTTGTTCTCTGTGATCTCTCTTCTAATCCCTAAACATACAATCACATCCATCCTTTTCACTTGTTATTATTTTCTAGTTCCTCTCAAGTCTTGAGAGGGTAGAGATCCTTAATCCCACCCTCCATTACTGATTTAGGCCAGCAGTTGATTGAAAACTGGAAAAAGTGCTACAGCAGTCTCCTACACTAGCCAGAGGCTTTTCACGCTACTCAGAAAACACCACACAGAGTGCTAAGGAAGGCTTCCGTATCCATATGCATTTCAGGCATGAATGCCTGCAGAGGGTGGACACATTCTTCAGGTCAGGACAACTGTCAAATATTCACATTCACCAAATCTGACAAAAGGGGGGAAAGTACAGCTGGAGGATTCACAATGAAACTCATTTGAGTGTGTCGTGCGCACAATCTGTCTCGCCTGATGAAAAACAAAATGCTTTTTTCAATTTCTACCACAATAGGGATGCAAAGCACGGGAAAGACTGGGAAAGAGAGGCTAAAGGAGGGAAAGAGACCCCCCCCCCAGCCTCCATCACACACACACACACACGCACGCACGCACGCACGCACGCACGCACGCACGCACGCACGCACGCACGCACGCACGCACGCACACACACACACACACACACAGCATAATCTTCCTCACATCTCATTAACTGTTCTCTCTGAAGATGCATACAGGCTGGCTAGAGACTTATTTCCAGTTTGGCAGAGCCAAGAGCATCTTAATGGGCTTTGGAAAAAATGCCCCGCAGAATTTTTATATGGATATTTGCTAGGCAAGGGCTTTTAGAGTGGTATTCCCACACTTTCACTAAAGGTCTCATGTCATTCCATTATTTAGTGATTAGACATCTGGCTGCGAACACATTTAAAATTACCCCCAGATTTATTTTGCATACATGCCCTACATGTACGCTAAATTAAAAATAGACCAGTGCAACAAACAGGCTGTTGATTACATACTTTTGTGACAATATGCAGAAATGTGACACCGGAAGATTAACCACTGAGCGTCACCACGTTTTCTGTGCTATACATTATGTCATTTAAAATTCCTGACAGAAACGATGAGGCAGACAGTCTGTACAGTATACTGCTGAATAGCCTCAAAGATGAAATGTGGATTCTTATAATGGGATGTTAAGGGTACATGACAATAATAGTTTGTACTTACACCTTTAATTATGAGTAAATTGTATCATCTCCTTGAATCATTCGCAGTTTAATCCAATTAAATCTGTGTCTATCACAGAGCAACATGGGCTTAACCCTGGTTAAAAATACATGTCAGTACAAGATTTCGTTGTTTTTGAGTACATCTTTGGCAGCCTCATGAGAATCTTACATTTAGATGTTAATATGAGTTGTAAGATTGTGTATATTAAAAGCTACATTGATGTCAGTGTGGAGAAAGCTGCAGTGTTGTTAATATCAACTGTGCTGTACACAGAAGGTTCACAAGGGTCCTAATGTTCATTTAAGTACAAACAGTAACGATTTCTGGTATCTGGGTTGTGTTTAAGGGAATTGGGGAACCGCGTGCCTCTCACAGCCTGCGAACAGCCAAGTGCAGATCACAGTGATAAACAGAGAGTTGCAGCATCAGGAATTCCCATGAGGAAAAAATTATGCTGGATTGTGTAACAGCTAATAACTGTTCTGTTAAGAGAAATCAAATAATGTTCTTTAACGTTGCTACAGATGAACCCCAAAGGTAATTGCTATTCTCGGGAAGGGAAATATAAGACTCAGGCGCTGCATTCGTAGGAACTGCAGCATCAAGTGATTTTGTTTCAAAGCCGTAGCAAAGAGCAGAGTCCACCCATGAGAATCCCGAGTCTGTGTAAGTAGATGTTGATATTAACAGCAAAGCCTCTGTGTGAGAGCTCTCTGGCAGGGCCTGACTGAAGCCGTTGTGTTTGTGAACAAAGGGCTGACAATCAAGCAGCATTGTGTGTGTGTGTGTGACACTATAACTAACGTCTGACACGTGCACACAGGGGCGATCCTCGCGGGCAGGCTGTATTGTTGGCTGACGGCTGTGTGACACACCAGGCAGGCGATGGTACACTGGTGACAACAGAGCGGAGGAATCACAAGCGAAACCTGGTGCAGCTTAATGAAGCTGTCCACGAGGCGGTTTCAGACATTTTTTCACACTCAGTAGTGTGTTTGGGCACCAGCACTCCATCCTACCCACCTGCTCTTCGCGAAGAATACTGGCACTCTTCCGAGAGACCTCATACTGTATGAAAAGTACTCTCAAGCCATGAAGATATTCCGTACTGGCCCCTACCTCCCACTACTCTTGCACTGTCAGCCAGCTCAAGCATTCAAGAGTCCTTAGGCAAGAAAGAAAAAGTAGCACATTTTAATCAATGAAGTGGGTAGTATGGTCGACCTCTGTCCGAGTCAGCTGTCAATTAAATTATGTCTGCATCAGAGCCAAACAGTTATTTCAATCCCAGAATAAAGCTACGTATGATGATAATTTGCCAAGCACTGTATGACAGAAGTGAAGTGCTGCTGAGCGTGCATTCTCCTCATGGCGAAACCACACACAGAAATCTGGAGTCTCGGATGCAGCAGGAGAGCGTGCACCAAATGCTTTCTACCAGCATAATATTCATAATTGTGAGGGGTTATTATTAACCCACCCACCTGTCTTAAAAATAAATAAAGAAAAAAAATCCAAATATTGGGTCATTACATGTTGAGAGGCAAGCACATAAAAAATATCTTCCCACAACAACTTTATGGATTTAGATAAAACAAACAGCAAAAGCCACAAAGAAATGGCCGAGCCTTGTGTAATCCTTGAAACATCAATTCGGGATTTCTGCTCTGATGGTTTCACAGGGTCTTTGTGTTCTGGGTAAGTTTTATGACTCTGAAGCCCGTGAGACTCATTCAGACACTGCTGTAACGTTTCAATAATGGATGGCCTGCAGAATTTTGATAGCAGCCGTGTGAATGTCCCCATTCAAAAGGATCTGACAGAAATGCAAAGAGACCACAAATAATAATAAAAAAAAAACGTATTTCTTTATGTTTAGAAAAATAATTCAACTTATTTAATTCAAATTGGATTACATTTAGGTTTCATTAACATGAAAGTATGGATTCAATAATGAGCCTATTGTATTCATATATGCAAAAATGACCATCTGTATAAATATGTTGGTGTTTGTCACCACTTAAATAATGTAGCTCAGCTCGTCAATGGCACAGAGCTGTCAAGAATAATTAGCTTATGCAAATGGAAGCTTGCAAACTGAGGTAGCCACCTCTGCAGTAAGTATTAAACCTGTGTGCTTTGCATCTATGTAGAGGAATAGCAGTAGCATGACATAGCAAATGATGGAGGGATGAGTGCTAACGCTGCTCACACAGCTTACCACACATTTCTATTAGCATAGCTAATTAGGCATAATTGAGCGCTTTCTACTATCCCATCTCCTGAGGCCTATATCTAACTTCTGTTGTATTTATGCAAAGGTTATTCGGAGACAACAAAATCCAATTACACATAGTACACAGGCTGTACATGACTCGTAATTAGGATTTAACCACCGCTCCATAAAACATCTTGATCTATAATGTGGCCGACAGACCTCTGTCTTTGTCTTTAACTTGCTCAAGTTCCACGTGGGCGAGGGACGTTACATGAGATAGAAGAATAAATAGCTGAACCTCTACATAATCAAAGTGTGTTCAAATAATTCATAAAATGTTATTTGTCTGAACTTGTGTTGAAGTAAATGGAACCTGTCCATTACCACGGGGAGGTGGACGCCAACAATAACTTTGTTCAAATGCTGGAAAACAACATGATTATCACTCTTCTATGAACTGCTAAATGGAAAAAAGAGCTGCACAAGAGAAGTCCAAGATGCTGTCTCAGAATACAATAAAATCAAATAGGACTGAATAAATGTTCCAAACCAGACAACTGAAAATTGTGAAATGAACCATGTTTCAATATTAGAAATGTAGTGCAAAGGTCTGACTGAATCAGCAGACTTGTCCTTCTTTGCACACAAGAAATTCTGCAATACTCAAAACATGTTTTGGGCTAAAGTTCAAATACTTGGATCCGCTGTACAAAGCTGTATTCAATCACTTTACAACACTGATGACAAAACGGAAAGGGGGGGGGCGGCGACATCAGAAGCCACCGTGTCTGTCGTGCTTCCAGTGCTCTGTCAGAAGCAACTAATGAAATGAAAATAATAGAGCAGCAGCACTGAATTACTGCCTTTAAAAGCATATCATGTAAGTGTTTAAGAAAAAAAGACTCTGCACATTAAGTATTCCAACCACAGTGTCTGGATCGAGCAGTCTGCTCAAAATATCTCATTTTCAGAAGCTGGTAAACTAAATGTTGCTACTGGAGCCGAGCAAGTGTGGAAACAAAGTTTTTCTTTTTGTTTTCACACAGTTCACCGCAGCCTGCCGCCGGTTTTTCTAGTGAACTCTGTCTTTTCTGAACATAAGAATAGTCAGATTTTTGTCCACATCATTTGACACATTTGGAAAAAGGTCTGACGGGTCAATCAGGGCGCTAAGCTTTCCACACAGAATGACAACAATTCAATGAAACTGGTCTGAGGTGTATTCATAATGCAAGGATCCCTCACACATGCAGATGCAGAATTACACACATTCAATCAATTCCAAAACTATCAAAGTCCCATCCAGCCAAAACCCTGTTAAAAGCACATAAGGCGGCTCTATGATCATTACTGCCTGACACTGCCAATTACCAATACAGTATCTCTATTTTGTCTGTAAGAGGCAATAGAGGGATTAACTTCAGGCCTCTCTGCTTCCCCTCTTCCCTCTCATGAAGCAGACTATGTTTACTGACTAATCTCCTTTCCTGCTTTGACCATAAATGTGATTACCACCACACAAGAGATAATAAAACCCCCTATCTCTGCTGTACCAAAGAGCATGAATTAAAACCTAAGCTTTAGCCTTGAGGAATATCGAAAAGAAAGGGGGGGAAAAACACGGCAAAAGGAGTGTTTCGTGCTGAGTGCATACAGCCCCCTACTGGTAAACAGCGTTCACTATTAGTCAAATACAACACAGCAAGCTCCATGATCTTCTGTTGAATGCGAGCAACAGGTACGCACCCACTTTCCAAACACACCCTGTTGTGCCACTGTTGCAAAGTCCTTCACTGTCTCCATTTAAGCAGCTCCGTTTAGAAAGGATCTCAAATTTGAGTGACTGTGAGTAAGAGGCATACGTAGGTCCCTCATCTGGTTCTCTGGCTCTCATGGTGCTGCTGGCACAGTAAACGGGCAATCTGTCAATTTGTAACCTGTGGGTGAAGCCACCTCTTTGAGGAGAGGAACGCTTCTCTTTTAAGGTCAAAAAGAGGTGAAAGGCAACATGTGGGCTTTCAGGAATGCGGATGAAGTTTGTGTGCTCCTCAATATGGCCTCTAAAATGTAAAATCGAACACTTTAAACTAGACTAGGATTTTCACTTGAAAGACATTTTAAAGAGCAATGTGACTGTTGTTGCTGCACAGGTGGAGCATTTCAGTTGTTTTAAATCCACTCTGTCATTCTAATGAATGACATGCAGCCTGCTATGATTCATCACTAAACAATGTGTAAATGGGGATCATGCTGACCTTTACATGGCGGAGAAAAATCAGACCTATAGTTCCATTCTGCTGCATCATTTATCTGAGGACTTACAGCACAATGAGCCCAACGCACACACACCGACTGCACACACGTTAGAATAAAAACAAATGCTTAGTAAAGTCTATGTCATGGTGCAAAAACAGACTCATACTTTTGATATTGCACAGCTCGACTCTACTTGGATGCTCTTAATATGACTGGATGTTAGTAAGAGGGCGAATTAAAGGCTCAGAGCTTGAAGGGAGATCACATAGTTCGGGCTGCGTGTGGCGATCACCATCAAATTGTTTAATTTGTGGGGGGAAACGAGACATGGCACGTGGTGGTGAGCTTGTGCGGGTGGGAGGAGGGTGCGAGGCGCAGTGATGATCGGTCAATTTCGCCTACCTGATATTTCCTGATGAGGTACATTGACGAGGCTGAATCCTTTTACGTTATAAGCTTGCCTAACCTCGCTACAGCTCCGCGCTTTGCTTTCACCACCGGATGACAGGGACAGCAGCACCGACAGAGTACATAAGGCGACTTGCAGTCTCCACATCGCATACATCAGTGAAATCCTTGATAGTGTTTCACGGGGAAATACGAGCTCCGTCAGGGAAAAAAAGGAAATCCAAAAGGGATGCTTGAGCGATTGTCTCCAGCGAGCGGGACGTCAGATGTCCATTTAAACAAAATTAACAAAAAAGATTAAAAAAATAAAATAAAATAAAAATCACTCCTCACTTTAGATTCTGGTCCGTCCACCTCATTGCAAAAGCTTCGCGTCTTCCCCTCGGAACGAGAAAGAAGCCGGTGAGTCCGATTGCTCCCAGCTCGGACAAATCCGTTAGAAGAAGACAGTGACTGTGTGGTGCTCTCTGTGCCAACAACTTCTCCCGCGCACACAGCAGCGCCCTGTGCTCGTGTCGGTGTGAGGAGAGGCGAAATGCAGCGGAGACGCACACTGCACGACGAGCGGAGCGCACAAGGGCAGGGCAAAACATGGAGTGGAGTGGCTGCGACTTCAGCTGTTCGCATCCAGGGGCGCGTACTGTCCTCTGCCTTCATGCATCCTTGGTAATACGCACCATAGCGCATTAGTGTGGAGCCACATGTTGGAGGAGGAGGAGGAGGAGGAGGTGTGGGGGGCGGCGCGGGGACTTGGAGGTAGAGTAGGCGGAATAAACAGACACATCGACCAGATTCTTGTCTTTTATTTGAACTCATCAGTGTTGGTCCACACAACTCAGAGCCGCTGCTGACCGTTCGCTGTCTTTTCATGGTAATAACCTGATATGGGTAATATGAGCTAAAGCAGCATCTTAGCAACTATTTGTCACCCAGAGGCTTTTTGACACACACACACACACACACACACACACACACACACACACACACACACACACACACACACACACACACACACACACACACGCTATTATATCTCGAGCAATTGAGCGCTACTGTGCTTGTTCCTTGATTTCATAATTTTTAGGTCATATCCCTAACAGACAGTGTTTACTTGAGCTAATCCTCCTAATAGCCTCTTCTTGCCCATTGTTGCTCAAATTACTCAGCCTTTTCCTACCCGCGCTTTCAGTGGGGCAGAGCTTTTTTGGGTCTCATGAAGATGAGTTTACCTAATTTAACTTCAGGAGCCACAAATAATGCATTACCTGTGGCACCACAGCAGACTTATGACACTACAGTATAACATCAAAGTGCATCATTATGAAAACATGTTTCTTTTAACAATTTGACACCTTTCTCAGGAGGAGAGGGAACTATTCTCTTGTTATAATGAAGAAAATCTAACAACAAAAATATCTTGTTAAAGACTGCTTCTCATAGTATCCAATACAAACACTCGTGCTGTGTCTTTGTGGTTTTGGGGCCTACAGTCGGCTTGTTAAAACCAACTTTAAAATGCACTTTAAAAGTGCAATTAGCCATAGTCAGGGTTGTCAAATGTAAAGGGAAAATCAGGCATGCAGTGCCGTCGTTCTTATGGCTGCAGAAATGAGCACATTGGAAATATGGAGGAATCATCATGTCTCAGTTCAGGACTAACACACTGTGAATTTTTGCTCTTGCTGAGCAACATGACACTCTCATCAGCTCAGTTTGTGGACACTATGAAGGATGCCGGAACAAAGTGATTCAAAATGTTTGATTAGTGTCTTAGGATATACAGGAGGACAGCTGCCCCAGTGGAAAAAGAAGTCATTGGTTGTATATAATTTGAAGTATTTTCACACTTCTGTCTTTATTAGATAGAAGACAATAGAGCAGCAGTGAGAGAGGGAAAGAGAGGGGATGGAGCGCAACAAAGGTGCCGGTCTGGGCTCGAACCGGAAGAGCGTCTTCGCCCTCTGGGCCACTAGAGCTTTCCAGCATCTCACTATATCAGTTTTTCCCCTGTAACTACAAAATATATGGTGTCAAAAATGCTTTCAGACTTCAGCCAGAGGTAGGTGAGACAATTATGAAGTAAAATATAAAAAAAAAAAAAAATCCATAATCTTACTGTGTCCTTTAGTCTCCTGCAGTGAAAAATGAGTCAAGTGCTCAAGAGAAACATTTTTGAAAATAAATCACACAATTACCTGCAATCAGCTCACTTAATGGCAACATCTGTGCAAAGTAAAATAATCCAGAGCAAGCCCAAAATGACAGAATGTAAAGTGAATATAAAGCGTGCACATAATGTTCCAGTTTGTGGTCTGCTAGTGAGACATTTATGTGATGCCACTTTACTAGAATAACGGCTGAAGGTTAGCCAAACAATAGTGGCCTCTGAGCTGAGTCGCAGGGGTCAGATAGGAGATCACAGGTGCACCTGGACCTCCTCCTACAGGTGAACAAGTGTCATCATTTTAGAATCTCCATGGGTAAATTAGTGCCAGCTTAGATAAATTAATGATCACGTGACTGAACTACAGCTGCTGCTTAAAGAGGCAGATCGTAACATAGACCAAATGCTAACGTTAGAAAATCATTTCAGTAAGGCATTTTGTAGAATTAGCGACTTCATCTTGAAACTTTTTGGGGTCAAGAACTTTCTCACATAATGTTCATTTCTATGATGCTACTTAAGAACAGGTTTACCGGAGAAAAGACAGTAATACGATGGCTTGACAACAACTGAAAAATCCAAAGACGAGCAGAAGTCTTTCAGCATTTTTGGGAGAAAAAGCCATAATCCAAGCTAAGTCAGTGCCCAAAATGGACACTTACATGCTAAAAAAGTTTCTCGGAGGTGTCATGGCGGTGTGAAATATGACTCACTAAAATTTAGTGAGAATGCAGTGAATGCATTACAGTCAACACCACTGTCATTCTGTGGAAGCAGACAAGCTGCTGTTACTCCAGTTTAACACCGTGATGGATGTAAAGGATTTCACATTTTTAAGCTCATTGCCAAAAAATCTGTCCACAAAATCCAGCAGAACCTGTGACATGTTGAAAACACAGTCGTCAAATGTACACTGGGGAAAAAAAAAGGAAAGTAAAATCCATAATCTTCCACTACATTAATTTCACTTTTGTAAATCATCATGAAATCCTCATGGCTCTGATCAGGGCTGACCATGATCCACTAACGACCAAGTGATCTGGTTACACATGGCCAATGATGAGCCACCACCCTGCCGACCTCCGGTTGTTTTGGTATTACATTTCTAGGCCAAAATTCCACTTTCACAGTGTCACATGTTTCCAAATTGCAGTAAATGACTTCTTCAGATTGTAGTGCCAGAAATCTTGTAGTTTGCTGATTCAGCTAGCAAGTATTCCCCACTGGGTTTAACAGCTTCTCCACACAGCACAACACATTCACACACACTACCTTCATCTGTCGAAGGAGCCACTGCCAATTGTGAATAACCCAAACATCTCTGCATTCACTGTCAAAACTCAGCTCTACTCCGCCAGCTGCCTGATTCATGTAGCATAAAGACGATTGCGCCATAACAAGCTATATGAGCTCCAAGAAGGACCGTGATGAAGGAGCTAAGTTTTCCCAAGCAGGAATATTTTTCAGGCTTTGGTAATTTCACACAAATCCACCCTTTGTTGACCTTTCTTTCTGTTAAAATCTGAAGGAAGACATGCCAACAAGCAACACAAGGAAACACCCGCCATCATTTCTCCCCATATGGACTCATCTTAAGTGAGCTTTGTAAAAGTTTGACAGGAGGACTGTGAGGCAAGTCCATGACTGAGACCCCTCCAGAATGCACCTACAACATGTTACACCGCCAATATGTCTAGTGGAACACAGGTCAGACATTACTAATCTATTTACGGTGCTCTACGGTAGCTCTCATAGAGTGTACTTGATACACATTCGCTTCATCTGCTGCAATTTTTTGGTGACTGTCATCACATTAATCATGATAGTTCTGTAACCACTGCTGAAAGATTCATAAGAAGTTTTATTTCTGTCTCAGTGTCTGTTGCTGCCCCCCCCACCCCCACCCATCCACCCACCCTTCCCCTGCCTGGTTGTCACTCTCTGCTGGTTAAATGTTTTACATCATATATTAGTCTTTTACTTTGCGCTGTTCACTTCAGAGCTCCTGTAGTGCTGCCAGTGGCAGTGTTGGCACTTTTTGGTTGATTTTTCAGCATAGAACTGGTGATATTTAGATTCAGAAGTGCTTGAATTAAAAAAAATGAAGTTTAAGGGAGTTTAAACCATGATGATTATAACAGTCTCAGAGCCCAGGAGACACGTTGACCCAATCAGTGATGCAGAGTTTCAGCTGGACTTTGTGGTGAATTCAAAATGAATTTAAATAATCATATATGAGTACAGAGTAAACGCAAACTTAGGTCAAATCATGTGTAAAAATGTCCTCGGTTTGGAAAGTGATACGCGATATATGTCAAGAACAAAAGATCTCTGTGGGCCTAAATCAGACTGAGGAGGATATTACTCCTTTGGGACAGATGTGGACATTATTTTGGCTATTTATTTTGTGTGATCTACAGGAAATGGAAAATGATGTTAATTTTGCTTGATATTATTCTTTAATACAAGGCCTTTGTTTAATAAGATTAAGAGGGAAATCAGTCTTCGCCTTTGGAGGATTGTGAAGAGTAGCAGTAACTAAAAATTAAACAGTTGGTGATTATTTAGAGATGGCTCCGGAACTTATTTTTCTCTTTTGAACAATATGACTGAATTCATTTCTCTGTTTTGTCAATTTGGGAATTTTCTATATGTTGGTTGACTCTGCTCTTTGTTTAATATTTTTCCTCAGGCACCAAAAAACCGAGGTGTCCTTGACTAAGATTTACTAATTAATTAATTTAATTCCATTAATTTTAATACAACAGAATAACTTAAGAAAATAAATAAGTCATAGAGAAGAAGGCATAGCACTGGATCTGTTTCGGCCTGAAACTACAGTGTAGCATCAGCCAGTGTATTCTGTTGCTGTGTTAGTGAGGCGGGCAAATCAGTGAAAACTACAATATTCAGCTACCAGTTGTTTGTGAAACATCAGCATGCGTCCGTCCCTTTCACCTCATGGAGCATCTCTCTCTCTCTTTGCGTGTCCCTCCTTCAGCTTTCCCACGGCCCCCTGAGGTGCCTCGCCTGTTGGTTTGAAACCCTCTGGTCTATATCAAACCGCTGCAGCTTTAGGTGTAAACGAGTGGGAGTATTTAGGTCTCTCACTTGTTTGGACAATAGCAAACTCGTGTTTTACTTTGCAACACTTTAGTCACCAAAACTCAGTGTACTGGCAATAACAAAAATATATATATTTTTTTTTTGGTCTCCACAATCAGCCTAAATTAGATCACCCTGAATTTCTTTGATGGTGTCTGAGGTGCCGTTTTTGGGCTCTACTGAATTATCTATGCTATTCTTTTTAGGAAGGCAACGCCAGTCAGGCATGAGAGTCCAAGATCAAATGTGTTTCCCCATTCACCACTGGTTTCATCTGCACACCACTGTAATAGCCCCACTCAGCTAATAAGCCCTTGCTAATGAGGCTGAGAGATGATGGCCAGAAGGTGATCCCGGTAGTGGATCGATAGCTCACCACAAGGAGTCAGCACAGCGTTTATCATGACTCATACTCAGTGCACCGCGGGGAAAACTGAGTTTTCATTATCCGGTCATGCAGGTCCACAAAACAGTGTTAATTGTCAGAAATTTCATTTCACCTGTTTGTGGGATATTAATGTGCCAAAGCTTTATTTTAACTTCGAATCCATAGCAAGATAGACAGAGAGCTAGCTAGACCTAAAGATAGGCCGACCAATCGATCAAAATCAATAGATAGAGGATCTACACACAAGCCACCAAGAAGACAAACAGCTGACTGACGCCATTACCTTATACTGTGGTTGGAGGGCTGAATGAGTGGATGGATGGATAAGGACGTCGCACTGGTTGATCTCCGTGGAGCTCACAGGAGGATCACGTCCTTGAAACAATTAAACACCAGATATTAAAAGAGAATAGAATCAAGGGAAACACACTGCTGTGATTTTCCCTCTTTAAAGATCATCTGGCCAAGTCTTACTTAACAGGTTGCTTTGAAGTAAAAAAAAACAACAACAAAAAAACTGGTTGCATTCGAATTAAAAGCACAACTCATTGTACTAAAGAAGTGTTTGCTGTAATGGTGCTTATAAGGCTTACAATGTCATTGCTTGTATGTGAGGCACACTGTAAGCAGCTGAAGAATAAGGTCACTTTGTTCACATTAGCACAGCAAGCAAGGAGATGAATAATTAATCATATGCTTATAATTCATGGATGTTTAAGACAGATATGTGCAATTACTGCAAAGAGGTAAAACTCTCTTTTCCAGCAGAAGATCTTGGCTTCTTGATGCCCCGACTGAAAACAAAAATACCCAAGCAATCAACACGAGGGAGGGTTGAGAATACACGTAAGATGTTTTTTCAGAAACTTCTACTGTCAAACACATTTAAACAGAAGTGTTGCCCAGACAGCGTGACATCGTCCTACTTAAAGAGGGGTTGAAAATGGGCAGTGCCACTTACTGTAGGGTCGAGTGTTTACATGTTTGCATGTTTCAAACTACAGTAAATGGTGTTACGCCCACAAAAACAACCATCCATCTGTTTATTTCATTCCATTTATCCAAGAGCGTGTCATGGCAGCAGCGGCAGACCAAAAACTGTAGCCCTGGCGTCCTTTTTCCCTAGCCAATGTCTTCCAGCCTCTCCTAGGTGATATCAGCATTCCCAGACCTTGTAATCCCAGATATAATATACCTCTGGGGTGTCCCAGGGCCTCCTTCCTGTTCATTATGCCTGGAATATCTCTGCATGGAGGAGTCATTAAGACATTCTAATCATATGCCCAAATCATCTTAAGAGGCTCTTTTTAAGCTGATGGGGCAGCAGTTCAGGTTCCTCATCCTATTTCTGCAGCCGAATCTAGACACCTTGCAGGGAGAATCTTTCCAGGCACAACCCAAAGCTGAAAAGCTGACACATAAAACCATAAAAAAACAAATGAAAAAAACCAAGCTAAAATGCCAATTTTGACGATTTTGTAAATGAATCGGAGCTCGTCTTCTGTTGTTAAAGGGGATGCAGATGGAGTTCAGCAGTAAGATGTTCAAAAAGTAAATGATTTCCAATAGCATAGTTTAAAGGTGGATGAATGCCAGGTGAATTGCAGTGCTACACATAAATAGCAAGAAAACATAGTGAGAAAGATAAATGTCACCAATTTGCATCATCCATCAGCACCGCTCTAATGTTCTGGAAATGAGGCAAACAAATTACAAGCTATGGCCATAGCCATGGATGTAATGAGAGAGTTATATCTTTAGCCATAGCAACCTTTTCATGCCTTCCTCCGAATGTTTTTTTTTTTTTTTTTTTTTTCCATAACAGCAAGACTGTTCTCATAAACCAAAGCTCCAAATCATGAGGACGTAGTACTGACACCAGACACGCAGCATGTTTAAAAATATTCTGTGCTAATTGTAACAGAGTACACTGAAGAATGAACAGTGATCTAAAGAGAACAGAATGTAATGCAAGAGGTCTGCACTGGCTAATGATTCCAGACGTGAAGACAACGATCAATAAACTGCATGCTGGCTCAAATGTTAAATCACAGTATGCCCATTCCTTAATCATTTTCACACACCATGGAAAAGGTCATGTCGGAGTAGCATCACTCCGTTGTTGACAGGGATTATTTAGAATAAACAAGCAGACCAGGATCACCTATTATCTCAAGAAATTTTGTAGCTTTGTATCAGGCTTTGGTTTAGAGTAGCAGACAGGTAGAATTCACACAAAACTACATAAGAATGTTCTCCAAGTAAGAAATGCAAATAGTTTTTCCCCCGCAAATGCTCTATATTGACACAGTTATTCAAGATGTGCCAAGATTCAAGATAAGTTATTCAGATGTGCTGGGTTAACATGCCATGATGTCAGTGCAAGTTTGTTTCCTCTTATCCTTAACAACACTTCATTTTCTCTGATATTCATTTAAACCTTTATAATTTATTCAAATTGTTGCAGTGTGAGCCATTTTTATGTATCATACATAATTCAAAACAGTTTCAGGTGGTTGTGTTCCTGATATTAAAATTGTTTTGAGCTAATTAATGACGCCCTAAGGCTAGGTAATTAGGGATCTGAATCTTATTGTAAATAGGATGACTTACAGGGAGAGTGAGGATGAAAAGTAATCATCATAACATCAAAATTAGTGGCTTAATATATGAGCTCATGTTCTGTTGCCCAAGATGTGAGCTATCACACAGGACTTTTATCACAGGACTGTTTAGCACAAATGGAGCACATCTGACTTTTCACTGTATGATGTGCATTTTTGTGTAACATGATCTGAAGCCCCCGAGATCTATATTTGATATCATATTTGACCTTTTATCAATCTGCCTTGCATACAGTAAAAGGCCACTTTTTGAAGTGTAAAAGTAAATCACTGGGGTACTTGTTTAAAGGGGAACACAAGTTTACACACACTCCAAGAAATTATTCATGGGGTTAGTGAATGCTAACCCCATGAATATTAAGTTAGTTTAACTTGTATATCCAGTGAGTGTCCTTAAAAAGCCGAGTGCTGACTTCAGACTTGTTTTGCAGCCAGACCGCACATCCAACAAGAGCAAGGAGCAGGAAAAACCGAGCTTGTTTGGAATATAATTTAAGGTTACTTGGTGAATAATGTTACTATTTCTGCTTGACTGTATTTAAAACAGCTACTAAACTAATTGAGTTAATGTAACTGTAAAAATCTCACGGGATTGGGAGTTACTTCAACATATCTGTGATTTTTTTTTAAGTTGAGCCAGTGTATTTTTTTAGTGCATCAAAGTTTGTTTACAGGTTCTACTGCTTATGTGTGTAGCCAACATGCAGCTAATGACTACCACCATTACATCGGTGATATAAAATCTATATTTACCTCCAGGACACTGTCAGTGCAAAGCTAATGCAGAAACACAATAACCATGCTAACCACGGAGCAGATGACAACGTTTCATGAGCCAGTGCTCCATTATCTGAACTACAACTGTTACAAATGTAACTGCTAAATGTTTTACGAAGGAAAATGATAGTATGTAAGATGCAGAAACTCTTTCTCTCTGCAGAGTACAGTCTAAACACTTGAATGCCAAAATGAGACAGGAAAATTATTTCTTACAGGATGGGTTTGGATCATTTCCATCTCAACACAGCACTCATGTGCCATATGCATGATGAAAGTTATTGGTATCAGTAATCTTCCCTCCTGTCCATGCTGGCATTACCTTTGTAGAACAAGAAATCAGGGTGGTGAAATCGGGGTTACATGCAGAGTCATTGCTGTCTGTAAGAATGCATTCAAAAGTTCAGATGACGCTCATTAGAGGCTTCAGCAGTCTAAATTAGCAAATTCAATTGGGTTCTCTTTCGATCATATCGTATTTTATTGTATCTGCGTGCAGGAACAACTGTTGCACTACCTGAAGATACAGAGTCCTGAAACAATCATGATCAGATAATCATGGTCAGCAGCCAGTTTTTCGTGTTTTGCCCAAGGATATTTTGACATGCGGACAGCAGGAGGTGCGGATCAAATCGCCAACTCTGTGATCAGTAGACAGCCCCATCTACCTCCTGCCCCTTATATTTCACCTAATATGAATCCTTTTTTATCAAATAGTCAACTCCTGTAGGGTTAAAGGGTGGATGGAAAAAGTCGGAAGTTCTGTCTTCACAGAGATGAGTCTCTGTGGTTTTGAGCGTACATCTTGTGCTGTGGATAAAAGTGGTGAGTTGGCTTTTAGTGCAGTCAAGTGCAGTAAAGTCAAAGCAATAACAACACTATTAAAAAGCTTACTACATGCTAAATGTGTGGCAGACAAGCTGTGCAAAAGCAATGGTGAATACCAGAATTGTTTTTTTTATTGCAGATTGCCTGTGAAGGGGTGAACACAGACAATTTACTTCCCTCTCCAACATCTATTGCAAGCTTTAAAGATGCCAGCCACCTCAGGATAGATGCTGTTTCAAAGATAACAGCTCATCAAGATGAGTGACAAATGCTGGGGTAGGAAATTTGACCAATCGGGATGGAGGCATGCAAGAGTAACAACACAGTAACTTACAGCAAAACGCTGCATTTTTTGGGTTTAAATCTCAGATTGCAAAGCTTTTTGTGTGATCTGGAGGTTTGGGCTTGTACTTAAAGGACAGATTTTATTCAGCTGTGACAGGTTTCTTGTTTTCACAAAACCAGTTAAATCAGCAGATTAGATTTATCAAGGCGATCAGTAAGAGAATGATTTGAAACATGAACACACACACACACGCACAGTAGCACTTAACAGGACCCCTATGTGGGCTTGTGACCTTTACCTCTAAAGTAAAGCATTAAAATTCATAGGCCAAGCAACAGTCTCCACTGTTTATCTT
This sequence comes from Chaetodon trifascialis, assembly GCF_039877785.1. Lineage (NCBI taxonomy): Eukaryota > Metazoa > Chordata > Actinopteri > Chaetodontiformes > Chaetodontidae > Chaetodon > Chaetodon trifascialis. The sequence goes on from NC_092056.1 coordinate 11,290,468, forward strand.
TGTGACAGAAAGGCACTTTAGACACTTTCATTTCTGATAATTAGTCCTAAACGCAATATTCCTGAAAACAACTTGTTAAGTTATCATTACACTGTGCATTACTATTAAGGGGCTACAATCAATTTTTAGGGGGCTTTATATCACGTTTCTGCTCACCGTTCTGCTTTTATGGCCCTCACTGTACTGTTTTGAGTCATTCTTGCCACTCTCATCATCCTAGTTTTCAGATGCAGAAGGAAGCTGTTTTCGGTGAAAAGGCTCTAAAAATTATTGCACACTACCTGCCCGGCACCAAACAGCAGACAGATACAGTTCGCAACTAGCTAGTGAACATGGCAAGCCTTTAGCAGCTAAAGAGTTCCCCAGATATTTAGCAGGGACTAAAAATGGGGCTGAAAGGACACTGAATATTGGACTTGTGCTTGTCAAAAATTAATGCTAATGCTAATTAATGTTGTTCATAAACCCCACGCCATGGGCTAAACAAAAATAATGGAATTACACTTCAAATAAACTTTTCTCAAAGATGCTTTCAGTCATTTTATCTAGTTGTTACCATGCTGCTGTATGTTCAAGTGTTCATTTTTCTGATAATTTGTTTTTAATTAATTATTTAATGCTATAAAAAGGGGCTCCTGTATCTGGGATGCTAAATTACGAATCCTGCTAGGGCGAATGGATGATTGGATGATGGGCCCGACTCTTCCTCTGATTGACTAGTACCTGTTGCCTTCGTTTATTGGGTTGGTTAGGTTTAGGCATGAGAAATGATGATAGGTTAGGATTAGGGTAAGAATATCAGAGAAGCCAATCAGAGGCAGAGTAGGCTGGGTCATACTCAGCCACAGGAGGATTTGTAAATTGAAATCCAGAATATTTTTGCTTCATTATCTTAATGTACAGCCAAAAAAAAATAAAAAAAAAGCAAAAACAAAACAACTGTTAAAGCTGTTTGAATAAGTCAATATTAAACTTGTTTTTGTACTGTAGGTCATTGACTGACCTATAGTACTGTGCTTATTAATGCAAATGCTCGTTTGACACTCAAAAAAAAAAAATCTCTTTTGTGGCATCAAGGAAAGTGCTGCATCTATTTGTATTTTGTCCCTCTAGCATCATTTTATTTTATAAGTAGTTCAGCCACAGCAATCAGTATGTACCTACCAACAACACATAATCATGAATAAAGCCATTTGTTCTTGCTAACTTGTCACACAGATAAATGAACATACACTGAAATGGCAGGTTTTATGGACTGAGTTGGGGTGTATTCTTATGCAGGGAAAATGTACATAACTGCGTCAGAGCTTAACTGCAGTTATTCATCATAAAATGATTTTCTGTCAGTCCATTTATTTATGTGTTTTAATAATGGATGAAGGGGAACGTGTCAGGTTGAGATATGGCCCTAGGTGCCAAATCTTTAAGCTGCACTTCATACACGTAGTAGGGCTTTATGTCTACTAAAGCTGCATTTGTTGTGCACAACTCACTCTGTCCTGAAGTTGCAGGAGAAGATGCACAGCCTCCTGCAAAATGCAATTCATATTCATCACATCAGCACTTGGGGTGATAAATATGATGACTCTGTTTATGTCCACAAGACTCCACTCATTAACGGCACGCTTGGGGGTGACACTGTTCAAAGTTAGAATCTCAGAAAGAAGTGAATAACTTGATAAAGTATACCTCCATGGAAATGAATGACTCAGGTGTGGAAGTGTCTTTTGGGATGCTCTGCATAACCAGGTTGAAAGGTGCCTGAGGGTGCTGAAACATCTCTGTCAGGAGGAAGCAACAGGGAGGGCAAAAGCAGTCTTCTCTATTCGATATATCTTCTAATAGAGCTCTAGTGTGAGGATACAGTTTGGAAAGGTGTGAGGCAACCTCTGGTAATATCTTGCTTGGGGAATTCTGTCCTTTTAATACATCTCCCAACATTAATGCAGTTGGTCTGTGCAAGTTTCTTTGTAAGACAGGAAGGCTGTGTCAGGTTCTGTTGATGCTTCAGCATTTGATTTGTCTCCCTGAATGCCACAACTCCCACTTCACCCTGGTCAAATCTCCTGGGGATTTTAGACTGAACTAAATCCAGACCTTCATATTTCTCAACTCTCTGTCTCACTTCACCTGTTCGCCTGTGACAACACATCAGTGCCTGTGTCTGCTTTTTCTGTCTATTTTTTAACTGTTACAGGTGGCACACAAAACACAATATCTTTCACATTACTGTCATCTCTCAGTGGGTCTGCCGGCCAGGTTTATGAACAGTGAATGACACATTTGTGATGCTGCTCTTATTTAATTTGGGCTTGTATCTGAGGGGAATCAGCAACTGATTTCCTGAGGCAGCAGCTAACTCAAGCAGTGGGTAAAAGGTGCAGTTCACATGTGGTATCTGCTCAGATATCAAAATACAGCAATGGTGAGGTAGAAATATACATTAAAGAAGTAATGAGGCACCCAAATATTTAACAAGGCTGCAACCCCTTGTTGATTACATACAGAAGTGTGCCATTACTGTACCCCAGTGAGGGAATGTTTGATTTAACATGGCTACAAGTGGGGGCACAGTCATAATTTCAGAGCATCAACGATTCACCACCACTACAACTGACCAGTTCTAACAATTCAGCATCAGTCTACGTTTGTATTTATGGATCAGGTATCATTTTTCCTGAGGTAAACACTTCTACTGTAGAAGGAAACTACACGTTTTCATTTTAAAGTGAAACATTTGGTTGAATTGCCATGAAATTTGGTACAGACAGTCTTGCGCCCCTTAGGATTTATTGTCACTACTTCCCATCAAGCTCCATCATCAGGTTAAAATTTCAGTTTGCCCAGTGCTTTGGTTTTTGAAAGCATGGCTGTAGACTGATCTTGTTTAAATTTGTTTGTGCGGGGCAGATAATAAAACATGGAGCAGTTCACCCAAATGTTTTTATTAGATTTGAAAAGGTTCATTGGTTGTTGTTAGACTTAAATGTTTTGCCAAGATTTCAGATTGTTTTTAAAATATTTCATTAAAACATTTTGTTTGTTTGTTTGTTTTTAATTTGGGCTCTAGCTGGCAAGTTGTTTTTTTTTTTTTTAACCTGGGGGGATTTCCCTCTTGCTTTTATTTTAGATGCACCGCTACGCTCAATGTCACTGCTGAATTTTGTTTTGCATCCCAAGAGATCATTATAATGCTGTAGTCTTGATCTTTTTTTTTAATAAAGCTTTTCACTCCTGTCATTGAAATACTGATGATGACAGCTGTGGTGAAATGTTACAGCTGTCATTGTCATGATAAGTAGGTCTTTTTTTAACTTCACCTCATCTTTTATTCTTCCAGTCAGACTTCATAGTCCTTTCCTTTTGCTCTTTTAGGCTCTGTCACCTTGTCCCTAACCATCCTAGGAAGAAAAGTCTTTGGAGCATCCTCCTAAGAATTTTCATCTCTGTCAGGTTCATCTCCCATCCTGTAAGACTCTGTGGTCTTGTAGGCTCGATATTCCTTGAAATAAGTAACTTCCTTCCTCTTAACTTTGTCTTGGCCCTCACCTGACACAACATAAATATGTAAAACATCACAGCGTTATTGCAGAGCATATACTTCATAATTCTTCCCTTTTATATGTCTTTTTCTAAAAGCAAAAAATATCTTTCTTTCTGGCATCTCACTAAACCTGTACTCATAAAAATGTTTTTATAGCAGCCAATTTAGGTCATGCAATATGGACTCTACGAGAGCAAATATTGTGATAGTGGCAATGTCAGAAAGGCTTTAATTCCCAATTCAATTCAAAACCTTTATTTAAGCCTTGAAAATCATTTTCAATAATGTCAAGATACAGAGAAATATGCAGTTTTAAAAAGAAATAGATATTGAGAATGTATATAAGAAGAAGAGAATGCTGCATGTACTTCCACGTGTTTGATGCATAAAAGCTACAGATTTTTCCAAATTCAAAATACACCTGCGGGACTTGAAACATAGCACACTAAGTAGAACGAAGGTCTTTTGGTCTAGATCTGCATAGGTGTTATACAGGGTGGCAGATATCCAATAAAGGATTTATAGATGAAAAATACAAGTATTTATCACGCCTCTATGCCAGAAAGGACCAACCGGCTTTGATGTACAGGATACAATGGTGAGTGTCATAGGGATTACGGGATCTCCAGAAATGAATCAGAGGGCAAAATAATAAACTGAGTCCAGGGGTTTGAGAATAGAAGAAGCAGCATTTCTGTAGATTATAGTATCATAATCTCCCTAAATTATAACTTTTCAAAGGGAAACTGAATCTGTTTCTGTAAAAAAAAAAAAAAAATCACTAATACCTAGATATTTATATTCTGACTCTCTCAGTATTGGTGCCATTGAAAAGGTATAGATGAGTAAAATCAATGTCTCTTGCTCTATGAAAAAAGCATGAACTTTGCTTTACTACTTTCCTTACTAGATTACAGCTGACAACTGCATCCTGAAGAACATTAAAAGAAAGCTGTACAGAGTCAGTACAACGATACAGAATAGTGTCATCCACATAAAGATAGACAACAACGAACAGTCTGTTTGAGAGGAGACAATATTATTAACATAAATTGTAACCAAGACAGGTTCCAGAACTGACACTTGTGGCTCACCTTTTTTTCTGGTAAAGACTCTAAGAGGACATTTTACATTTTTTTTTCTCAGAAAGGTAATTTTGAAACCATCTACAGGTAAGTGAATGAAACTCAATGTTAGATAATGTCTGAATAAGCAGAGAATGATCAACTGAGTGTTTGACAAGTCATTGAAAACAGCAGCACAAAGCTTCCTTTGTCCAGACAAGAAACAACTGTGAAACTGAGAAAAGTTGGCCAACCTCCTCTCCAAGAGGAGAGATTATCTGCATGACCACAAGAGGTGCCTCGGCAGGAAAGCATGAGCACAGGTCCAAGACTGCGACTAATGATTGTTTTCATTTTTGATAAATCTGCAGATTATTTTCATTGCATCAATCATGCTCTGCAACTGTTTGAACAAACTAGCAGTGTTTACCCAGTGATATTCAGTCTCATTCAGTCATGATCAGTTTGGAAATGCACAAAATGCTTTACATTACTAAACGCTACTCAAGACAAAAAAAAAAAGAGAAACAGATATCGCCATAAGAGAAAAGTCACTTAGACCTGAACAAAAGCCGACCATAAACCAAAGATAGTCTCATTTCATCTTCATTAAAGACAGTACTATGAAGTTTCAGTCCCTTGCCGATCTCCACTTCTTTATTTAGTCTCATCTGAAAGGGTTCATTCCTGTATCTCCTTTCCGGTGACAAGGTTGGCCTTTCTTACTCTGTGAGAAAAAGTCATGTATTAGATCAGCTTCAGAACTCTAGAGATTTCCCTGACCTTTATAGATGCAACAGGGGAGGCAAGAACCCAGCCTTGAACTTCAAAAGCATCACTTTGAGCTCTTAAAGATGCCTGGGCAGTTTAATAGCAGAAATGCTTTAGTAACATGCAATGGGAGTCCATTGTAGCCTCACATGGTAACAACTAGAACAGCAAATGAGTATTGATTTTTGCTATCATTTATATCAGACAGAAGCTAAATTTGCAGACATCAAAATGCCGGTCTGTTTGTAAAATGACAAAAAGATTCTTCTTTGCTTTGTAAACCAGATTAAAAATAAGGCCTCCAACAACAGCTACGGGGATGCACAGCCTGCTGCACTATGCTGCCTGAATACCCTGACCTTTCACAGCAAAGCACACATGTGAAGTTATTCTTGTACATTGACTAGTTTGGAAACATAATAGCAAGAAGAAACAAACGAGAACAATAAATTGCCTGCTTTTAGGAAATTCTTGTTAAAACAGTATTATTACAAGTCAGTGCTGAAGTATAGCTTTTAGGGATTCTGTAAGTTCTGCTGAAGAAGCTAAGTTTAAGATTATGCTGCCTGATAATGCATTGGTTTTACAGCATTGCAAGCAAAATCCATTGTGGAATTATACTATAAGTATTTAATATAAATTCATAGATTTAAAAATGACTGTATATATTTCTATGACTAAGATAAAAATGCTCCAAAAAAATAACTTAATTACATCAAACCTACACCAATGCTGCAAAACATCCCTGTGGTCCAGGGAGAAATGTAAACATGCTGGAAAAATGAGGAGGTGGATTAAATGTGTCCTGTCTCTGCAAGACAATTATCTCCGTCCCCACTGAACATATCACAAGGCAGTGACTGCTTTCAAACAAAAGAAAACAATGCCTTCTGGAAAAAATCCCAACAGGACCTTAACAGAGGACGACAGACTCATGAATCTGCAGGGCCACCAACAGGAAGCATCGTTCACCAGACAGCTAATCCAATTTCTTTGGTGCTTAATGTCTTTTAGGTCACCACAGTTATCAGTGAACACCATCAAGTCTACTTTGGGCAAAGACGCACATAAACAAACAGTCCCGCAAACAGAAAAAAAAGTCACTCGAATGCTTTTGTTTCTGTGGTAAATGGAGAGTGTTGAGCTGTCAGTTTCAGAAATTGCGAGCGCTGCTGACACAGAGACCAAAAATGGCAGCATTGCACAAATGGAAAGGCATTTGAAGCATGTAGGAATGAAGATATTTTCTAATAGTTTCCTTTTCAGTTTGTATGTATCACAAGCATTCAAAATCTACTTATGCGATTCTGTTCAAATCTAAAGCAGTTCCAAGCTTAAAAGAGTACCACTAACTCCTCTGTAACTCTGGTACATGATGGCATTTCATGGCTGCTTCCCACCTAAAATGTCATTTATGGTATTTGAATCAATCAATCACTGCCATGGTGGGGGTTTTTTTTAGCTTTCATCTTAATTCTCAAGTTTCCAAGCTTTCTAGTGGAAGAAAGTCATGTAACAGTGAGTGCTGTGTGTCACCAGAAAAGTGTTAATATCAGTCAGTGTTTATATAAAAAAATCTGTTTTCATCAGTCATGATATTCTCTCCCGTATTAGACCTGTATTACCTGCATTTTGCTTGTTTTGCTACAATAAAGTCAAGGTGGTTTTATTTTCAGACTGTTGGCCCCTGGCCTGAGATCCACCTAAAATAGGACTGACTCTATATAACTAATCCTTAATTATGCAGAGGTAGTTCTGCTCTGCAGTGACAGGGGCAAATCTTTGCAATCAGAGTGTTTCACTGAAATACATTCTGAATGCATGTGACTGCAAATAAATCTGTAATGAATCAAAAACGGTACATTCACCAGCACAATATATAAGAAGATGGGAGGAGAGGGAAAAGCAGAGAGAGACGAGTATTTATTGGAAAACGTGCCACACTGTCTTCCCTGATATCTGACACCGTATATGAATTAAGGCAGTTATTTCCGTCGGCAAGGCGGCAGAGAGCAAAGCTAATATTTTAAGGATTATTTCTTCTTCACTCCTAAGAGACAGCGTGACAAAGTGACTTCATAAAAATGTACAACAGCAGTCAACTCAACATTGGCTCTTTTTGGCCGGATTTTCGTATAGATCTTTGTAACAAACGCTGTCTGACAGTATAACAGGCCGATTACTTGGCTGAATTAATGTGCTCTCAGTGGACAACGACTGTGGATCAGTTAATGCTCGAGCATTTTTAGTTGAATCTGAGAGGCAATCTTCAATGGAAAACTGTGATGAAGCTGTAAGAACTGCTGTCTTTTCACTGACATGGAGTGAGTGGATAATGACATTTTTTTAAAAATTTGGGGATGAACTGTTCCCTGCAAGACAAGCCCTTCTCATTAAGACCTACAATGACTTTGAACATTAAACACCACCTGACAGGTCGACTGTGCCAGTAGATATTATCAGCTCTTATGCAGATGTTATTAACCTGCCTTTAAGGCATTGTGTCATATCTATTTTGAATTGGTGTTAGGTCATGAAGATATAATAGTGATTTCCTTTATGGATGAGAGTGTCATAGGTTAATTAATGCTAAATAACTTCATCAAGCAACAGATTTAGATCAACTGCAGGATCATTTTTGAGGTCTGCAGTTTTTTGTTGTTGAACTGTGTTGTGAGCATTTCTGTTCTTCTTCCACACCATTTATATCAATCATAGGCTATAGAACAGAAACACTGGTTAGTATAACAGAATACATTGCAACAGCTCTACGAACACCACAAACTGCCTTCATGTTACCTGTCATATTAGACTGCATTAGTTTTAGCTTGGTGTACCTAATAAACTGGCAACTGATTGTCAGTCTCTCCTGATGCATTATTGTAAATGCTTATTAGGCTTCATTGTATTAAGAACACATCTTTATTTTTCTTCTCATTAATTTATTTATTTACTTCCTTCTTGTTCTACTATATTACATTTATCAATATTTTAGATGATTACAGATCTTTATATTGTAATATTGCGCCTATGACAGTTAAAAATGGTGAATTGTGGGTTAGAAACACTGTATGGACATAATCAATTAATTTAATCAATGACAATAAAATATTAAAAGAATTTTGCCTAACTGCAGTGAAACTATATATACTTTTTCCAACATATGTACCATTTCTCTGAGGAATCTCTTGCTGGAGTTGAGTGCATATTTGACAGTATATCAAAGTCAGTGCATGAGCCAAACGGTAATAATGGGTTTTTAAAGATAAACGCAGGAAGTGTACTTTGAAAACTGAGCTGCACACAATATTTGTTATCGGCTCACACCTATACACACAAACTTTTGTATAGCAGTACAGTGAGTTGGTCATTACCACTCACAGCTAAAGTGGATATGGTGTATGACAATACAGGTGTAATTAATGGAGTTGGCTGCAACCGCCTAAACTCCCTGTCCCTGACTTGCTGTCAGTTAATTGTGCTGTTGCCTCACGAAGATTCGTCTCCACCTGATGATGAGCGAGTGATTCCTGCTGTTGTCATAAATAACTCTCAGCTCTTCTGGATGACATCCAGACCGACTTCATATTGGCAACACTTCCAGAAACCTCCTGCCTTAGCAAACAGCTGGGCTAGATTAATCATTTTCTATTGCTTGTTCTCCCCATCCTGCTTTTTTCCTGCTTCACCCCATTAGCCTCCGTCACACCATGCATTTAGTTCAAGGATTATCAATCAACAAAAAAATCTTTCTCGAACAGAAACCCACTCTGATGCTGCAGTATTTTCTTGTAAGGTGATGGAAATCCATAAATACTGAATGATAGCTAACATCGGCAATATCTGTCATTGTGACATTTTAAGAATTTATACACACAGCTTTGTTTTTAGGAGTTCAGAATTGAAAATGATGCAATACAAAATTTGTACTTTACCTCGAAAAATGCATTTTTTTTCTTTTGCATGTATCTATTATTCTATTCCTGTCTGCATCTGTGTGTGTATATAATAGTTTTAAGAAAAAATACATAACTGTATCCTTCATTGCTTACCACTGTGAGTGATGTATGAAAGTTTAATTCACAGTAAATGATGAATGGAACAAAAACTAGCAGATATTTGCTAGATGTATTGTATGTTATCTATTAAAAAAAGTGAATAATTTCACAATCGCCTTCTTTAAAGATGAACAAAGCTGAGCGTCAAGAAGCAAAAATGAGAGAAAATTATCATAAAATCCTCAATATGCAAGCAATTTAGTTCCAAGGAAAGAATCTTGACAAAATGCAGTGTCATTATTTTCAACATCACATTCAACTGCTAAAATGTTTTTACACCCATTCCACTCTAACAATGTACCTAATTGTCTATTTTACGAATGTACGCTCTTTCATCTGCTTTGACTGAAAGATGAAAGACTGCATCCAAAAGGTAAAAAGATGACAACATCTGAAGAGCCGCTCGATTGACAAGACTCAACCATGCATTATTTCAAAGGATTACATGCTTCTGCAAAAGCAAACAAATGCAATTTGTGGGCTGAGTTGTTGCCCTTTAAGAAGAGACATTGCATTTAAGACCTTCAGCAGCACCTGTGTTCCTCAAACTTATGGAAAGCAATTATCACGGTGCCATTGTGAATCACACAGTGAAGACGGCAATAATGGATTTCGCTGATTAATTATGGTGAAGCAAAGTTAATTGCTTGAGTGCTTCCTTTCAGACAAGTCCTTTGAAAGAAGCTGGATCTTTTCATTGCAAATGGACCGGTAATATTTATAGTCTTTATTAAGTATTCTATCTATAGTATTATATCTTGTACTTTACAGAGGGTCCTTGCATGACTTGTCATACATGAGATTAAGATTTGATCTCAGTCTGTAATACTGTATATCTGGTTTACATCTCACTTCACAGGATTATACTCTACAACATCTGCACAACAGATACAAAAGACTAATCCTGGAACGTGCTATACACTCAAATTATTCCAGTATGCTCCATGTCAAATAATCAATTGCTCAGCAAGGAAATAGTGTAATAATAGAAAGTCGACTAATCCCCGGTCATTGATGTACAAAGCATCATCAGGTTGGTCCAGTGTCCTGATCTGTTCCCAGGGCTTCAGCAGGTGTTCTGCTCATCGACAGCTTTCCTCTAGAGAGGTGGCCTGTATGTATGAGCCACTGCTGAAGGATCAGAGTGTAGCCTGAAATTAACTGGATATTGATTCAGTTCAGAGCAGTCCCCTGGACAGCTATTTGAAGGTACAGCATACAGATAGTTTGGCAGCACACCGCCCTGAATTCAGACCAGTCAGTGACTTAGAGTTTCTTCATTTGGTAATGGAGCCCGAAATTTCTGTCCTGTTCTGTCCAACAGGCCTCCTACAACACAGAGCAGAGAAGCCACTAACACTGTGCTGTCAACTCTCTCCTCGAGATTACCCGACATACTCCTAATGTGCAACAACAAATACATTTTATGGCTTTATTTAACAGCTGACAGCAGAGAGATGAAAAGAAACTAAATCACCCTAATCCCTAGGCCACCAGGGCACCCCAGCAAATATGTTTCAAAAGAGACATAATGCCACCCTAGATACAATTCTTTATTAATTATCAAGAAAATGTTCCAAATACTGTATCTGCAACTCGCAAAATGTTCACTGTCCATGTATTTCATCTGTTTTTTCCTACAATATCTACTCTATATAAGAACTACTTGTGTGCACATACCGTAAGAGACACAAACAAGATTACTCCACTGTGATGTGAGCGGTCAGAAAAACAAAGTACCTTCTAAGTGAAGGAAAGATGGCGGTTATTAAAAACATTGAATAGGTGTTCAATACTAAGAAACTTCAAAGAACTGACTTTACTGAATCAGTGTTGACACGAACTGAATCAATCGCGATTCACAACACATTACTTGCTTGTTGAAAGCATATAAAGAATACAAAAGATACAGAAACATCATAATCTCATAACCCAGTTGTAAATAATAGGCGGCTGAGCTATTCACCTGATGAACGGTGCAACATGTCTTTATATCTAAACAACAGAATGGCTTGGTTGTCAACAATAACATATATATGACTATGGTAATATATGACGGTTTGAGACCAGTGAAAAGCGTACTGGACTTTTGTCGTCACAACACAATTACAATTAAAGTCATTTTGCAGATGCTTTTATCCAAAGCAACATACATATGAATTCACACACCAATGGCACAGCATCAGGGGCAGTTGTGGGGTTCAGTATCTTGTCCAAGGATACTTCGGCATGTGGTTTGCTGAGGCCAGGGATCGAACCACCGACGTCTCGATTGGTGGACGACTGAGCCACAGCCGCCCTGGTAACAACAAAAGCCAGGTGGTTAATATGAAACGCCAAAGCTTGCTTAGGTTAAGGCACCCAAATTACTTGGTTAGGTTTAGAAAAAGCTTATGGGTTAAAATTAGTACATTAGTGACATAAAGTCAGTGCATAAGTAATTTAAGTTACTTTAAGGATGTGATGTAACTTACTGCATTATGTAAGTTAACATGTGTAACTAAGTTCAAATAAACGTTTGGAAGATCTGACCCATCCTCCTCCTGCTGACTATATTGATCTTTACACTACATCGCCTGACTTCCTCCTTTGCTCCTGTCATAATTATGTACAATTTTTAACACATATGTATTATTTCTGATTCCTCCTTTGAACACATCAACTGAGAAAACAGTGACATTCTTTGTGTAACGCCGCAGCAATGTAACATGTATATCAAAACCGTCTCCAAAAAACTGGTAATTGGGTTGCTGCTGAGCGGGCTATCATGGATGAGTTGTGCAGTGACAGCAGCCATTAAGTTGTGTACAGAGAGCACCAGGCTGGCTGTAGGCCTCCAGGGAGATATGTCAAAGCCTTTTAGTGGAAAAGGAGAAGAGTGATGGAGCACCCCACCCTCGTGTATCTCGCACTCAATGAGCAGCAAGACCACTTAAAGAATGCCAATGATTGGCAGCCTGAAATCTACTAACTGCTTATTCTTATTGTGCTGCTAAAATGTATGAATAATACATGATCAGCAAAGGGTATGTTGCAGTGTCTTAAAATGAACTCATGTATCACTAGCTACTGTATACACCTTTGAGGTTAATAAATATTCTATCTGTACTGCCTTTATAGTGATTTTTTTTATGGATCTGTGGTTTGTCTTTGTGTGGTTGGCCACTTTTGTTTGTGGCTGTTGTAATAAAGCAGCAGTTAGAGCAGCAACACTTGCTCCAAGGTGAAGTTGGCAAAATAAGGAGAATAGGAGGAATATGTTCAGCTACATGAATTTAGCGAAAAGAAATGAATATTTCTGAATTGCTGAATTTTCAGTAACCATGGAGGCAACAGTTATGGTTAAATAATCATTTCATTTTACTTTTTAAAGGCACGACCTGTATTACAGTCAATTTTACTTATAAGTCAACCTGAATTGTGAATGTGGAATAACATTAATAAGGAACAATAATGGTTTAAGGGCCTTTTTAGGCAACAAGTAGCTACTATCAATGTGGGAAATAATGACACAATATCCCCCATAGTATAGAAAATCCATGTCTAAATGCAGTTACAGTTCATCTTAAATACATATACCAACCAGCAACCTAGTCTGTATGTTTATGAGTAGCTTTAGACTGTGTATGAGTCATATTTTTGCCACATGCAAGGTGTAACTGGAACACACTGACATGATATCTCCTCGATCTTGTGAAGACGGGCTGCACGGCGGCGCAGCAGGTAGTGCGCGTGCCTCACAGCAACAAGGTCGCCGGTTCGATTCCCGGGTCGGGCCTTTCTGTGTGAAGTTTGCATGTTCTTCCTGTGCATGCGTGGGTTCTCTCTGGGTACTCTGGCTTCCTCCCACAGACCAAAAACATGCTCATTAGGTTAATGACTCTAAATTGCCCCTAGGTGTGAGTGTGAGCGTGAATGGTTGTGTACATATGTTGCCCTGCGATCGGCTGGCGAACGGTCCAGGGTGTACTCCGCCTCCTGCCTGTTGACAGCTGAGATAGGCTCCAGCCCCCCCGACCTATAGCGCCCCCATAAGCGGCATAGAATGGATGGATGGATCTTGTGAAGACAGGAGGTTTAGCTCACTGGAGATTTTCCTATTTTGGCATTTCCTTGCAGATTTCCGGTATACCATATCATATTTCATTGAAACAGATAGGTGGGAAGTAAGAAAGACATGCAAGCAAACTGCACTACCTTCATATATGTTGACTAGCTATTTGAATGCAAAACAGCAGCACAGCACACACAGGTGATTAGCATGCTGGTAATATCCATACTCTTAAGGTCATTAGAACAGATAAACACATGCAGCACATTTGCGGAATCCTTAATGCCGAATTGTCTGCTTTCTCTCAGGGCAGAGACAGCTGTGAAATTTGCTTCAACAGGCCCAAGTCTCATAATATTTCCATTTAAATGCCAGGACAAAGAATACCAAACTGCAGTGTTATTCAGAAAGAGGAGCAGGCTTTAGGCTGACAAGATTAGCTTCTTTATCCTCTGCCTCCTACTTCACTCTTGGTGTCATGGTGCCTAAATAAGCCTTTCCTCAAGCTTTTTCCAGAGACATACTAAACTGTGGATTCTGCTCAGCACCCTGAGGCGACATCAGAGCCAATCTCCCTCCAATTGCGTGACATCAAACAAATTTTGAAGCATCACTACAGAGTGCCAATTATCTGAATGTGATCTTCCACTTAACATGTTACGACTCGATGAGAACCTAATTGATCTCTCCCGAATATTTCTCCAAATGCTTGTATTGACTGGAGATGCACTAATGTCATATGTTACAGCAGGTGGAACGATTGGTGGTGGTGGAAGTAATATTTGAATAGCATAGTGCTAATGATGTTGAGCATAGATATATATGCAATAACCCTTTTGAGACTCCATGTGAATTCATGACATGTAATGTGCCCACAGCATGAGCAGCACTGTGAAAAATATGCAAAGGTTGTGACGAAATGTAGAAAATGTGATAAATGTCTTTTGAGTTGAATAAATGAAATCCTGCCTCTCCATCCTACTAGTGTATGTCACAGGGCCTTCAGTCTCTTACCTGCTTCCTTTCATCTGTTCACCTGCTCAGCCAGTACTTTTCCACTCTCACTCTCCTTGAAAGCCACACCCACTGCCCACTCACCTTACCCTCATTCCCAATAGCCCAGTATTTAAGCACTCAGTGCCAGATTGTTTTTCGAATCCATGCAAGACTCTTCAGCATTCACTATTGGACTGACCTGCGATTATGTCTGATCTCCAGTTCCCCAGTAAATATGTCAGCCTTCTGTCTCTAAGAGTTTTGCCCTACACTACCTGTTTTTGTTTTATGGGTTTTTGTTTTTTTGTTTTTTTTGGTCTGCCTGTGTCCGTTTGGTTCACCAAACACTTTAGAGCCCAACAAAAGAGGCCAAATTGAATGAGCCTCCTCTGGTCATTGAGGGCTATGCAGCATCAATATTGACTTCACATCCAAGCTCGACTTTGAACTCTTTTTTACTGATCTGTTTCTGCCAAGTCTGAGATCAAAGTTGGTAAAAGGCTATACAGTATGTGTTATGGTGATGCTGTAACGAACCTGTTACAGCGTATCACATGTTGTATATTGTTTTGGGTTTTTTTGCACATATTATATGTTGGAAACTTTGATGCTTACAGTAGCCGCTCACCTCAATTTTCTGGCAATTTTACCTTTCTAAAGAAACATGGAGAAGGGGAATCACATGTCTATCTCACAGTATGATGTCTCAGACCACAGGGCCAACAGGACAGCCTACTCTGAATTGAACTGGACAGAGAGCTTTTGACTTAAGTCTTCAGTTTGGTTCCAGACCTTTTGAAATGCCACCCACATCCCAGATACTTTCAGGTCAAAAAGGTCTGGTGTTGTGTTGAGTAATGGTTCCTCAACCAAACAACTGAGCCAGTCAGAACAATCCATCATGAAGACAATGTCAGACTGAATAATGAGGCGAAAACAAAACAGATTCAACAAATTCAAATTATTGGGTTTCTATTTTGTGTGTGCTTAGAGATAATCTCAATACAGGATAGAACAATTTGAGCCCTTCTTTTGAAATATGAACAATACTACAGAGCCATGGGTTGTGTTTATTGACCATGTCTTTGGTCTCTGGCATGAAAGCCAGACATTCTATATGCTCTCCACCAGCCCAACCTGAACGCTGATGAATGATAGAAATTGTGTGCTACACAATCATCCAATATGAACAGAATTCCTAGGGATGCAGTTTAGCCTGAGGGAAGAGAATGAAACAAGAGAAACCATACAGTATTCAGCATTGACAGTACTGTGTACTGTTGGACTGCAGTGTACCTACAGTACATTATGTTAGGATAGCAGAATAAATGCTTATAAGAAACAAGTCATCAGATTAAACAACAAACAGCACATGAAAGTGATTTCTGGTCTGATGCCTTTATCTGCAGGACAACATAGCTCCAAGCTCCAAGTCAGTCTGTTGAGAAAAAAAAATCTATTTTATGATGTGACAATGCTGTGGTTCAGGTTTGATTAGGTTTAGGCACAAAAAGGAGGAAACGAACAGCTGTATCCTGTGTTACAGTGCAAAGTTTTAGCGCAACTTCCTCTCTATGCCAACTTCATCGCAGAACTCCCCGTCATAGTTACAAAGTGGAGGAACATGTACACTTGGGGGTAAGCATCGCCACTAGAGAGCAAGAAAGCTCCGGATTTGAATCTTGGCTTTGGTCTGTGTAGTGTTTTCATATTCTCCTGTTTGCGTGTGGGTTTCAACTGTCAACGTCTCTTCATGGTCGGCTTGGTGAGTGTTTCCTCGCTCTTCACTCAGTGCATGTTGAGATAATCTTTAGGCAGGGCAGACTGTGGGATATTCAGTGTTTTGCATGACATGTAGTGCAAACTATCCACTCTCTGGTGGATAAAGCATTCGACTTGAGTTCAAATTTAATTGCTGTTGAATTAACAAAAATGCTCATGATGCAAATTCTAAAAATAAATTTCAACTCTAGCTGCCCCTGATGAAGGTGGCACACTGCCAAAATTCACACCGAGCATTGCAAAGATTCAGGGTTGTTTCGGTTGTGTGTTTCAACAAACATGACTAGCAGTGTTCTGGGAGTTAAATGCTTATTTATTTCTCAATAAAACATTTACTGAATCACTTGTTAATGACTCCTTCTCATTTACAGGCCAATTTACTTAAGCTTTCCTGCTAATGAGCTTCTCCTATAATTTGGTAGTTGTACATGTAGAGGGGTGGCCAGTTTGACTGCAGCTCAACTTCAGAAAAGTCACATGTCCACATGAACACTTGAGGGCTTGTGCAAGAGGGTGTGCTTCATGTAGACTTCGTCAGATGACTTGTCAAAACAATAACTTCACACCTTAAAGCACAAAAATCACTAGACATCCTGGTAATTGCCCTGTCCAAGGATATCTACACTTTTAAACTCTGCCTTTACAGGGGAGTGGACTGCACATCAGCTCCGCTGACCTACCTACAAAATGTGTTGACCTCTATCTGTGGTACCAGCCATCACAAATATTTGGCTTTCAAGAAATGACACAAAAAGAGAAAAGTGGGTCTTTCACAATTTTCAATTTACTGCAGCTCTAGTGGAGGTGGAAGTCACAGCAAGTGTTCATTTCCTTGATCCCATCACTGTTTCCACTATGAGGCTGACCACACTGTGCTCTGACCTCCAGTTGCTCTCAAGTACTCAGTCAGATTAGATGGGGAGGCCCTGGACAATACATCACTACTGATTGACAGCTGTCTGTTTTTTCGCTCTTTTGGTATCAAGTCAGCGTGTTCACGGTGTAGATGCGTGGAGCACTACAGAAGCATTTCCCTCATTTCAAATGAATACATCTAATATGCTGTGCCAACACTTAATACAAGCAGTGCAAGTAACCGTGATTTGGTGCATCACAACATGAGTTAAACTGAGTTAGACAGCATTTGTCTCGAAGCCAACTTGATCTTAAAGCCATATTGCTTTTTGTTTGTTTGTTTTGCCACTTGGAGGCAGAAGAATTCCAGAACAAGCTGCCAAATATTTTATTTTTGGGGGCTTTTTAGCCTTTATGATAGAGACAGCTGGGGGTGCGACAGGAAAGGGGGCAGAGGGGGATGACACGCAGCAAGTGAGCCGCAAATGGGAGTCGAACCTGTAGCCACTGCAGAGGACTGATAGCCTCAATACATGGAGTGGAGGACACCCTACCAACTGAGCTATAGGGGCGTTGTCAGCCAGGGGGCTTTACAGCTGTGTATATCCAGCAAACATGGAGCAACATTTTTTCTGGAGTCGTGTTTCTGGCCATCAGACACATTTAAGACCATTATTAACTGTCCTTTAACTATTTGTTCTCCACCGACTCCTGAGAAAAATATCTGGGTCTTTAGCTGCTAAATGTTTGGCCCTCTTTGCCAGTTACTTGCAAACATGTCTGCCATCTCTTTGGTGCAGATAGCGCACAGTGAGGACTGCAAATCAACACACAGGGTTAAAAGAAGCTAAAACGCTGCAGAGCTGAATAATTTTTGTGGGCTCATTGACAGCAACCCCTTTCATCACAATGTCATGTGATTCATTGTTATGATGATGGAGGTGCAGGGTAAAGGAAAGTTAATTCAGATGATGTCTGGCATTCTCTATCTTAACCATAAGCTCACAGGTCATTAACTACATACATGCTTTTCTTCTCATGCTTTCTTTGTATGCAAAACCTTACCATTACAGGCAGTCAGTCCTCTTATTTCTGTAAACAAATTTATCTTTGGTAACTGATGATTATCTAGCAGCTGACATTTTGTAACTGGCTTACGTGGCTACAGTGTTTAATTAGTAATGCTGTGTTTGTCACTGGAGGTCAAGCATTTGCATGGCAGTGTTGACAAGCGTTGGATCCTTTAGCCCTCTTAGCTTTCAACTCTAAAATCTGTCAACACACTCAGTGCTCCAGTAGCTCATAGTCCCAGACCTGCCATTCTGATCCTCCGCCTCGATGCATATCATCACAAATTTATTTATTGTCTCCCACATATCCATGTAGCTGGCTGCTGGAAAGGAAAAAAAAATACCCTTTCAACCCCTGAAATGCTGGGTTCAATAAGTAGAGAGGTCATTGCAAGAGGGAAAAAATGACTAATAAGAAAAGACTGTGATTCCTTAACATACAGTATACTATGGTTTACAATGGACTTCAACCCATCAGACAAACTGTAAAAGCACATTTACAAATAACACATGGGTTTCATTCAGTTTTGGCCTTTTTGTCACATTGACAGTCAAAACATTCTTATGAACCATTTCTACATATTGAGCATTGGGTTACTATTATCATCCACAACTGAAATTTCATGAAGTAGAAATACAAAATAAACCTATTATTTCCAATATGCACAACAAACTATTCAAAAAAATCTGACCTATATTTAAAGGGTACTTATTGAGTGAACTGCAAGGAAAGCATAACAGTTGTAGCAAGTTTTAGTTTGAAACATGATTAAAGTGCAAAAGCGATGCCTTTGTAGTTAACCACCGTCAGACCAAGGCATGAAAAAGCCTCTGTATTGTCTGAGACAACCCCATCTGTCACACGGAAGACTAAAA
The DNA here is from genome assembly GCF_039877785.1 of Chaetodon trifascialis. Classification (NCBI taxonomy): domain Eukaryota; kingdom Metazoa; phylum Chordata; class Actinopteri; order Chaetodontiformes; family Chaetodontidae; genus Chaetodon; species Chaetodon trifascialis. The sequence goes on from NC_092056.1 coordinate 11,309,535, forward strand.
TGTACTGTATGTTGTGTAGATTCCATGATTCACATTGTATTGCAAATGTATCATTCTGACTTCACCTACTTGTAAAGTACAGATCTACTGTATACTTTCACTCAAGCAATACCTTTAACGTTTGTATAACTTTTGGCATGTACATATCTGTATCCACCTCAGAGGTCTTCATGGAGAAAATGTATGTAACTGAACACAACTTAAAAGAGGAAATCAAATATTGATTCCACTCCACACGAGAGCCGTGATTCTGGAGAGGATAGACCACAGGCATCGGATCTTAATCTAGTGTCGGGAGAGATGCAGAGATGCCATCTGGTGGTCCAATTTCAGCCAAGCTGTTAAGAGAAATGTGTTCTCTCTGCAAGACGCTCAGGCCCTGTGAGCACTGCGAGCCTCTCATCACAGCAACATAGGCTGTGCTCCCATGGTAAAAGCTGGCAAGCTGCTTTGGTGACTGAAAAACTTGCCCAGAGTTCAAGTCAAGTCGCATCAGTTTCAAAAGTTTCTAGTTTGTTTGCCATGCAATTGATGTGGTGGCTCTGAGGCTATTAGACGGCCTCCCCCCTGAGAGAGAGATCAGCGAGTATCTGTTGTAGTGTTTGAACAGTGCTCTCTCCTTGTCTTGGGGTCAACTAGAAACATTGTTTGGTTCTTGATCATGTACATGTGTGACTGGTGTTTCTACATCACGATACCCTTAATTTCCCAAGCCTGTGAGCCTTTAAGCAAAAGCAGTGTTCTTTGCTTAAAACTGGAGATGACCTCACCCGTCGACATGTAATGTGCATCCCACCATCAAGCTCAAAGAGACCTCAAAACAACAAAGGGTGGTATAAACACTTTCTGTTAGGCTACGACCTTTACCCTGAATTTTTTTCTCATTTGGAGCAATCTGAAAAGACTGAGACTATTGACAGCAGCACTGCAGAAGAAAGCAGATACTCCCATTATTGTGACAGAAAAAGAAGCACTTTATGCTATGCATAAAAATACACTGAATGACATGATGGGCACATTATCAATGCCATCACTGCTGCATTACTGATATGATTTTGAAGACGGTTGTCAGGCTCTATTTCTGTGAACTAAACTGAAAATGGTTCATTTTCACTGTAATTAGCATTAAAATAGACACATTAAACAAAAAATTCTGTGCCCTTGTGTCAGTTGCTCTGTTATCCCTTATCATACATCAACATATATAAAAAAAAAAGTTCCACATCACTCCATATCACTCTGCTTTTAAGTGGTCAAGTTAAATCTGAAGGATTTGATTTAAATCTCTCTGATAGCCATAAACTGCCCATATATTCCATTTCACCTGGAAAAACATCATGTAACAGACACTAAAGATGCTCTAACTTCAGTTTTGCTGTGACATTTAATTGTTGTTTTGACTGTGCAAACATCTGCACAATATAGTACAAACTGACAATTTGTCTATGACCAACACACACATAAAATGTAAATGTGGTAAATTGACATTAAACATAGCTGTTCGAGTGAACACTGCCGGTCCGCTGATTGGACAGTACGTAACATATCTTAGAGCTACACATAACTCTGGGTTAGTGACAGTTAGCTATCAGCTAACAGCAAGCACTCCCAAGGGTATATCTGGTTTGTTCTCAGGGATACTCAAGTTGAGGAGCGGAGTTATGCTCCACAGATTCCTCACAGATTGCACACTCCTCCATTGTAATTTTCTTGAAAAGTGTGACCTGAGCACGCCAGGTTGCTGTCCTGGGGTGGCAGGCTGCTGTTTTGCTGATGAGTTACTTTACAGTGTTCACAATGAGCAATTGCCCTCGGTTTACCTCTGTGTTGGGAGCTCTGTGTTCAGCTCTCACATGCCGAGCATCTGTGAATGAGGAGTTTGGGCACATGTCCAGGAAGTCCTCTGCTGCAGGAGGAGAAGGAAACCCTACATTCAGACTGCATGTATTATCATAAAAATGAATAGTAAAGGAGTTTAAGGCTTTATTGCCCCATTGATTGTCTATGGAGCATGCATGCTGTTTTTGAATACCTCTGCACACCTACTCACAGAATTACATGTCTGGCTGGTTTTATACTGCTCCTAAAATGCATTATTTGATCATTTGTACACTTTGTTGATGAATGTACTTTGAGAAGTTTACCGAGAAGCATTGGCATAAACACTTGTAAACACTCCAAATATGGCCAGTGCTCAGTAGATTTCAGCAAGCCTGTCTTATATGAACATGATATTTCAGTATACAGTTCCCTGTGTGTATTTTCTATCCAAACCTGAAACTAATTTAAATAAGAATCATTGCACTTAGAATTGTGTATTTTTGGCTATGTACAAATTATGCCCACAACAAAAGTCCAACAAAAAAATACAAGGAAGACAGAAAATCACTGCACAGAAACGCTGTCATCCCAGCTGGAAAGGGGTGAATCAGGCTGACAAAAACTTGTGCAGATTATGATTATGCTGCCAAACTGTCAAAGAACACTAAACGCAGAAAGAGTCGTGGTGCTTAAGACTTTTACTGTTCTTAAAAATGTATTTTCCTTAAACTATGAAAAACAATTAGGGGCAACCCCCCCCCATATATATATATATATATATATATATATATATATGTGTGTGTGTGTGTGTGTGTGTGTGTGTGTGTGTGTGTGTGTGTGTATGTGTGTGTGTGTGTGTGTGTGTGTGTGTGTGTGTGTATGTATGTATGTATGTATGTATGTATGTACCTATACATATATATTAGTGCTGTCAATCGATTAAAATATAATCGCAAATTAATCGCACATTTTTATCTATGCTAAATGTCCTATTAATGATCATTTTAATACTCTTATCAACATGGAAAAGTGGATAGGCGTGCAAATGTTTTTTACTGAAAACAACGTGTAGTGTTATATTTCACACTAACATTCTCACTTTGAGCAGTCATTCACATTTGAATGAATCAAATCTCACATAATTTAACACTATCAATAAACAGATGACAAAAAATAAATACTTGGTTACAAAAAAGCCCCTCAACAACCCTTTCTAAGGCATCAAAACAGGGTGATACAAGATAAAGTTACAAAGTGCACATCATTGTAAACTAGACAATTTTCCCTGGGGAAATTTTTGAAAGGGCCACGGGTGCTACTGCAGGAGTGTGTACATTATGAGATTCTTCAGAGATTTCAAACAATTAATACTAGTAACATTATGATGTTATATACAAGGAGCCAGTGTTGGGAAAGTTCACTTTACTGAACCTCTACTGAACCTGATGAGCCAGCTGATGCAGATGAGTTGCCACCTTCTGGACCCTCTTTCCTGCCACCCCAAAAAAAGTTTCTCAAGCAGGGGCTCGCCACTTTAAAATGGCTGTGCCTCCTGAATAGCAATTTTACGTACTGTCACATCTGTGCTAAATACAAGAAAACCAGAACGCCTATCCACAAATCAAACAAGGGCACCAACTATCAGCACTCCCCCCTCATTTGCCATGTTTTAGGCAAAGAGCATCAGTCCTGCTTCAATGTCCCTGCACTGCATAGAGACTCGGGTAAAGGTGATCAGCCAGAAGAACAAGGTTTAAAGTCACTCTAGATTCCAGTTCTTTAATGGTCATTTGAGAAGGATGCTGTCATTTACATTTAGAGTGCGCCTTTCAGGATGAAACACCTTCGTAAGGGGGTCTTTTACAGCTAGACAGCTTGTGTAACTTCCTACTCTGACAAATTTGTTAAGTGATCAGAGAGACCAGCACTTATGTATGTGAATTTAATTGCTGCTCTGTAATTCAATGGCTGGTATTGAGGGACATGTGTGGAGGGAAATAATGTTGTGTAATGCTGTATCTTAGATTAATCCCTCTCTACAGGTGAGTTCGTGTGTGTGTGTGTGTGTGTGTGTGTGTGTGTGTGTGTGTGTGTGTGTGTGTGTGTGTGTGTGTGTGGCAGCTCAATCCTCTGACTAATCTGACAACTCACCAGGAACTCCAGTTCTTTCTCTTATTTCTCTTGAGTGTTTCTCATTTTTACTCTTGTCTCTGTACATTTATGAAGTAGGTTCATTCTGGAAAAAGCAAAAATTTGTCAATCAAGCTGAAACATATTCAACTGAGGCAGACACGTCTTTGCCTCAAGTTGTTCTGCTGCAGCTAATTACCCAGCTTCTCGCATCTTTCCATTGACGTTGTATGCAAACGCACCGCCTCTAAAATTTGCCTTGCCTTCTGTCTTTACACATCATTTGAGCGCTCCCAGTTTTATCTCCTGTGGCTGAAATTGCACGGCTATGAGGACAAGTCAAAGAACGCTTTATGGCTCTAGCTTGCTTTTCTATTTGTTTGAGGGAAAAAGCCCACTCTGTGGTATATGCACTGTTTCAAAGCACCCACACATTTTGTTTTCTATGTTGACGTTGTTTTCTAAGCCCACCAACTGTCACGACACGCTCCATTGCAGGTTGATGCACGTCAACTAGCCAGAAGACACCAATTCTCAGCAACAAGACTGTAAGAAGCAACAATTTTATAATATTCATTCCCCGGATCAGCACACTCTGTACCAAAGTATCGGCTACTTCCTCAGGCAGCAATTGACCTGCATTTAACAGCCAGCACATGTTGCCCTTGATAGTGTGGAGGGTTTTTCTTTGGTCATGAGAGAAACATTGTAAGCTCAGGGTTGACGTTGACTGAAAAGCATTCACTTGAAACAATAAGAAAGTATTACTCAAGCTCTTATTTGTGATAAACTTTAGCAAATTTAAATATTTTAAAGATAATTTAACATACACATTGTATAATGGAGCATCAACAGCCGACTAGAGTTCTACTTTGTGATTGCTCCCATAAGGCTTCCCTGTGTTTTAACAGAGTCAGTGGCATTGTGTTAATTAAAAATTCCATCTGCTTAGGAGACTCTGTGTCTTCTCTTTGATGGAAAACAGCCTTTCCGTAATATCCTCTGTGTAATCTCACAATGGAAACCGAGACTGAGCTCAATCAATTTAACTCATGAATTGCTGTCTGAAGTGCGATGAGCTATAACAGTTTAATGTGTTCCTTTTCCTCAGTAACATTAGTAAGGGTATTTTTCAGCGTGAGAGATCAATCTAGTAAGACTGAAAACAAATTCACATATGTATGTTTTATGGCTCTACCCATGTTGGCTGGGAATAGGTCAAGGGAGTAAAACAAAGGCTCTTAATGTACCCATAAAAACACACCAGTGACAACTTCCAGACATGGAGGTTGGCACCACTTATTGAAAGAGTTCACCAAGGACAAAGTGTTTCAACACCTACGTGCAAACACTAAAAGTACTTATGTGTCACAATAATGGGAGAGCTGGAACATCTTTTTTCCCTAATAATACCGTTGTACATCACATAAGAACTAAGAGAATAGTCCTACATACCATGTTCTGATCTGCGCTTCTGCAAAGCACTGACAGTGTAGAAAAGCAGCTCTCAAAACTGACATTCAGACCAAAGTCTCCTGGTTTGAAGCTTTGTGTTTAAACATGTGAAAGGTTGGGACTGCGAGGTAATAACCAGGTGCACAGCATGTTTTTTGTATGGTTTTTAAAGCTGCAGCTACCGGTTCTTTTGTCATCAAATTGGGAGCAGAAGAATTCAACAATGAGTTGTGCTGTCCACTACAGCCTCACAAATGTGGAGAGATTTCTCCTGGAAAAATTGTATCTGTTTTTTTATAACACCAAAGCAAAAGGCCAAACAAACAGGACTACAGCCTGCATGCTGGAGAGGATGCGGACACAGCGTGACAGATCATACACACATTCTGGAGCTGTCCCACTCTTAAATCCTTCTGGGATGGAGTTCAAAGGATTACCAGTAAAGTTTTGCAGTATAATTTTAATCTCACCTGCTCATCATTCTATCTCGGTAATTTAGACTCAGAATTGCCAAAAAAAGACAACTGCCAGCAAATAAGCTATAACTAGAAGACGGCTCAACGCAGAACCTCCCACGATTAAACAGTGGGAAGACATAATTAAAGATATCCAAACAATGGAACTACTGACTTATAGTCTTAGACTACAAAGAGATAAAGGTCATGCCCTCTGGGAAAAATGGAGCACCTATATTTCAAGAAAGGTGATAACCTGTCTTAATGTTATGTGTGCAAATATATATGTTTACAATTATTTGATCACATGGGTGTAAGTGAGCATGTGCAAACATATGTTTACGGTAGGTGCATATATTTTTTTTTAATTTGTTTTCTTTCTTTTATAATGTTTCTTTGTATCAATAAGTACACTTCTCGGTTAGGATTTGTATCCTTTTGTCTATTCATGACGACTTGATTTCATTACACTGATGATGTCCATGTTTTGTACAAATAACCTTGAAAAATAAATGAGTTGTGTTGTATGTTCACCAGGTAGGTTCTAATTTTCTTCCCTGTGATGTTGGGCAGACGGTGTTTATCAGTCCCTTTTGCTAAGAAAAACTCCTTGTACAATGAGGAGAATTTGTGTATCATAAAACCAAAAACAATGAGCTAAAGCAGACTGAAACGCTCCACAGGTAGGGTTGCATTAGGGCTGATGGCTTAACAAAATAGACACATGGATGTCTCACTGAATCTGAGGTCCAGTTATCTCTGTTTAAAGCTGGTAGCAATGTTACCAAATTGTGTGTGCCTGCATTTTATTTCTTTCTGCTCTTCTTGTCATTAAGATAAATGTCGTGTACTTCTCATGGACAAATAAAGTCTCATTCTGAGTTACATTCTGAAAATCAATGGGGAAAATGCAACTGTCACATTATTCAGTGCAATGTGTAGATAAATATTCATGAGGATTTCCTTTAATTAATGAAAAATCCTCACTTGCTGAAAAGGTGAGAGTGTGAAAATTGACACCAAATGATATTATTGCAAGAGCAGATTTTGTAAGACAAAAAGTAAAAATAAAATCACTTCCATTTCGCCTCCATTTGATGTATAGATGGACATGTACTACAGAAAGATAGATTCCCATATCTACAGCTGACTAACTTTGTTCTGAGATCCCAGATTCCCCTCAACTGTTTCCATATAAGAAGGCCAAGCTGCAGTGTGCTTTGGGCCTCTTGAGCAAAATGAGAGGTCAAGTATGGATGATAAATGGTGAGTAAGCTGGAGGAATGACAGCGGCAGCACAGAGAAATGTTCCATATTGACCCAGTAGAAGTGGGAATGTGCCATGAAATGAGTTTCTGAGCTTGGTGATGTTTAATTTAATGCAAAGCAAGCACGATGCTGAAGCTGATTTCTAGGGTTTTTCATGAGTAACACTGAAGTGGACTCTCTCCATGAGGGGAAGCGTGCTAAACAACTTGATCTGTGTTAGTTGCTTAATTGTTCAGAGAGCCTCTTACAGTACAATGGGACATACTGCAACTCTCTTTTTACATTTTCTGATTACAACAGAAATGTTATACAAGGTATGGTTCATTAGCATCCTGTGATCAGGGCTTTGGCATCATTATGAACATTTTAGATATGTGCCAGATGACAGCTGGAGACAGTGAATACCAGTGGGAATCTCACAATTGTTTTTTTTGTTTGTTTGTTTTAAGTTCATCACCTGGAAAGCATTGAATCACTGACACTGAAGGCTGTGAAGCAAGGCTGATGCAGACATTATTCAGCACACCGTCATGTGTTTCAAACACAGAACTCTGCTCAGTGTTAGGCTGCTAATGGAGTACTAGCCAAAGATGTATTAAACAAAGAATGAGGAATCCAAACAACGTGGCGAATTTATTCCACAGAAACTGCTCAGTCAGCGCGTATGCAGACAATTATCTCCATGGCCGCCATGTGCGGCCATAACGGATTCACATTAGCTGCTCTCAGTCCATGGGTGTTTGAGTCCATGAGAAAACCGGAGCAATCTGCTGTTTGTTTGATCACTTTTTATTGCATTTTAGGTGCAAGGACCAACATTTTGACACAACATACAACTTCATCCATCTTGACACAAATAGTGAGTTTAAATATCCTTCATAGAGATCCTCATTAACCCACGTGCAGCACCTACGTTCATGTACTGTAACCTCTCTAACCCATATGACACTTAGAAACTAGGCTCTGGAGACATTAGGGGACTTTTCTTGAACAATACCTTGACAACACTATTAATGCACTGAGATCTACATTGACTTGTCCTTCTCTGTGCATGCACATTAGCGTCTCTGGCAGAGCCTGACCTGTGGCACAAATATAATAATTAGAAAACTTAAAAATACACCGTAAATCTTCCATCCCAGATATGACTCGTGTGCCATAATGGAGACTCTCCTATGAACAAGAACTAATTTAGACAGCACTGTGAGGAAGCAGAGGAATACAATAAGGTCCCTGTATGGGGCTGAACAAAGCATGAGAGGTTCCATTAATTAAAAAAGTGAGACAACAGGGACCTATCTGTATTTTTCTCCAGACTTGGCTATCTACATAACCTGGGCAGGACCCAAAACAGCAGCTAAGAATGAGCCCTACAGGTACTAGATTTTTGAGGTTGAGACTGCATGTTAAAGATAAGTACTGACCTTAGAAATTAACAAAAAATAAAACTCATCAGTGCTCTCTGGTGGACAAGCTATGTAAGGAAAAAGCATTTCTGTACTGTATTTTTTTTTAATACTTATCATCTTACATACATGCATACATAAACACTGATATATCTGAAATAAGCTAATACTTGTCGATATATTGCCGTGGCTGACATTCATCAGTCTAGCTGTACAGATAGAGGTCTTAGAGAGAAGCCACTGCTAAAGATATGTGAAACAAGGGAGAATCCTCAATGGACATGAATACTTAATTTGTAAGCTGCAAATTATAAAACAGACAGAGCTCATCACTCATCTTTCACAGCTGCTACAATGAAGAATGACGGCAGCAACATCATGCTTTTATGGCAGGGGTCATCAATTCATTTGCCCAAGGGCCAAACTTTTTCCAAGCAGACGCTGTGGGGGCCAGACTTTCCCATATAAAATAAGAACATTAATTTTTGGCCTAATTAGCCTTTTATTGTTTAATGTTTCCACTTACAAGATAAATGTTATTTTCATTAGCCTATATCAGTGTGAACAGACTACTAAAAAACATAGAAAATGCATAATGATAACTACTAGATATCTAACTAGAAAACGTTCACAGACCTCCAACAATGGGGTTCGTCATAACTTTATCCCCAGTCCAAGACAGGGCAAGAGTTTATGGCACTGCGACCATTGTTGAAGACAAAAAAATCAGGCAGTCTGATTAATCAATGAATAATGGATTGTCAAGTATGTATTCATCATGCCAACTTTCAGTAAAGCTGTCTGCCTCATTTGCAAAAGAATTCAAGCTGAGGCATCACTATTACAAAAGGCATGCAACTTCCAAAGAGTCACACCCTGAGCGGTCAGAAGCCCAGCGCAGAACAACTTGAAAACCTCATCCATACCTGACCATATCCTAAAGCCATCCTGATCCTCACCAAGCATAACAGACCATTTGCCGATGCTGACAGTTTAAGGAGTGTATGGTCACTGTTTTGGAGGAGCCTGCCACGACAAATCTGTGGACGGTTCCACTGGAGGAGCTATTTAAAAAGCATGGTTTGTCATCAGGAAAAGTCAACCTAATCGTCACAGGTAGTGCTCCTACCAAGGTTGGCAGAAGCAGGGGGCATTGTTGTTGAATAAAATGAATAAAACTGTTCATCTAAAGAGCAGTTTTCTGTGATTATTTTGAGTACTGTATGTGTTGTGGTGAGATCAGTGCTCAGATTCAACCATTCACTGTTCACCTGATAAAGGTAAAATGGCATTTTAAGCATTTACACTTTAAGCTATATTGTAAGACTGTATTAGGGTAGTGCCCCCTTGTTATTAATTTTAATTCATAATTTTATTGATATTAGCACAGTTATTGATACCAATTATCTATTCTTAATATCTGCTAATAACACACTTCTACTGTATCCCAACAGCAGTCATATTTTCCCATTTGAATGCACTCAATCTGCAACTACAGGGGAAAGAAAAAAGTGTGGTGGATATGATGGAAAAGTCTGATGCCTTTGGGAACAAACTTGATCTGTTCCACGCAGATTTGCTATCAGGGAGGTTGTTGCACTTCAACACACTGAAGACAGTGGGTGCGAGTAACATCAGACAATGTGAAGAAATTCATGACACAGCTGAGGAAGCATTTCTCTAACTTTGACTGCTTGTGAATAAGCTTAACAGCTGTCAAGCCTGGTGTGAAGAAGTTGGTGTCACAGGGGAAATGTAATTTCTCCCATTAACCAAATGTGAGTGTTTCAACCATAAGATTTTATTCATATGACTCATTGTTAAATGACACGGTCGACTTAATGTTTTATTGGATGTACTTGAACTGTTACAATTTATTTATCTAAATCCATGTTATGTTGTTATACAAGGCTGGCATTTGCCATGCTCTTTTGTTTTTTATGAGACATTAATTAAAACGCTTTTCTTCTTTTTCTTTTTTTGACTAAGAAGTTTTGGTTATTTTGAGGCGTTATTGTGCATCTTTAAAAAAAGTTAAATGAGAGCATGAACATGCTTTTAAGAAAAGCATATGAAAAATTGAATAAAACAAAATGTTACATGAGAGCATGTGAAATAAATAAATGAATGATATTAAATGTTAATTGAGAGCTATAAGGTTGTCCTCATTCATGCATGAGCATGCAAAAAAATGCTAGATATTTTAAATACCGGAGGGCATTTATTTCTTCCACACATTTTCTGAATTCATTAATATTCTGTCGGCTGGATGGGAAGCTTTGGTGGGCCATATATGGCCTGCAGGCCCCCAGTTGATGATTACCGTTTAATGGTGATGTTTGGTGGTGGAGACGGTCATTAGCTAGACTCCACAAAGAGGATAAAGCAGTTTTCATTGATAATTTTTTTTCATGGCCCTTTCACACCTACCTTGTTTGGTACAGACTTTTGGACTTTTCAGTTTCATCCAAACCAAAATTACTGGGGCGAAACCTCCCTAAGACCACCGTCTGGACCGAACAGCCGAACATTGGTCTAACAAAAAGAGGTGCTCTTTGCTCTTGATGCACATCAAACTGAACCATGGTTCAGTTCATTTCTAGTGTAATAGTTGAGATTTTCGGACCAATTACAGGACCAAATTCTGGCATGCTATCATCAGAATAGGAAAAAGGAAGAACAATACAACAAAACAAAGTAAGCTTTAGTTAAAAAAAAAAAAAAAAAAGAAAAAGAGGCGCAGGCTAAATGTTTAATTGATTTATTTTTGGTCAATTACACCAGTAAATTGATCAATTGGTACAACCTTAAAACAGTCAGTTGGACATATATATATTATTATATTATTCAGGCATATTTGAAATATTTCTGAGAGGAAGAGAGAGAAATTTAATTGATAACACAACAAGATCAGATGCACATCTGCCTCCAAACCAATCAATTGCAAGTATAGGGAGATGCACCTCTTGAAGGTAACGACAATAGGATATAGGTATGTCATGCATACTGTGTTTCCAAGTGAATTCAAATCTAACTGGATTGAATGTGTACAGTTTAACAAAAAATGCAAAAATTGGTTCAGATGTTGGTTTCCGACTTTCAGGTGTGAAAAGGTCATCAGAGTATAAAAGGTTTCTGATGCATGGCCATTTGAAAATAGCACAGAGCGTTGCTTTACAAAGAAATTGACTATTATACATTTATGCATCAAATCTCTCAAGCAGTTTGCTGTGCCTTTATGTGGAAAACATGGTTTTGAAGAGCAATGAGTTTTCCCTTGATCAGTGTTTTGCAAAATTGACACTACAATCCCTGTTTGCGGATCAGTCCTGACTGTCAGTTTACAGTTAATCAAGTATGCACCATCTCTCGCCCTAACCTTAACTAAGCGCTGCGGCTGCCTTAAGATAACCATAAAAATAGTTTCATCATACTTTAGTTTACAAGCAGATAATGTAAGAGCAAATACTCAACTGTCAGTGAACATTTAGAGGATACAGTATCAACATTTTGCAACTTGCCAAACACTTTCATTCACAACCTGAAGCATAATTCAGTGAGTAATCCAGTCCACACGGTCACTTTCACTCAATCAAGACTGAGTCCAGAGGCTTGTGCGACATTTAAAATGGCCTCAGGGGCTCATTTATGCTCTCAGCAACAGGTTAATAGCAGGAATGTAATCTGCTAGATCCTTAGAGATAAGTCACTGTAAACAAACAGAGACAAATTTCTGATGCAGAGAAAGATGCATGCAATTTCCTCATCCTGCAGGGCCACAGACCGGGTAAATGTTACTGCAGGTAGCATCCTGATGAACTAGGAGGTCTTGAAAAAGCCCAGCAGAGGCCACACATTATGACTGGGTCGATTGGTTGATCACAAGCGTGAAATTGCTGTCACAGATCAATGGCTGACTAATCTGGAGAAGGGACGGATTCAAATCATAGGGTCTCTAATCAATGATAATTAATCTTCAGCAATTCACATTTCCTAAATAAGATACTTGATTGTGTACAATTGGATAATTACCAGTTCCCGTCTAATGCTACAGGTCCCCGTGGTTACCAATGAAGACATCAGCAACATGATTGGTTAATGAAGTTAAATATACTCTAACACACTGCCAATAGTTCTTTATGGACCCCCTGTAACATATAAACCTGAAGACACATGAGGAATGAATTGATCAGTCACAGCTTCAGACTGAATGGATTGATATGTTGCTGCCATGGCGCAAACTACAGTTCATCTGGAGGACCTGGACCTGCAATGAACAATAATAATGGACATACAGGACATATTGAGCTGTTTATAATTGCTACTCTCAATCATGGCTATTGACAAGTGAAGAACGTTCAGTGGATAAACTCAAAATCTCTCTGTGGATTTCAGTCTTTTCATATTTTATTGAATCACCCTTTGAACTTGCACTGCCTTTTACATAAAAAAGCTACAATAATACACATAAAAGATGTCCCTCATCTTAACATTTTCTCAGATCTCTTTTATATATATGAAGCTGTGAAGCAGGTAAGCTAGTGTATTGCAATGGAAACAAGCTCACACTGACAGATTAGAACCTTCTAAAGTTGATGTATTCATCGACATTTTAAGTGAATAGTTGTTTGTTTGTTGATCTAAAAGGTGCTATAAACCTCGATAAAGTTGAGGAGAGACTGTCGGGTGATTTTTTTCCTCTGTGGTTTCATCACTACGGATGACCCCTCTCACACATGTAGTGGTTTGATCCATAGTTATTCTAATTATTGATCATCGCAGCTTTAAATTCAAAGGTTCTACAAGCAAACACAAAAACGGGGGCAGCTCGGTGTCATTATTTGAAATTCAGTGCATCATTCTTGCCTTTCAGTGGCAGCAGTGTTGAGCACAAATGAATAGACATTAAGCAGAGCCGATCAGGCAGAACATGATATTGCAAGTGAAAGCAAAAATATTCAAGTTGGCAAAATTCTATCAAAGCGCAACATGGATGTAATGAAGTGCTCTCTGGGGCATCGCCTCTATTTGAAAGCCTTCTTCAGCTAAATGGCTGTCCTTAACTGTCCTCATAAAGCTGCTTTGTCAACCTAACAAATGTGATTAAAGTCCACACTCAGTCTCTTCTTTCTTAGGACATCTAAGATGGAGTGAATCAATGTATTGTTGATCTCACAGTAGCCATGCAGGGTTTACAGTCTGACTGGCACAAGTACACACACGTGTTTGTGCATGTGTGTGTTTCTCACCTCTGTGCCCTGCTGTTTTTGAGCCCAGCTGACACTGTTGTGACATCAAATCCTTCTGACCTCGCTGGTAAGCTTTAGTATGAGGTTATGGGGGTCAGAGTGTGGTGTGGTGGGGAGGCGTCTGAAAGATCATGTTACCAACATATGTCATCCCTCTGTTATTGTATTTGGACACCATCATCTGAGAAAAGCCCAGCAAGATTTGCTGAGGGGATTTTAGGAGGTAGACATTCTATTCCTTATTTATTTTGAGGTTTGAGGTCCACAGGTCAGAGGTATTAACTGAAGCATTGACTGTGCACACAACGCCGTCCAATAATAAACACTTTAAAGATGAGTTAAATTGTGAGGCTTTTAAGCAAAGAAAAAGCAGACAGGTGCATCACAGAATACTGCTGATTTACTTTTTGTTTCTCACATCCAATCTGTCGAACGTAAGAAAATGATTCTGCATTTTCCATGTTTGGTATTCATGCCCTCTGAGATCTCATCACTCCATGGGGCAATTCCCCAGACCCTAAAACAAATGGTTTCAGTGTACTATAACACATGTAGCAGGCAAAGATAGCAATGAGCTAAGTGTAAGCATACCCACAGTATGCTACTGTATGCCCAGCACCAAACAGACAGGCTCAGGCAGTGAGGAGCTGGTGAACATAGTGGAGCATTTAGCTGCTAAGGAGCCTGATAATTATAACTGGTGGAGACAGGGGTGAAAGGAGACTGAATTCTGGATTTAGATTTGTTAAGATGTCTGAAACATGACTCTGAATGAATACTAATGCTGCCCTGTGTCAGCTGAAAGTGAATATATCCAACTGTTGATTTGCTCATTTGTTTATGTGTTTGAAAGGGGGGGTCATGGAGATTTTCCCTGCTGTTTGCCTGTCCCTGAGAATTTAATTAAACAAAATTATGACTTGAATTATTGACGTCCCTTTCTGTTCGTTTTGCTCCCACTGTCACACATTATCATTTACATTGGTTTGTGAAGATTGGTGTAAATCCAGCACAGCTCCACCCAACAAGCTCATCAGCCAAAATGAGTGGAAACACCTGTGTGGGTTTACAGGGCCTTTAATGTGACTGCTTTGTATCACTGATAACGATGAGATGTCACAGATGTATCAGTTAAACGAGAGCTTTCAGCTGAGCTGCTTGAACCTTTCATGAGGAACACAAGATGTTTGCATAATTTCAGTGGAAGGGCTAAATCTGGACATTGACGCTGGCAGAATTAGGGTGCTGGGAACCAGAGAGTGGACTTTGTTCATCCGCTAATGATGTAAGGATTCTTTGGGTAGAGGGATTTAAGTGTATCTGACACAAGGCTGATTAGAAGTGGTCATAACAATTCACTGAATGATGTGTAATTGACCTTTTCATGGTTTATTAATGCCAATGTGTTCTGCTGTGAGCGGGCCACAGCTCATTTGGCCTGTCTGTGAAATATGGATGGAAGAAGAGTACATAAGCAGGGGAACATAATATTCATCATGACAACACTTGCATGAACCTTTACATTGTGCAATAGTTCATTTAATTTGGTGAAATATGTTTAGAGGCAGCACATTCTGTCTTCAGTTTGTCATTACATCCCTGACAACAAGCTTACGAAGTGTCTAAGAGAGGTTCACGTGGAGGGTTAGTGGGTTAGCATCTTTTTCAATACAATGAAGG
Source organism: Chaetodon trifascialis (assembly GCF_039877785.1). Taxonomy (NCBI): domain Eukaryota; kingdom Metazoa; phylum Chordata; class Actinopteri; order Chaetodontiformes; family Chaetodontidae; genus Chaetodon; species Chaetodon trifascialis. The sequence continues at coordinate 11,325,000 of NC_092056.1, forward strand.
ATTAAAGAGTACAGTCATTGCCAACCTCTCACAGGCTCTCACTGGACACTTATAATATAATATTTATAATTACAGCCAGGAGTGGTGCCGGAATGTGCACCAGAACCAGAGCCAAGCTAGCGGGCACCGACACGGGGCACAGCAGCCTCACAGACGCAGCCTCCAAGACCAGCAGAGGACGACGGGAGTTAATTCGAGGTTGAATAAAGTGTGTTTAACATAAGACAGCAAGGCAATTAAGCTCACCTTAGTTTGGTAAAAGTCAGAAACATTAATTCAGAACGTGTGCAGTTGTATTGTTCTGTGTTCTGTTGTTGGGGGGGGGGGCAAACAGCATTTGCTGGGCTGGTGGCAAGATGGAAAATTTTAACATCTCGCCAAACTGTAATTGTTAATATGCTAATCTTCACCTCCAGATTAAAGCCTTGTGGAACAGTTTGTCAGGCTCTATATGATCTTTGCTTTGCTGTGGCTGCAGTATGTCAGGCCGCATGCCGAGATTCACTGTGCGCACACACACACACACACACACACACACACACACACACACACACACACACACACACACACACACACACACAAATATACTGCAGTCCTGTCATATTTGGGCGCTAGGTATCTCAGATATGTGTGTCACTGAGTGTGCGTTGGTAACAAGTTCATAATGTTGTTCTTAATCAGTAATTGAAACTTGTGTTATTATATGGAATGCCAGCCTGGTTCAATGTAATATTCAGTCTCTTAGCCCTCAGTAATAGCAACATAAGAGGCCTCATGCTCGTGATAAGGCAGAGAGGGTTACGTACTCCACTGAAATGATCATATACAATATGTGTGAAGGTGTGTTGCGCAGAAGAGTTCCCTCAGATATCATTAGCTGCTGTGCTGTGATGAAGAAGCAGGAATCAGATCATGTAATCCCCTCTTGAGACACTATTAATTAATAAGAGCTTTGCTAAAGAGGCCCTCCTCCACTTAGGCTCTCTGTGCTTTCTTGCAGGAAATCGATTTGTGTCTCTCCTGCTGCCAACATGTCTGGCGGACATCTTTTACAGTACAACCCTCACGCCATGAGTAGTCTGTGTGTCTGCCGCTGAACCATGCAGGGCCAGATGACACCTTCAGAGACAGGGATCACATTTCCTGCATGGTCTCTGCTTCCTGCTGGATTTGCAAAGCACTGCATCTAAAGCTGGTTGAAGTATTGGCTTCTTGATTTTCCACGCAAGTTAGATTTTGACAGTCAAACATTAAAAATAGACAAGGCATGTATTTTAAGTGGAGCACAGCGGAGAGCCGCCTCTGGGGTGCTTCTGAAACATGCTGCGGTGTGTCTGGTGCGATTGCAAGCACTGCCTAGAGTGGCCGTGATCAGCTCCGGCAGCTGTGTCGCAGCCAGAGCGTGATGTAGGCGTGCCCGATAGAATAAAGTATTAAGGCATAAGATGTTAGAGACACATATAATTTTCTTTATAGTTAATATGTCACGGTTAGGACAGCTGATCAAGACGTAATCTGGGCTCTGAGGTGTAGGAGCTGACACCGTGGAAGGAGCAGAAGGTTATACATTACCAGGTTGACCCTCAGTGTTTCCCAAAACAGCAATAACCCAAAGTCCCTTCAGGAAAACCTTCAGTCTCCTTCATAATAAACCCTTCTCTCTCTCTGACAGTGCCGGTTTCTACCAGGAACAGTTGCAAGTAGATTGTTTCAAAGCTTTTCATACTGATTTTGGCTGAAGACAAAGCAATTCATACCAATTATTTCTTTTATCAGATCAATGCATGTGATGCTGCACTATTGATAATTGACGCACTAATGCGATGAATTATTCTTTACAGCTCTAAGTGACATAAAATCAAAGGCTTCAAAGAGAAGTCACATATTTTCTTTTCTACAGAAAAATACAGAGGGACAACAAATGCATTTCACCACCAAACTTAAGCAGCCTGAATAATTTCTATTACTTTTGCTTGAAGCCACTGACTCACTGACTACAAAGAGCACATCCTGCAGAGAGATGTATCAATAGTGTTGTGCACACTGTGTTTTACCTTCTCAATCTGTTGAGTTTAATTTCACCGGAGATTAATTTAAGACTGACATTGTGCTCACTTCTTGTTTTAAAAGAAGCAATGAGTATTTGTCAGAACAAATAATTTACAGCAAGACGTTGGCATGAATTTCCGTTCGCCTTTAGGTCTACAATGAGTCTCTATGGCAGGATGATAAAGGAGGATGTGAGAAGTTAAAAGGCTCCACAAACAGTGTGTATTCAAATGTGGCTGATTAACTGGGATGGTTCAGAGAATACTGTATGGAAATATGCCACAAAGGCATTTGCAGAAGCATATGAAGAACAGGGCAATGATGACTTTTATTTATTGACGTGGAAAATCTTCAGTTCAACACATAAGACACCTGATGCAACTTCAAAAAAACAACAAAGTTTACTGTTAAACTCGAGCAGATTTGTTTGAAACAAACACATCTGCCGATTCTACTAGTGGCAGTGAGATAGTGTGTCTAATGCTGAGATCAGATGAAGGAGGAATTTTCTCTTCAGGCCATCTCTACTGTTAGGAGCCCAAAGGTCTCAAGAGGAAGTTTCTCCCTGCCTCAGCTACTGTGGTAACCAAGGTCTTAAAGATAAACACACATAGAGAGGACCATTCAAAGAGGATTGCTCAAGTATTCACATTTTTAATAAGTAAGTAGGTCAAAGTGTCCTCAGTTAGAGGTGTGGAAGACAGTCAGGGCATACACACGTACTGTCGTAGCTAATGTTTAGTTTTGATGATCCAATAGGGCCACAAATGTAGAAGACAGGTATAGAATACCCATTATAGGGAATAATTCAAGGAGTAAAAGGGAGAAAGAAATGTGACGTTGGGAGTATTAATACAGCTCATTAGAAAGGACATCTTCTCTGCCTTGGTTCACTTTTGGACATTGTATTGTTCATCAACTTCTCCTTGATGCATCAAGCCAAGTATTTGATAAAATTAGTATGTGCAATTACTCACTGTTTTACTGGCAGTAAACGTCTGCATAATATGGGTCAAAATGTGTTTATAAGGTGATATTCTCTGTGTTTCTGTTAGATTTTGACACTGCCTTTGAAAATAGATTCCTCTCAACATGGTCTCTGTCAATAATGATGAACAAACTGTGAACACGACCACATACAGCCGGGGTTCACAGCAGCAGTGGCTTTGCTTTTTGAAGTGGCTTGAGTCTTGAGTCTGGTGGATGGTTTTTAATGGACACCCTGCTAACACTGGCTAGATATTATTGTCTTTAGCTGACTATTAAATGGATTGATTTTGTCTGCTGCTGAATGGATTACATGAGTCTTACTGTACATTTATGAAACAAAACACATTTGGTCCTTGCACTCAAGGTTAATTTAGACTTTAGCTTTTAGGGAAATTTAACTGAGGTTAGTTTAGTCTCTACAGTCCTACTTTATGGCCGTCTGTGGCACATGTTAAGTCTCTGTAAAAGGGCAAATCTTTGCATAATTAACCCAAAGTGTGACAAGTGGGTGCTATTTAATGTGCTACCAGTGTCAATTGTTTTGAAATATGGAAGAATATGGAACAAAAGCTGAGCTGAGCTGGGAGCATAGCTGAACATTAGGTGGAAAAGAGAAGAGGCCTGCAGTGTCTTCACGGGGAATGTGATGTGTCTGCTTATGACGAATCATTTCCGAATGTGACAATTACCAGTCAACCTTTCGTAGGTGGGATGATGTGGCTGTCAGTTTATCGTTGACACCACTACTCAGTCGCTTAACATTTGGCACCTATGGGATTGAATGAGAATGCGGTGGTACAGCACGAGAGGGGTGAAGGGTGAAGGGTTTGCTGTGGAACGCTTGCAGGTGTCCGTTTGTCCGTCATGAATTCTCATCTGATATCCTGGATACCACTGATCCAATTTCAATTAACCAAAATTAGATGGATGACTCATCTTTGCAACCTTGTCCCAGGCTATGGGAAATAACACCCGTGTCTGTCTCTGTGAAAGAAAACAAAAACAAAAAAAAACTGTGGCTGTGCCATTCAACCATAACAGTAAATGTTTCTTGGGACTTGCTGTCCTAATATTTTTTGGCTGATCACTCTGTTAATTTCACTGTGTGCATTATTTCCCAGTGTTTCTGTTGTGTGTATGGTTTCACTAATGACTGAGTGGAAGTTAAAAGGTTTGATTTTGTCCTTTACAGCCCTCTCTTCAACCTACAGAATGATGCAGTGCACACAACGTGCTGCAGTGTCAAATAACAGCAGCAAAACACTAAAATCACATTTGCCTTTCCACTTTACCACATGTGAAATATAGACCTTTCTAAATGCCTGCACTTATTAAACATCGTTACCCTAATGAACATGTGCATTCAAGCTACATTAGATGAAACCTTAATGATCCTCATGGGTCGGGGTTTTTTTATTATTATCATCATCATATTCCACGGCATCTCCTCAGTGAATAATTATACCATTTTCATATTAGGTGTCCCATTAAGAATCTTTTATTTTTAATAGCACTGATATACAGCACAGCTCCAAGGGGACAAGAGAAAACAGCAGCACCTCAAGTTGAAGAAAAGGCATTTCTTGAAAACTTTTCATCTTGGACATTCAAATATCAAATATCCTATAAGGGGCAACATGTAGGTAGGAGATAGTTATCTCTGAGGAGGTTCTGTGCAATGAAGTAATATAAATGCATTTCTGCTCTGACACAGCACACTTTGAGCAGGGCCTTCATTTTCTTTATAGAAATGTTGCAGTTGCCAGAATGATCAATAACCCCATTAACACAAGCAAAGGAAAACACACTCTCCATCTACCTTTAGGGGGCTCTTCTAAAGAGGCTAGACTGGGAATTTCAATGGATAAATGTGCCTACTTCAATGTGCATGTGCCTGTGTGTGTGGCTTTGTGTGTAAAAGTGCTAACAGCTAAATGAAACAGTTCAACTGTATGTTGTACACGGTGCAGTTAAGACAGATGAACATTTGTCGAGGACATGAGGAAAAACTGTTTTGTTTGGAATTTCACAGAGCAGGTCACTGCTGTACAGCACAGTCTCTGCAAGATTATTTGTTCCTGTAAAGTTTCCAAACATATCTCTACTTCATTAGCATATTATAGCCTGGTATTACATGCCCCTGTGGTATTTTTCACAACAGTACGTTATGATCCAGTGAGAGGTCTCACAATGCCATATAGCATAAAAATTACTGAAGAGGGAGACAGAAAACCAAGCAAAGTTTTTGAAAACTTGTGTATAGTTCAGCTGTTAATAGAACTATTGACCGACATTTAATCCGAAACAAATTTGAAATGGCAGTCTCTTATCAACAAGACTACAAACAGGCTCCAACACCGGTCCTTAGGCGCATCAGTGATTTAAGCTAAATGCTAACATTAGCATGGCCACAGTCACAGCTCAAACATGCTGATGTTTAGCAGGAAACATTGGCCAGGTTCACCATCTAGTTACAGTAGCATGCTAATAATACTAATAAAACACTAAAATAACTAATACACCATATATCAGCACCATCAACTTATCAAAGCAAGCTATTTCAACATTTCACCTCAGGCCCTGAAACACTGCAATGGGCCTTATTCACAATTTTCTGATATTTTACAGACTAAACAATGAATAAAAAATTAACAAAAATGAAAGTAGCCAGCACTTGCAGCTGTACAGATCAAGTCAGCCAGGAAATAATGTTTGTATAAACACTGCAAATACCCCAAACAGGAAGCTTCCTGAACACAATTGAAAGAAAATGTCATTGAGATGTGCAGCAGGGCAGACTAATGGATTCCACATAGATTGACACTTAAAAGGAACAGAGCTGTTGGGCCACAACTGATTAATAACAGGCCTGCTACATCCACCGAGATGCTTATTAAAATATGAATTTCAAATGAATCCGTCTTCAGAGCATTGTCCAGCGTCCAGCTGTAATTTGTTGTCAGTGAAGCTTTTAGACACTGGTATCTCCTTGGCCAGAATGAGAAGTAGTGAAAACACCCTGACTGGGAATGAGAGTCAAAGATATGGCACAGAAGGCAAAGAGAGCAGTCCTTTTTCCAATTGACTATAATGGATTTGTTACCCTTCTGATTTACATTTAAATGAAAACCTTTTATCTGCTGGTCTACCTACTAATGAGCAAACTCTGCTTTGACAGATGTGACTCCTCTTCCCATCATGAATGGAATGAACCAACAGAATAATGTTGTGCAATATATGTACAATGGTTAAAAATGACTTAGAAATGAGCTTTTTAAAAATTACAAGCCGTGTTATAGTTATAGTTAGCTGCGTTACAATATCTCTGTTTTGCATATTCCTCTAAAAAGGATTAGAAAAAGGTGAAATCTTAGCTGAAGGTGTGGTTTCTGAGCCCAATGTGCTGAATTTATGACGAGACACAATATAATAGATTGGCACTCATTAAAACAAGTTAATCATCGAAAATCTGCTGGAATATTCCTAAACTACTCTGTGATTGGCTGTAACTGATTGATTAGTGTAATGTACAGCGGGTTACTGCTTCCAGATTGCTCTCAACCTCAAGGGACTTGAGAAAAGCAAACAAATATAGAAGTACCGCTGTCATTAAAGAAAAAAAAAAAAAAAAACGCTTGATGTCCATGACATCAAGTGTCAATAGAGCAATATGAGCTGATGAGTACAGCGAGCCCTGTGATGGATGAGCAATTTGCTTTACCAAAGTGTTTTACATCAGTTCTGAAACTCAATCATATAAACTCATTAATATAAAGCTGAATGGCAACACATGGAGTCATGATTATGGAGGTTGCTTACCTTTCCAGTGTGTGTCAACTGTGGCAAAAGTTTTGATAATCAATTTACATGAGGGTGTACAAGGCTGTCGTTTCTTACCTCAACTTTCAAGTTTTTGCAACCAATGTGTAATGTACATTTTGTGACCTGTGTCAATGCATCATGAATTACTCTAAAGCACAGACAGAAAGCAGCTGACCAATACGCTCTGCCACAATAGCAGTTTTATGTTGTGTACAGCAAAGCTCCATGTATGAGGCTGTCGGCCTCATTTAGCCACCAACGGGTGCTGTGCCACTTCACCACTTTATATTGCATTTGTGCCTCTATGCAGTATGTGTTTATGTTTGTCCAGATATGTCATTTCCATATTTTGCCAAACAAGCAACAATCTGGCAAAGCCATTTCAGTCATGATTTAAGACAGACAAATGCCTGTATGTGTTTATAGAAGATGACAATCAAAAAAATGGATGAGTTTGCTTCCTCCAGGTGGTTGTCAGTTACAGCTGTCTTTGAAGTGTCATGTTTTCTCTTCCCTTTTTGATGTGTTACAGTATTATTGTAACTCAACTTTTCACAGAAGGTGTGGAATTACTTTCACTTGCCATAATACCATTTCAATTGTCACTCTTTGAGAATAGATCACAATAGTAGGAATGAAGCAACGCTCAAACTGCAACAATCAGCGAACAGCAGACCTGAAAACATGAAAAAAAACAAAAAAACACAACATAATTGCCTTTAGGAAATGTGATAAAACTGACTACCATTACAAAAACCAGCTACATGAGCTGACGTAATGAAGCTTCATTTTCACATTAACTCAAGAAATCAATCAAAGCTTGCAATGCTAATAGGAAATAATGACTTAGCTGATGGACCCCATTGAAGCAGAAAATAGTCTTAGACTGTGGGAAGTTCAAGGAAAGTGCTCCACCAAATAGTGAACCGTGTAGGTGGATGAACAAAAATTAATTACATCAGCAAACTTGTACCGCCCTGATTTTTGTTTTTTAATTGGAGGAAAAATCATGAAAACACTGACATGAGTGCCTAACGCTCATTACAGAAAACAGCCAGATGCTGAAGTTTAAATACTATCACTTGATATTAATATCGTGTATAATAGCAAACATCTGCGCCTGCTCCTCTGATTCTTCAACCTCATCCCACCTTACAAAGACAACAGCACATAATATCGTCATAGGACTAGAACAGATTACCTCATACATATTCACAGTGCTTCTTTTCCCAGATCTATCCCAAGAAACAGTGTCAAGTATCTTTACAGCAGGAATACAATCTATAGCGTGTGGATCCATTATAAGGGGGTGCATGCATCATTGCCACCCACAGTGTGAGTCGCCTACTGAAGTGCTCCACAATGACACACCTTTGCTTGTCATTTTGCCAAAGGGCTTCTACCGGGGACGTGGAGTGTGACTTCCAATTAGTTTTCAGGAGATTTATTCATGGAACTGTTAAAGAAAGAACGTGTTAAAGGATGTGAACGGAGCGATGGATTTTAAATGACTACCACGGTGCGACGCTACATATAGCACAATATGAACTCTGACGAGTTTTGTACGACTCCTCAATGTAAATGGTGAGCTTTAAAGCTTAATTTGGCTGACGGTTCTGCTTTAAATGGAACGAAACAAATTACAGTCTGTTAATTGGTGTTTCATGTAGACTTGTTAATCTTTTTTGTTAAATTAATATCTAAATCTGATCTGTAATGTGTCAGTGTAAGTGCTCTTCTCAACCATGCACAGAACATATTCTTAATCCCCATACAAACAAATAGATGTATTTATTTAAAAAAGTGCTGCAAATTGTTCCATAATGCAGCAGTGTTTGTGCCACTGTGCCATTTGTGTGTGTGTGTGTGTGTGTGTGTGTGTGTGTGTGTGTGTGTGTGTGTGTGTGTGTGTGTGTGTGTGTGTGTGTGTGTGTGTGTGAGAGAGAGAGAGAGAGAGAGGAGAGAGAGAGAGAGAGAGAGAGAGAGAGAGAGAGAGAGAGCGAGAGAGAGAGAGAGAGAGAGAGAGAGAGAGAGAGAGAGAGAGAGAGAGAGAGAGAGAGAGAGCAGAGTTGTTCAGGCAGTTGTGTGGGAGAGCAGACTGTCAGGGTGCAAAGAGTTGGTTGATTATGCAGCTGGTAAATATTTACAGAAAAAGTAACAGCCCTGTATTATCCATATAATGAAGACCATCCCAGTAAGGCTGGCAGATATATGAAAAGTGGGCCACCATTGGCCACTTTGCTTCGCAGTCCCTTATTTTTTATTTATTTATTTTTTTCTTTTCTCATAGTTTTGACTTTTTGGACACTACATCTATTTTGTATTGTCAGAAAGAAATGTTCCAGAAACATTTCTACAATTTTAAAACGGTGTTTCTGACATTAACACTGAATCAAGTGATTCTTTGTAAAAGTAAAATGGTCATACAAACCCCACAAACACCCAAAACACACTTTCAGCTCACTGAAAGACATAACCAGCAGTCCAACACCTTTGGTTTCATGTTTATGGTGTCTGTGTTTATAAAAACTGATGCTGCTGAATATATGCCTCCTTCAGCCTGAGCCGTGGTCATTTAAAGTTTGTACATGTCGTACTGTTTCAATGTGTCTTTGCTGCAGTGTTTAAACTGGTGGAATATAGTACAAGCATTCAATCTGCACATAATCCACATACATCCCGTGAATACATTTTCACTCTCCTAGTGCAACCACAATCAAAGAGAGTCTGTCAGCACATATGGTTCCCTGTCGTGTGTGTGTGTGTGTGTGTGTGTGTGTGTGTGTGTGTGTGTGTGTGTGTGTGTGTGTGTGTGTGTGTGTGTGTGTGTGTGTGTGTGTGTGTGTGTTACATGTACGTTGGTTTGGCTGCATTACTGTCTCATGACGTTGAGGGCTGCTTTGGGAGTGGGCGTTTCAAAGTGTACACAAACACACAGCATTGCTCGTTTGTAGCATGACCCTGGCTGTGACTGAGGAGCAGAATCAGTGCTGATAATACATCCTGGCATGCAAACCTGAGCAGTGGAGAGATACCAGATGCTTTCACAGCCTCCCTGTGCAGTGGTAAAAATTGCACAGCTAATGTAATACTTCCAAATTTGTAAATTTCCACCTGGACATAAATTCCACAAACTGCATAAATGCAATAGCACTGAATTAAGGAAATGAGAACAAACACTATATAACAGTAAATATTTATAATCATAGGGAACCCCATTAATAGATTGTGGTTTGACATTACAGTATTTGGGACATAATATGAAGGAATCTGACATTACAGAGCCCCAGCTAGGTAACAGCAGAGAATGCAACCTTGACACTGCAGAGTAACAATAAGAGAGGGCTGAATGGAAACTAATTTAAGATCAGGTCAGGGTAAAAACAGCACACTAGAGGAAAGGTCTGGCCAAAGAGTGTCCGTGGCAGAAGTCAGGGGGCTTTGTGTATTGTGGTATACAAGGTTGGTTCAATGTCCAGAGAACGGGAGCAATAGTTTACTTAGTTTGTTGAACATTTTTCTAGTTCATGCCTCACTGTAAATAACATGATTCAAATCACAATTTGAAATCATTTGCAATCATAAATTCCATAGTGGGGCCATTTTGCTGATTTGCCCTAAACCGGCTACAAAGAAAATGACATGATTTGCCTTAATGTCGCCCCAAAAATGAGTTAGACATGCCTCAGTTCATGTGGTGTGTTTATATTTTCACATCATAGTCTGCCCTTGTACTCTAGATGTGTGTTTAGGACAGACGGGGAGGTGGAGCTGTGTGCAATACTTAAAAAAAAAAAAAAAACTGTGATGAGAGTCACTGATGCAATCAACGCAAATTCTACTGTCACCTCGAAGCTTGATGTAAAATATGTGTTTAACTGGTGATCAACAAACTTCAAACCAATCTCAAGTGTTAGACTGGCAGCAGTTGCATTGATCAGCACCCTGGATTCCTCACACATCCCAAGCTGATCGTGACTCACTGAGCCATCAGCTGTCCCACCTGGAAAAATATATGTTTTTTCTTTTATATTGCAACATACTGTTTTGATTAATTACCCTGAAGCAAATTAGGATGTGATCGATCAGTCACTGTCAGCTGCTCAGCTGAGTTCTGATGGCCTGTAGTCTCTGAAGATCAATTTAGTTACTGGATGGCAGTCTAAACAATTGCCTCAGTCATTAAACACATGGTTTTTGCTGTCTGCCGTTTCTGCTCCAGGTCTCATGTAATATTTCATAAAAGTGTCACAAGTGACTGACATTATAGATGGTGGTCTTTTGATGAGACCAAGTTAGCTCGTCTCTGCGAAAGCTTATTGTGAAGAACTCACAGAAAGGAAAAATGAGAATCATTACATAAACCACAGTGTGATTATTAATCCATCTTCAACAGTTTTCTCACTGCTACAGGTTTTTACGATAAGCCGAAACGACTTCATCAATGAAACTCATTTTCACACGTATTCCATAAAATTTATGCTACCAAGAAACCGCGCAAAGCTTCTCCCCTCCATAAACTTTATGGACATCAAATGATGTTGTCCCAGAGGTTTATTGTAAAAATGAGTTTAAATTTAAGTAGCGGTATCAATAACGCGCCATAAAATGTACCCTAATATGCAGAAATTAATTTAGCGCTGTCAGTCATTTCACACAGTTAATTACATTTGAGGCTGTGCAATGCATCATGCATGACATCACAGATGTTTACTCACAGTATCTGGAGGAAAGAATGAATTCTGAATGTTAAAAGTGATCTAGTGACATTTTTACTTCTTTTTCTTCCATAAATTTATTTGAATTGCCATGTAACGTTTCAAACAACTGCATATTTCCTGATGAAAAACACGTATGTCTCAAACTCATATAACTTTTAACCTTGCCAGACAATAGTACAGATGCTTTATCTGGCCAGTTGTCTCTTAAGCATGCGGCTCTGTTATGAGCAGTGCAAGGCGAGCCTCTCTCTCGTTAGGCTGATGTAACGTTTAATGTCTGCTGCCGCAGTAATGGCTCTGAAAGTGTGTAAGCTCGATGTGGCATTCTGTTGACATTGTTGATTCTGAGAGGGCCTCTCACTGGACTCCAGGGGTGGACACTGTGCCAACACAGGAAACCTGGGACCTGTATGGTGGCAGACATGATGGAGAGCCAGGCTTTGTTCGGGTGTGCATCTGTAACTGCATGTGTGTGTGTGATGAGAGGGAGAAAGTGTGTGAGAGAGCTCAGAGGAATACTCACTCATTATGGCCGTGTGAAGGGGTGAGGGTGTGACAATGTATCACTGCCTGCCCTTTGGTCAGCAGCCATCAGAAATATAACAGATGGAACTGATGAACTGTTTCCGTGGTTTGGACACTTTACAAGCTGCGGTGTCCAATTATCTTCCATCATGTGCTCACAATGCAAAATACCACATTGTAACAAAGATAAAGTCAAAACCTGTCCCTCAGCAGTGTGACTTTACTATTGGTTAATCACTCCCTAAAAAAACAACTGACAGTGCATAACTTGATTTTTGTTTTGCTGCAAAACCTTCAGAGGAGCTGCAGAGCATTTCATCAATTTCATCAGTCACATCAGTTTATTTTTTTGTCTTTTTTGAGTGTGATGTAATGGTTGTAATGTTTGTGTCATAACAGTGGGACCATCTGTCTGGTTAAATAAAATCTACTTTCCCTCGGTAACACACACAAACATAACAGAGTATGTAGGTCAGCCATGTTTGAACATCTACACCATGTCAAGAAATGTGTCAGTGCAGGTGGGGAATCAAAAGCTTCCAGAGTGCATCTAAAAACCAAGTGTTGTGACCAAAGTGCTTTGTAGAGAAATCTGAATACAACCAAATAACTAAAAAAACAAACAAATGCAATCTATCTAAACATTTAATTAAGAGAATAAAATTAAATAGTCTCTTCTGCTATTAGAGATAGAAATATGTATAAGAATATTAAAACATCTTGTTGACTCTCATCTACCCACAGATATTAAAATAACGAGTTTATTGCAGTGTGAAGAGATCTATCTATAAAAGGAAAAATAATTTTCATCACATCTGAGTTTTTTCTTTTGCAATGAAAAAATGATATTGGTGTGAGGATGTTTTCCAAGGCAAAAATTTATTCTTAACTTAACTTTCTTAACTTTATTCTTAACTACTGTAAAATCCTTCAGAAAAGTTAAGGCTTGACTTATCACGTATTCCCGTGAGCGCTCAGTAACCTTGACAACTGATGCATTTCGCTTCAGGCTTTCTGGGACTTACTAAATGGTTAAATATATTCATTTTTCTTAATAAGGATGACATACGTAAACCTTCCCATTACACCTGCGAGACTGCTGGTCTTCCATGGGACTGCACATTTTCCAGAGCAGTGTCTGATCTATTAATCATGGTTATTTTAATGAGGAGCACAGTCTGCGTGTGAAGAGGAGAAGAGGAGAAACAAAAAACACCAAGACAAATATTGGATCCCGCAATGTGGAGCTGCGTTGTACATCATTGTTCCATCTGTGGGAGATTTTTTTTTGTAGCTGGAACACACTGCCAACAAAAGCCCAGGACACATACAGTTTAAGACGTAAAATTTAGGTCACCATTCACTCGAACACCGGCGCTGTATTCCATTGACAACGCGAGTGCACACAGAGAGATGATGAGGAGTTTGACACACTATATAAAGACAGAACCCAAATATCAGCAGTGTATATCATAGTAATGCAAAATAATTTACTGACATATAATGTGCATTTGGAGGAGATATTGCAAACATCCAACTGATGTTTGCAATAGTAAAAAGTAAATATGTCCGAGCTCATGTCACCGTCAACTTTTCCACGTACGTTAACAAAGATGCTGATCTTTTCCAAAGCCTTGACCAAGTGCTTTGAGCTCCCTTACCATGACCATAAAGGCATTGTGAAGTTGTAGTTGCTGAAATATATGAAATCTGTTCACAGAGAACATCTTGCAGATACAGTGAGTATGAATCTTTTTCCATTGTGCAGAAACGTTTCCTTATTGTGTTGAAATAAATGAAAGTATCTGGCCAACGTTATGTTTCTCTCATATTTGCTGTTGCAAAGTGTCAACAAACGTGTAAGAAACCCTCTGCCTGTTCATAAAAAAAGACAAAGAAGCGAGATTGTATAAATGAACTACAACTCCCTTTTTAGTAAAAATTTCCAAACAGTGACCTTAAAAATCTGTCGAACGCGCCACTAATGATGAGTGATAGCTGAAGTAGGAATTCAAAAATAGATTTTAGCATTTTAAAGTGCAATTTTGGATGAATTCAAGAATGATGCCGGCTTCTCTACCATGCTAGCGGTGACTGAGGTTCCGGGGGGTATTTAGAGCTACGTACCGTACCAAAATAGTGAAAAAAGCCATGATAAGAAAACTTTGAAATGGGATTTCACATCAGGGGAACCACTCCCATTTCACAATTGTATTCAGCTGTGCTGTAACAGATCAGAAAATATCTGATCAGTTTGTATTTAGTTGCCATGAACACTTTTCTAGAGATGGATATAATAAAGACTTTAGATTAATAGCCTGGTGAACACACCTGTGCTCTCGCTGATGTCTTGAGAGCCCTCCATTAATAAACTCACATTCAACCTCACATACTGGTGCACTTAGACTCTTGAGACCAGCTCCTATTTTATACAGACGAAATAAACCACCAGCTCTGGCTGAGCATCCTCGTGTCCCTGTAAGGACAAATATTTCAAGCACAAAATTGATTTTTGCAGAAAATCTAACCTGATACACGTCTTTATCTTGTCCATCTTTTATTTTACATAACGATAAGATAGCCAATACTCACACTGCTCATGTTTCCTGGCTATAAATGTATTGATTTTTATAGCAAGACAAAATACACAAAGAATAATGATCAATTAGGCTGATGGAGGAATATTGATCATACACTAACCTTTTCCTCCGTCTTGTGCAGTAGCTTCTGACACTGCAGCCTCTAAAAGGAAACACCATACCACTGCTCGCTTCCTTTTAGTGCCATTCGACTACGCCGAACATGCAATAATGAGATTACATCCTCCTAACCTCACTGTCAAATTAACTTTTTGGTGCGGCATGTTTGGCCAAAGGGTCAGCAAGGCATGCTCTTAATTTGTTGATACATTAGTGAAACCTCTGGCCTCATTAGTCTGTCTCTAGACATACAACAAACCTCACCTCCCAGTGCATATTTGACAGATGGAGTGTGGCTGTCATCAAAGTTTCACAATGAGGAATTTAAAAGATGCAGCAGCTCTAGATGACTGCCCACAGGCCCACAGCTCCAAACCCGGCTGCACTGGTAAACAGCTCAGACTTACATACTGCTCCCAACTTTCCATCTTTTTACAGCCAACGCCAAACATGTCCAGAGGACACAATCCTGCTGCTGATGTTTTATTTTGGTAGATTATAATCAAAAATTATAACAATAAATGGTATCTTTCAATGCAGACAGATGTTGGATATCACATAATTCAGCCGCTTCTCTGCTTTCATTCATAATCACATCGCTGTGCATATGTGATATCCAACATAGGGCAAGAAAATGCAGTGAATGTTTCCAAATTATTTGTGGTAATTTGTTAAAAAGACAACACAGGCATTGTTGTCAATCTTGCATGGACTTGACTGCTTTTAAAGTGCATTTATCTGGTTATTTTCATGGTGAGAGTGAGGCAAGGGTTATTCAGCTGGTTGCAATCTGCAACCTCACAGCTATAATGTCACTAAATCCTACACACTGGACTTTTAAGATAGATTTAGGACGAAGCTTTGGATGAAGCATATAATTTAAATGCTAAAATGATGACAGAGAAATCATTATGTATTATAAGATATCAGCCATGTGATGCAACTTTCAAATGTGTCTGTCAATCTTGCGATTGTGGGTTGGAGGGAATTAGCTATGCTTGATTTATCGTTCTGCCAGAATTATTGTCAAAAGGCATGTTGGTAGTAATATGAACATGTTTTGGCAAAGAGGAAACATTCAAAGTATCTTTCTGCAAGAACAATATCAACATTATTGACGTGCCAAGCACTGATTATTGATGACTTTACTATTTGTTTCAGTATTGTCATCAGAGTATGCTGTATTTTGCAGTGCTGCATGGCCAGAACATTATTGCTCTGACCGTAAATTGTGGTTAAATTCTAGACAGCTGCTACTGTTTGTAAGATAATTTAAAAGATTCTTTAATGGAGAGATGAGGTCACAGAGCGTAGTAATTAAGAGTGAGACGCTGTATCACCTATTGCTTAAGGACTGATCTGTAATTAATCAATGTAATTTTTTTAATTACACTTATCTGTAATTACAATGGGAAACAGCGTAATTTTTTTTCTCTATCTTCCCGTACAAGGGCTCAAAGACTAGTAAGTAAAAAAGAGGGGTCAATAATTAATGCACCACCAGGCTTGTGGGAGTCCTGACCTCAGTAGAGCTCTGCCTGCAAAGCTAATAGAAAATCCAAAGCACGACAGCTTCACCACATTATTGAAACAGCACCTGTAACCTCCACAAATACAATTACCTACAATCTGAGGTTATTAAATGGCCTTCTCCGATGACAGAACAGATGGCTGGGTCGCTTTGTCTAGCCAGCCTACCAGCGATCCATCCCACTGTCACTATCGTATCTGTGGTCTCATCACTACTTAAGAAGGGATGGTGAAGCTGCCTGTATGCGCACATACAGCTGTACTCCTCCCAAAAGACACAAGAACATGCACTGTTTATGTCATCGCGATGACCATGCATGCACGTGATGAATGTACATGAGGAATGACTGCATATGGCTTCTTGGACTTGCGCCCATCTGCATTTGCCTTCACTGCCCCATTAATGTCTTATCTTGGTCGCAACAGTTACTGTCTCTCTTTGTAGGAGAGGATGGGTCATTACCATTTCATAGCTGTGTCATCCTTCTTCAATTTAAAAGTGCAGATAGTATTAAGTCAATGACTATTTTCTCTCCAGAACATGATTCCTTACAGTAATGTGAACCATTACTGTTGAGACTCTGAGACTTGTCAGTTTAACAGAAATTATTGATGAAGTCTTTCTTAACTAATACGTCCATGAAAATGGTTTCAATGGATAGTTAAATGTCCCTGCCTCACTTCTATAACTGTCGTAAGAGGCGAAGCTACATCTTCATAGTATACATCTTCTGCAGCAATATTAATGAGCATAAATCAAATAAAAACTTTGTGGGGTTCTTTATTATTGCATTAGTCTGAATAAATGATATTTATGCTAGAACATTAACATACCTGTAGGGCTATACCTGCTAAACGCATATTTCACACAGAAATCAACACAAAAAACTAATTCAATTCTTAGCATAAGCTTTTAGGCTCATCACAAAGAAATAAGAATTTGGCATTTGATGCCCCTAAAAAACATTTTAGACTATTTGGACAATTGATGCAATTGTTCCAATCAATCTTGGGAAGTGCTGGCCCATTTTTGGAGGACCTAATATACTTGTACCTACAGTATATCATGATAAAATGAAATTAGAAATTTCCACAAGCAACAGTCAAGTGGCAACATGTGACTCATTCCAATTCTTCTGCAGTCATTTATGCAAGTGTGCATCCACTTGCATCTTAGTGCTTGACTTTGTATGCAATCCTGCCGTCTTTAAAATAAAATATGGCACACCTTGAAGAGAATTCGTGCCACAAAGATGCTGAATTAGCAATAAAATAACAACAGTCAACAAAGAGAATAAAGCAGGAGACACAAAAAAGAATTTAACCTGCATCAATCTAAAAAATGGAACTGGAAAACTGCCTGTATGACAGAAAGAGAGGGAGACAGACAGAGAAAGTGTCAGGAAATGTGAGACTGTTTTTATTACTCACAGAAAACTTGAAGCAATTTGTCTCATTAGACAGGCCTGGATTTAAACTTGTTGAAAGAATGTTGCCAGTGACTGTCTCACAGGGATTACTTATATGGGGATGTGTTGACTGAAGGCTTGTTTAGTTTTCTTCAGAGTTTGGCAGGATCATTAATGTTTCAACATAAGCCTCTCTGTCATTGTGATACTGCATGAGAGGCTTGTGTTCTCCTTTATGAGTCTCAGCGCTGTGCACATTAATATGAATTTCAAAATAATTTTTATTTAACATACTGCATGATAATAATTCATTTAGGGATGCGTTAATTCATAAATAGTTTGCATCACCGAGGCTTTAATTTTTTTCTCCTTAACATTCTTAGTGCGGATTCTGCCACTGGCCACGTTTGAAATGAACACACATATTCTCATACCTACACATTCACACCTGTGCTTACCATAACAGCAGAGAGAGTCTGGCCTTTATTTGAGATAAGCCACTAAATAAATACATTTCCTTTCTTCTGATTTAGTTTTCTAAGCAGATCTTATTTTTGTACTTTTTTTCTTCTATTCGTTTGCTCTGAGCACACTGGCTGTCAAGAATGCCCTATCGCACTTTGAAACACTAGAACTGCACAGAGTTGTGTACAAGTGAGCCAAAGAGTGTATTAAATAAGCAGCAGCTAATTAGTTTCTACATTGCTGCTGTTTGGGCTCGAAACTGCATTTCAGCTACTCTATTCTGTTCATGCAGGGTTGAGGAGAGGCTGTCAGTATCCTGCCAAATGGTTCCTGCTACAATACAGAAGAAGAAGAAGAAGAAGAATTCCTTTATTTGTCACATTTTTTACACACAACATGCAGAGTTGAGGGGGAAACTGTACACCCCATGCATCTGTGATATTCTTTCCCGCTTTTTGACCCATCCATGGTCAGTCCTTCCTCCACGGCAGACCAGGAGGGGTGGGCTGCCAGTCGACCAGTGCCCAGGGACCAGTCCATTATCACCATTGGTCAGGTGGTGATCTTCTTGCATGTTTTTAGTGCGGGTATTTTTATGGAGGATACCCCAGGTGAACACGGGGAGAACATGCAAACTCCACATGTTCTTCCCCTTATTTTTCCTCGAGCAGCAGGCACCAATGGTGGAGGACACGCCCAGCACCCACAGCGGGATTCAAACGGGATTCGAACCGGGGACCTTCTAGCTGTGAGGCAACAGTGTTACCACCAACTTACTCAACTTACTTACTTGAGACTTGAAAGTGTGCATAGCTTTGCCTTTTGGAGCTCTGCCAAACTGTCCTGAATATTTAATAAGATAACTGGAATGCACACATCTCCAAAAGCCAGTGTACACTTTCAGCTGCTGTACTGTACTGTAATGTACTGTACTGTACTGTAATATTGTGTGTGCACTAAACCAATTATGATGTGCCATGAGGGCTTCCCATTTCGCCATTTCCGTTTTTCGCCATCATGACTCAAGCCTGTGTTGGTTCAGTTGTGGGCATTCAGCACCACTGTCATGGACGACACTCAATATTCCACTGTAAAAAAAAAGAAAAAAAAAAAAAGTAAGGTTGCCTCAATATAAAAATGTGGCTGACCACCTGTTTAAACATCTTAAAATTTCAAGTTACCTGAACTGAATCGTTAATTCATAACTTACATAAACAAATCTCAATCTCCAAGGTGCACATCACCTACACGTCTACACTTTAAAAATCAATATAAAAAACACACCTTAATATATAAAAAGTACACACTCACACACACATACACAGGTTAATAAAAGTGTCAACATGACAACAAGGCTGACAGAGATCATACAGTATAACTGTAACAGGACTGGGACAGCTAACCTGTTTGTCAAAGAGGAAAAACTGTGATTTGTGTTCCCAGATGGTGAAATCAAGAGACATCATAATGCAAAGAAAAAAAAGAGGTGTTTTCAGGCTGGATTTGAAAGTATCAACAGAGCTTGCCTCCCATATGTGCAGTGGTAGATTATTCCAGAGAAGTAGTGCTTGTTGGGCACAGGCTCGACCACTAAGGGTTCTTATTAAATCCAGGAATAGATAAGTAACTGGCATCAAGGGAATGTAAAGGACATGATGGAGTATATGGAAAAATAAAGCTGGTGATGTATGAGGGAGCCAGACCATTTAAAGCCTTATAGGTAAGAAGGAGGATTTGAAGCCAGCTCTCATGTGAGAATTAAGTTGTACTGACAAGAGCTGCTAGTTAAGCTTAACTTCAAGCAATGCTTATTTTTTCACTTGTAAAGCAATTTTCGAGTCTGATCCCTCATATCTGTATAGCTTTAAAGTGATGATTGTGGCATTCAGGATCAGAACTCATCCTGGTTTTAATGTGATTGAGCAGAGATGACGTGATGTGACATATGGAAACACTGCGATGTTCCAAACACACACACACACACACACGCACGCACGCACGCACATACATCATGGCGTTTGTTGCATCTTTGTTTTGAGTGTTGTCATTGAACCCTTTGATATGTAGAGATTATTAGGGTCAGTACTTGAAACTGGATGATAAATGCCTTAATTACACTTATCTGCCTTTCCATTAAAAAATAAATCTTTGGTGAGATTTTACCAATTGCACTATTCTAATTTTCCTACTAGCACTGATAAACTGGAAAAACGTGATTTTTGATTTGCAAGTCACTTGAGACTTGACTAGTACTTGGTTCGAAAGTCTTAAAAACAGCCCTGCAACATAGCAACATAGTGACACTGCTCTCCAAGGTTATTACCATAAACACTTCACAGAATATTATAGGAACCCCTCAAAGCAACGTTGTGATTCAGGCTATATCTTCTTATTTCAGAGCTATTCAGCTGGCAAACATAGTTAAATTGCTTCAGCAATTTTAATCTCAAACTATTGCCAACTTATGCCATGTCAAGTGTGCACGACGCAGCTGTATTTTAGTGGGAAAATAAGCAAAAATTGTCTACAAAAGTATCAGATCAGACTCGGGACTTGGCTCGGGATCAGGGGAAATAAAATATATCAGCATGCACATCAGGCCTGCATGTTTCATAGGAAAGTGGTATTACTGCTAGCAATGGGTTTAGGCAGGGAGGACAATTATTGCCATTGTTGTTTAACTTGAATAGGATGACTTTACTGAACAGCATGTCATTTTTGGTCATCTCAAGTTATTTTCAATTACTGAGTTTATTTTCCCAACATAGTGTTGCATTCAAAATTAGATTGACAAAAGTATTGATAATGAAATAGAGGCAGAATAGAACATGTTATTTGTTGTTATATGTCATATAGCTCCCACAGAGTGATCACTTGTCTTCCTGTGGTTCTCATTGACACGACAAAACAATACAAATTACATATCAAATTATGTACATATTACTAATTAAGTAATGATCTTATGAATTTTACAGATTATTCATATGTATGACATCAGTAATGAAATTTATACAGTACTGCCTGAGCTCTTGAAATGATAGCAAATGGTTCCTTTTTATTTAAATTTTTATATACTTAAATTAATACTGACAATACCGATAGGGAAGAAAAATTCATAAAAATTGGAAAATTGTACGATCTTTGGTAAGCAGACTTCATCGAACAATTATTTAACTGTATTCAATCAGCTAATCAAGGAAAACACAATCTAAGGTGTACTCATTTTGAATACATATTAAGTTTACTATATGAGAAAAAAATACACATGGAAAATAAATACTTTTTACACATGACTAAATAATGATTATCACTATCATTGAGAAATCTTACCGTGAAATAAAACTGCACACAATTTAATGTATAAGCTCTATAATGCAATTCATTCAGTCCTGCCTGGGTACTTGAATTATAAGCAGCTGCCTTTCTGATTACTTTTCGATTTATTTTGACCCTGAGGCACAGCCAGATTCACGGAAATTCACAATACACACATTATCAACCAAGACTAGTTAATTTGAACTTTTAAAGGCTTTCCAAATGGTTTCCCCCCATTCTGTTATAGTACAGACAGGCTAGGTGTCCTTCCACTGCTGTGAGCTAGTGTTTAGCTAGCCAGGCTAGCTGCCAGCCAGATGGACTGGTCAGTCGCCAGCTGGGCTGGTTGCCCCTCACACAGGTTGGCCATTAGCATCAGCAGCAGCCTAAACCTCTGCTTCTGCTTGCAGTATTTCCTCAGTACTAAACACAAAAAGTCTGTTTTATCTCTGAAAAGCTGCAAAGCATGAAGTACTTTCCATCGGTACTGACCAAAAACGTGGTTATCAACTCCCATACAGCAGCAGACTGAGCTGAATATGGCCCCCGGCATGGAGAGGAGAAAAGAACTCCCTTCAGTCAAACTGGCTCTTGGTTCTTGTACTGTCATGTCAATGCATCAATGGATGGTGGCAGTAAAACTAGGCTGCTACAGCTATGTGCAGCTAGCTGTTATATTCTATCTTTGAATCTCCTGTGCATTTGAATATATATCAAAACGTATGAATATTTTCTGAAATGCCATCATCCAAGTTCTCACATATTTTGTGTCAATAATAACTCTTTATTCTTCCTAAGGGAAGATCCAAAATTATTTCATGGTCGGCAAATGCTGAATTATATCAAATAATAAATCATTCCCACTCGGATGTCAGAGCTTCAAGAGACCTTAAAAGAAAATCCAATTTTAATGCTCTCAGGCCATAAAAATGCCAAGTTATTATCACATGACATGCAGACACAGTGGGATCTTTCCCCATAAATATTTAAAATGCAATGGAGAGAAATCTATTGATTCAACAAAAACACGGCTTTGTTTCTGATATTTATTTCACCAAAAAAAATTAAGTTTGAAGGAATTGAAGGTCAGTTCCTGAATCTGACCTAACATTTATTTAGTTAACCTCCACCTTCACTAAATCCAAACAGAAGGTCCAAGATAAACAACCTGCAGCTGCTAAGTCTCGACATCTATGATGCTTATCCAGCTGTCTTATTCTACTGTTGGTGTATTTGATGTCACAAAAGGCACCACAGATTATCAGTGCCCTATCTGTATCACCGTAAAAGCTGCAGCTACAAGTGCAACAGCACCTGTTTCCAAAATTTCAGCCTCACATGGCTGTCGATGCGATGGTGTTAGTTATCCATAAATGTATACATAGCGTTTTGGTCCATACAGGCCTCTTACAACCAGTGACACGCACACAGACAGAAGAGTCTGGATGGTCTATTCATACCGACTAAATCCATTTGCTACAGGCACATCAGGCTTTGAGGGAATTCTGCTGTTGTTTGTGTTAAGCATGCAGTGTGAATGATACATTTATTCAGAGGGTAACCTGCATCACAGAGGGCACCTTTAAACACAGGAGAAGACGCCCCCTTAAACCCTCTTAAGCCTTTGTTACTTTAACCTGTTTTTTTTCCATTTAGTAAAAGAAAAGGTGTTTTTTTTTTTTAAAGAGCTTTCTAAATTAAAGTGTTAAACTCTTATCATATGTGGATGTTTTCTTAGGAATAAGAATTGAAAATAGATGAATATGAGCATTGTGAGCAGGCGTGGTATTGACACCTGAGATCACATTTTAGCACCTTAACACTCGATGGTGGTCTGGGTTAATTGTTTCACGGCCCCCCTTTTTAAAGCAAATTCATTCTGTGTGATGAATCCACACTTGGTGCCAAAAAGCATAAAAATATACAGTTCCCTGCTGGGATTTTGAAACCATGTTGTAAGGGGACTTTAATAATTGATAATTGAATGTGATATATATGATCTGACCTATGCTGTATTTTTCAGGCCAATACATACAGTACATTGATATTTGTGGGTAATATTTTGGCCAATAGACATTTTTAACATAAACAATCAATCTTGATACAGATCCCTTAGATTTGTTGTGTTAAAGAATGATGATGATGATGACACATGATATATACTAACACTGATATATATGCTTGAAGTTAGTATCAGCCAACATGTCATCCTGGATAATTTATTGTTCTGACTGTAGTTATATTTGAGATTATTGGATTTCTACAATATTTTATCAAAATCAAACTTGTTCGTGAGGCTGGTGAATTTTTGCACTTTGGACTGCACTAAACTAGAACCGTGCATCATGCAAGTGGGTCTGAGAAAGGGATCTACAAACTTGCACTGTAACATGATGAAATTATGAGACACTAATTGACACAAGCAGTAGTTCGAAATAGAACTCTTACAGGGGAACAGTGTTGTGCTCAGTTTGGCATACGATGGGTGTTTGCCTTTAGGTAAAGAGGGTATGGGAATATTATGGTATGAAAACAGAGATCTGTTCAGGCATTTCATATCACCCACCTCTAATTGTGAAGCTGGTACTGAGCTGACATTCATTGTTTACATGTGGATGAATGTCAATATGTATCAGTAAACCGTTGTTTTAAGAAGTTCCACATTTGTTCCAGCACATAACAATAACAAATTAGACCACCATACATGGATATTATAATTCATGTTTTTGACCATTGATTCAAGCTCTTGCCTTGCAGTGCACTTTTGATAAGTTTGACCTCCGTTTAACGAGTGAACTGATTTTTTTCTGGCCCCTAGGTCGTATAATTAGCGTACGGAAAGCACGACTGTCCCCAGGATTTTTGATTATTATGGGGGATGTATACCTGAGGGAGCTTGGTTCTCTGGTCCCTCAGGGATAAATAGATGAACACCGTGGCTGGATAAAAATCAATTATGTATCATTATTGCTTGACTGTTTTGCGCAATAGGCCCAAAAATATAGATGTGTCACATTTTAGTCCATTTGCATTTGCCAATGAAAAATACATCCTTGGTCCACAGCATAAAGGAAATGAATTTGCAGCCTATAATTTGCACTTCACGCAATTTCAGATTCAAGGAAACAGCAGTGTTCCTCACTGTAGAATGTAAATGTAAGTTTGCAGGAAAAATTCTCAGATGGCCTTTTTAAGCCCTACGCACATTCAGAAGGAGAGTCTAATCATGTAGGGGATGGATACAATTTCAACAATTCAATAAGAAAACAGTAATGACTTCATGAGCTTCTTTAATGATAAAATTCTAACTATTAGAGACAGAATTCATCGACTCCTGCCGTTAACAGGTACTGTTTTGTCTTCAAACGCAGAAATCGTAGAAACTGTTACTCAGTCTGTCGCAGTTTTAGACTGTTTTACTCCTGTTGACCTTCACCAACTAATTTCAATAATTTCATCATCAAAATCATCTACCTGTATTTTAGATCCTATCCCGACTAAGCTGTTTAAAGAAGTATTACCTCTAATTGACTCTTCAGTTTTAGACATGATCAATCTCTCTTTATCAACAGGCTACGTACCACAGTCCTTTAAAGTAGCTGTGATAAAACCGCTACTGAAAAAGCCTACTCTTGATCCAGGGGTTTTAGCCAACTATAGACCGATATCCAACCTTCCCTTTCTCTCAAAAACTCTTGAGAAAGCAGTTGCCAATCAGCTGTGCGACTTTCTAAACAATAATAGTTTATTCGAGGATTTCCAGTCAGGATTTAGAGTGCATCATAGCACAGAGACAGCACTGGTTAAAGTTACAAATGACCTTCTAATTGCATCTGATAAAGGATTTGTCTCTGTACTAGTCTTACTGGATCTTAGTGCTGCATTTGACACCATTGACCATGGCATCCTATTGCAGACACTGGAACATTTCATTGGCATTAAGGGAACTGCGCTAAGCTGGTTTAAATCCTACTTGTCAGATCGCTCTCAGTTTGTACGCGTTAATGACGACTCCTCTGTGCTCACTAAAGTCAGCTATGGAGTTCCGCAGGGTTCTGTGCTTGGACCAATTCTATTCACCTTATATATGCTTCCTTTAGGTAAGATTATCAGGAAGCACTCAATAAATTTTCATTGCTATGCAGATGATACCCAGCTATATTTATCAATGAAACCGGAAGAAACCAGTCAGTTAACTAGACTACAAGCATGTCTTCATGACATAAAGACCTGGATGACCTGCAATTTTCTGATGCTAAACTCGGACAAAACTGAAGTTATAGTAGTAGGCCCTAAACATCTTAGAAGGTCACTTTCTGATGACATAGCAGTTATGGATGGCATTGCGCTGGCCTCCAGCACCACTGTAAAGAATCTGGGAGTTATCTTTGACCAAGACATGTCCTTTCACTCCCATGTAAAACAAATTTCAAGGACTGCCTTTTTTCACCTACGTAATATCGCAAAAATCAGGCATATTTTGTCTCAAAATGATGCAGAAAAACTAGTCCATGCATTCGTAACTTCCAGGCTGGATTATTGCAATTCTTTACTATCAGGCTGCCCAAATTCGCTGCTGAATATTCTCCAGTTGCTCCAGAACGCTGCAGCACGTGTTCTGACAAAAACCAGGAAGCGAGATCATATTTCTCCAATACTCGCCACTTTGCACTGGCTCCCTGTAAAGTTTAGAATAGAGTTTAAAATTCTCCTCCTTACTTACAAAGCCATAAGTGGCCAGGCACCTTTTTATCTTAAAGAGCTCATAGTACCTTATTGCCCTACTCGAACACTGCGTTCCCAGAATGCAGGTCTACTTATGGTTCCTAAAGTCTCAAAAAGCAGAACAGGAGTCAGAGCATTTAGCTATCAAGCTCCTCTCCTGTGGAACCATCTTCCAGTCTTTGTCCGGGAGGCAGACACTGTCTCTACATTTAAGAGTAGGCTTAAAACTTTCCTTTTTGATAAAGCTTATAGTTAGGGCTGGCTCAGGCTTGTCCTGGACCAGCCCCTAGTTATGCTGCTATAGGATTAGACTGTCGGGGGACATCCAAAGATACACCGAGCTCCTCCGTCCTTCTGTCCCTCTCCATCCGCACGCTCTCATGTCCTACCACGGCGTGTTACTAACTTAGTTCCTTCCCCGGAGTCTCTGTGCTTTGTCGTCTTGCAGGTTCCCATGGACAGTGGCTGAATCTGGATTGTGGATTTCAGCTGCGTCTCCTGCCTTGGCCCTGCCTGACATCCACTGCAACTGCTACTGCTGTTATTACATCCACTGTCACTGTTACTGTGACTGCATGTCTGTCTCTCTGTCTCTGTCTCTCTCTCTCTCTCTCTCTCTCTCTGACTGCTTTTCTGTCTGTCTGTCTGTCTGTCTGTCTGTCTGTCTGTCTGTCTGTCTGTCTGTCTGTCTGTCTGTCTGTCTGTCTGTCTGTCTCACTCTCTCTCTCTTGCTCTTCCTCTCTCACCCAACCGGTCGAGGCAGATGGCCGCCCACCCAGAGTCTGGTTCTGCTCGAGGTTTCTGCCTGTTAAAAGGAAGTTTTTCCTCGCCACTGTCGCCAAGTGCTTGCTCATGGGGGAATTGTTGGTTTCTTTGTAGATAAAAGAGCTTGGTCTGTACCAGCTCTATATGGAAAGTGTCCTGAGACAACTTCTGTTGTGATTTGGCGCTATACAAATAAAATTGAATTGAAATTGAATTGAATTAAAAATTTAAGGAACATCAGTGTAATTTGCACTATTTTCAAACAGATCTGCGCCTCTATATGCAGCTCGAACGCAGCGGGTTAAGTGGGTCTGATGGAGGCTACTGTCACATTTGGGCAGCACTCCTCGTTGTTTACGATGTCTGAGCGGAAACGAACGCAGCTTTTTCATTCTCTCCAACAGAACGTGTGACTCCAGTCTTCAACAACACGTGTCTTGTCTCTGCTGATGTGGTTGCACCTCTGAGTTTGTTGAAGTGATGAGCTCTCACTAGCATACTGTCTCAATTCCAGAGGACCTCATCACGTGTGTGTGTGTGTGTGTGTGTGTGTGTGTGTGTGTGTCAGAGTCATTTTTTTTCTCTCTTCACACAGCTTAGGCGCTGTGAAAAAACACATAATATAAAAAAACTGGATTTTCATAAATTGCATCCATATTTTGCCAATTATGCATTTCACGGTTGAATCTGTTTTTATTATCAGTTCCATGATTCCATCCGTTTTTCCTGCGACATGGAAATTGTAGGGCCCTACATTGGTATTTTTCTGATGCATCTGAATCATCATGAATCGAGTCAAATCAAAGCCGATGCTGAGCCCTAGTAAACAAATTTGGCTCCGCTGGCAAGTCTCTGATTCTTCATGTGACCTGCTGTCATCAGACTGAGCGAAGCAGTTTTCTGTGATACACACAGGAAGTTTGCAGATCAAAAATAACCTTTATTCATCAATTATTTTTCACAGTGGAGTGTCAATATCAGGGCTTAAGACTAACAGCATTCCATTATCCCAGGGACAATAGAGATACATGTATGCAAGTATAAGTACAAGTATAACTATCAGTAAGCAAATGGCAAACTGAACCAAGCATCGACTATGTGCTCATGCTATTACTATGCGGTTAATTCCATAATGTTGATAAGGAGGCCTACGTGTCCTGCATTTCTGACATGTTAAAATCCAAAATGATGCAGTGAACTTACTGTCGACAGGACACGCCGCCTGTTTTTTCCCTGATAATGCTACATTGTTGACTACAAATCCCTTCTCAAATCAGCAGGAGAGCGACTTAGCTGTTAGCAGCTGGTGGGAAGCAGAATCCTGCTGTGTGTTTGGCTAATGGAGCTAATAGACCTAATGGAGCTAATAGGACCAATGCAGCTAACAGCTAACGGAGCTATACACAAAGCAGGACTGATAGTTCCTGTTTAGAGGAACAGGAACGTCAGAGTGAGGAAATAAATGTAGAGCTCTAGTACTTCAGCTCAGAACAGTTTGGAGGTACTACAAGTAAGGAAGGAAAGAAACATTTTGATTTGATTGTTTTATAACAACAAGGATGGTGGTGAAAAAAAGTCTGAATTCCTGGTCAATATAAATAAATATAGTGAGAGAAAGGAATTGACATTATTGACATCACAATATTGTCAGCAGCAATAGGACACAGAGGACATCGTGGAAAAACTACATTTCTTAGTGAGTCTGCGGTGTCATAAATTGATGGATGGACTGACTGATTCTTTTATAACCCCTTTGCTGCAACTTGATGGCCCGGACAGAATTAAACTAATTACAGAACTGTGGGAATTTCAAACCACTGATTAATTCAGCTCACCACCTATAAAAAAGGTTTTAATTTACTAACTCTCTCATTGGAAAAGCGCTTTATTGAAGGCCAGTTTGAGCGAGGCTCCCCAGTCAGACACACTATCCTCTTGGTAACTGCCCTGCTGACAAGACATAACAGAACACCTTAAACCTAAACTGCCACAAAGGATTCATGTCTCAACCAGTAAATTCCTCCATGCTGTGATGGATCACACAAGCCCTGAAAGCTCAGACAAGTTCTAACTCTGGATTTTTCTGTGACAAGTCAAGCACTTAGGGGCATGTGAATAAAATGAGTTTCTCTCCACCTCCAGTCACCATTTTATTTTCAATTACAGCTTGAGGCAGACTGAACCTGATCCCTCAGATTAGATTTTTACATACACTGTGAAGTTTGTGTCCTGTTTTTTTCTTTCCTGTTTACTTGAACATGTTTGGTACTTTCATTTAAGCCCACCATTCTCCTACATTGGATTGCCCTTTGTGCTACAGCATCAATATCCTTGCTAATTAAGATTTAGGCCAGTGTTGTCCCCTGTTGAGTCTTTTGTCACCTCAGTGTAAGTGATCTGCATTGATTTTATTTTCTCATTTCTTTTTAATTGCCTGGATTGTGTCGCAGTGTAACTGGACCTCCCCACAATCACCCAGTTCACGGAACTTTCAACTGTATTTTTCCTAATACACAGAGATGATTTAAAACGTCAGACAGTGCATTTAAGCCCAAAAGTTGTTCATACATGCGCACATACAGTACAAATACAAATCAGCTCGCCCATGCCCCACAGTCACAGGGGTAATGTGAACCACCATCCAATCAATGCCACAGATCCAACAATGCATTCCCATTTGATGCAGAGACTTAATGTGTTTAATGTTGTTCATGCTGATTTTTGTCAAATTACAACACAAATCTCTCTTGCCATCAATGCCTATATGGAAAAACACACAGAAAAATCCCTCTTTTAAACTGCAGTTTTCATGGAGATGATTATATTAATTGAAGATATAAAATATTAGCAAATTCAAAAATCAAAATATTATCTAATATCAAAATTTCCAGAGGGATATATGGAGATTCAAAGGGATGAGGTTTTATAACTTTACAGCCCATACCATTAAAACTGTTTCCAAATCTAACAAGAGGGAAAATTAACTGTACCTGAGGGATGGTACACTGACACTGGCTTTCATTCATTTATTCAAAATATCACTCATTTAAATTTAAATGAATGAGGGAGCTGCCTTTTACCACACAATGCGAAACGCTGCCTTGGTTTGAGTGTTTTAAACTTGAAAAACAAATTTAATTGCAGAGTTGAATCAACACTTCTCTGGCCGCAAGAAAAATACAGATGTTCATATTTTTGTGCTATTTTGAAGAACATTCTAAGCAATATACTAGAGGAAAAAAACATCTGCTCGGGTCACTGTAGTTTATTTTCTAGAGCCATAAGGTCCAAGTCATAGTCAGAGTTTAATTGGCAAATAAGGCCTCACACATCTGCTTCAGGCCTACTGTAGCACATCCTTGACTTTATTTTTCTAAATAAACCACCACTTCAGTAGGTCATGGTTGATCCACCACCTTTGCCTCATTTAGAGCATCATGCAACCCTGGCTGGCTACATTGGACTCAAGTAAAACTACGGATGGGTGAAAGATGAACTTTTATGGTTGCTGTATGCTTTAAAGCAGTTGGCAGTGGGATGAGAGGGGAGACCACCCAACATCTTGTACAGGTTAGCGACAAGTAGGTATGAGGAAAATTGATGTGTTTACAGTATAAGGTTAAGGCTTTATTACCAGGACAGATGCATGTCCCCTGCTTGACAAAGGGACATATAAGTACATGTGTGTTACACAGATTGTGCCTGCATTTTTAAGCATATTGTACTTTTTAAGAGTCCATTAGGAAGATGGAAATGGTGTACAGTTGCTTGGTGAAATACTCACACATGTTGCTGAAGAACTGTGTTCTCTATGGTTTTCTAAGTTGCTTTAGATTTAAGCCCTCAAAAAACAAACACGATGTCCAATCTAGTCTGGTGCTTTCTTCTGTCTCAGACTCTTGTTTAATTCAGCTCACATTACATGCCTGCAGAATTACTTAGAATATACAGTTTACCCTAAGGACAACTCATGCAACTTAAATTGAACCTGTCTTGAACCTTATCTGGACAGAGTGTGGACAAAGTGTTATACATTATTCAGGCTGCAGTCTCAAGTTTAAAGGCTTGAACATTTTCTAGTCAATAGGCTAAAAACAATGTTTCACCCATTGTCAGGATGAAATTATGGTATTAAACACTCTAAACAGTTCTGATATTACACCACTGGAGTCTATCATAGGAAATGTGGCTATTTAATGTGAGCACAAGTAATTCCCCAATGTCTCTTTTGAGTAGTGCATTATGAAAAAGGGTTAGGGTTAGACTTTTCGAGTCGGAAAATGAGAAAAAAAAAGTTTGACTTTCAAAATATCCTTTAGATGAGTTATTTCAGTAATTTTGTGAATGTGGAACCTCAGTTCAGCATCCACAGTCACAACAAAGTACATAAACTGGCCACTGAAGCATTTATTCTTTGTATTCTCGCATGTTAACAACTGTGACAAATAACTCCTGTATCACCCCCATGATTTAGATCTGCTCCAAAATGTAGTGGGATCTTCAGCATCCCATGCTGCAACCTTCCACCAAGTTTCATGAAAAATGGCCAGAAACCAAACCGAACATGACCTCCTTGGCGGCACAGATGAAGTTTGCTGGTTATTTAAAAAAAAAAAAAAAAAACAGCTTAAACAATCTATATAGGTACATACACAATATCAAATCCCAATATAGGTCATTTCATATCCAGGCATAAAACTTGGAATTATACACCAACATGAAAGGTTAACTACAGTCGTCAAGGTCTTCGTGGTAAAAGAGGTGAGTGGTGTTTGTTGTGGGGGCCGGTCTGCAGCATAATTCTCAAAGTACAGTTTTCTAACCTGTGCCAAACTTTTTATATCCAAACCACATCCCTGCAGCAGAAGTAGCCCCTCTTATTGGTACAAGCTCCTCGTTCTGTCTTGGCTGGTTGGAGCCCTTCTCCTGTTTGGGATTATTATTCTGTGATACATGTTTGTTTTACCTTCATGCAAATTTCCTGTCTCCATGTGAGTCATGCAGAGGAGCACAAAGCATCATCCAAATGGCAAAAAATATTACTGTAAAGAGTGTGATTTCTGACAAAACAAAGTAAACCACACAGTAAAGCATGATGCGGAATGCTAGATGTTTTTCCATTGGCATACGATATATATGGCACAGGCCTATTTTCCATAATAAGATGAAGCCCGTCCCAGCTGAATCTTAGGTAATCCTTTGTTCTGTCTCAGTGGAAGTGGTAAATGTAGTGCTCCTCAGAGAGTGAGCTCTTCAGTTGAGCCCTGTTCATTACCCTGCTACTGTGCAGGGAGCTGTCTGGTAAATGGCTTTAAAATGGCTCTTTGCTTCCACTGTGATCTCCCTGCCCATTTCTCTGAATGCTTCATGGTGCAAAGAACCATGTGACTGAAAACTACTATCATCCTACCGATAGCACTTAGCCTTTTATGCTCAAATTAAATCTTTGGTTTTTGTAGCCCTATTCAGTGCATGGCTGGCCAGTTATCTAAATATCAGTATATTAATCTGTTGCATTGACATTAGAATCTCAAACCAAGTGTCAAAGCTAGTTGACAGCTAGCTAGAGAGAGCTTACCTTTAGGGACTCAATATTAACACTGGTGTCTTTGTTCTTACCTCATTTCATCTCACACAGGCGCGTACTATTCTGACTGCAGCTGCATCAATACACATCTGTCTGCCTCCACTTCTCCCTCATCCATTCACACAGCTGAGCCACTGACCTGCGGATCACCTTATTTGAGTTCGCAGCTATTCATGACGCTTTTTGTGTGTGTGGCATGAGGAACATATGAAAGGCTTAGTAGTCATGAAGAGTTCAAATGATGAATCCTGAGCACTTGAAATTCTCACCTAAAATAAACCGGCCGTACCATGTTTCTGGGTTTATGGGTCTATGATAAGAAATGTCATAAGAACGTCAAATTGAGGCAATGAGAATGTTGCTGAAAACAATGACTGAAAGCATAGCTCTTTGTAAACTGTGCGACTGCATGAGTTAGGAAGAGATCATAAACACAGCAGAAAAACACAACTCTCTCATGCCCCAACATGAATTTTTATTTAATTTATTCATTTTTAGGGACAGTGCGCACTCACTGTACATCTGCCACTGGCTAATTTTCAGCTGCTGCCCCTGGCCAGATGTTACATTAACCACTAAAATAACAATAAAACATGTAAAACTGAAACAGGAGAAAGCAAAACATGAAGCAGCTGAAGAGGCCTAATGACTGTGAATTTAGGACCAGCAGGAGTCAACCCTGTGCTTCCACACCAGAGTAAGCTTTTTAGGTTTTGAAGACTTTGAAGTACAGTAAGCAATGGGATGGTGCTGCAGGCTGAATTCCTGATTGGCTTGTTATCATTCAGAGGTTATTGTCTCTTAAGCTGGTTTGCAATTTGTGTTTGCTCAAAGCTCAAGTAGTGATGCTTTTTCTCATAGCATAACAGCAATGACAGCTCAACTGCATTTATTCATGAAAATTCAGAGAGATAAATTTAACTGCAAAACTTTTTAAGGCATGGCACAGAACACTTTCCCAAAAGCTCCCATGTTAAGGATTACCTCGAATATTCATATTCACTCCTACTACTACTTGTTTTCTTACAATTTAGAAAGCTGCCGACAGCTCAGTCAAATCTACACCTTCATCACGTGTGTTGTCATTAATGTTTAATTCATATCACAGCATTTCTCAAAGCAATATGTTCATTTTATAACAAGACTGCCAATCTACAGACATGCTAGCAGGTCTATGAGGCTCTACCTCAGGTATTATATAGGGGATAATATTTTTATTTTTTTTGTATTTCTTCAGTTTTTCCCCAGATATTATTCATGATTTGCATCATATTCTAATGACACATTCAATAGATTTTGAGTGTGTGTGTGTGTGTGTGTGTGTGTGTGTGTGTGTGTGTGTGTGTGTGTGTGTGTGTCTCTCACTGCAGTCTCGACTAATTCAAATTCTATGGAAGCAAGTCTCAAATATAGCTACAGCTAAAGCCAATATCAACCATTCTGCTTTAGTTTCAACTTTCCTTTTACTGTAATGAAGTCGGATCACGGTGTTTTATATCCCAAAGCCATAAGAGAGCCCATTTGAAAGACCTTGATTTATTCTACTGCCGTTTTCTGTCTTTTATAAACAATCAATAGACACTATCAGGTAAACAGATATTACTGGCATGTGTCTAAACTGAATTATAAGGGTTTTGTAGCTCATTGATTTCAGGCATATGGCATTTTGAAAAATGTTTTTGAGGAAATCAAAACATTTCTTTTTCTCTCTTAAAACCAGGGATTTAAAATATTCAGTGAGAGTAAAAAAAATTCTATTTTACTTGGGGATGGATTACAGGCTCCCTCTACCTCCCCACAGACACACGAGGCTGCTACATCAGTGCTGCCTTGTCATGTGAGCGTGTTGAGGGTGTTATGATATGAACAGGCAGTGACACGCAGCGTGCCTCTGAGCGGTTATGTGTTGAAACAAAAACACATATATAGTTAGCCAAATCTATAACCACAAACATTTCATATGCCATTGTGTAACAACTAGCCTTTATGGCTTACAGTGTGCTTTTACCCACTCACACACATATACTCATGCACCAACTGACCTTCGGGAGATAGATTTTCTGAGCATGTTAGCAAGCTGATCTTAGCATTTCGTGCCATTTTGTGTAACTCACAAACCTGCTATGTGGCTTCTTATTATGACTCATATAATCATATTCAAACACATATTGCTTTCACTAGTGGAATTTAAAGCAACTAGAGGTGTGAAATTGGCTTACAGTGGTCTGATATTGTTAAAGCCATAAATTCCTAAATTGAAGATGTATTGCTTGTGAGGCAATAGTGTAGTCCCTTTTGTGTAATGGAATTGGCAAGTTATTGATGCACTATTTTTACTTTAAAGTGCACATTCAATATTCTGGTTGCACTGAACAATTTCTGCTACTTGGTGAGTTGCATGGTTTTATTTCTGCCTCATTTCTGGATTTGCTGTGCAAGCTCATAAGCATCATTGGCTTTATGAAATATGGGCTGGAGTTGTTCATGTAGGCAGTGGAAGACATTTTCCAATTTATAATGATTCCACACTGATGCTTTTTTTTTTTTTAATAATATAATCAGACTGGAAAGTACAGAGAAAGAGAAGTGACAACACAAGACAGCTCAGATTAAAACAACTAGAGCTGCAGCTTTAGTTGAGGGTAAATGCACGTAAACACTGTTTACCCACCGCTCCAGCACCAAAACAGCACTTGATTGCACGCATCACCTCCGGGGCATTTATGCATAACTTACAGGGGTTAGTATGCTCTCTTGCACCCTTCTGTATAAACCACTGGATTGCTTGTTTTTATTCTTTTTTTTTTTCTTTTTTTTTCCACACTGGGCCGTGGTATCCTCGGTGAGCAAAGAGCAGCTGCCCACTCATGCTGGGTGGAGACAAAAACAAACCCTCCTCTGCATTTAAGCCAGCAACGGGTCATTTATACACTTCATGCTAATTGTTTGTTTGAAATTAGGAAAATTTCATTACTGATGCATGTTAATATCAATAAAAATACTGTTCTTGCCTCCTTTGCAAATGGAAATTCTGCCTGTTTCTATGTCATTGTCACAGGTTTTTGATGTATTGATTTAGATACATTTAGTTAGTTTTGTTAGTAACTTGTACAGCCATGGGGTTTAATTGTAATTAATCCCCTAGATTTCTCCTCAATATCCTCCCAAACTTTCATGCTATCAAATGTATTTACACAGAATGCAGATTATTCATAAATCCTGTTTTAAGGTAAGGTGTGACAGCTGACAGGTGCAGAGGATAAGCAGGAACGTTGAGGTGGGGCTGCGTTTCTGTTTCTTCACTTATTGCTACGTGCGTGGACGCACCCTTAAAAATCTGCTGCACTTTTCAATTTTTTATTTTTTTTTTGCATACACATCAAGTGAAAGAGCTTTTCAGAATATATGACGTGGAGACACAAAGAGACTTAGTGCAAAATAATGACTCCTGCTAACTTGCTAATTAAAATACATATTGCTAACATCATAAATATTCTTTCAGGTGTTCCCCATGTGTCCCCTGCCCCACCAGCATTCACAGTATCTTAGACTTACAAGCTTTAATGGTCAGCTGAATGTGACACTGTAATGCAAAGTGCAATGTACAACGATGCAGATGACTATGAACTGAAGATGAGCTACATTTTGTATGTTGCTTGAGTTTTTACCTGAGATGCAGCTGTCATTTCTACATATTTTTTAACTAAATTAAATCTTGTAGCTGTTACAAAAAAAAACAAACAAAAAAAACATTAAACATTTACCACAACTAAACTCTGCTTCCCCCTCCCTCTGTAGGACAGAGACAAAGGTGCTGACGCATCTTCATGCTCCCTCTGCTTTTCTTTTCAGGTCAGTCATTATCATACCGAATTTGCATCAAATCCTCACTGTCCCAGAGCAGGAGCAGCACCTTTCTTACCATTCCACACATGTTCTCTGTCAAGCAGATCCTTGCATTAATCTCTGCCAACTACCTCAGAGGTGTTGTCACTCCCTGCTTCTGTTGGTGGAAGTCAACCCGTCCGCATGAACCTATAGTGTACATCAGACAGCATTCATGAATGGTAAGGTTTCTAAACATTAATAATGAAATTAAATAATTAAAGCCCATGTTTTTCAATTATTATGTTTTAATAGCTATGAGTGTATTGCAAACAGGAACTGTCAATCGCTAATTCCGCATCCTTTTAATGGTAGAAATCAGCCAAATTGTAAACAAATGTATGCTTAAGAAAACTGGGCTCAAGCTGTGTTTAACTGTTTCAGTTTCCCTGAGGGGGTCCACAGTGTCAGGCTTTGAAAACCCTTGACCTAGACCATAGTTTCCCATCACCTGTTACTGCACTGTTTGTTTATACACAGAGGAATCTAGTCATTAACTGCTTTTGTCTGTAATCCTTTCTGACATATGCTCAATTGAAAACAGCACATTGGTGTTTTACCTCACCAGCTTCATTGATTTTTGTGAATATGTACTTATTCTGAATTTGATGCAGCAACATGTTTCAAACAGGTTGGGACAGGAGCAACAAAAGACTGGGAAAGATGTGGAATGCTCCAAAACACCTGTTTGGAACATTCCACAGGTAAACAGGTTCATTGGTAACAGGTGAGAGGATCATGACGGGATGAAAGTGGCATCCTGAAAAGGCTCAGTCATTCACAAGCGAGGATGGAGCGTGTTCATCACATCGCATGGGAATCCCAATCCCAAGGTTTTTGGAATCAGTTGTAGATACAGAATAGACACTGCTGCACCTGAACGTTTATTTGTCACAATAATAACCACATTTGAAGGCTCGTTGTCAGATTTGGTGACAGGTGCTCAGAGTTTAAAGTAAATGTAAAAATGATTCTCTTGTTGTTAGCAGGTTTTGATTGCCTGAATGCAGCTACTGTTATTTGCTGTTTGTAGTTGCAGTTGTAGCTGTTTAGATGTCCAGATTACTGCATTCATTCATTTTGCCAGATCTACTGGCTGTCAATGGTAATGAGGTGCATCTACTGTATTGCCCTTGTAGTTAATGCCTGGTACCTAAGACCACCTAGTTATCATTAAGACTTGATGTTACGTACAGGCACTGAGCACTTAACAGAATTGCTCACCAGCAAAGACAGGTGACAGACATTATACAGCACTCCAGCATAAGAGATGGTGACATAATTTCCATTTCTTCAATTTGAAAATGCAAATAAAAAGCACATTTTAAATGTGTCAGTGGCATTTTCATTTGACTAATGATGCATTTGCAAACATGGAAAAAAAAAAAAAAATACTGATGATTGAATATTAGTTTTAATGCCCTACATCAT
The DNA here is from genome assembly GCF_039877785.1 of Chaetodon trifascialis. Taxonomy (NCBI): domain Eukaryota; kingdom Metazoa; phylum Chordata; class Actinopteri; order Chaetodontiformes; family Chaetodontidae; genus Chaetodon; species Chaetodon trifascialis. Next base: position 11,362,918 of record NC_092056.1, read on the forward strand.
GTACATACAAATAAGACAGATGACATTTAAGTTTGATGACATTTTAAGGGATTCCAATTAAATATAGTCGATACCACATTTCCATAAGTTCTTATTGGTTATTGTAAAAGGTAACCGCCAAATGTTAAAGAGCTACGATCAGCTATAGATTGGCAAAGAATTAATGTATTGCTCTAAAACAACAAACAGTATTTTTTTTTTTACATTGGTACAATATTGTTTGGAAGGACTGCACATTTTGGCACTGGTCACATTTTTAGGTAAAAATGAAGATAGTATTAATTAATATCTTGTTCTTTTACTTCAGCAAACTGTATGAAGGCACTGTAAAGGGTTGCTCAAATGTGTATGTATATGCTATAACCACAGCTTGATTCAGTTAAAAACGACATGCAAGCTGGCGCACAAAACTAAAGCACACTATTGACACACAGCACATATCAAGTCTGATCAACCCCCACAAAAAAAGCGATGTTGATCAATTACCAACCTGCAAACAAACTACCAGAATCAAAAACTATCAACAACTCAGCCTAATCATAAACAATCGTCATTAATCAATCACTTAATCCCAACACACTGACGACAACTGGAACCATTTAGTGAACATGATAATGACATAACGACAACCAAAATGTTTGTCAATAATCAATCCAAGCCAAACCATTTCAACACGCACAGCCAGTGTAAATGGGCACAGAATCACACACAGCAGCATGGTATCACCACAGCACGGTCACAGCACAGTACTGACATAAGGTTAAATTTAAAAAGGACTTACTCTTTGCTGTCCCTCCCTCACAGGTGATGGCTCAAAAGGCCGGGAGGATCCCTGGTTACCCCACTGGCTAACAGTGTTAGCCTGCTTTTAGCTAGCAGCAGGTGCCCTGTCCTGTGCACTGTTGCCATGGTTCATTTTTTCCTCTTCAAATCTCTCTCTCTTTTTTTTTTTTTTTTAGAAAACTGAGTGCTCAACTCATGTCGCTGGACCCTTTCTAACTGCAACCAGCCAGACACTGCATACAGGTGGAGGATGTAACTCCTTGTCAGGTGCTGCACAAACACAGGTAAATCCAAGATGGCGCATGTTTTCTTCTTGCCTTTCTTCCATCGCTTTAACTGCTGCTCTGCTGCTCACTGATACCAATCAGGCCTGGAAGCCACACTGCATGGGCCTGTTCTTGTGGGCGAAGGTTGGATCAGGTTTACCATATTGTTTGTTCACTGATTTTTATATTGGCCGTGTTATATTTGAAATGCAGTGCTCGTTCAGTTTAGATGGCACATAGGTGTATAGACGGTATAAAAAACAATAACAAATGTAAAACAGGTGTGATGAAGTCAAGAAGCCAAGGACTTACAGCAGATCTGCACATAATTTAAAGCAATAATTCTAGCTCATATTCTTTATCTCTGTTAGACCAATAATCATATTCAGATGCTCTTCCTTGTGGTTATTACCACTAAAATAACAGAATTTTAGCAAGGGTGGGAAATACATATTGAGTCTGCATTCAATGTTTTTTGGCAGGTAGTTTCTGGAAAGTATCTTGGTGCATTTATTTTTTTAACTCAAAACTCTAAACTGAAAAAATAGCTAGTTTTTCCTCACAAAGCCTCTCGAGATAAAAACCTTCCCAAACATCCTTGTATTGTTCTTGCGGTCAAGGCCAAACACACAAATGCCTGTTTCAAGTTTGTAAGGCATCAGAGGTAATTTTGCTGTTCTGGAGATAAGGAGTGCATTTCCTCGTTCTGGACAGACATCATAAAAGCAATTTGATTTGTTAGAAAACTCCACACAAACAACGTGGACATCCACAAGAGCAGTCATACATTCAGTCCGGCTCCAGGCAGAAGAATTTTGAGGCCAGCTTGCAAATCTGTCATTTCAGTTTATGCTGACTGTGGTCAGCTTGTATTTTGTATTTTCCTAGACGTTTGCATGAAAACTGTTTGCACCATTGAGAGCACTGAGGAACAGCTTCTTTCGCATCACACCCCTCCCTGCCCAACCACAGACCAGATGACACAAACACACACATCAAGAAGTGTGACACACACACACACACACACACACACACACACACACACACACACACACACACACACACACACACACACACACACACTCAAAGACTGCTGACACAATGATTTAGCATCTATTTATTAATATCATGACATTCAACCTGTAAATTGAACACTTGTAAATGTGTCTTGTTTTATTCATTTTGAATATTATATTACTGCTGTTTTCTGGTATTGTTTTCATTTATATGTTTTAATTGAACAACATCAGGAGAAGCAATGCAAATTTCATTGTACCAGCAAAGATCATGTGCTCATTCTCTCATTCAACTACCTGAAAATGTATATATTCAAGCTATACTTTTAATGCTATGAACAGTAATCAATAACTCTAACTGGCCCTTGGACAGCAACTTACAGCGCGCATTACCTTCATGCGCATGTTCATTGGAGTCAGTTGCAGTGTTTGTATATACTTATGTTATATTTTCATAGAATATAAATATTATAGAATTTTAATATGCTAAAAGTACTGTTCCTTGCATATCAAAAGACGCTGGTACAAAACCACTTTAAAGGCAATCAGAGAGGCAACACAGGATCAATTCGGCTTTTTCCCACAAGTATGTTGCCCACGTTGGCAACTCTGTCCGGTTCCTTTGAGCTGCAGCACAGCTCAGACTCAAAAGCAGCATTAAAATGCAATGATAATTGAAGAATCTCCCAGGTGACTGGCACTGCAGAGGAAGCACTCTCAGTGTTATCCCAGCCCACATCCTGTTGTGATAATGTTTCAGACCTTGGCATGGACAACACACAGCAGCCACTGGGGAGGAGAGGGCAGCGGAGATGAAGAAGCTAAACGATGAGCCTGATGCTTTAAAGCCGCTGCTAAAAGAAATATTAAAATAACAAGGAATGTTAATTTCTTAATTTTCTTATCTTTGATATTCTATTACATGCTGCATCCTGTGTTTTTATTCTGTCATTCGTCAGGAGAGTAGAAACGAACTGGTCGCATTCCTGAGATGAAAATTGCAGTCCCTGTTGACATGAAAATCTTTTATAGATCATCTGTGAAAGAATAACAGCAGGATGGCAGCCAATAAGTCCCAAATGTTGCCACAGTTTTCAATTTTCACCTTTTATTAGTCCACTTCTTGCCACACAAACATTTCCTTTCTTGTTGGTCCTATTCATGCTCCCTAATGACACAATTATAACATCCCAGCTGTTTGGAGCTCGTCACCTTCTTCATCCTTCAACACAGAGAAATTATTGTTTGAACTCACTTGTCTCTGCACAGTTTAGTCCTTTCATTTTTAAAACATGGGAAAGAATGCCAACAGGTAGGTAAATAACGGTGCACATACCTGCATCCTGTACATATCTTCATGCATCCATAAAGTACGCAGAAATGAGCTTGTGCCAGATACACAAATAAATACACAGACAAGGAAATGTATATGCCAACTTTTGTTTTAGTGTGCATGATTATCTGGATATAATTTATAAACCGTGACCATGAGTTCTGTACTGTAAGAGGAGACTTTTGCCTCTCTGACCACCTTCTGTGCAGTTCACAGCAGAGCACTGTAGGCAGACGGTCCAGCTAATGATCTCAGATTTGAGTACCATGACCCTAATGATTCACTAATGCAGTCTGCACTAAGTATAGCATTACTGCAGTAGCTCTCACTTGTTGTGTAAAATAGCTAATATAATACAGTACAGAAAGTACTTTGGCTATGCAGGCAGACATATCGGGTTGACGCCACAGTGAAGGGAGGGTGGAGTGAGATTGTATGATTGCTTAATTGTTGAAGTGGGAATGTGAAGTACATTTAACACACACAGTGTTCATTTGCGTAAGATGTGATTGGTAATGATGAATTCCATTTAAGCAAGAGAGAGAGAGAGAGAGAGAGAGAGTAAAACTCTTATTTGTTGGCTTTACTCCGTTAAGTGGTAACAGAAAGGCTCTGGTATTCAAGGTGGTTAAGATATGTAAATTGACATCTCTGTGTGGAAATATTCAAAATGTATCTTGTATCGTGTTGAGAGATTAGGTCCAAAGCTTTTGGTTTTCAATTCAAATTCTATCTGGAAAATAATGGAAAGGAGATTAGCTGTTGATGTTGCTGTTGTTGCTAACAGTAATGATAGTGGGTGTAATTGAAAACTGAGCATTCTGAGCAGCATCACATCACTCCTCTCACACTGGACTCGACCCATGGGAGCAGACAAATGGGAAATATGGGAAACATCTGCTTCATGTGAAGGCAAATCAGATTGTTGTTACTGTCCATTCCCATCCCACGTCTCCTCACCCAACACCAAGCCATCACTCCACCAAGGCCCCCGCCGCCACCCCATGATACATGCACATGCAGACTTACAGCAACACCTACTGGTCGTCATGAATAAATGCTATAGATAATTTCCTCAGCTCTGATAAGGTGATATATTCATAGGAAAACTTGTCACAAATAAAATGAAATTCCTTTCATCTCTGTAGTGTTATGTTTGCCATTATAAGATCAACTTTGACAGCTGCTAGAACATAAATGACAGGCCTGGTTGGAAATTGGCAGAAGCATTTTGCAAAGTAAATGCAATGCCAAAAACAAAGGACAGAAAGGGCTATTATTAAATGTTATAGCTGCACACACTGTAGCTGTGTAAATGGGCTGCATGTGTATCTAGGAACTCTAGATTATTACATAACAGCTTTCTACCTTCTTTGTCATAAGTGAATATAAATCAAGAACCAATATCAAAGAACAATTCTGCACCCTATTGTTCACCATATAACACTGTATATTTAACTACTAATGATGCATTTTACTGGGCACTGTCATTATACAAGTATATTCAGTACATATATGTACCAGAAGGAGAAGTCAGACTCTGTTTGGTCCCCAAATTCGTTCACCTCTGTGCTAATCTTGGTGCTGTCTCAAATAATCTACCTGTGAGGAATCCAGGGGTTATATTTGATGCTAAACTCTGTTTTAATGATCAAGTCAAAATGTTGTCTCGTCATGTCTCTTGCAGCTCAAGTTACTCTCTAAAATTAGGCCATTTTTATCAATTGCTGATCCACAGAAAGTTGCACATGCTTTTATCTATTCTCGGCTTGATTACTGCAGTGCATGTTACTCGGGTATCGTCCGAGGCTCCCTCTATCGTCTCCATTCGGTACAAAACACTGCTGCTTTGTTCACTGGAACAAAGAAGCATGATCACATGTCCCCTGTGTTTGCCTCCCTACATGGGCTTCCTGTCAGATTTTGAATTGATTTTAAAGATTTATTGTTTACTTTTGAGGCCTTAAAAGGCCTGAATACTGTACTTTTCTGATCTGTTGACCTGTTATGTGCCCTCCTAACCATTAAGATCCATGGATGGAGCCCTGCTGGTTACTCCCAGATCACAATTTGTGATTAAGGGTAGTCAGGCTCCTGTTATTATAGCCCCCACATTATAGAAGTCTCTGTCTGCTGAACTCCGTCACACAAAGTCTCTAGCTTCTTCTAAATCTCTTCCTATATTTTTCACTTTTCTGAAGGTTTTTGGAAATATTTGATATATGTTGTTATTCATAGTCTTTTTATTTATCTTGTAGTGGCAGTTTTAGTTTTCCCTTTGACCCCTAAATCCTATTTTCCTAAAAGTTTGTGCCACAAGGAGAAAGCAGGTGATGCAGTGTCAGACTTGCAGTTTGTGCCCTAAAAGAATCCACTGAGAGAGAGTTTGACTGTTGACTGATGCCAGTCATTTATTGTAAATTAAAGAAAATACAAAATAAAGATGCAAATGTTTTAAAGATCATATATTATTTCAACGGCGAGACAAAGAGAACAGGCCGCAGCAGGTTTCAGGCCCAAGCTCCGCGCACAGCACACTCACACTCCTCCACAAAATAGAACAAATGAAGTAAATAATGTACAACATAAAAACTTAAATGCGGCTCCTACACATCTTATTCAGCTCATTTTATTGTCTTTTCTGCCTCTGTGCTCATATCCTCAGTCTTTTTCTCATTTTATTTGCCTTATCTGGTATTATTTTTTCTTTTGTAAAGCTCTGTAATGTTGTTAAGAAAAATACTAGATGAATAAAGTGTATTATTCATATTATTATCAAGGCCATACCTTTAGCCTCTATCCTCAGCGTCCATTTACTCTTGAACAAACGTAACAAACAGACGTCAGATCATATTCTATGCAGACTTTGAATGAATCATCACAGGACCTGTGATATTGTTTGCATCAATGTAGTTGATGAGCTGCTCATACTTGGGCTGATACTGACTAATCTTATTCCTCATCTAATCAGTGGTAGATCAGCCTATGCAACAAACACTCGTTCCGGTAACAAAGATGATGAGCATCAATCTGTTTTCTCAAGTGTGCCACTCTTCAGTTTCAAGATCAATTAGCGTCACATGTTCAGGGGCGGTGGAGTACTATTTCCTTCAGTCAGGAAAGAGAGACAAAAGACAAAGCTGCAGTGAAGTTCTCACATAAAGACACTGACAAAAACATGACATGGAGCTAACAACTTACATTAATTCAAGCAAATATCAACCCTTTGCATTTCGAAGGAAACTTTCTGTACATGTTCCTTTCATCACAGCCGTGTGCTAATGAGTGTCCACCTGTTGTTTTCAGGTTAAATAGAGCCTGTGGACATGTCCTTGGATGTATTTTTAAAGATGTTTGGTAACACAGTGTGGTGCAGTGCTTTAGTGAAATTACAGAACATTGAGGACACTCTCACTCTTATTTAATACTTACAATAGTGAGCCAGAGGATTGAGGGTTGAAACAAAAAAAAAGATCCCTATTTGAGTAATGATACTACCAGATGGTGCAGGAAATTATGTTTTAATTTCTTCGGTTAAGCTAATAAGTTGAAAGTCTGTGAGTATTAATGATTCAAATAATGTTCTTATGCTCTTAATGGGCATGTCATTAAATTCTCTACAGTGTCCTCCACCTCTGCACCTCATCTCACTTCAGAATTCTGTGATTTCATCACCTCATCACCGCCCTTGTTTCAGTGCACCTCCTTGGGCATTTGACAGGAAATTGGATTGGAGGACACGTGCTGTAATACAAGATGAGGCCTACTCACTGGATTCTTATTATGCTTTTCTTTAAAAAGTTCTTTAAAACCACACCACAAAAACCAATTTTCTATTCATAGATATTTGCAGTTCATGTGTGAAAATGAAATGAAATTGTCACTTCTATATAAAAGGGGTGTGAGTGAGGAGAGGCACAGAGAACGTGGGGATGAAAGAAATGGAGATGTTTTACATCTGTTTCTGTAGCCTATACAAACATTTCATTTCACATGTTTGCCATTTAAATGCTTGCCATCCTGTGAAGTTAATGGGTTACATGAAGCTTTTTACATTCTGCATAGCTGTGAGATCAGACGTCTTGCCTCTTTTCAACCAGAGGAGAGGAAACAAGCTCAGCCAGGGCCACTGAGTGCACAGCAAACAACAGCTGGATTGTCATTTATTACTGTATCTAAGATGCAGAAGTCACAAAAAAATCAAAAAGGCTTCTTAGGTTTTAAGTCGCATGTGGACTAAAGCTGCTCATGTTGAGGCTTTAGCAATTTCAGGGTAGTCAAATTAAAATGATTTTTAAAAATGGGATTAGATCTTGTGGGATCTTACAGTAACGTATGGGATCATATGCTTACTTTATAGCCAAGTATGTTAGTTACCATCTTACTCACAAACTAACTCAAATACATAAAGGATTTAGCATTTCTCTGCCAGAATTTTATTCCTAAACAAGTCTTTGAAACATCACACAGACCACATTGTGAAATGAATTCTGCAGAAAATGCATAACTAAATAAAAAATATCAAACCATTAACTCATACTCAGCTGTATTAGTGATCTACTAGTTTGGGCTATTTTAACTGAATTGTGTCTCAATTTGTATTCATATATTTCTACTTGAACAGGCTTTTATTCCAGCCCTTTTTTAACGCATTTCCTCGGCTGGTGTAGCTCACTCTAAACTTGCCTCTGTGTTAGAAGGAGCTTGAATAACCGTCTCTTGTCGCGTGGCGCCTGGCTGCGGCCCTGCGCGCAGGCTGCTCCGTGCGCCTCACAGTGTCATGCTCCAGCAGGCCACCAGAGGGTCGATGTCACTCTGCACATCAGTCGAGTTCACTTCAACTAAGAAAGTTTTGCTTGCAGTGTGGAGGTGGGCGGACACCTTCCCCTGCCCTTTACCCAATAGGCAGAACCCGTCAGTGATGGACGGTCGGCGGCAGAGCTGAGGAGTGTCCTCTGATAAACTGGACGTCAATTAGCGCAGAACTTTCCCCGGTGAGCAGCGACGCACAGCAGGTGACTGAACAATCTTTCTCTCATGTTTGTTGAGTTGAACTTATTTGAAAAGCTTGTTTGTGGCGGCTTCCGTGCTCCGTAATTAATTTAACAAAGTGTGGCCTCTTTTGCTCTTTCATTAGATCTGAGCCTCTTGCGTGTTCACAGGATTAAAGATGGAGTGGCGCCAGCAGACCAGTGTCAGCTGTGCAGACGCGTTCATCGAGGCTCAGCGCTGGATTGAGGTACACGCGCCACTTTCATTTCTTTCTTTATGTGCCGTAGAGAGGTTTTCCTGTGTGAGCCGCTGTGCAGATTTGGGCAGTTTAATGGAGCTGTTTTGTATTAGTCAGTCCAGCCATGAAAGACCACAAGCCCATTGTTTGTACCATTAAGACTTTGCCTCAGTAGAAACAGCTGATGCTCAGAACACTCATAAACCTAAAGTGAGGCACCTTTATAGACTTATCTTTGAGTTCAAATGCAAAATGCACGTCGATAAGAAACCGGTGAGAGTTGGCCTCCAGACACAGGGAGCCCTATGTGGCTGTGCAGATAAAAATGATTTGACTGCAGAACTCAGAGCGTCTGAGGGAAATGCACATGGAAGGAAGGGAGGAAGGCAGATAATTAGTTTAAAAGAAAGGACGCTGGAAATATGCACCAGCATGTTTTACACTATGATGTTTGCTCCGCCTGTCCACTGAGATGTGATGCACTGGGTCTGGATGGCTTAGATGTGCTCACATGGCTTGTTTTGATGAGTCAGTTTGAGCTCTTTGCGCACACTGTGGTTAACTTGATAGGCACACGGTGTAGGCAGACCTCGCCATGCACAGGCTGTGGAGGATGTGGTTTTCAAGCAATGCATTTTTTTCTGTTATCGGCTGCTCCCGTCCAAACATTGTAGAAGTTGTAATCCTGAAATCATAACCATTAAAAACAACTTGTATACTGTGGGCACTGAGTGTTGACCAACTCGAAATGGGGCCATTAATGTCAATTGTGTCTGAATGGATCATTATGGGAACTCTGTTCAGAGCTCTGCTGGCAGTATAAGCCCATGCCAATTTTTCCCGTCTACTTTCCTGCACTGATGAAAGGATGGATGAACAGCAAGAGGGTGTGTGTGTCTGTGTGACTGTGTGGGTATGTGTGTTAGACGGGCGGAAGCAAGCCATGCTGCTTTTAAAGAAATAGTAAATGGTGTCAAAAACGCTTCCTTGTGCCAAACAGCATTGGGAATGTGTTGGCACTGATGTCCAGTGTTACAGATTGTAGATAAGCTTCCATATTTCAAGTGTCCAGAAATTGTTGCTGTTTATCATTAGCAGCAGAAATTGCCTGTAAATGCTTGCTCTGTGCCGTTTCTTTTTTAGCTATTTGTGAAAAGGCGCAGCTCCGTTTTAAAGCAGGTGTTCTGTTTTAGAACAATGTCCATTATCTCTTTAACAGGAGAAAGATAGCTCTTGAATGTAGCACAGCTTTCCCTTTAATTTAGCTCGGGATGCACCTAATGATTATTTCCATTATTGATTAACGTGTTCATTGTTTATGTTGCCCATAAAAGATCCCCAAAATCCCAAAAATGGTGTTTGTATATTCAGTGGCCAAGATGACATCTTTTTAAATGTCTTGTTTTATCTGACCAACAGTCCCAGAATTCAAAGATATTCAGTTACTATCATGTGTGATGCAGAAAAGCTTCATATCTTCACACCTGAGAAGCCAGAACTTGCAAAAGTAAAAAAAAAATATGACTGGATTATCAACATATGCAGCTGCAGATTGGTGGGTTAGTCGACTAATCGTTGCAGTTTTAAATTTGATATGATTGAGCTGGCTAGAGCTGGGTCTCGCAGATTCAGCACTGATGCCTATAGCTGAGATAATTGCCTTGTTTGATTTGATTTGGATTTGGGAAACTTTCTTTGACAAATGAAGCTCTCTAGAGGAACATGCACGTCACACTTTTGAACATGAATCTGCGGTTTCGTAGGGGCGGTTGCTTATTTGAGATGAGGAGTTGAAGTTTTGGTGCTGTAGAACAGACCATATCTTGACCACGATTGTGCTGCATTGGCTCTACTCAGTTTGATTCCACTGAGATGCATCCTCTCCATGCTCGGTGCCCAGTTCTACCAAAAATGAATTGTGATTGTGGATTCCTGGGGGGACTAATTAGTGAGAAGAATAGCCTTTTGGGGCCCTCTGTTAGTTATGGAGCCGAACCTTAATAGCCCTCATTTTTATGTCCTCATTACGAACCCCCCTCCCTGCCTTGTGCTTGTTTCTGCTGTGCAGAATCATTCAGGTTTTGCTGTATTCTTCATCTGACTGAAAGATACTTTCAATTTTTTTTTGGTGGAAATGCTTGTCCACACACATTTTTATGACCCATTGTTTTACCCTGTAGATACGAGATGATTATTTGTATATGTTGTTTCGGCGAAGTCTTACTAGCCTCCAGTGCACTCAATGTATCTCGCTTTGTTTTACTGTTGAAAACAATGAAAAAGGGAAACACTCACAGTGTGGACTGAAGCATCATTCTAATTAACTTCAACCAGGACCTTGTTTTCCTAATTTTTGCCATAGCCACTGAACAGCTTAGTGTCTTTTACTGGGAGTGCATAATGGTCCAGCTCTTTTTTTTTTAGCATTTGAACCAGACAGTTTTATTAAAATACTTTCATCAGCCATGCTGCAATTTACATACTGTGTTGGTTTAAACCTGATTTTCATTGTTTTCTTTTCTACAGTTCAGATGCCGCATTTCGTTTGTTCTTAATTGTGAAGCTACTGGGGATACACTGGAGCCTGTATGACATATTTCAATACTAGCACTGGATTTTTGAGACTCAAGATTTGAGTTTGAGAACTACATTTTACATAACGTTCCCCTTTTTTTTATTATTATATTTTATATTGTTATGAAACTTGTCAGCGCTCTCTGGTGGACAGAGTTTGAAATGCAGCATTGTTTATCAATTATTTGTCGTTACTTGTTACTGTTACTTGAAAAATAAAACCTAACACAGGACAGGCTCTAGACATGGCATGGCATTAATGTGAATTGTGTCTCTCAGTTGGCGGTTTGCATTTACAGACCATCCACTGGAATGCGTCATCACAATACTCAAGCATCCTACTTAGAAATTGCAGCCCACACTAGTTAGAATACAATGTATATGCAGCAACACATAAATGCAAGTTTGAGGTAATGAACAGTCTGAAAATGTAGTTGTGGGCAGGTCCCGTTGCAGAGTATCAGTTTTCTGTGTGGGAAAGTGCTTTTAAGGTTCAGCTGTTGGAGACTGTGTTGGACCTCCAGTGAGTATACAGTAAAGCAGCACACTTGGGAAACTGGAAAACGTAAATCTCCAAAAAAAAAAAAAAAAAAAACTTTGAACACACATATGCTAATGGTGGCAAATTCTAAACTTCTTTCTTCTCAGGAAGTGACTGGAAAGTCGTTTGGTTGCAACGACTTCCGTGCTGCCTTAGAGAACGGAGTCCTGCTTTGCGAGTGAGTAATGATGCTCAAACTTGGGATATGTTGTGGGACTTTTATGAAGTCCCGCTTTAATCTCAGACAATTAAATTCAAGCTTGGTTCCTGTGCAAAGCTGTGGTTAGAGTGTAGTCAAGCTAATTTGCAAGCTTAGCTTCAGCAGCAGCCACCATCTTTAGATTACATTTAATACAGACTCATCTCATAAGGCTTGTTTTCTACACCAACTCTCTGTTCTGCAGCATTTTCTGTGGAGTCTAAGCAGCCATTTTCTTTAAAGGCACACTCCAAATAACCGCTGACTTTTATAACATCAGCTTGTAGCTACAAAAGAACAATAAAACCAACAAATGAGAAGAATTTGGGCAACAAATCTAGACTAGTAGCTTGGCCCAGAAGCCTAAAACCTCTTGTTTCTTTGTCTGAGATGCAGTCAAGCTGTTTTATAAGCAAGTGAACCTTTTGTTGCATCTCTCTCTTTAATATAGTTTCTTTCAAGGTCAGGATTATTGATGTACAACAGAGTATTAAGGTAGCTGTGCAGCATAAAGATGGAAATATGAAAGCTGATGATTTTTCTGTTTTCACTCGTAGCTTGATCAACCAGTTGAAACCTGGAATCATTAAGAGAGTAAACAGGCTCTCAACTCCGATCGCTGGCCTGGTGAGTGTTTTACAGCTCTATGTGCGTGCGTGCGTGCGTGCGTGTACGGTGCAAGCGGTGTTTTCTTAACTCTTGTGTCGATCAATGTTGAAGTGTTCTGTAAATATTTAAGTCCTTTAGACAATTGTTCTGTCGTTTGCTGAATGTGAATAAAGCCTGTAAAATGTGTGTTTATTGGGTATATGAAAGTACAGAAGAAAGCACCTGCTAGCCAGGAAGTTAGACACATTGTGTGGTTTCCTGTTAAAGACACAGAGAGACTGTGTTGCCGCAGCTTGAATGATCCTGAAACTGTATTTCAGCGTGACAACACTGAATGTATAACTTGAAATGTATTTTTTCCATCGGGCATAGATGCAAATGCAAATGCAGATTTTTATTTTGGCTTCAGGCTGTGTTTCAATGGCTTCACACAAGTATAATTGCCAAAACTGCCCAAAGCAAGGGCAGGGAAAGAGCAATTGCAGTCTCCCATCAGGGGCCAATAAATAAACAGAACCAAACAGTGGATGCTGGAGTGATGGTGGTGATGGTGGGGTGTGAGATGCAGATGCAGCGGAGAATCAGCAGACAGCCTAGAGGACCATACTGGTGGTTTTGCATGTTGTAACCTATTACCCACAAATCAAATATGCTTAAGATTACTGCTGAGGTTTTCCAAAGCATCACAGGTGCCTGTATTGATTTTCTACTCCTCAAGCAGTTTGAGTAAAATAAATAAGTTGTTTGTAGAACTTTAACCCCCTTAAGTTGACAGGGATGATTAATTATAGTAAACATTTAGCTTCCTTTTATTTTTGGTAAAAATGTCATCTTTGCATTGCAATTTGAGACATTATGTGCAATAAAACTTTAAAACTGGAAACAGTGCATGTATTCTGTGTATTAAGACACACTTCCTGCAGTTTGTCTGTTTGCCAGTAGAGAATGCCAAAGCATTATCTGACTAACCCTCCCCGTCTACATGACAGAGCCTACATTTCCAAAAAGACAAAGTACAACTACGTCAAATGATGCTGTCATCTTTAACCACTGATTTTTGACTGCTGCTGCCTAGCTAGCCGCTAACAGAGCCAGACAATTGACCCAGTCATCATCATCATCAATCATCATCATCACCCTCCTCTGATTCCGTACCAGATTTCTTCATGCTCTTATTTTTCAAATGGTCTCGTTCACCTGTCTCTGCTACTTGAATCTCCAGGATAATGTGAGTGTGTTCCTGAAAGCCTGTGGGAAACTGGGACTGAATGTGTCACAGTTGTTTCATCCAGGAGACCTGCAGGACCTGTCCACTCGTGCGACACTCAGGTACAGTAGTGTCCTTAAGGAGCAGTGTCATGTCATGTTAAGACTGTGTTCAGCTGTCCAGAAGCTGCAGGTGCTTGCGGCTCCTAAGGAAGAACCCACCTTTAGATTTGAAGCTCAGCTCACAAACAAATACACTGAAGTGTCCGTTCATCATGTCTGAGATACGGTTTTATGTCCCCACACTGGAAGCAGCCATGGCCTAGACGTTATGTCCTCAGGTTGTCCGTCTGTCCCCTCCTTGTGAACACGAAGTCTCTGGAAATTCTTCAAATTTGGCGCAAACGTCCACTCAGACTCAGAGATGAGCTGATTACATTTTGACTAATCAAACGTTTTTGGCCATAACGGAAGAATTCATTCCACTTGTGGCAAAATCTCATAAAAATGTCTCATGGGATAAAATGATAGTGATGGCATTTTACATGATTGTTGTTGCACCATGTGATGAAGCTCTCTATCTGTCCTCTGTGCTCCCTTGTCAAAATTGTCTCTAAGTGAAGATAGCATGAAGACAGCATATTAAATGCCAATATAGCGGTGACTTCCATTTCACCCATAAATACACTCATACCTTTTAGAAATTTCCTTCCTTTATCTGGTTTGCATTGACTGCTGAGGACATTTTACACTGAGGCATTTAACTACCGTACCTATGATGAAAAAGGTTTATAGCTGCAGTCTCACAGCTGCTTTGCATTAATAAAGGTATGAGCTTTGCCTGACAAGCTGCTGCTTTATACAAGTTGATGGCCTGTTCTCTATGAATCCTGATAAGTAGCTGATTAGTAGAACGTTGCAAATGAGATGTCACTGTAGGTTTTTTTTCTGTCCTAACAGCTCTCTGTCTTGCTTACAGAACAAGTCATTGCATTTTTAGTGATGTATGTGCTGTCCTACTATAAAAAGCAGCATCAGGGGCTTCACTCTTTATTTCTGTCTTTTGTTTTAGACGAGATGAGAGCAACAGAAGACTCAAGAATGTAAGTTTTGCCAAGATGGCAATCCCATTTCTTTCTCTTATATCGTTTATCCCATATTCCCTTTCTTCTCTCCCTCCATCCTTTCAAAAGTGAACTCTGTCCTGCTTCACTTATCCTTCTAAAATACCTCCTAACAGTTCCACTGAACTTCTCTACATGGGAGATTGTCAGTAGTCACCATCCCATTTATCAGCCCAGTTACCAGAAACAGCAGCACACAGCTCCCGATACTGATGCCAACATCCAATCAAGACTCAGAGTTATAATGGTCAAGGGGGTTGTTTTGCTAATTGAGTTTGGGTCTCATCCCAATAATCTGGCATGGAACCTGAGGTGGTCTGTGCCAAAATGAAGTCTTAAAGGTTTTATGACTAAGCCTCAAACTGTACCTGTAAACTCGTCTCACCCTACTGTGATAAGTGAGCTCTGTGAGTACTGTGTGTGTACACGCTTGTGTGCACTGCAGGCATTTTACATGTTTTGAAGCTCATGAGTTTGTTTGGTTATCTGGGAAGCCTCATTTGAATCACACAATAGCTGATAACTTGGGCTCAGTAATGAGGCTGTTTGTCAGAGCGCTCTTTCTTTGAAACAAGTCTTGCATTTTTCTCTGAATTAACCAATTAGGGTCAATTTACCTCCATTGAAAACCACAGTTTTCATGCTGGTCTCCAGCTAGATATACAAATATCTCACTGTTTTTACATGCAGCAGTGATGTAATGTGGAATAGTGTTTATGTACTGTTGCACCCTGAACATAACAGGATCACATTCACATTAAATGAGAATTACTTTATTTGGAGGGACGTTTTAGAAGCTTGATTCACTTCACTTTTGCAGGTAATGAGTTTGCAGTAAGCTTCAATGTAAGTAATGTTCTATAAAAATGTCTGCTAATGCCAGAATTTACACTAAATCAGCATTTGATCTTATTTATAGGACAAAGATGAAATTGATTGATGGTGTTTTCAGCCAATACCATCAAGTTTATCTCATGTAATTCTTTGTTCTTAATTGTGAAGATCCAGCTCATTAAAGAACCCATGTAGATCAGACAAAAGACATAAAAACGGGAGTACTTTTTGGTCTCAATGTCTGATTTTGTGTGATTCAACAGTTCAGTAGGAGAGAGTGGAGTATCTTCAACCATGTAATAACCATTACAACAACCATTTTTATTGTTTTATCACAGTCTGCTATAAATATAAGTGATTACTTAAAACTGTTTGGATTTCATCTGGGTTGAATGAGGGAAATAATAAGGTAATTATCTAGGTCAGACTTATCATATTTCCTTTTTGATGCCTGTTTTAGTGCATGTGCATCCATCTGTATCACTAAGGCAAATGGGGTGTAGAGGCGAAGTACAGTATTTATATCATTTTCACCACAACAAAACAGCCTAATTGCTAATATTGCTGTTGCTGCGGCAAAATATTATGTGATATTGATCAGTGTTCATTATAGAGGAGTCTTATTGATATTCTTTAAAGTCCAACCTCTATTTATTCCATTTTGCACAACACCAATATGAATTAGATCCATCGTTCAGCGAAACCATACGTGGCAAATAAATACCATTAAGGAGGATTAACCTATGGTGCCCTTGTTGCATGTAGTGTAATGATTTCCCTGACATGAGGTAGTTGACAAAGTATTAGTGAATAATGAACACATCCTGTCCCTGTGTTTAAGACGGGCAACAAGACCTTACTGCTGGTTTAATCTCAGGTTGTATAAATGAGGGAGAATTATAACTAATTTTGGCCTCAACAACTCAATCAGGCTGCATATTATAGCAGGTCTCTGTACATCATTTGTAAGAAAAAATCAAAAAGTATGTTCGGTTTTTTCTCTACGATGATGCTGACGGCTAGAACTCACTCATTGAACTCATTTCTGTATTCAGTGAATACTTTCTATTGACCGCCAAGGTACCCGCTACAGACTCTGAAGGAGCATAATGGGGAATCCACACAGGTTCATTTATTACCACTCAAAATTCTCATCTTTTTCATCTAACTAGCTTTGTGCTGTAAAATATGTAGCCAATTCAATCTTTCTTTAAACCTTACTTGGACTTTTTCAATCTGCCGACCGCTCTGTGATGACTTTGTTCGGCTACAGATGGAGAAGGTCTGACATGCAGTGTTGTGGATCTCCCTTCGCAGCACAGGCTGCTGCTCTGCCAGGGAGGAAGCAGTCTGTCAAAATAATATCCCTCGCCTCAAGGCAAATGAGAAATAAATCGCGTCCAATACGCTTTGCTTGCTGAAATAATAAAAAACTAAACAGAGAGGAGACACTTATTTCACAGACCTTTACTCACTGCCTTTACTAATGGCTGTCAGGTGTGTCTGACTGTCAACAGTATTCAGTACCAGTGGTTTAAGCTGTCTTATAAAGGCCATGCGCCTTGCCTCAGCCGTACCTCTTGTGGCTAATGCTGAAGGGAAAGTCTAGCCTCCGCGCCCATATGGAAGGGAAAACAGAAATTCCCTAGTTGTGTTTATTGGCAGACTCATTTTCTAACATATTTTTGAGCCATGCTAGCATGCTGTAGCATTCACCATTGACATGACAGTGTCAGTCCACCACTTTGGTCCAGGCTGGAATATCCCAAAAACTATAGGATAGATAGTTTTAACTTGCTCCTCCTCAGCCACCACAATAGATGGTGTATAGCAAGTGAGGAAAAAGAGGCAGATTGCTAACATATGCCAGTTTATAGGCGAAGAGAGGGAAGTTGTGTGTACTCAGATTTGTGTACCCTGTATCTGTCTGTCTCATTCTCAGGTTCTGATCACAATCTACTGGTTGGGTCGCAAGGCTCATCTAGACGCCTTCTACAGTGGTCCTCAGCTTAACTTCAAGGCCTTTGAAGGGCTGTTAGGATTGGCCTTGTCTAAGGTAAATTGCTCTTCTAGGGTTTTAACACAATTATAGTCCTTTTATTTTTTTAATCCCCATTAACCCTGCCTTCTAAATCCAGAGTCTAGATGAGGGCAATAATGTGATTGTGAAAGACAGTGGGTACAGAGAGTGCTGGTACCCAGAGAGGGAGGAAAGTCTGCACATGAAACCGAGCTATAAGATGGAGAACTCTGTGGACAGCACTGACTCTCTGGACCCCCGAGCTCAGCACCCAAACAATGAAGGTAAGTAATTTGTCTAACTTCTGTTCTGTAAACGTCTGTTGCAACTTCATCCAGAGTGGAAGACATCGCTTCCTGTCCACAGGTAGATTAGACAGAAGATGTACATGCTGTCAGCCCACAGCAGAACGTGCCAACACAACCGTATTTATCAAAAACTCATGAAGTGACCATTCCATCTGCAAGCACGTTATTATACTTCATCAGCCTAATTTTATTAGTTCAGCATACAGGAAGCTGCTCAGTGTGTCATTCGTCCGCAATCTGCTGTGCTCGGTCTGAGTGCACGTCAGGGATAGATTGTGGCAAGTTCCACACTGTGGTGATAAAAGTGTGTGTGTGTGATGGGAGAGGGTAAAATACTTGGCAGAATGATCTCTCGAGGCTTGGCTGTGTGAAGACTCAGTCATCCACTCAAGGTTCTTCTGTTATACTCTGATATTGAGACTGTTTTTCATTTGAAGCGTTGCATATTCTTGTCTGTTTTCTTTTTTGAATTTATCTTATGTTTGTCTTCTTTGTTTTCTGTTTCAAGGTTGTGGAAGTGACGCAGAGGCTGAGCAGGTTTTCAGGATGGAGACCGCACAGACCCCGACCCAACAAAACAAAGGTTATGTCCCACCGCCTCTCCTACGGAGGAAACAAGGACTGGAGGAGAATGGAAGGGGCTCCACGAGTCCACTTGCCAGGTACTGCAAACATGTCCCGCTGTACAGAGTTCACTCACTGCTACTAACTCACTCATCCATAGCTGGTAAATGACTCAGTCAATGGAACATTTGCCTTCCTGTTTTACTTGTATTTGTACAGAAATGTAAATGAACAACTTGAATATACCTTTGAAAAGATCTTTTTTTTTTCCTGAGTTCAGTTGGTTGAATAACAACAGTAACATACAGTATTGTGGACACATCTTTCCTCTTGATGTGGTGAGATAACTGGGATCAGTAATATCTGTGATTAGTATGACATGGATGGTTCTAGGTTGAATCTCGTTTTGAAGTAAATTTCATTGTCTTCAAGTTGGTTGAGGACTAATCTGTTTTCAGACAGTTTGGCGTCTCTTATGAAATTCCTTTACTTTCTTACTTCACTCAAAGTGCAAATCAATGAACTTAGTGTGGAAATGCCTGTGTTTGTGAACACAGCTGTCACAAGTCGACAAAGTCACTTTGACATTACACACATGAAATGGAACTTATTTTCAGATTTTTATGGTATTTAAGCCATAAAAATCTGTTGTTATTTCTTTCCCGCTAGTCTAGATTGACAACGTACTTTGAATGTAATTCTGAGTTGCTGAGTGATGTCTGAAAAGTGCTCATTTTTGCTGTCAAGTTCCTTTTTAAAGTGCCTTTTTGTTGTGATTTGGCCCCAGAAGTCATTATGAAATCTGAATCAAACTAGAAATACTAGTAAATTTCATCATGCCATTGACTTTATCCAGTCAGCTGCTAGTCACCATGTCAACATGGCCCTGAGAACTGTCAGGGTGAGAACTAGTCTTAGTGGCAAATCACCTGGAGGGTCAGTTTGGCTGGAGACGTATAGATGACAATATACAGTATTTGATGAGGCAGGTCAAGGTTTTGGCAGGTGTGTGTGTGTGTGTGTGTGTGTGTGTGTGTGTGTGTGTGTGTGTGTGTGTGTGTGTGTGTCTGTGTGTCTGTGTGTCTGTGTGTCTGTCTGTCTGTCTGTCTGTCTGTCTGTCTGTGCTCTGCTTGCCTCTGTTATTACTCTTGGAAAAGGAAAAGCACTGTATTACCCTTAACCTCTAAAAACAGTGAATTTGCCTCCATGCATTAATCATCAGTCTGCCTTTTAACATTTTGGAGCAGCTTTGTGCCATCAGGTGATTTCTGAGATACTTGGTGTAACCGTTAACTCAACCAAAGTGATGTCTCTGTGATCATCACCATCAGCTGAGAATAAACTTAGACATGAGTGTACCACTCTTTGCTGCAGCATTGAAGATGCCCCTTTCTCTCCTCAACCCCACCTCACTGTGTCTCCTGAGTGTGCCTTTGATGAAGAGTTTTTTCTGCAAGCGCTGTGCGAGGAAGACTCCGAAGATGATGACACTGAGGCAGACCCTGTTCTAGATGACTTATATTTCCGGCGAGTGCAGCAGACCCTTCATCAGACATCTACCAACCCCGACTATGACCGCTTCTTACCGCGATATTGGACACCTGAAGAGGAGGTCCGCGTGCGCACGATCCATCTTGGCTCGCAGAGAAGACCCTGGTATCGTAAAATGCAAGTCTTAAGGTCTGTTGTTACTGCTCTGTGATGCGAGGCTGCGCTGATAGTGCAAGTGTCAAGAGGCTTTTAAGACTGACTCAAAACGAATGCAAGGCAAAGCTGACAGTGCGGTTTTGCTGTGTGATTAATGTGCAGAGCTTTTGATGCATTGCTTAAACAGAAAATAATCTTAAACAAACAAGCTTAAACAGCAAAAAATGTTGCATGGCTGTCAGGCTGGACCCTGACTTACTGTACCTCCTTTGGTGAAATCTAACATGAGACCTTGTGTGTTGCTAAAATAACCTGCAGTGTGACATGATGGCATGCGAATCATCTGTTGATTACTGTTTTTGGCTATAGCGTTAGACAGTAGTTTATAAATTAAGCTTAACTACAGCAGCAAACTAAGTCCCCATTTGCTAGGCACAGGGAAATAGCTAGCACTAGTTTAGTTTACATAACTGCTGAACCCGACATCTTGCAAATTTTTAAGCTATTTCTCCTCCTTTCTCTGATATTTATTTTATAGTAAATCATGCTCATTTCATGCATCTCCTATTCCTTTTCTTTCACTGTAGCCATAAAGCTTTGGGTGCTTCTGAGGAAGAGCTTGGCTTTGACATCATTTCCTGGCTCGTGACATCTGCCACTGTACAAAACCTCTCTGCCGCACCTGGAGAGCGCCAAAAGCATCTCTAAGAAAACTCTCTTCAAGCCTCCGCTCTGGTCCTGAAGAGCCACGCCTGAGGCACACACAAACTCTCAAACACACAAACTACTGAAAGACTGTTGACACAAGCTCTAACACACTATCCTGTTTGTTATCTCGTCATGTACGAAGTGCACCTTTTGCATTTGCAAATCTCTAATCCACCAGGAAGTTGCATAATTTGGTAAAGATATGCAAATCTTGCTCAGTTTTTCAAATGGATGTTTTATGAAGTTGACAGGAAAATTAAAAGTGCTTTGAATCTGTACTGTTGGTCCTTGTTGAATTATCTGGCATTTACTCTGGCACCTCTTTTATAGTGCTGATGATGATGTGAGGACCTTTTAACAGCATCATGCTGAGTGACTCATTAGTTCATAATGGTAAAACAGATGACTCAGGCCTTGTGTCATACTTTGATAGCCATGACAGAACCATGCTATTTCTAACACCTTTTGTTCCAGTGCAAATGATTTCCACACTTCTTTCTGTGTGAATATGGCTTTGGTCTGTTAAAATAAAGTGTGTCATAGGTGGACAATAAACTGCCTAAAATATTTTGCAGCATGTGCATTTGTGCATTAAACACACCCATTAAATACACCCATCTCCCATCTAGGTCATAATTTAAAACATGAGCTGGTAGGATCTGTCTTACATTTTATTTATGTATTTATTTATTTATTTATTTATTTTGTGTGTGTGTGTGTGTCTGTGTGTGTGGGGGGGGGGGCTGCAGTACTGAAGTACTGAAGTATCTGTCAAATAACATTGTTTTTTTTGTTTTTTTTCTCAGTCATATATGCAATGCCTCAACATAGCTGTTACTTTTAAACGAGGTGCCTTTTTATATTTAGTTGCATGTGGCGTTCATCAGTCCTCCTGTCTGTTTCCTTGGTTCTGTAGAGCATTTCAAATCCAGGTCAGACCTGAGAGACCAGTTCAGGTCAATCCTGGCTGGATTTGGTAAGTCCTGAAGTTTTGGCCTGTGTGGAGCAAAGGTATCCGAGGCCGCTCTCACCGTCACTGCTTTTTTTTGCTGCTTCATGTTGATGTGCTTTTGTCTGTATTCAGCCTACCTACAGAGGAGATTATGCTGTGAATGTCATTTGCCTTTCCATAAAGATGGAGCACTTGGTGTACCGCCCATTATTAATTTTCCAGGCAGAGGCTTGACAGTAGAATTTATGACAAACTACAGGATTGTTTGTAATCACAGTCTTGGTTCCTCCCATCAAATTATGTCACAGTTTTGATATACCACCCGCTAAATGCTGCTGTAAGTTATTTGAATGTCACATCTGACATCCTCAGTTGCCCACAGCAGTACTATTTCTTGTTACAAGTCATGGCTGTTGTGTTTCCCAGACAGCAGCATCTGTTGCCATTTGTTCTGCTGCATTACTTGACACGCATGCTACTCTCCTGCTCGCACTTCGCTAAGGATTCTGTTGTTTGGATGCAGAATGTGCCGTGTTGCAACTGCTAATAATATGGCAGCGTTATGTACTGTTTGTGCGTTTGAGAGAAAAGAGCTGGCATCAAGCGTACATACAAAGAGTTGTTGGTGTAAGTTGGCATACTATTCATCATGCTTGCTCGGCTGCATGGGGCTCTTAAGTGACACTTTGAAGCAACTACAGTGTTTTAAAGGCCATCTCTGTTTGCTCTGTGTATCAATTATTTATTTCCGCATCTTGTCTCTTTGTCTGTCCGAACCAGGAGCAAATCACTGAGTGACATCCCGATGGTATACCCTGTGCGGAAAGTTCCTGATGGACACGTCATTTATGACGTGGACCAGGACGCTGGCGTGGCACGAGAATGGAATCAAGAAAACAAACGCAAGTGTAGCGTTGCTGCCAAGGACAGTGAGGCTCAGTGGCAGGAGGTGAGTCTAGAAAAGTGTGTTGTTCACAAAATAATCTCACTACAGGGTCCATTAAGCAGCTGTTAGTGGGATCTGCTCAAAAGCTTCACATGTTCTTCAGAAGAGGAGGATTGAGAGATATGATTGGAAGCTCCAGAGCAGCTGCTGAATGGACTCATGTGAATTTGGTCACAGCAAATCTGTCTGATTTTGTCAGTTACTAAAGAGATACCTTTCAGTCTCAACAAAAGGTGGTTTTCTAGAGTGAAATTAGTCAAAGTGTTGGTAATGAATATTGGTATATTATACCAATAAAATATTGGTAATGATATTACATTGTTGCGTCTGTGCATTTAACTACCGTGTTATTGGATTATGTGTTGTGTCAGGATTTGACAAAGTGGAAGAACCGTCGCAGGAGCACAAAGTCTGACGTCCGCAGGAAGTCACAAGACCGAGAGCATGTCATTAAACAAATGATCAATGGGGCTGTCGAAAGGAAAGAAGGCGGCGGACTGCTAAAGAGGTACACTCCTACTACAAATGTAATGGAAAATCTTAAACTTCCCAATCCTGTTGCTTCCAAGAATTTAAAGCTTGTATGAAAAGCTGCTGGCCTAGCTTCATAACTGTTGAGTATGAGTGAACTCATGTAATATGACCCAACATCCCACCCCCTTCTTTTCTGCTGTCTTTATTACATCGGCTCCTCTTCCCTTACATGCCTATTCCCCAGAGACCAGCAGTCACCACGCAGGCACAACCCTGCCCCCCGTCCTTACTCCACCTCTCCTCCATCAAAATCATCCAGCTCTGATCTGCGGCCACATACTCGAGCACTGCTGGCTCGTAGCTACGCCACTGAGGCACCTTTCAGCCCCACGGCTCCACTTAGCCCCCATATCTCAGTGCACACTCAGGTAAGATGTGTTCTGTTTCACCTCCTTTACCTGAGTGAACGTCCCTGTCTGTTTACTTGAGTATACTTGTGCTGGAACTGCCTGCATGATAGGAAACAGAAAAGGTTCTTCAGAAGATACAGGTGCAGTTGTGCAAAGCAGGGTTTATAGTGTATATATAGAATAAAAGTTCCATTTTCCACCTGGATTAGTGTTGACTTATGTTTTCTCAGGGGTCCACAGTTGGAACCATGCCTGCCTCTGACGGGAACATCTTAGGAGGAGAGACCCACTTTGCCTCCTTGGCTTCAGATGGAGCAGGAGTTATCACACCTTCTCTGGACTGCCCCTTCAGCTCCCAGACCCAAGTCAAAGCCCAGGGCACATCTGAACTGGCCCAGGAAGAAAATGTTTTCACAAACCAAATCTCCACTTTGATCACGACTATACAGCCAAACAAGACCACAAAGTCTAGCAGCATGAGGGATCCTAGTGCAACTACATGGACTCACAAGGAGCTTCCATTCTGCGCTGATCCAAAAGTTTCAGCTTTTTGCCCTGATGCGGTTAATCAGGCAGGAGTTGAAACCCCACAGGACCACCAGAACCACAAGTCCAGGGAAGAGAACCAGAAGACATCATGGGAACCAGCTGTGGAGAAAGGCAGAGGTCAGCAGGCTGCAGGCGTCTACAAGTACTTGTCCAGAACTGGGTCGTGGTCTGGCTCAGCCAGCCTTCCTCGTGGTTACCGGAGGTCAGAGGGTTCATCACGTCTCTCTTCTGCAATCACAGCCAGACCCTTTGGGACCAAGCAGTCCAGGGTGTCTTCACTGCCGAGATTGTTCAACGTGAGTTCATTAGTTATCACAGCTTGCACTGTTGCTCTAAATTGTTTCTTCATGAAGTGGAAGAAATTTGCTGTTTACAGCGTTTCCTGTCATGGTATTAACTTAAAGAATAAGTCTGGTGTTATTCTACCTTTTTTGTTAATGTTGTTAGTTCAGCCGTGGATTAATACACACTTGGATTGCTAACAAGTATTTACATCAGCGGGACATAAGCGTGATCAACTCAAATGAACAACAGTGTTCATGGTCATCATGACAAAGAAAACCTCCACTGATGTGGCTTTTTGGGGTGTTTTTAATGGTTTTTGGGCAACAGTGTCTTGATTTGAAAATGAACATTTCTGTTCATTTTCTTTAAAAAAAAAAAATAACAAAAAATAAAACATTTAACCAGTACTATCAACCATTTTGTGAACTACTATCCCTCTCAAACCCTCATTTAAAAGGAGACCACTCTGTCTAATGGATTTTATATTAACAACGTCTCTTTTCAGCAGCGCTTCCCCATAATTCATTCAGGTTTTACATCCTGTTTCATCTCCAAATGTGTCCCAATTTTGGAATCAAGAAACTCTCAATGCTGCTGAGTTATGGTGATGGATATGGTGGCAGGAGAGAGATAAGCAGTTGATAGATAAATCTATGTCTCTACAGTGAAAACTGAAAATATTCCCTGGTGTTTGGGAAGCGCAGGATTTGCCACCTGCTGATTTTATTTTACGCAGTCTGGACAGTTATAATTCAGGCTTAATGGGAGTTTAGTGCTCAGGAGGGTGCATATGGGCTTGTTCAGTCAGCCAAATATGCTCCAAGTAGTTAATGTAATGAGAGCATTTCCTGTGGGCGGGTGGCTGGGTGTGTGTGGGGGTGGGTCAGTATATATATGTGTATACTATATGTAAGTGAGCTTGTGTTACCTTTGTTTTCTTGGAGCATCCTCCTCATTAATTATAGAATTGCTGCTGCACAGCAGACAACGTTTATGTGCACACAATATTCAGATTTTTGCCCTTATTTTGAAAAAGACAATATTTCTACTAAGCTGTTTATGTGGCTCATGAAAACAAATATTCCACTAATATTCCTGTTTATCAGCAGCTTTGCATACTCTGAGTAACAAACTCAGCTTTCCTCTTTCATTCAATCAACCACCTTCTTGAATAGGGTGGTGTTGCGATATTTGCACATTTCCTAAAACCCACATTTTTCATGTCTAAAAGTCAATATTTATCAACCCCAGTTGACACATACTGAATGTGTTGTATACATGACCAAAGAATGCTCCTAAATCCTGAATAATATCAGTGTATCCCACAAGTCTTAACTGGAAAATACTCAGCCCTTTTCGGCAAATCCAACCACAATATGCTGTTTGCATGACCCGTATCAAATTCAGAATGTTTTCATATTCTGAATGACAATGATTTTATTTTCTGTTGTTTGCAGACATTCTGTCCAGTCAGTCACATTTCAGTGCTGCAGAATAAATGATGCAATCAAACGTGCCCAGGAGGACAGTACAGATACATCTTGTCTTTGTCCATCTCCAGGTAGACAACAACCAGGGTCTGCTGTTGAATAATGAGAAAGAGGAAGCTCTTTCTCCATCCACCGAATCTTCGCTCAATCGACAGACTGCGACCGGCTATCTGAAGGGTCAGTACCAGGCTTCAGTGAGACAGAAGAAGAAAGGTCAGCAGGCAAAGCTGAATGGTACAGAACAGACAGAGGAGGTGGTGAAAGGCACCACCCTTTCCAGCCAGACCTCCCATCAGACCAATGGCTATCACCTTCAGCCCTCCACCCACACCCAGCCGCTCCCACAACCTTATTCAAACCCACAGGCTAACTACAACAAAGGCTCGACTCTCCCATCTAATGCCAGCACTGACCACCCAAAGGTATGTCGTATTATCTTTCAGCACACCGCATTTGTACAATGTGAATACAAAGATGTACTTGTAAAACATCTTTGAAACTTGGAATGTTTGAATCTAGTATTTATAATGACTAATCAGGGATTTTCAAATCAGTTTCGTGCTGGTCACTGCCAGTTGAACAATAGAAGAACTGAATGAGCAGTGAGATTAGAGGAGCACAGGCAAAGTGATGGAAAAATCATCGCTTTTCAGTGTAATTATAGCCCGTTTTACTTTGAACAGTAATCTGACACCAATCAATATCTGCTAGATTTTTCTAACAAGTGCTAATTAATGATTGCTCTTGTCGAAATAGCTTACTCATTATGTGTAGACCAAAACATTAATAGCAAGTAAAGCTTGGAGCATAGACTGGTTAGCAGACATAAAGAAAATGTTTCTGTTCTTACAGGGCCTTCCTTCACCCACACAGGTGTTTTCACTTGTCTGGACTAATCAGACCTCTCACGACTGTTTGATTGACCTTTTTCACTGCAGACGTTTTGTCTTGTAGCAGCAGGAAAAACACAGGTGTAACTGATACCTTTAAAAACGATTATATTTGATGTAGGTGAGCCAGTTTCCAGGGTGCTGGTGTTGCGCGAGCTGGCTGGCTGTCATGTTTCACCTGCACTTTTCCTGCCATGACATGTCCAAATGTCTGCTGCGAAAAAGGTTTATTGACATTTCCCTCACTGTCCTGTTCGTTTTCTGACACCTGCTCGGCTGAGGCAACTCATGTAACGTTGCTCTTGCTGCATGACCCCATGTAACTCCCAGCATAGCTGTGACCAACTTCAACTGAAGCCCAATGTAGTTAATTTAATCAGCAGAGAATGTGTGTGTGTGTGTGTGTGTGTGTGTGTGTGTGTGTGTGTGTGTGTGTGTGTGTGTGTGTGTGTGTGTGTGTGTGTGTGTGTGTGTGTGTGTGTGTGTGTGTGTGTGTGTGTGTGTGTCCTAATATTTCCATATATGCTGAGTTTACCAGCTTATTGGAGCTGATAATATCCAGTTTTTGATGGTATGTATTAGGTGTTTTCAATATTCTGCCATCCTTATTTTGGTAAATATAATGCTGAATCACCAAAACCACCAACATGAACATGGCATTGAATCAACATTTCTGACAACGAAACAAAACCTGCTCGTTCTAAACTTCACAAAGATGGCATTTGTTGCAGGGCTGCTGTGATGATTGCACCCCATTGCACATAATAAACTGATCCGGGTCAGTGTATCCCTTACTATATCTGTGTAAGAGGCCACGTACGTGTCTAGTTTCCACCAGGAAGCGAGGGACATTGGATCACAGGGTGTCACCTTTGTTTGTGTGCTTCAGGGGGCTCACAGTGACATGAGAGTGAGCCTTACTCTTAAACCCAACAGTAGACCAGACTTTGGTTTCCAGACTCACTGGGACTCCACCGGGGCGAGAGTCAAATTCATTGAACCTGGTAAGACTTTCACTACTTTTAACTCTTGATTGCTGAAATTTTGGCTCACCAGCATCACATTTACTGTTAGACTGACAAAGAGAATAAAGCCTTTGCTGTGAACCTTCGTATTGTGAAACAAGGACATTTTAGTGACAGTGATGGCGATGCTACATTGTGCTCTTACTGTTTTTTTCTTTCTTCTCCAAGAGGAAATTTGTTTCAACATCCCACTCATAGAAACAGAGCAGTAATTCAAGACACTGACAGGGCTCAGCGCAGACAGAGCATTGACAAATTGTCACTGCCGAAACACACACGCACACACACACACACACACACACACACACACACACAAATGATGTTACTGAGGCAATTTGTTGAGGGTTGAGACAAAGCAGCTTCTCATGCAGCTGGAAATGAGCAAAAAAGTGACTTTTTTATGCTAAAAAGGGTCTTTTACAGATTGTGATAACTCAAAGAGATTTCTAATAGTGGCATGTATGAACAGTGAAATGTTCTCAGGGATGTTAAGTTTCAGTGTTTCCTTTGTCTGTGTTTACTGTACACGCATTAAACTCCAAAATGTAACCAGTGATTTAAAACTCAACCATGAATATTTGATGAGATGTGAGAGGAGGTGTCACTTACTCGCCGCTGTGTCGTTTTGGCTTACTGGCCTACTTTTCAACAGCAACGTCACCCTCCACACGCTGCAGCTCGTTTCTTCGTTTGTGCTAAACAAATCACATGTAATGCTTCATGTTTTGCTGTCCTCGTTCTTATCTCGCTTCATTTTCCCGACGCCTGTCCCTCCCTGCTCAGGCAGTCCAGCGGAGCTTTGCCAGCTGTGTGTGGACGATGAGATTGTAGCTGTTAATGGAGTTGCAGTGGCACACATGAACTACACCCAGTGGAAGGATAAAATGACATCTTCCCTGCAAACCGGCAGTCTGACCATGGACATTCGGCGCTATGGCAACAAGGGTGAGATAATGAGCCAAAAAAGGCCGTTAACGCCTTTTACCACCTCCTGACATGATTTGTGATAATTTAACCTCTAACTTCTAACCAGTGGGTCACAAATGTTACTGTGTGGCCATCGTTTTGATGGCTGGTTGTTTTCATTAGATTGGAGCACCAGTGAGGGGACTCATCACAACACGCCATGCCAGAGCAGGGTGACCCTCAATCTGACTGCTGCAGCACCTGTTCTGATAGGTTGCCCCAGTCACCATGCCAACAGTGGTGCCTCTTCAGAAACCACAGTCAGGAAAGTGTCCAAATTCAACGGGCAGGTGGACGATGTGAGCAATGTTTTACAGCCCCGATTCCAAAAAAAAGCATTGGGACGCTGTGTGAAGCATTAAACAGAATGGGCAAACTTGCTCATCGATTTCGATGTGTAGACATTATATTTAATGTTTTAACTCATCAACTTCATTAATTTTTCTGCTTATTGTGAATTTGATCCCAGCACACAGGAGCATCAAAAGACTGGGATAGTTGTATTGGGAACAGGTGATAGTATCATGACTGGGTATGATCATCCTCAACTTCCTAAAACTGTCAGCTGTAAACAGTTTGTTTACGTTTTCCACAGTGTTCCAACTTGTTTTGGAATCGGGGCTGTAGACGGTTACCGCTTCATTTCAAAAATGGATGCACAAAGCTGTTCTGATAGTGCCGCTTAATTAGTGGTGCTCATCAGGTGAATCTTGGTGTCCTCTCACCTGCCCAGGTTGTACAAGGTAAAGTCATGCATGGAGAGCTTGCTGACAACCAAAGGACAGCCAGAAGTAAAGGTAATAACAGGCATATAGTCTGTATTGGCAGTAACGTTTCGTGATAAGCTCCTCAGATACTGTCGCCTATATACTCATGTCGTTTCTCATCTTATCCATCCTTCCTCCTCATGTAGATTATGGTAAAGTTACTAGGAAAAATCAGAAAAGGAGAACAGAATTTTTCAGGCAGAAAGGTAAAATTCCAGTGTGAACTTAGGCATCTTTTGTAGCAGCTTCGGTGCCTGGTGCTTTGGTGCTTGGCTTGGCTTGGTTAATTGTTAAAATTGTCCATTATCTCTGGGTTTGTTTGTTTGTTTGTTTGTTTGTTTGTTTGTTTTAAGGATTTAAGAAGGGGCTGCTACAGTAATTAAAAGCAACCATATGGTGCTGACTAGATGGGAACTTTTACTTTAGTGCCACCATAATAACATTAATCTATTTAACAGTGTTTTAATTAAAGCAGTTTAGCTAGCTAAAATTCATCAGTCAGAAAGCCATTCATGTGTTTTGCAGACTGGGGTGCAAACGGTGCTTACAGTGACCCCAGAGCTGACCGCAGCGATCGTATCTCTAATAGACCGCCTGGTGTGCAGCCCATGCTTCTTTTGCTGACATACAGTATTCAATGTTCTCTCTGTCAACCGAATGTCATTTCTGCCTGGTAACTTTCTCACTCTTTCGCACATTGACTGATTTGAAACACTCTCCTTTATGGTTGTTAATGACTCTGATGTGTGTCCCACTGCAATGGCTGCCCTCTTCAGGATCTGCAGGATTCAGCTCATGGGTTTACTTGTGTGGTAAATGTTTGCACTGTGTGAGGTGTTTTTTTTTTTTTTTTTTTAAACTGTACCCTGATCCTACATGCTAGCAGTCTAAAATCAGTTGTTGTGCAGCATCATCAACACATGAACTAAGCAGATTTGTGCAGCGTGTGATTCGCCCTTTTTTTGAATTTACTATGGCACGCTTCAGCTCTTTACTCTACTGTCTCTCTCTGAGTATTGCCTTGCAGTGTATTTAGGCTGGGGATACATTAGCAGATCAGATCAGTGTGCTGATTTACATACATGCTGCTGGCTGGCAAAGAGGTCTGCAGATTTAATCTTAACTACTCTCATCTTCACAGACAATTTAGCCACCTGATGTTTTATAGTTCATGGTGGCTTTCAAGCCTTCAGCTCTGGCTGCATGGGATTTGTCAGAGGTCAGAAGGATAAACAAAGTAAAATGTGTGGTGTTTTGTCTGTTATCTGCTGTGAAACCAGGCAGAGACCCACATGAAGACAAAATGCAGGTTTGATGAAAAGACCATGAATTGTGGGATCCAGAGCATTTTTGCTTTGGATTCAGAGTCTTCTAATGTGTCCCCAGCCTTTGTGTGGTGTATGTGTGGCCTGGATGATATTACACACAACCTGATCATCTTAAGCTACAGTGTGGGCTTCTCTTTGCTGACCTGTTCGTTTCTCACACAGGAGGTTCAGAATCTGCAATATCCGATGTAAGTTACCGCCTGTTCAACTAGGTTGCATGTTCAAACATCAGTTTCTGCGTCTGCTTGTGTGCTGCACTGTGACCATGTTTGTGCATCACCAGCTCCAGGTGCCATCCCTCAGCCCCTCCTCATCCAGCTGGATGTGGGACCACGAGGAGGATCGAAGGCGTCAGGAGAAGTGGCAGGAAGAACAGGAGCGCCTCCTACAGGTGACGACTCGATTCTCCAGCGCAGAACTACACAGCACCAAAGAGGCTCTTGTCTGCTTGTTCATCTTCATGAAGTTTAAAGTGTGTGTGTGCGTCTGTGTGTGTGTTTTTCAGGAGCAGTACCAGCGGGATCAGGAGAGGCTGCAGGCAGAGTGGCAGAGGGCACAACAAGATGCAAGAGGGGAGTTCAAGAAGTCTGGGGTAATGATGTGTGGTCCCTGGAGCCTTTTCCAGGCATTTTCAGTTAAAACTGAGTGATCATAAAATGATAATTGTATCAGATTTTCCTCTGTAAATGCACCATAGAAGAAGAGCTCTCCAAAGTGTACCTCATGTATGTGCATTAATGCAGTGCCCCCGATGACAGTACTTGTTCCGTCATCCACAGAATGTAACTAATCAAGAGCCTTAGATTTCATGTTTTCCTCTACAGTGAAATGATATCAGGCCAGTTAAAGTAGGAGTTTGTGTTTTTAATCAGCCGCTCTGACACCTCTGTGATTACTGTGACAGGAAATTTCACTGCTTACAATTTATTTTCTTTTCATCTGTTTGAAGCAGAACACCTATGAGACAGCCAATGGCGGCGAGAGCGTCGCCAGCGCCCTGCTCCATGTGACTGGAATGAAAACCAGAGAAGAAGAGCAGAGACCTGACAGAGATGAGCAGAAAGAAGCGAGGTCAAAACCTCCAAGTAATGCCCAGGGAGTGCAAAATGACAAGCGTGCCGAACCAGCCTGGTGAGTAAAGTCTTTGTCACCGACATTGTCACTTTTTCGTCCTTGGTGAGCGTAACAGTTATGTTTGTGCAATCGTTGTGCTTATTGTTAAGAGCCAGGTTCATTTTTCTGAACATTCTTTTGCCTGAAACAATCTTTTCTTACACTGCTGCTGTGCTTCCTGCTTGTGCTTTGCCTGCATGGCCTTCATGCTGCACCTCAGGCCTGAGGACTCCTGTGGCTTTGCTCAGCTGTCTCCTGCACACAGGTCAGAACAAGACCAGTTCAGTTTCCCCTTATTTTCAAACACTCGGCATGACTTGGGCCTAGTCCTGTAAAGTAGCTGTTAATATTTAGCTCGGGGCAGTATACTGCTGTATACTTGTCTGCAAACGTTGACTAGTATGAAGCAAGATGATTTGCTGTTTTTGTTAGGTGGGTATTCTCATTAGAGTCATTTTTTGGAATAATGGCTGTTTTTCCTCCTGCAGGGCAAAGTCCTTGTCTACCCCAGCATTAGGAGGTCCCCATAAACAGATGAGAGGTTAGTTGACCCCTCTGTCTCATAATAGTCCCCCCTGTTGTGGTGATGTACTGAGCTCAAACTTTGATTTGTCCAGGTGATGAGAGGAAAAGAAAAGGACAGTCTGTGTCTAAGGTTGAGCAAGATAGACAGCAGATTTTGGAGGAGATGAAGAAAAGGACTCAGCTCCTGACCGACAACAGCTGGATCCGTCAGCGCAGCAGCAGCTTTTACAAGGAACCCATCTATGTTGGGGCTCCCTTGAAGAGGTGGGTGTACAGGATTCGTACCAAGTGGGATCCAGTGCTCCTAGACAGCTGTTTTGTTATATTTCCTCCCCCCTTTTACCGTCTTACCACTGTTTCCTGAACTGCAGGTTCGAGTCTCTGGACAATCTGGATAATTTGCGTCAGTCCCCACTTTCTTCATTCAGTTACCCTCGCCCACACTCAGCTGCTGCAGGTTACTATGTTCCGAGCAGGAACTCCTCCTCCCGCTACAGCACTGGAGCAATGCTATCCCAGAGAAATGCATCCATGGACCCCTCTCTTCACGGCAGGTATGTAATTCATGCCGCTGCAACCTGCTTCTCTTGTGCATGTTGTAGTGTGTCATTTTCTTATCATATGTTTTGGCCTCACACTGTTAACATGTGCTGCCCCAGGATGGTCAGTGGCAGGAGGACTTGCTGTGTGTGTGAGCGTGCCCTGGGTAGTGGGGCAGCCATGGTCATAGAGGCCCTTAGTCTCTGCTTCCACCTCGCCTGTTTCCAGGTGAGAGACCGGGTTAAGGTGCGGTCACAGTAGCTTCAATCCCTGTGAATTATTATAATTACTCTCATTTACGTCTATGGAAGGTGTTTGTGTTCAAAGAAAAACATGCAGCTTCTCTCTCATAAAGGGTTTTTCCTTCCACATGTTTTATGCACAAAAAAAAGTGGAAATGGCATAAATTTCAAATAAAAGTCCAAAATACAAGATTTTTACGCTTGGCTAAGGTGGAAAAGTTTACATATCGATATACATGAAGCAAGTGTCTCGTCACTCAAGCTTCCACTCCAGTTAAGAGATGAAAAATGGCAGCAGACGAAAACCTCGTCTGTTGACCGAAAACAAATGGTCACATCAATAAAAAAAATCTCATGGTTCAATGGCAACCCAACGGGAGAGTTAGCGCCACCAGCTGTTTATCTCAATCAACCAACCGTTATGCATGCGGTAATTTGCGTGTCTTTTGCCGAATTTTCTTGAGATGCGTTCAAGATTTGTGGTACATTTGGACGGAAACTTGACTGCATAAACCCACGATCGTTCTGCCCCGTGTGCTTTAACTGCATAACACTAGTGGCAATGAGAGCCCTTTTTGTGGCTTGTTCTGGGAGCATTTCATCAGATTGAAGACTAATGTGACCGTACCTTTAGTGAGGTCAGCGGGAGTCTCATATCTGTATATTAGAATCATATCAGCTTTACAGGCACCTGCCAGCAGCAGCATTTCTGCCACCTTTCTTTCCTAACCAGTCTGCGTGAGGCATCTGGCCTGGTGGTTGTGTCTAGTGTGGTAGTCCCATGTGCTATTTCTCCCCTGGTCTCTATTTTTCTGCATATGATGGGTTGAGTGGAAGAGTCCAGCACACTGTCCTGCTTTGCTTTTAGATGCTTATTGTGAAAATCTCACTTGAAGAAGACCCCCAGATTTAATTGACCTTGGTTATTTAACATGTAGATGTAAAAGTTGATGGCTTTTGCAACTCTCCACTGCATATGAGCCACAGATGCACATAGCACTGAGTGTATATATATTGTTTTTGTGCACCGACAAAGCCTAGTTGTTCTGTGCTTGGGTGGCAGACAATCTGGTGAAGTAATTTACACAGAAAAGGCCCACATTACAGGTCGACTGTATTTCTTAGTCCGTTCTCGCGTCCTTCTCCTCCTCTCAGTGTGTGGGCTGCTACCGACATCTCGGAGGAACTGAGCTCGGAGTCCAGGTTCGAATCCGAAATGGGAAGCCATACTGTGAGCCCTGCTATTTCCAACTCAAGTGTGAGTATTGGCCGAGACGATGACCTCGACTGATTTTCTCTGAAACATATCACACCTCAGTTTCTGCACCTCTTGCCACCACCCTTCCCAGATTGTTGTTTTTGAGTCTTTCTGAATCAATACAACTGCTCTTTTATGGGTCTGCTTGCTTGCTGTGAAAAGCAAATCTGACTCTGTTATTAATAATGTTTATGAACTTTTCAGCCACTGGTGCCCCCTCCATGTGACCAACATGCCTTACAGATTATAGAGTAAGCAGCTGAATCACTGCTGGATAAATCTGAAAGAACTCAGTGGAAACATCGTCCATGCAGCCAAGCTGTGACTTCTGAGAGAAACATTAATTGCTGGTAAAACTGTAAACTCTATGGTGCGATGGAAAAACGGAGTACACTCTAATGGCTGTTTTTTTTTTTAATCAAATATGGTTAATATGGTACTTTGTCTGTGCTTTTTCCTGCTAATTTGTTTCCAAGAAAATTTAGATTGAATACAAGAAATAAAGTAATGATGGGAATTATTAGTGTTTATTAGTGTTGATGCTTTTATTTTAATGTTAGCATTGCTTGTGTTATATTTGATATTTGCCCAGTAGTGCATTAAAAATATCAGATATTTCTTGTTCATGTAGCACATTTTAACTTGTAATGAAGCACTTTCTGTTCTATTGTAATCTCACCAGGTGCACTTTGGGGTAAATCAGTGGTGTGTATATACAACACAGCTGTTTCACTCATGAAAATTGGTATCATAACTGAAATGTCCTTGGAATAAATTGCACTAAACATTATCTGCAAGGGTTTTTATTTGTTATTCATTTATGTACCACATGGTGGCATCCTTGGTCTCGTGAGTAAAACAAATGTCAGTGTCATACAGCAGGTAGAAATGCCATTATTTGAATATGCCCCTCTTATTTGAGATCAAACTATTTGAGCAGTGACATGTTTAGTTTTTGGTCTGTAATGATTAATATTTTACAGTTTATGACACTGAAACTAAGGTTCAGATACTTGCCATTATGTATTAATAATGACTTTAGCTGACTACAGTGGCATCTAGTAATAGCAATCAGGGTCTATTAACTAAAGGAGAATTAACAGCCGCTACATAAATGCAGCACATTTTACATGAGATGTGTTATGCTGTGAAGTGAAACTAGACAGAAAGAATAAACGGCTATCTAAATGTCACAAAATCTTCTGCCTGCCCTGATTCATGAAAGTGTGCAACCTTTGGTTAATCGTCAAAACTGCTGCAACAGCATTTCATCTGTGTAATGCATCAACATTGCTCCGAGTTAAAGACTCACTGCTTGTGTGGAAAGCTACATGGGCAAGTTCAGCTCTAAAGTTAATCAGTACATACTGTACATTTTCTTGTGTTTATCTGGTAAGTTTCTGACTTCTTTAGATCTAATTCATTTTTATAATTCCTCACTTGGGCCACCAATAAACTTGTTTGCTTAAAAAAGAGAGCGCTTTTATTTATTTAAGAGGATTCCTCTGTCTTTGTACTGACGCTACTGCGGTGATGTAGTGTTTGGTTATGCTGTGTTTTATCATGAGATACTGCTGTGGAATATCTGTGTTTAGTAATTCCTGTATGGTATTTCTTGTGAAGACAATCTGGATCTGCTTTAAAGTCCATTTTTGGCAACCGTTACTGATGGAAAGAGTATCTATTTATAAAGCCCTGAAGCTGTGCGTTGCAAGCTGCAGTATAGATATTTTCCTCTCGAGTATATGAATGTTCGCTTTTCAACATGCCTGTGAAACCCTTCAAGCACTTTAACAGTAATTGCCACAACAAGAGTATTTTTTCTCCACTTCTACTTCTTTTTACTGATTACCAGGAAAAGCTTGTGAATGGGACATTTTTTCTGTTGAGTTTTTCAATTTTTTTTTTTTTTTTAATGCTTTGCGGCACACAAATACACTTCCACTGCCCTCCATTGACTAAGCAAAATACTGGTTTGTGTTATTTGGGGGAGCTGACCTTTAACAGGAAATTGGTGAAGCAAGGTTAAACCGACAAAAGGGAACAGAAAGTTCTCTGTCCTCAGGCCTTTAAATGGGGAAGTGCCGTGCCCTGAAATGGTAGATTCGGCCTCTGTCGTGGCAAATTAAAGAAGAGTCTGTGGTTGTGTGACGGTCAGTTTTTGCCTTTATGCCACCTTCAGCTCAGATGAATGACAAAACCCTACAAAGATGTACTCTGTGTCACTGAGGTGTTTTTTTTTTTTTTTTGCCCCCTTTGAGAAATCATTGTAGAGGTTCATGGAGCACTGATCTCTCAGTCAAACAGAGATGTTTAACACTGGTCATCCAGCACTCTTGGCCTGATGGATGGAAATGTTTTTATGGCTTTTCGTGACCTGGCCTTTCGGAAGGGACAGTCCGGTTCCCTAAAGGCACAAGCAGAGACATTTTTCACTTTGTGACATGCCCCATCTGTTCAGGATGGCTCTTGTGACTCCAGCCTCCAGCCCCATTTAAATACCACAAGTACATAAAGCCGGAAACAGCGGAGGGTCACATAGGATGGGCAGTCTGCACAAGTAGAGACATTAGTATCTCCAAATTTATCTTGAGAGTTGAAAGGTTAGCAGACTGACTGTGTTTGCAGAGTAATGTTCGTCATAGTTACACTCACACGCATCAGTGAGATTTAATCCTTACACACTTCAAATGTGAACGTTTTTCTAATGATTAGTCAATCAAATCCAGACTACAGTAGAACAAGTCTATGTCTTCAGTTGGTAACATTTTAGGAGCTGTAACATGTCCCTTAGCTTATCAGAGATTTAATGTTTTATTGCTGTTTGGTGCATCGGTCTTAGAAATGAACAGAACCTAGTCTGCACAGTTAAATGGAGGTTCACGCTCAGGCATCAGTATCATCTTAATATGTACTTAAGAAAAACATCTGGACAACAAGCAAGTGGACAGCTGTCGAATAATAACGCTGTCAGCAGATGTTTTCAAATCTGTCAAACTGACCAAGAGATGTTTCAGAAAGCTACTGATGCTGTTTTTCCTCTTTCAGACATAATGACAGAGCAGCCAAGTGGAAAAGCTTGACCCTGGTCTTTGTCAAAGCATCTTCAGAATTTTTAAGGCCCCCATTTCTTACTCTGTGTATAGGAAACATCAACTTTATTTTTTCCATGGGAGAAATCCAGAGATACCCTAAAGCTGCTATTTATGGTACTATTTAAAAACTTTTTCCTGCTGCCTTCAGAGGGAACAGTTTTTCAGGCAAAACTCATTAGTTTAGAGTCCCCTGACTACTGGCTCTGTCCTGGTCCATCATCTGTTAAAGACATCCACTTTAAATCTTGTTTATTGTTGCAAATACACATAAGCCTTTGTCTTAACTGCACTTTTTATTCAAGGTTTTAGAGGGAGTAACTTCCTCTTTGCAGTTTGCTCATATGAATAAGACATCTTATGTAAGATCTCTGATGAAGTTACAAAGATCTTTGTGAAGTTTTACAACAGCTGTTTTTGACTCTTAGTAGTTATTTCAAACTATTGAGATGATTTTTATTTACCAGTACAGCAAATATTTGGAGCTACTGTGACATAGTGCTGACAAACACATGACATATTGAACAGCATGTGTGTTCATGCAAACAGGGAAGCACAATGACACAAGGAAGTAGTTTCAAGTTACACGTGTGGCACTAACCCTCGCTGCCTGCCTGTCCGTCATCTGTTATCATTGCACTGTCTACGTAGATGACACAGGAAGCAGTGAGGAAGAAGTGGGCGTGTTGTTGCTTTGCAGACTGTCCTCTCAGTGGAACATCACTGGTGTAACATTGTCCAGAGCCCAAACAGACAGACTGACAGACACATTCAGCCCAACAGACAGAGGGGCAGGATGACTTGGAATCTGTTTTTACAGCCTAATCATGACTAAATATGACAACTTTGGGCCATATTTCAAGGCTGAACAACTTTAACAACTTTTCTTGAAGGCCGGTTAATCACACAAACACTGCCTCAACAGCGGTTCATACAAGGGGCTTCGGGTAATAAGTGCTTTCAATTACTGTGAAACGACTAACAGACTTGTAACAAGATTAGCCTACAGTCGAAAGCTAGCAGCTCTGTGAGGCTGTACTGTTTGCGACGTGGTTCTTTGAGCTACGTGCTATCGGCATGCTAACATGCTCACATTGTCTGTGCCCTGGTGGCATTTAGCAAGTGCAATGGTTTCCATACTTTGAGTAGCCATTGAGTAGCTAAGCAGCAACCCCTGGAGTGGCAAAAACTGCACTTGAACGGCCACTTGAGGCTGGCTCCAAAGGCGAGTCAGTCCCCACAGACCTCCATATATAAATGCCCAACAGAGATAAACATGTTTTGGTCTTGATAGTTAATGAGTTTTATACAATTCACTCATTTAAATTATATTAAGTCTTAAGGTTATGCAAAATAATGGCCATGGTAGCTTCTAGTGACAGCTAGTTTGGTGGAGTTTATTGCCAAGATGGCGACGGCCAGAGCTACTGACAGTGAGCTTCACTCTGGCTCTTCAGAAACTATGGGTGATGTCATAGAGACTAGACGTAGGCTACAGCTGAGGCTGATGGGAATGTTATTAGTTTCGGTCATGAACCAAAGAGTTGGGCAAAAGTAAGGGGATCATCAGAGTTATTACAATTCATCCTGAGGGGCAAATGAATGTTGTTACTTCACTTTGTGGAAATCCATCCAATATGAGCCGAGACACTGCACTCAGAGTCTACAAATGTCATCCTGCTGGTACAGGGGACATCATGCTTTTGGTAAGTGTAAAACTCTTGAAATCTATGAAAAAGTTCAAAACCAAGCTAGCTGCAGGTGCAAAGAAAGGTGTATAAAGTGTAAAGATGGCACGTTCTCCAATGTCACTGCACTGAACCATTGCACAAAAGACAAAAATGATGCAATATCTTACTATGCATGACATGGCATTATAGCTCAAATGAAAGTGACCGTAGTAACAGTCACACAGACCAACTTTGGATCAGCTTCCTCCATATCTTGCCCTTTCAGACAGCCCTGAGAGGGAGGGAGGGGGGAGTTGCACTTCTTGTGAAAGGAAGCCCCATGCAACCACAGCAGGGGATGAGGATGCTCGCTCTCTTCCTCTCTGTTCCCTGCAGCTGATTGATGCTGGCAGCCTTTTACCTTTTAGTTTACCAGCACAGTGCAAGGCTCAGCTCTGTCGCTGGGAGCTGTACCAATCTCCGGTCTGCTGCTGGGTGCTGAGAGCGGCTCAGCTGAGACTGGCGACATTTACACCCTCCCTCTACTCAACAGAACTACAGAGAGCACACAGCAAGAGAGAGCTTTATGGTCAGAAGCACTGAGGCTGAGTCCTTGAAGGAGATAGATAACATGGCCTCTGGAGGATCAGAGATTTTAATCTGTCTGTCCTCAGCTATACCATGACTTCCTGTTGGCTAATGGCATGACATGTGACTCTAAAGTGTTTCAAAACCCTGCAAGAAGAAGAAGAAGAAGAAGATTATTTTAAACACCAACGTTTGCTGTAACTGTTTCGTGGATTCAAATTTGTGACTGGATTCCACCTTATTAAGGACCTTGCTAATAACAAGGCCTCTTGCATGCAACTGGTTGTGAAAACATGAGCTGTCTTTACTTGCTAAAAGTTAGTTGCAAGTTCACAAGAAAAAAAAAATGCTTTATATAAAATATAGCTTTATTCTTTCACTATTCCACAGTGCGATGTAAAAACATAGCCCAATATTCAGAGCACATTTTCAGGCAGCTTTAATGCTGCGGCATGTCGTGTTATATGAGTCAGTTCCTCTAAATAAAACTAGGCTGCACTGTATGGAGGTTTTGTGTGACACTGTCATAATTTAAAACACGAGCTGGTAGGATCTGTCTTACGTGTTGCTCTGCCGTGCTCTCAGATACAATGAACAGGGATAGCAGAAGAACAAAAGCTGGTTGCAGGTTTGTATCTCTTGTCTTACTGCTGGAATTTCACTTTCATTAGATCACTCAGGCTTATTGCAGGCTGTCCTTAACAGACTTTCACAGGGGAAGTGAAGTTCTGGCTGGAGCTCATTATTGCCTTCATTTCCTGCATCGTCCCTTGTCTCCAGCACAGTGATTAAAGTTCATACTTGAACACAAGCGCACACACAGAAAATAAAACATTAACTCACAACATACTTCCCTCCTAATGTATCACCTCTTGTAACCAAGGAAGAAATAGGTTCAAGTAAAGTTGCAGTCTGTTTTAACAATAACAACGCTGTGGGACTGTAAAATTTAATGACGTTACAGAATAAAAGATATATGCATTAAGCTGCCATGAAGGGTGTCACAACTCAACAACACAACCGGCCTTTCAAATGATAGATTGTGGTTTAAAGATGTGTTTAGTGGCTCTGCCAGACGGCTGCTTCGGGGAATGATTTGTGAAAGAGGATGTCTGTTTTCTTGTGAAAGTGCTGGTGTAGTTTGGAGAGACAGAAAAGGTCTCTAATAAATTATAATCACTTTGACAAGACACAAAAACACTTCTGAGAGCTATTAATCGTTCAACAAATGCATGGACCCGTAATGGTTTCACTGCTTGGTTACACAAACACTGGTCAATTATGTGTCCAGGTAGTTAGCAAACACAGTGATGTAAGCCTGTGATGGTCTGTGACAATGTGGACTTCACATTAGTCGTCAATGATCTGCAAAACTTCTCAGGGTTTACTCAAACAGTTCGTGTTTGCTTTGATAAATGAGGTTTTACAGCTAGGTTCAGGAACAAAGACCACACCTTCAACACATCCCATTTCTACACAAAAAGCATTTGAGCACACCAACACCATTTTTTTCCTCCTCTTTCTCTTTTGAATACAGGGACCACTGGGGGCTCGGTCTCGACTCCCCTGTATCCCTCGTGTCCTCCCACCACCAGCCGACACATATTCACCAAATACTCCTCCATCAATCTGTCCCTGGCCCTGAATTCTTCCCTCATCCCTTCATCCTTCACCCTTCATCCCCTTCTCCCTTCAACCCTGGACCCTCATCCCTTCATCCCACTCTCCAGACACTCAATCCACCCCTCCTACATCATCTTGGCTCCCATCCATCCATCCATCCATCCATCCATCCATCCATCCATCCATCCATCCATCCATCCATCCATCCATCCATCCATCCATCCATCTAATGCAATAAACTGTTCTAAATCTATATCTTTATCTGAGTGGTCATTGTTACTAAGTGCCAAGATAACTTTGGAAATTAAAGGTGATGAGAATCATGGAGAGTGTTCATATTTCCGTGGCAAGTTTGAGAAATCTCAACAGGCCCAAGGGAGCTGTGCGATAAGATCAAAAGATCCACAAGAAGGGAATAAGCAGACCTCGACTTACTTTGTTATTTCAAAGCTCAAGAATGAACTCTCAAGCTAAGTGAAAGAGCTCTGGTTTGTTCTGCAAGAAACTTTACAGCTATTTAAGGGGACAGTCTGTAATTTTTGACCAGAAACATTTGCGGTTTGTCAAAATCATGAGTTTGACTACAGATTAAATACCAATCAGCTCATTCATCAGTGCGAGTAAGAGCAGGCTTGTCTTGTATTGAGATTTTTAGATTTCCTTTGGATCACAAATTGTGCCTTTAAAGGAGCTCAGAATTTGGAGAACAGTAAATTTGAAGCTACATCCAGCGGCACCCAATATTCTCAGCTCACTGTCTGCAAGAATGCCAATAAACACATTTTCCAATGTGGTGATCTATTCCTTTGACGATATTCATTTTTTTGTGTGTGATAGGTGCACTAGTGGCTCAGACAGATTTACAACACTGACATTCATGAATAAAATATATCCACCCTGCAACTGGAGACAGCTTTGGAGTGTTTAATGTTCAGTGAAATTCTTGTTTAATTAACAAAGATGCATTGCTGTTTGAGATTGAAGGTGACTTAAGGATCGTGAAATGTTTTGCAGTTGACTCACTGGTTCTCTGTTATGGTGTAAACCTAAGATTAGCCAGTGTTTGTGCAGTGATTATCAGAGAGCCAAGTCAAATAATTTCATCTATAGTTTACTGTCTGAAAACATTGTGCGGAAAAACCACGACTGCATGCCGTTACTTCATAAAAGGATTCATTTTTCATGCTTGTGCTTCATGACTAATCTTCAGTAC
The DNA here is from genome assembly GCF_039877785.1 of Chaetodon trifascialis. Lineage (NCBI taxonomy): Eukaryota > Metazoa > Chordata > Actinopteri > Chaetodontiformes > Chaetodontidae > Chaetodon > Chaetodon trifascialis. The sequence continues at coordinate 11,405,826 of NC_092056.1, forward strand.
TTGAAAAATTTGCAGTTTTGATAACCGCAAATGGAACAACCACTCCTGCCATGACTAGAAGCAGAGGACCTCTCATTGTAAACAGGGCATTTCAGATGACATGGAAATGAAGGGAGAATGTTCTGACGTTGAGCTAAGGGCCAACATATTTCATTTTCTCCTCTCACACCTGATCCAAACAAAGAGAAACACAGCTTGGATTAATTATTCATGCGTTGTTTTCTCGGCAGACAGTGTGATGTGTCTATATCAGATGAGCTGAAGATGGAATAAATACAAATTAAACAGTATTAAAGACATGCAGGTCGCATTGAGCTAGAGGCAGAGCCTGTTGAGAGAAAGTGTGAAAGATTTAGCACATTCAGACTGAAGAAAGCCAGCATGTCTGTGTTATCTCCAACTCTTCAAATTGGCTAATTTGGCTCTCTTTATCCGTCTCCTCCTGCGCTTTGTGTGTTCATTTGTGTGTGTGTGTGTGTGTGTGTGTGTGTGTGTGTGTGTGTGTGTGTGTGTGTGTGCATGTGTGTGTGTGCGTGGACATTTTCAGCTTTTGGCCAGAGTTTTTGTAAGAAAAAAAAAAAGCATATATCGAGTGGAATGTGTTTTGGAGGTGTTTCATCACCAGGGACACACACACACACACACACACACACACACACACACACACACACACACACACACACACACACACACACACACACAGTCCATATTAGAAATAGCTGCGTGGCAGAAACAACTCATCATTGCCTCAGAAGAAACAAAAAATGTTAACTTTAATTAAATGTTTTATGTGTCCTTTGGCCAACATGTGTTCCATTGTTTCATAAGCTCTCAGTCTAGCAGAGGATCTAAGGTACCGGAGGGCATCTTCGCCTCTCAGAGTAAATTCAAAGCATTCAGCCGTTTCTGTGAAGCGAAGTTAGACGTACGATGAGGACACGCGCGTCTGGTTTTGCCGAGGACAGCGAGCACTACGTCCTGTTTCTGAGATCACACTAGAGGAAGAGTTGCGGTCGATCCTTCCTTTTTCCTGTCCAGATGGCAGCATCAGCTGACAGCAGATACGAGGCCTCTTGTGCAGACATTTCTTTGAAGCTCTTATGAAGCTCCTTGGTAGCAGAAGTGTGTGTGGGAGGTTGGGTTGTTGGAGGGGTGTGTAAAATGTGTGTGCATGTGTGAAAGTGTGTGTGTGCGTCGTCGTTTGTCTTCATATGACTTTGTTTGCATATAGGGAGTTAGAGAACAAATCCCTATTAATATATTTTACAGTAACGGCTTCAGCGCTCCTGGACGTCTGACAACAAAATGATTCATTTTGCTTTTTTTTTTTTTTTTTTTTACACATTTGTATTCAAGTACACGCTAACACAGCCCACACAAAGCCTTTTTTTGTATTAGACTTGATCTTGGGATAGCTTGGATTTGTGCCCCAGGATCCCACAAGGGAACAGACATTTGATTACTGTACTTGTCAGCCAAAGAGAAATCCCCCCTCCTCCTCCTTTCCATCCTGCTCAAGGGAGATAACAGAGCTCTTCTGTGTCGAAGAGAAGAACACTGCTATGCTTGGCCAGATCAGTATCTAAGTTCTGTTTTTGGCAATAATTTCTCTGCATTTATTTTGGTTTTAGGTTCAATTGGACATAAAATCTCCTCCTAATGTAAAAGGAGAGGTAATTTAGAAGAAATTGGAATGAAAATTTATAAAATTCAGGGTAATATACAAAAAGTGAAAAATAAAGAGGAAAAAAAGAAGAATGAGAATAAAAATAGATGTCGATCTAAATCTGGTTTACGTTGCATTTTGTATTCAGCAAATTCACAATGGACTTTTGAATTAAGACAACTCCTCCACCTCCTTAGCACCTTTGGTAGCACGACTGTTGTTATCTTTTACTAGATAACACATGACTTGCTGGTAGTTTGAAGCTGGTATAATGTTGCAGTTCACTTTTTGCTGCAGTTCTGCTAAATCATCACCATCACCTCTCTCTCTTCTCAATTCAGTGACCTCTAAATTAATGATGCAAATGTGCCATTTAATGTTAAAAGCAATGTGATATGTGTCTTATTATTTCGGGTCAAATTTTCATCAAACCCTTTCTGTGACATTCTAGCCTACTTAGGTCACCGCTAGTTCGGGGGGGGGGGGGGGGGTTGATCTCTAATATGTCCACATGTGTACAAGTGTCCATGCGGTCACTGTGGCTGATCACAAGAAATCCTCTGCTAGGTGAATACATCTACATACATCTTATTATGACAGAGCACCAGATGAGATGGCTTTGTACATTTCTTTCTAGCAAATTCACAGAGAAATCTTTGTGCTGTGAAGAGGAATCAGTGTTTTCAAAAGGCATACATTTTCACAGTGAACTCAAAGGGACGATGGGGTGGATAGTGTTCCAAGGTCACACTTTATTTGCTGTAGCTTTATATCTAAAGAGAAAACAATGACAACAGATCATAAATGGCACATAACAATATAGCATTGTGAAAGTATGAGTGGTGTATGATATAATGTCATTGAACAAATGAAAAACAATAAAAACATCATACCAAAGATGCAGTTTACTGTCTTCCTTATCCATCAATCCTCCTAATTAAAGACTTGGGCGTTCAAGGGAAATAACAGACCATCAGGCTATTTACAGAACATGCCCCAGTTAATGTGTTGAGAACATCAAAAGCCTTTTTATAACAACATGACAATGCAAGCACAGTTCAGCAAGGATCAAAAGAAACCAGCTCTTAACATTTCTGCCAACCACTCATGTCATTTACCTCAGAACAAAACAGCCTCTGTGCCATAAAGTTCATAAGGCTTAAAAATAACGCAGCTAAGGAGCAAGAGACTTCTAAAAAAAAACCCCAAACAAACAAAAAACAAAAAAAACACTTCAATAAATTAATAATCTGGTCTGACCAATGAGGGGGGTGTTTTCAAAAAGTCCTCCTCTTGCAGAACAGAGGAGAAAATGGCAGAAAAGTTTAACTCTGGCTGATCCCAGTGCGCGGAGCAGGGAGGGCCAAAAACACGAGAAAGTGCAGCAGGACGCGGCTGAAGCTGCCAGTCTGGGTTGAGGATGAATCTAAGAACTCTTGAACTGATGCTTCCCAAAGGTGTTAGTAGAAACTAGACGTAAACCTGTATGCACTCTTGCAGCTTTCACCGGCAGAAAACATACTCGGTGTAACTGGTCCACAGCTTGTCTTCCCCGGGGTCACTGCTGCCGTATGAGCACGTCCCGGTGGAGCTGCAGGCCACCATGTGGAAACCGGCGTCCGCCAGCCGGTCAAACGCCTGCTCCAGAAAGTTATACTTGAGGTAATACCTGGCGGTGTATTTGTCAGGCGGCCGGTCCGGGTCGCGGCTCTCGTTCAGGGTTTCTCCAAAAACTTCTTTAGCCAGAGAAATCTTGCTGCAGACGGTTATTCTGGCCACCCTGCGGAACTTAGCGTCCGCCTGGATGTCTCTCCCGATGGTGTAGCTGCCTCTGTACCCGATGGTGATGAAGCCGGAGCCGGCCCCAGGAGAACGCAGGGTCCTGTCCGAGGAGGAGGTGACCGGGCTGGTGAGCTCAGACTCCTCTGCCTCCCCGCTGTCCTCCGCGCAAGAGCTGTCTTTGCTGACCGCTGTCAGGCGCCTCGACAGCTCCGGCAGCTGGAAGAAGTCCGCTTCTTTCTGCAGCCTCCTTCTCTCTTTGAAGAACTCGGGCAGGAAAAGCTCAGAGTCACGTAGATAATCCAAGATGTAGCGGAACAGAAAGCCGTCCCGGTCGAAGAAGAAGCGGCCCTTGCTGTCTTTGGGCAGGTCTCCCGGGGCGCTCTGGGTGAACTTGGTCCACAGGAGAGAGTTTGGGACCGCGGTGAGAGTTTCAAGTCGGGTCACATACACTTGTCCACCCACGTTTAGCTCCACTATCTCCGGGAAAGTTGAACTTTTGTCGGTTTGTGCCATCTCTCTCTCCGCGCTGTGTCCCTGTAGAGCCCTAACAAGGACGGACAGTTGGAGTGTCCTCACTGTACAGAAATATTTGTATTGGTTTGTCTGTGTGGGAGGAGAAGGAGCAGGACGGCCAACTGAGACATTAACTGTTCACTGGAAAGCTCTGAGAAAACCCAATGCTGCCTTCAAGGGCTCCGTGTAAACCTCAACTTCCTGTTTCCACACTGTGAACATCTTGACATCATGATATCCAGGCTGCTGTACTGAAAGGAAAAGTCTGACATTTTGAGAAAGACGTTCATTCTTTTTGCCCTGAGCGAGACGAGAAGATTGATACCACACAATGTTATTGTACACAAAGTACGAAGCTACTTGTCAGTGGTTGGTTAGCTTAGCTTAGCATAAATGTTGGAGACAGGGGCAAACAGGTAGCATGGCTCTGTCCAGGAGTAGCAAAATCTGTCTATCAGCAACTATAAAGCTCATGAGTTAATCTCAACTACAAATTGGGTTTTGTACAGATTAAACAAGTATGCTAAAGTAACATACAATATTTTGAGGTTGTACCTGAGAAGGCTAGAGTTTTTGGTAACTTTTATTGTACAGATTAAGATTTTACACATAAAACATATGCACTGCTAATATAGTTTGATGCAGTACTACTGTTCCAGCAACCAACAGTAAATAAAGCACTCCAGATGGTGAATGTTTTTATAGCATGCCTTAATGCCATTTTGACAGCTCGACTTCAACAGTTGAAGTCAGGATGTGTTGATATCTGTAACAGGATGTTAGTGTCTTTCTGCAGCACGCTATAATAACAGTAAAAAAGGTCAAGATGGAACAAACATTCTTAATGTTTACATAAAGCACCAGGATGTTAATAACACAAAGGTCCATTGTGTAGGATTTAAGGGCATTTATCGGCAGAAATGGCAACTAATGTTGTGTTTTAATTAGTGTATAATCACCTGAAAACAAGAATTGGAGTCTGCCATGTTTCTACAGTAACCCAGAATGGAAAAGTCATCTTTTTGTCTTTATCAGCTGCTGTATGAGAGGATGAGGTGAGGGGTATTCAGTAGGATCCCTTCAGGAATCAGCTCATCCTCAGGTCTCCCACATTTCATTTGAAGATTTGAACGCTGTGTGTGAGGCAAAGCTGCACTGTGTTTGACAGGAAAGATCAAATTCTGTTTTCATACATTTGGAGGCTGAAAACATCACCTTGGCTGGGAGTCAATCCCTTGTTACCAAGATGAAATGCAAGAGCTGGGATTCCATCATTGAGTGGAGCTAGTATAAGTGTGCCTGGGGTCTTTTTTGTGTAAACCACTGCACTGAAAATAGAATAACAGGCAAAGTTCAGTGCACATGATGTACCAAAATCCTCTGCTTTAGAGGTAAGATAAAGATGGTCTGACTGATCTGGGGTGTCTCTAAAATCCCTTGAAAAGAGGTCTCACTATTCCTCGAACCCACATAAGTCTTAACACAGGATCGATTTCAGCTTAACACCAAAGAGCTCTTTGATCTAGTCTTGAAGTGCAGTGTAGGCTGTATTCATATTTCAGTCCACACACCAGTATTTCTGCTGAGGAGGACCTCTGACATTATCACTCATCATCTAAGTGAGATGTAATTGGTCTGTTATCGTGGATGCCGAGTTTCGTTTGATGCATCAAAAGCATCAGAGAATGCTGATTAAGATCCATCTGGATTATGGAAAACAACACTTGATATGATTCTTGCTCGGAAAGAAACGAGATTTGAGAGAACAGACATGTTTAGACATACAGCTGCATTCTGCATAAATTATACAGTAATTAAAAACAATCTGGTGTGGCATTAAAATTGATACAGCTGTACAATAAGTATGATTATGGAATGAATTTTGCAGAGATTTGCTGTATCTGATATGAAGAAGCAAGCGTCAATTCAAGGTTAAGGCCCCAAACACTGCGCAGCAGTGGAAATGCTGATTAAGATGTTGATGCAAAGCCTTTAAGACATCTGGGTATTTGGTTCAAATCCTGGAATAACAGTGGTTTAAGTAAACTCTGTGAATACAGAGAAGCTCAACCTGTGCAGAAAAAAAGACTTAAATTAACTTTATGTAATTAAATATCCAAATCCAAATATAATGACAGAGAAACAACATGTTCTTCCACCTAATTTGTAATGTAGTGTAAATCACAAATCTTACTCTCTTGGCTTTCTTCTGCACACCACCACCACCTTCACCTCATTAACCATCATTATGATTCTTTGTGGTTATAACATCATGTCAAATTTTAACAACTCAAAGCACATTGACTTGTTGCTGTCATGATGCTTGAAGTTCCTGTTTTAGAGCATTAACCTAAATGTACCACAAAGTCTTTCCTGCTGGAGAAAAGCTTTGGATTAGACTGACATCTAGTGGACAATAGGTGGAGGTGCAGGTTGTTGTTGCCTTAATCTGGTGAAGATGTTTACTGTAGTAATGAACTATTTAGTGTCCAACATTTTTATGATCCACCTTCAAGACAACTGGTCAGCATTTGCAAGCAGTGAAAGATAATTGTCTAAAACAAATTAATTACGCAGAAATGTCCCACCACAAACTGAAAACACCAAAAAGCAGCTGAGCAAACATGGATTGTGAAGCTCCTCAGTGTGACAGTGCTTTGGCTCTGCTCCTCTGCTTTAGCTTTTATCCTTCATGTTTATATTTATTTTTTTTCTGCCCACTGTAAAAAATAGAGGCAGTATATTTCCTTATTGGAAATGTGCATTTTCCCCCATTTTCATAACACTGAAAAACACATTTATCGCAAACACTAAGTTTGTTATAATAAAATAAATGATCAAGCCTCCCTCTGCACACCACGCCTAAATTGTCGCCCTGTTTCCAGTCTCAGCCTCGTGTCTGTGTCAACGCCATTAAATTTTACCATTTTTCTCACAGTCTTCCAGAAGATAATTGGATAAAGGAAGTTGTAACATTTGGCTCTGCAGTCATTTCCTAGAGAATGTGAAGGTTAAGAGATGTGGCAGCTCATTTACTCTCCATATGAGTTCCCATCCGTTCATGTATTTATCCACAGGTTTTAGTTCATACTTCCAAGCCATACATTATGTTGTGTTGAGTGTTGTAGACCCTGACAGAAGAAGACATCATAGGCTTTGTGCTCATGTAACTCATGTGTATTCAGATCTTTTATTTAAGTGAGAGTTTCAACACATAATATAAAAACAGTCTGTTGCAATAAATACATAAAAGCTACTTATGTAATAGTACAAAAGTATCATCGGCAAAATGTGCTTTAAGTATCAAAAGTATACAGTGTAGGATTTGGGCCTCTCTAAGGTGTCCTAATATAAATCTAAAACTTTGTAGAAATTCTTGGGACCTTTCTCAAAATTTGACTTTTTTGGAGGGAATGTGACCTCTGTTTGCCACAAACAGATATCTAAACTTAAACATATGAAAAGTTTAGAGAGAACATGTCTCTTATGGAATTACTAATAACTCATAGACATCTGAAAGCACATTGTTTTGTAAGGTGTTACATGCCTAAACTGTTGGAAACCACTGGTTTAGTCTGTGTAAGCTTATATAAAATATTAATCTGCAAAGGTATCCATGGCTTTAAAATAAATTTACTTACAAAGTACCTCAAAATTGTACTTAAGTACAGTACTTGAGTACTTAGTCACTTCCCACCACTGGTCTTGTGTAGAGAACATCAGGATTTACTATTTATTTTATAATTTCCACCTTACAAAAAGTAACAGACAGACAGACAGACAGACTGACTGACTGACTGACTGACTGACTGACTGACTGACTGACTGACTGACTGACTGACTGACTGATGGATGGTAGAAAATGTTCATTGTATTTTGAAGTGCTGTTGGATTGTTGTAACTTTGTTTTTGTCGTTTTGCTTTGTGCTTGGGTTTGCATGTCATTTTTGGTGTGTGCGTGTGCACAGCGCTGTATTACCTCCTCATGTCAATCACGTGACCCCCTGTTTGTGACAATAAGGCAGCCTTCTGATGTGACACCCAGCCAAACACTGTCACTCTGCAGTGTACTGAAGTGTGACCTCCTCAGCGCTGTCTCTAGCAGCCCGCCCATCATCCACATGCTGTCTCCCCTCTCTCGCCCTCAATCAGCCCCTCTCCAGTGATCCTCTCCCTGCTCCTGTCTGACACACAGACAGAGACGAGAGGCAGAAACCTTCTCTTCTTCCCTGTCAACATGGAAAAAATCATCCTTACCGTACCTCTAGTGTGGTATAGTAGAGTCTAGTCTCTGCGAGGCTATTTCAGCTTTCAGTCAGGGCGCTCACATCAGTGGCTCAGTTATTTGTTGAGTTTGGCAGTGGGGGTTCATTCATGTGATGCTCTGGGACAAATATGAGCGAGCTTGACACAGACCGTCACTGAGTTCACAAACCAGCACTGGAAGAGCCTGAGATACACAACATTTAACAAACACATTCACACTTCTCCTTCAAGTCTATGCTGAAACAGGGGGAGGGTCGAGAGCTCAGTGTTGCTGTATGCTGACTGAAGGAGGGTTTCCATGGGCTGCCTGAAGTGAGAGATAGGTCACACATGATTGGATAAGGGATGGAACATGTGACTATAAAATATGACACCCGCCTGAATATCAGAAGAGGCTCCATACATTTATTTGCAAACTTATATACACTCCATTATGATGGACCACCTGCTGACCGTGCCTTTTTACCTGCTGCTGCTTAAACTTGCAAACCAGAGTATGAAACATAATAAACTCAATAAAAGCACAATTTAAAGTTGTGAAGCCACAGTTAGCGTTGCATAGAGTAAATTAAAATGGCGCCTTGACACCAAACTGTAAAGAGCTGGTGCTTTCTCTGAGTGTTGGGTGTGGTTGGGTGCTCCACCTGATGAATGCATGACCTATATTCCCTCTCTTTTAGCTCTGTGTTGGGTCTCTACCGGCTCTTATGTTCACCAGCAGGTCGCTAACAGTGTCTGTGCCCCCATAGGAAGTACAACACTCTAATTAATGTCAAAACTATACACACAGTCCACACGAGTTCATGTAAAAAGAGTAAAATACACAACAGTAGTTTAATAGTCACTTAAATGTTTTATTTGCAACATGTTAGCCAAGTTTATTAGCCGGTTTAGTTAGCAGTAACGGATCAAATTAATCAGGGAATTTGAGGAGCAGATAATCGATGCCTGTCAATACTTGTTGCCAAATATTTGCTACTTTACGTACTTTAATGCTATAACATCTAGATTAGTTTCACACTGGTACCAGCTTCTGACTCTTTTTTTAAACGTTGTCTTTATTGATTTTTCATTGTACAAAGGCTGTGTTATTATGCAATACATTACTGTGACCGGCAGCAGCTTTCAGTAGGTGGAGCAATACAAGTGTAAGTAATATAATCAATGATGGCTGAATTTCATTTGGCTGCTTCAGTTTCAGCATCCTGGTAGAGTGCATGCTGGCTCACTGTCACACTGTCATGATTTACTGGGACACTTGAACAGAGCAGAGCCATTGTTAATGTGATTAGTCACACTTGTGCTTTTCCTGCTATGACAAGTCAAAATGTCTGAGGAGGAGAAGGTTTATTTGGAGCCGTGTTTGGATTGAAAGTGCATAGCAAAAATCCTGAATTAGGCTTGATTCTATTTTATTTCTCTTGTTACTGGTATCACACACACACACACACACACACACACACACACACACACACACACACACACACAGTCATGTTTCCATCATTTAAGACAACAGTGCATAGACTTGCGGTCATTTCCTGGAGACTTAACTCAAGTCTACACCCCAAAATTTATTGAATCACGTGATACTTATGTTCTGTCCCCAAAAAGAAGGTGAGTCCTCACAAGGGGACTGTGTAAACAGATTTATATCCCCACAGCACTAGTACTCTACATCACACACACACACGCACACGCACACACACACACACACACACACACACACACACACACACACACACACACACACACACACACACACACACACACACACACACACACACACACACACACACTTTTGTACATTTGTTGTGCAGTTCCTACATGAACTCAGACCACAATGGCTCACTTCCCATCCCCATCAGTAAAAAATGAGAACTTTCGTGTGTGTGTGTGTGTGTGTGTGTGTGTGTGTGTGTGTGTGTATGTGTATGTGTGTGTGTTCTTGTCACCTTCTCTCAGGGTTACATCTGCACCCTTGTGCTCCTCAATCAGCTCTAATGGATCCTCTGGCTCAGACTCAGCCAGGGCACTGATAATAAAGACACACACACACACACACACACACACACACACACACACACACACACACGAGACAGGGCGGGGCTGCAGGCTGATGCGTCGTGATGAGCTAAGAGGTACAGCGAGAACCAACCCAACATTTTCTTCCTGTCTTTGTCCTTTGTTTCTTCTCTTATGCTTCACCATTACTGTCCTTCAGTACTGCACCTCCTGCAGTCAGTTTCATGTAACTGTAGTAACCAATCATATCAAGAATTAAATCACGTCAAATTTAACACAACCTCCAATGTGCTGTGGCTTTAAAATAAAGTGTTCTTAATTTCTCTCGCATGTGAAATCTTGAGGCTGTAAAACGAACATAATATGACATAAAACGGCATTTTCATCATAAATGACACGTCTTTCCTTCTGTGTCTTTGTGTCAGCCATCCCCACCGGCACCACCATGACGACCTCGTCTTTGCATGTGTGTATGTGAATGGTTCACATGGGTCCCATCCACCCTCCCTTGCCCCAACAACATCTTCATTTGGAGAGTGAACAGGTCCCCTGAGGCTAATGTGTGCTTTTGTATGTGCGTGTGTGTGTGTGTGTGTGTGTGTGTGTGTGTGTGTGTGTGTGTGTGTGTGTGTGTGGCCGCTACATTATTCTCCCCAGTGACTTTCTATGGGATGAAAAAAGAATGACTGTCCACCCAGCATCCTTCCAGTCTTTAGAAAAGAGATGGAACACGCTGTATGACAGGACAGCGCTCATATGAATAAAGACACACAAATGAGATACAGAGAAATAAAGATACTGCTGCTGCTGCTGCTGCTGCTGCATTGCTATTTTACAGTTGGAAATAACAACGATAAAACATGAAAAAAACACGTTTGAAATGATGCAGGGAAAGACCGACTTTGAAAACATTCATTTTTATATGCTTTATTAAATGCTGTATTACTGTAAATATAGACAAAGCAGCCTGGAGTCAAACACCACAGTAAACCCTAAACTCATACCGCAAAGTGATGAATGGGATTATTTTGACTGCGTCAGTTTCTCATCTCACAAAGTTGGTGAGACATCAAACATTTAATATTTCAATCAGCAGTGAGCTACAATACAATGATAGTGGAAGACTGGAAAGCTCTAAACAATAAACCACAATCAACACAACAGCAACAGATACTCGAGGCGCTGCAACAGTTTGACAGGAAGGAAAAGAAAAGAATTTGCAGTTTTATCCTCCGCTATACATCTAAAATGTCAGGAGAGTCATTAGCAGTTATGTTACAATGTGACTCACTGCTCTTAAAATGAGGAGAAAGCATTGATTCAGTGATCTGGACCGAACATTTGATTTAGTGTCCTGTATGGAAGCACAGCGATTTGTCTTTAAAGTTAAGATTTTTTTCCTTTGCATTAAGGATCTGGTGTCAAATCAGTTGTAAAATACTGTAACAGAAATGAATTCTGTAAAAAATAGTAAAAATTCATTGCTATATTCAACTAAAACGCACATAAAAAAGACGTGACTGTTGCTTATGCATTTGAATTTTAAGAGCTTTTTATGTTTCTCGTTGTCGGTGTCTGCAGCGCTGACTCTCCACACATGCAGGTCCAGTGGAACAATCAGATTCTCATTGATCCAGTGGAGCTGACAGCTCCCCTGCACTAAAATCTGCAGGATCTGAGTAGCTGTTTGACTCACGGCTCTGATTCCATATCAGTGAAGCTGATTCATGGCTCCGACTCATTAAGAATCAGGGGCTTTGCTGATTGTGGAGCGGTCGCCTCATTCCTCTGGTGAGTCCCAGACGGTCTACCTGCAGCCGTCTTGAGTGGAACAAAGCTGCCTCTATAATTAGGTTCTCATTGCTGATTCGATTACAGCAGCCGCTACAGTCATTTTGCTAAAGATGTTCCTCAGCTGCTTGGAGGGACTAATGGGGGAGATGGAGAGATATACGGGAAACAATTAGACATGACATTATCGTGTGGCGTGTGTGTTTGTGCATGTGTCTGCACTCGTGTAAAAAAAACGCTGCATGTCTGTGCCCATAAGTCAAAAATGTATTTTCCTCCATCTTTACGTCAATATGCCACTCGCACACTTTCACGTGTCTCCTTCTGAAACCTACATTGCTTGTTTTTCTTCTCCCCTTCTCCATCCCACGCCCTGTTCCAATGTTTCAATTAACTGCCGTGCGATTAAATTACAGGGGACATTACTTAAGAAGGACATAAATAGTGGCCTGTCGACGTGATGGTGGTGCCTCAGCTGCAGCTATCTGGAGCCTGATGCACCATCTCATGCTCTACATTATGTTTAAATCACGTTTCACTTTTTCTGGGCTCCCAGTGAGAAGCATTAAGCCCCCCTCCACTCAGAAATGTGTTCTGCATATTATTACTTCACTTGGATGTTTGACCTTCACTGTGCAGAAGGATGCTGTTGCTGTTTTGATCTGCTCAGCAGGGAAGGTTTGTTTGAGGCCACCTTCAATCTTTGAGGCACGCAGGTACGAGCAGGACTTTCTGACATCACAACAAGTCTGGAGGCCAATTGTGGTCAAGTTAGCAGGTGACATCTTTGTATCCAGCAGTTAAAACATTTGCATATTAAGAGATTCTGGATTTTTCAAGGCAGGGAGAGAGAGAGAGAAGCGATGTGAATTTAAGACTTTTAACAAGATGATTGAACTCCTGTTCTGGAAAAACCATCAAACTATTATTCAAAGCAGAGCGAACAATATTAATGCTGCTTTCCAGCCTGCGTTACACTGTTTTTCACAGTGAAATAGTGCTGACAGGATGGCGGTTTGGGGCAGGAGGTGTTTGGAGCTTCACTCAGATGAAAACTCTCCAGGGATGAAGCCTCTGCCCCATTCAAGTTTCTGAAGTGACATCTGCTCAGGCAAATCACCTTCCTAAAATCTATGAATGGAAGTTTGTTTGTATAAAGTTGGGTGAAGAAAAAAAAAAAAAGAATAGTCAAAATTGAAGCAGCAGAGGTTGAGAGATCTTGGTTTTTTATTTGCTAGATGAGTCAAGCTCGGATCTCTAAAATTCTCCTCATGCATTTTAATATCTTTAACTAGATGATCCCTGCCAAATTCCCATCTTTCAAACTCCAACTAAGTGAGTTAAAATGAGATATTTGATGAAAATTTGCCAAACAAGATTCAGGCTACTGAGTGCAAATTTACAAAAAAAAAAAAAAAAGACATTTGTCATCGCAAATGACATTTCCAGCAAACACTGTACCTGGACGGTCACCTTGCTTTGAGTCCTCTCTCTAAAGCTATGCCTGACTCCAGCTCCAGATGTCTATCTGAATGCTCTGTCTGCTCGCTGTAATCTCATCTCCTCATGCACTCATTGAAGGAAAGTGCTCTAGTGGGACCTTCATTCCCAGAATTCCCTTTTATCGTTTAAGGTTGGTCTGGGAAAATAAGCCAGATAGCTGCAAGAGATAAAATGTAGTGAAGGAAACAGTTTTTTTCTTCACATGTTTAAACAAACTGTCTATCCGTGGGCCAGAGCTTAAAGTCTGGCTGGTTCTCCTTCTGGGACCCAATTAAAGAATCTTCCTTCAAATCAAGAAGGAAAGTGAGACTGCGGCTGTGTGAGAGGTTTGGAGGGATAGTTTTCAGTTTGCATGACCAGCCCTTGAGGTTTCTTGATAAATGGAACAGAAACGAATCATCCTTCAGAGCAGTTATGGGTACAAATAATAAGCAGTAATAATCTGGCCGAATACCAATGACTTCTGGAAAGACATCATAGGACGTTCTAAATATATATCCAGCAGTTATGAATGAACAAATCTGTTTTGGTTTACGTCCAAATGCTCTCCAGAAGAGACCCCTACGCAAAACCCTTCCCCCAACGATCTCCTCCTCGTACGTAAGGCCATAAATAAATGGATTGACTTTTGGACAAGCGGCAGTTTTGCTTCATAATTGTTAATCATCATGAGTGCTCTCTGCAGTACTTTCTATGAATGGAGATGTGACACTCTCTCTCTCTTCCTCCACCCTTGCGTTCTTTTTATGGGATTGGTCTTAGTTCTCAAGGACGTCAAAAAGGACACCAGCGATGGAGGGAGGAGGCGCAGTGGACGGGTGGGGCACCTGCGTCATTCCTGCGCAACAGGGTTGGTGGATTTTATACCAATGGGCGCCAGTAAGATACACCCCCTCCAAACCCACCCAAGTCCATCTCCCCTGCGTGACCACTGGCAACCCCACCCACCCTCCAGTGGCTCCTCCCTGAGTTCCAGACGAGGGAGAGCGCAGCACTTAAGGTAATGTAAATAACCAGAGAGGGAGAGCTATTTTAAGACGCTGTCTTTCACTGTGGCCATGGAGGGGGACAAAGATGCAAGCCAAGCGATCGTAATGTCAGTCACGTTTTCGGACATGTTCTCTTTCTCTGTCCACCGTCCAGCTAGCTGAAGGGCCTGACAGACAACAGAGAGCTGCACACTCAGTGTAAGCCTTCTTCTGAAGAAAGACGTTTTTTAAAATATAGATATCTTACAAAAACAGGCGGCTGAGGGGTCTGAGATACCTCCTTTAACGTTAAAAAAAAGAAAACCATTAAAATGAGCTCCAGTGTTCCCGTAAAGCAGAGATCCTCTGAACAGGCCGTGAGAGATATCTGAGGGGTCATGAACTGAAGAGAAAAGCAGGAAAAAAAAACATTTCTACAACACTAAATTGTCTCTTTGGTCTTTCGTTTTGTAAATTATTTGTGAATTTTACCTCCTCAGGCCTCTAAAATTCTAAACATACAACAATCTGACAGGGAAGAGTCACTTTTTGGTTAAACTTATGCAACATGAGAAGGAATGCCAAGTCATCGTGTTCATTTTTAGCTATCGCTGCACGACCTCGTCCCCGTTTCAGCATCGTGAGCCGGTGAGCTATGAAAATAATACACAAACAACGAAAATAAAGTGAATTTTTAACATGAGTCAGCAAATAACAAAAACTGTGAAATACCCATTTTATCTTCTTACAAAAGTAGAATTTATATGTATTTGAAATTCTGAAATAATTTCATTTATTGTATTTATTATTTATTTATTGTTTCATCCTTTATGACATCAAAAATAAATAGACATTTAGACAGCACCCTCTCCATGTCATATGAATAAATTTTAACCAGCATTATTTGCTATCTATGTATCTTTTTTCCTCCATATTTTTACAAACATACACGACACCAAGAAAATAATCTGTACACTGCTGTTAACAAAGAACCAGTTGGTAAATGAGAACCTGCCGCCTCGTTGTCGTCTGCAACAGCTACTCTTTGACTTTGCAAAATCACAAACAGGAACACACACAAACAGCAGCTGAAGTACACTATTGACATAATTAAATCTTTTTGTTCGAGGTTACATTCATATTCAAGTGTTTGTTCAGCGCAGTCTGACCAGAGTCCAGTCACAACTGTGGAAAATTAAACGCATCTCTTCTTATGAGCTTCATTAAGGCAGTTAAAATACAAGATATCTTTAAATAGTAACTTACACGGATTCTTATGATTAAAACTGACATTAAAGAGAATATTAGCTACTGCTTCAAGTCAACTACCATCACTACTGCTTGTATATTTTCTACTCAGCATGATACATGGGTTGTTTCTTTGTTGATTCACTGTTTATCAGTAATAATTAATAGGAGAGCCATGATTGCCTTTAGGTGTTGGATAACACGTCTCATGTGTTGTACTTTATGACGTTATGGTCAAAACCAGCTAATTCAGAGCTACAGGTGTAAATTAGGTTGCAAATGACATAAGGGTTATGTTGATATGACATACTGAAACTCTAAAATATCCCGTTTTCCATCATTTCCTGTGGTTCATCTATTTTACTTTACTCTCTCACGATCAGATTTTAGAATAACAACAGTACAGGTGTTAAAGTGTGTGTGTGTGTGTGTGTGTGTGTGTGTGTGTGTTATTGCTTTTATCTAATTGGTAGATCATTGTAAACTATGCTTGTGCTGTCAGTCACTTCTTCATTTCATTGATCAAATATTTCACCACTTTTTTCAGCATCACTTATCTCCATTTTTCTGCAATTTGATCTGCTTTTTAATTCATGTTAAAAAAAATAAACTAATCAAATTAAGACTCTCTGAACACAGTGTTCTTTAAGTATATCTCCAAACCAAAAGAAAGGATGAATATACAGTACACCCAGCTATCTATGAGTACTATATGAGTGCATGTGTGTGTGTGATGCACTTCAGCGTCATGTCTGGACAATCAGCAAGCTGCTACACTATGCATCCTGACATGTGGCTGTTATCCAATCACCACCAGCAGGATGTGGATCTCTGTAGTCCAAAAGGAGGATGTTTGCTTGTTGTCCCTTAGTTGCTACTTCTTTTTGCAGTTTCTGACAGAGCGACCGGTCCTCTGGCAGTTCAGTCACATGTTTGTTTTAATTTTTTTCTACTCACATCCCACAGTTTGTCATTCTTCATCATGGTGAGAGGAGTCAGGGCTGGACTCCTCCTCCTCCTCCACTGTTTCCGTCGGCAGCGTGTCACGGCGTGTGAAGGCGGCTGCCAAGGTCACGCTCAGCCGCGGTTTGACGGGCGCCATCTCCGACAGCCCGATGTTGTTGCCACGACTCACAAGCGTCGTCTTATCCATAATCTCTCCGCTGTGCTTGGACACCACTGCGTCCAGAAAGTCGTACTTGTGTGAAATCTTGCCGCTCTCAAACAGGTACTTTGCCAGGTAGGAGACGGCAACGTTACCCACAAAGGAGGCGAGCATGGAGATGGTCTTGAAGGGGAACTTCTGGATGACCACTTCCTCCATTTTCCCTGTCATGTGGTGCATCCGCAGCTCAGTGGTCCAGCCGGGGTAGTAAATGAAAGGAGGCAGCTGCAGGTAGGGTTCACCTCCACCTATACGCAGTAACATGCCAAACAGGTAAGCGGCCACCGAGCCGTACGTGTTGGTGCCTTTGACAAAGAGCACACTGAGCAGCTGGGGGAAGATGATGACGTAAACCAGGTCTGAGCTCAGGTACCAGAGGCCGTACACCGTCCCGGTTACCAGCGCCATCAACGTGGCAAGACCGCCAAATACAAAGATAGTGATCCGCATCACCCACACGATCTCACGGTCAGATGCCTGAGGAGACAAACAGGAGTGGGAAAAGGATCATGGCATTTGCAGAGCAACCAAAAAGAAGCCAGAAAAAAACTAACTCTGACAGAAAAACTGCCACACATGTCCTCACCGACTGCCTGAAGGCAAGCTGATAGATGTTCCTCGCAAACATGGAGCTCGCTGAGAGGATGGAAGAGTCTGCAGATGACATGACAGCTGCAGAAACCGCTCCAAGGCCGAAAAAGGAGACAAATGGTGGACAAAGGTGTTGGAGGACAATGGGTAGAATCATGTCTGCTTGGTCCTTCTCTTTAGGAGAAACGGCACCATAAGTCGTCTGGTTCCAGTCTGAGAAAGGGAAAGATTCAATCAACAACTACAATGACACATCCGATATTCTCAGCAGACATGTAACATGAAGAAAGAAAGAAATAACCACACGACCTCTAGAGAAACAAGACTTTTCCAGCTTTCCCAGACATTAAGACCATTTGCAATTAAACATTTGTGATACTGAAGTATAATGAAAATCTAATAGCTTACTCAAATACACGATGAAGTTCATGCATTACAATTTCAAAACAACATCAAACATACACAATCATTGGAAAATTCTTAGCAATGGTGATTTTAAATGTTAAAACAAGACAAAACAAACTTGTGTATTCAGATGTTCACCGAGGAATTTGATGCCTGAAAATCTGGAGATCAGACCTCTAATTTGGTCCCTTGCCTCAGTCTAATGTAATATTTACACAAGCAGCGTGGTTATTAAAAGGATTGCTGCTTCATTATGGATGAGGTGAACCAGCTGCTATTTACCAGGCTCTCTCAGATCTAAGGGCAACATGGACCCATCCAGAGAGACCCCCCCCCCAATTCCCAAACAAATACACCAGCAGCAGACTGTGCATATGCAAGCTCATGCATCAGCTCTCTAACCTGTGGAGGCCCCGATGGCCCCGATGAGAACGGAGGGCACAGCCATGATGAGGCACCCGAAAGCAGCCAGGAAGGAGAGAACCTGGGCGTAGGTAGCCGAGGAGGAAGACAGGACTCTCTGGAAATACACCTGCCAGGGTATTCCTCCAAGCATCTGCAGCACATTTAGAGAGCAGTGAGAAACGAAACAGGAAAAAAAGGTGAAGAAATGTCACAAAGAGAAAGAGAGGATGTTCCTTTTTTTTAGGACACAGAGACATTCATTTTGTGGTTGCAGAATAAACATCATCCAGGAACGTCAGAAGGTATAAAACTCCTCGCTGTAAAGAGCTACCTATACTGTAGCTGTTCGTGCACTGATGATCTTTGCCTTATTAAGAGAGACTGTGGCATTTCATGGCTGTAACAAGCAATTTTGATTGTAAGTGATTAATATATTGATTATTTATGGGCTTAATTTTCAGTATTTGTGTACAAAATGTCAAAAAGTAAAGACAAATGTCCAACACAGGCTGGACTAAACTTACCACATTTGAAAGCGGCAACATTCAGTATTTTCGCTTCTTAAATGACTTGACTGATGATCATAATTATCAATGAGAAATTTTCTGACAATCAACTACAAGATTAATCATCAAACAGCCTCATCACGATGACATCTAGCTGATCAGTACGATCCATTTCAGACCTTTTTTCCACTGTGAGAGATGAAGGACTCGTGGTTACTGTACCAGGAGGCAGAAGTTGTCGATCCAGACCCAGGTGTCGCCCCTCTGGATGCTGCCTCTCCAGGGCGACTGATACACCTGCTTCACTGCAGTAACAGTAATGTCTGACACCGCAGGGTTGATCAAAGCAAAGGGGACGCTGATCCACTGGGGACAGCCAGAAACAAGTAGACACAGTTAAAAAACAAGAATTATAGGTTTAATGGTAATTATCTTTAGCTCGTTTGTCACAGTTAAATCTTTGCAGTGTCATTTCATGTCCCTCTGTGCCCTTGGAACAGCATGTGTGACTATTTTTGTGCATAGTTCTCGGAGTGATTTGGCACATTTCAAGTCAAGTCAAAGTACGTTCTGTGTGCCAGATACAGTAAATCTACTCAAAAGCATTAACAAATTTCACTTTTTGCTGCTTTTCCCTTGTGCTCAGTGTGAACCTACCAGGCCAACAAAGATACAGAAGAGCTGCACGACGTCAGTGTAGGCCACAGAGTAAAGTCCTCCAACAAGGGTGTAAAAGATGGCAATGAGTGCTGAGATAACCACAGACATCTCAATGTTGATGTCCACGATGACACTCAGAGTAGCACCTGAGGTCACGCACAAACAGATGAGAGGATAAAAATGGCCACTGCAACACCATACAGACAAAAATTCGAACACACTTTGATTTTATAGCCCAGAGGCTCCTTTTGTTGCACGCAGGAACGTGAACTTACCAAGGGCAGATAAGATGGCGGCGGACCAGAAGATCTCACCCATGAGTGCAGGTATGAAGAGGAGACCACCCATGCGCTTCCCATACAGCTGCTGGAACGGGTCCAACATGGTGACGTAACCTCGTGAGCGCATGGGCTTAGCGAAAAAAAGACCCCCTGGGACAAAGAGTGGACACATTACAGGCTGAGAACTGAGGCGCCCACCATCCAGAGCTGAGAGGGGGCCCCTAAATCTAGACCACACTGCCTTTTGTGGTCCTCAAATGTGCATATATGTATTTATGGTTTAATTCTTCACTGTTTCTTAAAATACATCTGTTTAAAATTGACATCCAACCATGAAAAAATATACCAATCATGTATTGGGTTAATAAATCATATATTAATGTGTGCTTACAAGTGATATCACACCTGTATTTTTACATTGTTTTAGACGTGATAAACACATGACACCACTCACCCACAACAAGACTGAGGGCGTATCCAAAGGGAGCTTGTGCCCAAGCCAAGCCATGATCAGGTAGATACACATACTCTGCTGTGCCATTGATGTATCCTCCTCCAACCCAGGTCGCTGAAAATCACACACACACACACACACACACACACACACACACACACACACACACACACACACACACACACACACACACACACACACACACACACACACACACACACACACACACACACACACACATTTTTTGTCAAAAAATGTCACTACTCTGACTTTCTGATTAATGAGAGTCTTTTTAAATTTAAAATAAATATAAATTCACACAATTTATACCGTAACACTTGAAAACCCACGAAATAAATCACTTTTGAATCACAGAATCTGTCTTAAAGCTGGTGGAGTGATGTCTTATAAGATGTTGCCACTTATTTGTTTTTCTACGTTAGAAAACACGTGAATTATCTAACCCACAGCTTTTCCTCACGTGTTAAAAGAACAAAAGCAGACCTCAGAGCTAACTCTTTTTAAACAGTCAGCTCTACTGAGACCAAAGTGTGACTAAGTAATAAACACAAACTTCACCTGTCATGGTAAAGCCACCGACAAACAATCCAATGTCTCTCCCTCCGACCATGATGGTTTCGCTGCGGTCGCTGCCCTCCGCCTCCCCTGAGTGTTTGTTCTTCCATGCCGCCCAGATGCCCACGAACAGGATCAGGAGATAGAAGACCGCGATAGCCACAAGCCCCTCTACATGGATGGTCATTGTCGCACCGGTCTACCGCTAGGAACGGAAGGGCATGGAGACCTGCTTGGCGCACGGAGAAGAGAGGATCAGATGTAAGTCCAGTAAAGTGTTTAAAAACAAGCATTTAGTTTTCTGCATACACACAAAAATTCTGCTTTTTTTTCGTTCGTTTCTAATCCAGAGAGAATTTAGATTTTTGAAAGGTTTTAGTTGGATTAGAGGTCAAAGTGACCAAACAGGCGTTGACATGTTTAAATAGAAAATCATGAGTCCAAAAGAAAGAAATTCCTTTGCCGATTTAACAGGTTTTATGCGCTCTTGTGGCCCCGAAAGCTGTCTTCTCCTCAAATATGACTTTCAGCTCAGTTCAGGTCATTGGAAGTGAACGTCCCTACGTTATCATAATTAGTAAAGAGGACATTTATTAAGAGGAAACCTGGAAGCTCGATTGCGTAATTCTTGTCTATCCCTTCAGGCAAATACATGCATTAAGTAGCATACGTTGCCTAGTTCAATTAAATTTGGAGTAATTCCAGACATAATTTTAAAAAAATCAAATCTATGAGAAATGGTGTAAAAATATTAAAACTGGTCCTCTGTTGTAGCTTCTGATTCAACGTTGTCTGTTTTCTATCTTTTTTTCTTCTATCCAAACACATGCGCGTAAAAGTCAAATTACGCACGGCATTCATGATAAAAACATAACTTCCCCAAGACTGACGCAGCCTCATCCGAATAAAATTGTAGACAATGAACTGTCACCCAAATAACTCCACTCAAATTATTAAAATATAATCCTCTAAAAAGCCATTTGGAACCTGAACAGTTTACGCAAGCTTGAGAAACACACACAAAACTTACCTCAAGTGTGTCTGGAGTCATGTGCTGGGCCACCTGAGGCAGAAAACAGGGAGCAGAACAGTTGGAGGATTTATGAAGAGCCTCGTTCCCCCTTTACACCGCGAGAAGCAGTTCAATGAAACGTTGGTGGAGGTCTCCAGGGTGACTCACTGAGGCTTATAAGGGGGCAGGTGCCGTCAGAAGACCGATACACACGTCAGAGAAACCAAACGCCCGTTTTAATGAGCACCTTGCACGGAAACACGTCACAGCGGTCCGGCTGATCTGACTGGAAGAGACTGGGAGAGATTCCTTTACTCAATAAAGGGGATGGATGTGCAACTTAAAAAAAAAAAAAAAAAAAAAAAAAAAAAAGAATTTTTATATCAACGCTGCATTTTTCCACATTGCATTGAATAATCAATAATCTGTGGAGGAGTTTTACGCTTCATGTGTCTCCTGCTGCCTCACACTCAGTGCGTAACAGGCGCCTAATTGCGCAGCCATACTTCATGTGGCCTTTTATCCGCTGTCACTGTCGTCCCAGCCGGCATTTTACCTTACAACCGCAATTAACTTTGCTCCGCAAAAACAGCTTTTGCACGATTAAAGGGTGGATGAAAACCCACTCTGATGGTGTCCTCTTTGCTTTGCACTGGAGAAAACAGTGGAGAGATGCCTCAATTTAAAAAATACCTTCTTAAATTTAATTCTTACGTGTTTTCCTTGAATAAATTTTACAGCAATTCAACACCCTCTTCGCCAGAAACCATCCATTCTTCTTCCTTTTTTTGGGCCAAACATGGAAGAATTCTCTCCACCTTGGAGCAATTAGAAGTAATTTAAGTGTACTGTGTCTGCCACTTTCCCCTTCAAGACATATATATGTATCAATGAACTGTGTCTGCTTAATGGCCTCTTCTGCCTGAAGTCTTTTAATCTGGGCTACTCTCGTCAAAACTGACAGACATCCAATTAGGATGGATCCTGAGGAGCAGCGGAGAGATTTAACGATACGGTGTGACTTTAAAAACCCTGCCACACTCTCTCATACACGCACAAAGCATAACGACATACACGCCCAAACAATCTGACGGAGTTATGAGCTAAAGATAGCTGAGGAGTTTACTCATCCAGAGAAAGGATGACAAGATTGGTTCAACCGCTAGACGCGCACAGCGCCCCCTTCTGGCGCACGGCGGGTTCAGCACCATGGACAGAGGCTCGCATACTTGGTGTCAGGTTTATCTGCTGCAGCTGAAGCGCCGAACCACACTGCTAGAAAACGCTTGATCTAAATTAACTGTATATTCTTTTGCGGCGCCTTCTAGTTCCTATTTAAATCTTGATCCATTTACCAATTATAAAATTACAAATAAATACAATTTAAGAAGTTAAATAATTAGATGTACATGGTTGACTGTGTAATAATGATGGCAAAATCATCTGGAAGACAGCTGGAAAGGTTCCTAACCGGATGTTTGACAGATGGCTGGCACATGACCATGACACCTTCTCAAGCCAGTCTCTGAAGCTGAGCCACTACGTGTCTGTGGCCCAAGGATGCGAATACATATTCCTTAAACACATCAATATATCAAAATACACAGGAGAGACAAAACATTACGAAAATCAACTGGTTTGCTGCATAGCATCGTAAGATGAACCCTCTTAGCTTGTATAAATGAATGTTTATGTTTCACCAAAGAAAGTGTTCAGGGTCCAAGGACATGAGGTTTAATGAGCAGCTGCTGCTGGCAGCGCTCAAATGATCGAGAGAGAGAGAGAGAGAGAGAGAGAGAGAGAGAGAGAGAGAGAGAGAGAGAGAGAGAGAGAGAGAGAGAGAGAGAGACTTCCACAGATAGCATCAGACACACATGAAGCTACCAGAGGGTCATCCTTTCCCCAAATCATGAAACAACAATATTCATTTTCCACAGCATTTATTCTTTGAAAAGGAACACATACGACATAATAATCCAAACACACACAGCTCATTGGACGATACAGAACACTTCTCTGATGCTGAGGTGAACCTGTGCTGAGAGGGTCCTTGTTTTGAAATGGAAGTGTGAGGGATATCAAATATGATCTCACAGGGACCCTCTTGTTTTTAAATATGAACGAAGATGATTGGAGGATATGAAAGTTAAAACTTCCCCGAGTGATTCACCACTCTGAAATGTGTAACAGTTAGAAATGGACAATTCATTACAAAAATAATGTGGCATCATTAAAGCCACTCTGAGAAGGGTTTGAAGAGTTTGGACTTGGGCGTACCCCAGTGGTAGTATAAAAAAGACAAATATAAGCAGGCTTAGAGTAACAAACAGGCCAATTTCAACTGGAAATGCCTCCTTGTAATGAACATATTACAGTACACTGAAAAACAACCTTCAGGATGTAGACATTTTAAACCGCCCGATAGCAACAAAAGCACAATTTTCAGCTAAAATAATCAAGTTCTTAATAATTTGAAGGCTTTTTAAAAATTAGCTCTACATGAAATGTACCTGTGAATTTTTCTCTAATTGGTAAATTTGTCCAGAATTAACCATAAATTGACCAAAAACTAAGAGGAATTGTTTTGTCTAGTCCACCGCATACATTCTGGTTAGACCAAGTATAGTTAACATTTTAAGCCATGAACCAAATCCCAGTCAAAACAAGGCATGGCTGTCTGAATGGCAGTCAAACATCATAGATTTGTTGTATTGTACAGTCCTGGAACTGAAAAGGACTGTAAGGACACTCAACATAAAACGCTGTGCCCTGATACCCTCAGTCTAGTACACACACTACAGTACATGTTATTCAGGGGAAATGATTCATTTTTGGACTGTTACAAGGCGTTTTTGCATTTTCTGCTATCTGTGACATTATTACAACTAAAAACAATGTTTACAGATGAGACATTTATGAACAAGACTCTACAGAGTATAGAAAATAAAACACCATTATTTTAACTATATTATTATACATGTTTGTCAGTTATTCCTGTTTGCCTTCAAACTACTCAAAAACAGTGAATCGACCCTCACTTGAATCTTGGTTGAGGTGATGGAGCTTGACAAACCTGAAAAAGCCACCACACGGTCTGATCTCTACAGAAGTGGTTTTTAATGCAAGCTTTCAGTCCGAGGCTGGAGAAAAGGATCAAAGGCTGCATTAAAAACTTTGTGCAGATGCTTTTTTTTTAGTTGTCTGCCTTTGAATCACTGAAGAACCACGAGGAAATTGTCAGAAACATTTTGTTTGATTACATTTTTTTCTTTGAGCAATGAAATAAGGCAAAGATAAAAACACCAGCTGAAAAATAGCTTTTAAAGTTTGAATCTTTAAGCAAACTTTGCAGGCTAATTAACTTGACATTCACTTTATGACATTAATTTTCTCACTTGTTACAGCTAAGTAGCCACAAACAACAATGTGTACAACAAATTGCTAGATTCTGCAAAACATTTAATCTTAAATAAGCAAAATATATTTTCACAGCTACACAGAGTAACATTGATCAAACATGAGCAGAGCTGCATGAACTTTTAGCTGCAGTTAGGATATAGTAACTGTTGTTTTAATGTGACAGTGAGGTGGACCTATATGTTTGTGAAAGGCGGTGCGCACTGGAATACATGAAAATGTTTGGTATTTGTCAAACAAATTGCAGAAACTTTGCCTCTGCAGGAAGTAAATGACAGTTAACTGAAGTGCTGTGATGCTTCAAACACAAAGAATAATGCATCTATAGATGCCCTGAAAGCCATATAAATAAAAAAAAATGGTGCATTTGGCATATTTCCGACATAATTTCTGAAGGACCTTTGTTACAGTTTGTTTTGTATGTATAAGCCAATTACTTGCAGATTGCAGAGACTGACGCATAAAACTGCAGATCAGAGCATTTCTCCCCTGCTGTCAGTGTGCAGTGGAAGTGAAGACATTGTGTACAAAGGGGAAAAGACACTGCGTTTACATCAGTGGTTTAACGCAGTGTCTGGAAAACATGTCGTCTCTTTGGGGAAGCTGGCACATACCGTTTGTCAGACACAGGTGACAGTTTAAGGTCTAAAACATACAAAATAACATACCGCACAACATTATGCCATTTCTACGAGACATCCCAGGACAACCATCCCTGTGAGGCCGTCACACAAAGATACTGAGAAATGGGAGGGATAATGGAAATGGAAATCGAATTTTCCATGCATTTAAATGTAGCTGCCCAGTTAGACAGTTGTATTTATCAGTTTAAACTCATAAAGCTTTTATGGAAAATTAAGAGTTCACCAAAAGGAATGTGTAAAAGTTGCTTATTTGTATGTGTCTCAGTGACTCAGCACTGTTGGAGGATGCATTTTTACTGTCATTAGCGGTGCCAGAGAATCTAATCATGTACTCATTTTTTAAGTGAACCACAAGCATCCAAGACCAATCTAAATGCCACATTAAAAACATTACTATCCCATGGTACCTCGGAACACAGGGTCAACCTGTCTTTGATAAAAGACCGCCACGGATGCTGCTCCTTCCCACGTGTCCATCCTCATGCCCTCACGTTCTCATTGTTTTGATTTGATCTGAAAAAACACGATGAACGCACTTCATCAGCAAAATGTAAATCAATATGACACACTGAGCGTGTTCAACAGTGGAGAAATGGATCATGCTGAGAAGTTTCTATGGATGTTTTGACTCCATTGTAAATGCTGTGAATCCAAACTTATTACTACCTCTGTCTTCCACAGCAGCAACCTTTAAACCTCTCAGAGCCACGCTAAAGTTTGTAGATGAAGAAGCCGAAAGTTTTGGACATGGAAAGAGCTCCAGGAGTTTTAGACGTACTGCTCTGTTAGTCAACTACTTCAAGACTAAAGTCACAATAACACAGTAAACACAGAAATGAGGCACTGGAGGAGGTTTTTTTTTTTAAATAAGATCTCCTATAGCTACACAGTAACACAATAAATAACACAACATTTACAAAACACCAAGTACTCACTGCATAATTTGATCTATGGAAATATTTGAACGCGGGCATTAAACATAACAAAAAGAAGAAAAGATGTTGATGTAGTGGAACAGGCCACACTTTGCAGGCTAATACTAAGTTAAGTGCAGTGTATCTACCAGTCACACAGATATGCAATAAAACAAACATGATACATTTTGATATGGAAAAAAAAAACACTGGGAGCGTACTGTGCTAAGAAAACAGTGAGCTCAGCAAAGTGCACTTCCACTCTCATTTACATGAGCTCTCGTCATACCTTGTAACCAGTCGACCCCCTCCTGTAAACCTTCTCCCTTCAGAGCGTCAGTGGCACTGAAACGTATCAACACATCATATTAAAAAACAAATTGTGACCAAAAGTGACTGAGTACACAGAACTCTTGGTGGCAGCGTGCACGACTGCTGACGCTTCATTTTGTTCCTGCGTTTAAAGGATCAGTGTGTAGGATTAAACATCCATCCATTTTCTATACCAACTATCCCTTTCGGGGTTGCGGGGGGGCTGGAGCCTATCCCAGCTGTCAGCAGGCGAGAGGTGGGGTACACCCTGGACCGGTCGCCAGTCGATCGCAGGGCAACACACAAGACAAACAACCATTCACACTCACACTCACACTCACACTCACACCTAGGGGCAATTTTAGAGTCACCAATTAACCTAATGAGCATATTTTTGGTCTGTGGGAGGAGGCTGGAGTACCCAGGGAGAACCCACGAACCCAAGAACATGCAAGCTTTGCACAGAAAGGCCCCGCCCGGGGATCAAACCGGCAACCTTCTTGCTGTGAGGCATGCGCACTACCTGCTGCGCCACCGTGCTGCCCAGGAGTAGACATAAAGAGCTCATTTTAAGGTAACATAAACACAACTATTCCTATTTTCAGATGATAATGAAAACATAATTGAATATTACAGCACATTTCTGCCAATACATCCCCCTAAATCCTGCACACTGGACCTTTAAAGTAGTGAGGTAAACTCATGGTTGGGATTGCCAGTCACCACCTCTCTTTAAACAGCTAAACAGCTACAGTATTGTCTGGTGCCTCCTAGAGTGGAGGTGTGGGTTAACTACTACAGCAACATTTCAATGTTTTTCTCAATGGCATTTGCATACATTGCATGCAAGGTAAGTGCGTAAGTGTGCATGTATGTTCATACCAGATGTGCCAGGGTTTGTCTTTGATGTTCTCCAAACACAGCAGCTGTGAGACCTTGACTGAAGACAGGGCATCTCTGACATCCATCTTGTTAGCAAAGAACAGGATGGGGATCCTCCTGTGTTTAATATCTGCAGTGAGAGTGATGGGCACGATGTTGGAAGGTCAGTGTTACACACTGCTAATGTCAAACCAAGACAACTTTTGAAAACATGCTACTGGCAAAACAAAATGTGTGCTCATTTTTCAAAAATGGTTAGCACTCATCTTTCTATAGTGCTCAGTTTAGACTGAATATAGTGCAAGCAGGAGACACAAACCCTAGGTCAAGAATTACAGTAAATGTATGCAAACCTACCCGGGTGGTTTAGTAATGTGTCCAATTCTTCTTTGGCTACTACCATCCTCAGTTTGTCTGCGCTATCGATGACAAATATGATAGCCTGGCCTTCCCTGAGAAATACAAAGTGAACAGAACCATCAACATGAACATAAACAGCAAACATTTGGGGTGTTTTTTGGAGAGCTGGCACACTCACTTGTAGTAATGTTCCCAAAGGTTTCTGTATCTGCCTTGACCCGACATGTCAAACACTGTGAATGAAAGACTACAAGACGAGAAGACAGAAAACATTTGTGAGCTCATTCCAATTGTACAGGGTTGAAAAAACAAAGCAGGTTTGCTTTAAAATTATAGAAATTTACTTGAGAAGAAATATGCAACTATAGGACAATGACACATTTTATTCTAAATGTCCAACGTGTTTTATGATGAACCTCTACCTGGATGTCTTGAACTTCTCTATGCTGAAGCCAATGGTTGGGACAATGTCTTGTGCCTGAGCCTGAAAGACAAATTCAGTACACTGTAAATAAAACCCTAAATATGGAGCAAAATTCACAACATGTCTTAAATTCTTTGCAAGCCAACCATAATTGTGCTAGCTAACCATGCACAAGTGATCTGTAGGTAATTATAAGAACAACATACAGATGATTATAGGAAAACAAAGGCAGAAATATGGAACATGGAAAAGCAGGATAGATGAAACCCCATGTGCATCTGTCTGAGTGAATAACATTTTTCACTGTAATGCTACATCCCCTTAGAAAGCACTGGGTAGACTTACATTGGTGGGCTTGAGGTGGTTGATGATGGTTGTTTTTCCACTGTTGTCCAGACCAAGACAGAGCACGTTCACCTCCTTCTTCAGCCCCAGCCATCCTGCCAACTTGTCAAACAGCCCCATTGGCTGTCTGACCCACAAGAAAAGGTCATAAATACTGTAACAGGTAGAAAATCACAGCTGCATCAGCTGTTCTGGAGGTTTACATCAGCACCTCCACTGAAGCAGATATCAGGTAGGCATAGCACTGCACTTTTACACTGATGTTGCTGTGGGTAAAAGATGTTAATATGCACAAGCAGCTACTTCAACAAAATATCACATTTACCCCTGAAAATAAAGCTTTAGTTGACGTTAAGTGAATGGACTTCTGTTTTGGTTGGGGGACAAATCTCCCGTCTCATCGCGTAACGTTTAACTCCACAATTCCGCATTCAGCTAACTAGTTAGCTAATTAACATGCATTCTGTCCTAACATGGCATTTAAAGCAGTTTAATGTTCGCGTTAAGAGAAGATGTTCGTTATTATTAGCTAACAGAGACACGGCTCATTGCAACGAATAACGTTGGCATTACCTCGACGACTTTTATTCGCTCACAGTAGCTTAAGCTAACATACTTAGTGGGCTCTTACCAGGTTCCAACGTATTTAACATTCGCTAACAGCTATTTAATCTCTTGTTGTCAATGTTGCTAGCTATGCTTAGCTAACGTTTAGCCACTAATTTCCTTAGCTTGCTGAGTTTACACAGGTAGTATGTAACGTCAGACAACTGCTCTGCGACACTTTGTATTACCAGCTTTACAAGACAGCCACAAATATGAGATAATATTAAGTTAACATGTCTGAAGCGTAACTTAGCTAGCTTAACGTTAAAGCTAAAACGCTAGCTGGTGACGATATCTTCTATTATCCTTTAACACTGTTTTAAAGAGCTGGATTTTACCTGTAATTTAACCTTGGGATCTTGCTCACAGGATGTCTTTAACGCTCCCTTAAGCTAGCTAAGTAAATGAGCAGGATCAAACCAATGTTTCATTCATTTCTCTTCTACTCTCATGCTCTGTAGCCACCAGAAAAAGCACCGAGCTATTTACACTGTGTTGCTGGGAGACCAGTGTGCTGACTCAAGGCTGCCACCTTCCGGCCAAACTAGGCCACCTCTTCTCTGATGCTGTTGTGTTATGAGAGCAGGTGGATTCTAATGTTTTAGAAACTCTAAATGATTACAATTCATATGGCACATACAACGATACGGCAGTGTCAGAAACAGCCATTTAAGAATCCTGATCAGTGCACTGTTACATTGATCAGATGCATAACTGCATGGTGGCAACATACGCCTTCCAAAAGAGGAGGATCAAGCGAATCGAGGGAGTATAAGAAATGACAACACAAAACCAAACAAAACGAGACTTAACTGATCGACAAAAAAGTGAAAAAAAGTGCTGCTTTACCCGATTGTGACTACACCCTACTGTTATTTATTCACCTTTTTATTTATTTATTTATTTTCTGTGTTTTTATTTTTTTCAGTTTTTGTTTTGTCCTTGTCACTTGTTAATTAGGCAATTCAAGTAAACTTTTGTCAATAGGTGGAGGGACACATGTCTTAAGGCTGTTTGCCTTTCATCTATAAACTTCCACAAACAGCCGTTTGACAAACTCACCTGACAATTCTTCATGTCCAGAAAACGTGTCTGTCTCTTGAGTGGAGGATGCTATTATCGTGCACGCGTGTGTTTGAGAGAGTGCACATCCATGGATACCTCTGTGTGTGTTAATGTGCATGAGCAATGCTGATGAACAGCCTGTTTTTGAAGAGAGATACATACTCGGGCCTCTGGTGGTTAAAGTCTGAGTGAAAACGAAGTATTAAAATAGGGTTGTTTATTAAGGAACAAACATAACGAATAAAACATACGACTTTCACAAGACTTTTTGTACAAGACATACTGCATTATCATGAGGATAGAACGTATGTTTCTATAAAATCTTTTGACATTCAGCGGTCTTCAGTTCAAAAAACATGATTGTATTTACCATTCTGTCAATCTTTATTCCTGGTGAATTATTACATTAACCAGCTGGAAAGGTTGTTGTTAAAATCACATACTGTACCACGCATTACCATACCTTACATCCTATCCACATCTTCTCCGGCCATGAGGTATCAAGACTTGAGACCATTCAAAGTCAATAGAAACCATTGGATTGTCACTTGGAAAGAGAAGAGGTATCGGTGAACACTTGAATAGACACTAGAGAAAAGGAGTCCTAAATTCAAGTGAATGCTTGTATTTGCTGAGATCACAAAGAGACCGCATTTGGCCAACGCTGACAGAGGTTGGTTGTTGTGGAGGCTGTATTGATAATGATCCATAAGATGATGAGTGTGCATTAGCTAGACCCACATGTGGCCTAGCAGCGGGTCGCTCTCACATGAGCAGCGTGTGGTACCTGCTACACCTAACAGTCTGGTGTTTGTGCAATTAGTTGAATGACGATGCCGAGGAACTCTGGATTGTTTCCAGCTCTGTGTGTGCACACAGTCTGTCTTTGTGCAATGGTCTCACACTTGAAAGCCACTCTGTTGGATGTGGTGAAGCTGCAGGCGAAGAGACTGTATGCTGCTTATGATTCTCCTCTGGTGACCGATCAAGCAGATCCCGATGCGCCTGATGTCGCTGGAGGGGAGAAGACAGCCATCATGACAAACGTGCAATGAAGTTGTTCATGTCTCCTTAACCTGCAAGAATCATACTGGAATAACTGAGGTAACTTAGAATATGAGCGATAACCATATTTAGTGTAGCAGGACAAAATACAGTAAAACTAAAGAATAAAGTAATATTGTTGATTTCTGATTGTCTAGAAAAGGTATACCAGGGTACACTGATTAAGCCAGGACACATAGATATTGTTAAAGCATGATCAGATTTAAAAAAAAAAAAAGAGGGTTACATAATGCAAAAATACTGTAACTGTACAGATATTTTCTTAATAAAGCTTAATAGAGGAATCGATTTTATTACAATTTCACCATATTTCTGCTGCTTTGATGCTACTCTCTGTCCTTTTAGTGTGCTTTCAGATACTATAGCTGCACTCTGTGTAATTTGGCTTCACTCACTCTATACTCATGGTTGAAATGGAATCCAGTGTTGTGTATCCCGCTGCAAGAAAGTTGTTTTTATACTGGCTCATCTTGATGGAGTCGAGCCAGTCGCCGATAGAGATGAAAAGAGGGTAGTCTGGCATGTCCTCTGGGGAGTCAGGGAAACTGAGATGACAAACAGAAAGTTAGGGAAGACAACAACAAGGGTTAGCATACTGTTGAATGAGGTAGTAAATATTCTTTTATAGTCGTATTAATAATATTAGAATAATGGTTTCAGTTGACTGTATGAGATCTGGTATGAAAATCATGGAAAAGCAGGGTGGCTTTAACATCTCAACCTTGTTGCTGTCCTGCGTGCTATTGAAAAACTCTATTTAATGCAATACAAATCTTTTTGAACATGTCACACACACACACACACACACACACACACACACACACACACACACACACACACACACACACACACCTATATATATATATATATATATATATATATATATATATATGCAATGCTATTGAGGAGCTGAAAGTGTTAACATGCAGTGATGATTGATAGAAATTAAGATAAATAGTTATTCACTGTGTGCATCTAAAAATGCTTCGTCTGCGCAATATGATTATCATGCCCTACTGAAACTGAAAGCAATGGCTGCAATAAGTCAGTATAGCATGCTTTAGATAGTATTGTGAAGTTTATGCATGCCTGTAGTTCATGGACTAAAACAAGCAAAACCTCCAGCATGGTCCATTCACACTGATTCACACACTTTACCTCTGCTCATCATTCACCAGGGGGAGCAGACTACTGGGATTGATGATGAGTTTGTCCAGGAAAGAGAGCACATTGTTGAAGCGTGGACGCTGGCTGGCCTCCTTCTGCCAGCAGTGCAACATCAACTGGTGCAGTGTCACGGGGCAGCCCATGGGCGCTGGTAGACGGTAGCCTTCTTCAATCGATAAAATGACCTGAGATGAACAACAGTAAGTTAAATACACACGACAAATCTTTTTTTGTGTTGATCATGCTTTAGTGGTAATGGAGTTTTAATGTGATCAGCAGCTTACATCTTGATTGGACATCTCCCAGTAGGGCCTCTCACCATATGACATCACCTCCCACATGACAATGCCGTAGCTCCATACATCACTGGCTGTGGAAAATTTCCCATAAGCAATTGCCTCTGGCGCTGTCCAGCGTATTGGTATCTTTCCACCCTGACACAAAAAAGAGAGATATTCAATATTTCTATCTGCGACATCTGTCAGAATGTGACATCCTGCAGTAACTGTCAGATCCACACTCACTGTAGCAGTGTAGGCTGCTTCACTGTCATCGTCAAGGATTCGGGACATGCCGAAATCAGAAACCTTACACACCAAGTTCTCATCCACCAAGATGTTGCGAGCGGCGAGGTCTCTGTGAACGTAACCCATATCTGATAGGTAGGTCATGCCGACGATGATGCCGCGCATCATGCCAACCAGCTGCAGCACAGTGAACTGACCGTCACGTGTCTGGAGTGGTGGTGAAGAAGAGAGAGGAAAAATGACGCATGGAACATGATACTTCTTCAGGAAACAGATGTGCATATGTGAGCGTGTATTCCTCTCACCCGAAGGAAAGAATCAAGCGCTCCATTTTCCATGTACTCAACCACTATCATTACTGGTCTGCCTGAGGAAAAGTTAAAAGATATGATTTGAATGACGAACAGAGAAAAGACACTAAAGTAAGAGACTGTGACGAACAGATATGGAGCTTACTCTTTGTGACCACTCCCTCCAGCCTGATGATGTTGGGGTTGTTAAACTGTCCCATGATTGAGGCTTCACGCAAAAAGTCTCGTCTCTGTTGGTCCACATAGCCACCTTTAAGTGTCTTTATTGCCACAGCAATGTCCATCCTTCCAGGTATACGCAACCGACCGCTGCAGACTTCTCCAAATTCACCTGTCAAAATAACACAACACAAAAAAGGGCATATTTTCTCCCATATATCACAAGATTGTTCCAGGCAAGGTTCAATTTACAGTTAAATATAGATGCATGAGTTTGCATCTAATAAATGAATCAGGTGAAATAGACATTGTGAACATAAACAGTTGGACAGTTGGTAGATCGATTAAAACTTCGAGGTTAAAACAAAAGAGAAAAAGTGGCAACAGTGTGACAGTGTACTGCAGTGGCATTGCCATTTGAAACATCTGTAGGTACCCACTCCCTCCACCAGATGGAGTCTGTGTTAAAGAAACTAAGCAAATGAAAGACACCCTGAGAATTACTCACAGGCTAAACAGCGCAATCTGCTCAATTTAATGAACCATCGAACATCACTATTTATCGTCGGCAGTGCTGGCTTTTCCCCTCTAAGGTACAATACAATAGATTACTTTAAAATCAGCTTGCTAAGTGTGGCTATAAAATGTCAAAACTCAAACTTTATGAGGTTTAACATTTCTTGTAAAATGAAAATATTACTCAGCTTAAAATGTGATCATTTCTCTATCGCAGGTGCTAGACAACTGCCACCGGAACATTTTTTACAATACACCTAAATGTGAATTTAGAAAAAAAAAAAAAAACACATTAAGACACACTAAATAACGTCTCCTACTACCAGGCATGTATTTTAAGAATTTATGCACTCCTGTTGCATAAAAGTACTGTTCCTGCCATAAATACAGAAAACGCATAAACAGTATGATTTTATACCTGCTTGCATTTATGTATGTGCAGCATCTACAGGGGTGTATCCATTTTACCTGCGCCAATCACCCTTTCGATGCATATGTATGAGGGGTCTATCTCTTTGGTGAATTCCTCCACAGCCTGAGTGGGGTCTTCATACGTGTCTGGATCCACATAGGTCTTTATCCCAGAGAACGGGACTGGAGGAGCAGAAACACAGCATACAGTTTTCAACATTACAATATTTTGCATATTATTTTGGAGTCTGCGCACAGCACATTGCAGCAATATATTAAGGACAAAATAAAATTATTAGGGTAAATACAGGTACAGACATAGACACAGACATTTACGGATGTCTCCAACACACTGGTGGTGAACACCTGCAGTGATAGATGCTTCCTGGCACTGCTAGCTCTTCTTCAGTGCAATAATTTGAAACATGGTCCCCATGCATTGCAAGCTGTTAAGGGACAATTTAGATCTGAATTCTAGTTTAGAGCTGGAAATATTAGTACTGATGTACAAAAAGCAATATGCACACATCACGTACATGAGTGCACATCAGATTTTTTGTGCACCGCTTTGTACACTCAGAAGATGGACATAATAACACCTGCGCAACATGACGCAATCAAGCACCGCAGAGCTATAAGTCTCTAGCCCT
Organism: Chaetodon trifascialis; assembly: GCF_039877785.1. Taxonomy (NCBI): domain Eukaryota; kingdom Metazoa; phylum Chordata; class Actinopteri; order Chaetodontiformes; family Chaetodontidae; genus Chaetodon; species Chaetodon trifascialis. The sequence goes on from NC_092056.1 coordinate 11,441,415, forward strand.
AAAACTCGAAAGTTTTGAACCACGAGTTCCCTCACCAGAACAGACTCTTCTTAAACTGGGCTTTAATTTATGTTGACAACAAGGTTTTTACATTTTACCCTACAACACGTATTACATCCTGAATAATTAGCCTCTTTTTGCAATGTTGTAATTCTCTTTATTTATTCAAAATGCAGACCTTTCATTTGAATATTTTGCCTGCATGAAGATGTTATCCTTGGACTTCAGCCCTGCAGTACATTCTGGAACATTAAAGCATGTGATGTTCAATTTTTGTTGAGACTGTATGAGGCCATAATGAATGTTGCATGTGCTTCTATTATACTGTAAGATTTTTCTGTTATTTCATCAAGGAAAAGGGGAAAAAAGAGCTCAGAAAATGCCCCTGAGCAGCGTAGAAAGACACTGCAGGCAGCCAGCTTCAGCATCCTCCTCGCATGCTGAGGCTGGGGATGTTGCTGCAGTGTGCACTGTGCATGATGACTGGCACAAATGATAACTTGAAGCAGCCTCTGGTACACCTCGAGCAGATGAGCTGGGGACTAAATGTACTTTATAGCTGTGTCAGCTCATGTTGTGGAGGGTTGAAGGCTTCGTCTGAGATAGATTCCAGTTTTGGAGTCTACACTCTAACTCTGTCTCCAGGGTGTCTAAACTCAGCTCTATAATAGAACAAACCTCTTTCTACCAGTTTGTTGAGCCTGCTGGCATCCCCTGCCTGGGTGATGCCTCCACAGCGCACGACACCATAGAACAAACAAGAAAAGGCTGTGGGCCAGGATTACGACTATCCAAGTAATTTTTATATTTGAAGAAAAGGCTCATAAATGCGCATTTGTTTCGGCAAGACTGTTATCATTCTCTGTCTTGTGCAGCAGCAAAGCTAGACTCTGATGATGCAAAATTAAAATAACAAAAAGTATGACGAGATAACTCTGCAGCAAGAGACTGAACTTTCTATACACTGGGGGAAAAGACACAGCAGACAGCATGAAGACACACAGACAGTACAAATGGACACACACACACAGGCCTTGTGTCCATTTCTTTGCTCCGACACAATGTGTGTGTGACTGTTTGTGGAGGTACCTCTATCTCAGCAAGCCCCATTATTTTTGTTCACAATCTTTCATGTTCTTTATGGATGTTCTTTAGATTTGTCACAGGAGCCACACTTGTGCCTCTGCAGGCCTCAGATCGAATCCTGCAAGAGCTCTCTCTGCACTGTCTTAGTAAATTACAGGGCACCATTTTGTTTCCCAACAATGATATGTCTCCCCTGTGGGGCAATCAATAATCCTGTTTTTATCTGTAATTGTAGCACCACACTTGGGTCAATCCTGTAATTCTTAAAACGGAACAGCGGTTACCCAAGCTTTGTCACAATCCAATAATGGGTGTATGAGATAGTGTGAGCGGTGGACGGCTGACAAGAATGAAAGATTTAGAGCTGAAATAGGGCCAATGTGTTGTATGCACAATCAATAGGAGGAGGATTGCTAGTGTGCAGTTAAAAAAATTAGATAGAAAATGTTGCATAGAGGTACTGAAAGGACTTGGAGAATAAGCATTTCTCAACACTGATTACAGTTCAATATTTGAAAGTTTAAAAGAAATCAGATAATTAGACACTGGCAGAAATATAGATGTACATCACTCTTGATATGGATCCTTTAGGTGTGCTTTTATAACAATTGCAACCAAGACTGTGACACAGTTGAGAAACCAACTTGCCAGTGTCCTCTGATGGACAACCTTTTCTGTGCTGCACATCTCTTGCTACTTACACTAATACATATACACCAACACAATGTGCAACGAGCTAATACAGTCTAACATAACAGGCTGGCCAATGTATCGGTCTAGGTCTAATCTGAGGACGCTTTTTAAATGGATGACGAACAAACCTTTTGAAACATGTCGAGCTTAGATCAGTGTTTACTTTATGAGGTGAATTAACTTTGCTTTTCTCCCCCTCTACACACTAATGTTAGCCTAGCGCTCCCATCTACTAAACCATAGCAAGCCACAAACCTTCAGTTAACTCCATCAACCAAGTTGGTGACAGTGACCAAGACAGTGAGTTGAAAGGTCTGTTCTAATGGATCCTTTGATCTTAAAAATGGCTTAAACAGGATGCAGAAACTTACAAAAAATAAAGCTCTGGGAGTTGGAGTGTGTTGAAGAATGCCAGTGTGATAAGCCATGCGAGCAACCTGAAGCAAAAACCGAATTTAAAACACACACACATTTACTCACACACAGTAAAAAACATCATATGCTGTACCGTGCCCACTGTTGAAGCGAGTCTTCCTCTTCTCCTCTGACTTCATCCTGGCTTTAATGTACCCCTGACATCTGCAGAAGTGAACCAGTTTGCCAAAGTGTAAGAATCACCTTCATCGCCACATATAAGTCCCCTGTACATCTCAGTCTGTCTCCTCCCTTTCTACTTCTCTCAGTGTTTTGTCCTCAAAGACACGGTGAATTAGCTGACATTACCAGCAGGAAACAAGCACAACATTTAACTGATTTACTGCTGATGACAAAGGACAGAAAAGTCTACATTTATTCTGGCTACAGAAACTGCCTAAGAACAGTTTTAAAAAGGCTTTTGCCTCTACTGCCACATAATCACTCCTTGGGTTCACAAAGATGTCTCTGGTGGAAAAAAAACAGCCATTTTCCTCTTTTCTATCATGCATTCTTTCAGGCCAATTTTTGCCCTTGCTTTCACAGTATGCACTTCTTTATATTTGCTTCCCCGCATTTATCCCATTCAGAATCCAACAATTCAAGACTTTCAAGGCTCAGTCTGGGGCAAAAGTAGCAATGAAACACTACAATTTGCATTGTCCATTGTCCTTTGAAAATGTAATTTCAGGATTAAATTGTGCTAATACTTTTCAACTTTTACTTTAGAAATGTTGTATTTTTATATCAAAATAGTTTATGAGTCAGTATGAAAACTGTTATTCAGACTTAGCTGAGCCAGGGGCAAAAAGAAATTTGGGATAAAGCAGTAATTGTTAAGATTCATTCACATACTAAAGTCTTCCTGCCTCTGTATTACTATGTATTATGCCTCTGTGGCCCATTCTCAGCATCTGAGAAGGCTGAAACATACACTTAATGTAGGGGCAGATATCTGGATAACAGTGATGTGGGCTTACCTATGCAATATGCAATACAAGTATTTCAGGTGAAAATGAGAATAGGGATTGGTAAAATGTAGACTGAAGTATTCTACGGACAGTGAAAAGGGCCAGAATACATGAATAGCAGTAGAAATGGATAACCGAGATTTTCCCCAAACACACTCATAGAATTCTTGAAATATATGTACACTGAAATATGCATTAAACATGCATCTGCAGGGCACATCCTTGGAAAATGATATCTCATTAGACCTAATGCAAGAAACAATTTCTGTTTAATTTCACACATGTTCAGGTCTACTGTCTACTTCTACAGTCTGCTTTTCTCCACACAGGGAAAAACACTTATTTGAGGTTTTATACTGCTTTAATCTGAGTGAATTTGAAGTTATTTTTATCAATGAAATGTGCCCACAAATGGAGCAGAACAGTGCGCTAATGATCAAATCATGAACATGAGTCATTAACAGGAGGCATTCGTCAAGCTGAAACAAACACTTTTCAACCAGTTTGTGCAGTTCAGAGTTTGGGGAGTCTAACAGAAAAGAGGAGATAACAGAAAAGGTTTTTTTGCAAGAGACCCATCCATCCATTGTCTATACCCTATCCCTTTTCGGGGTTGCGGGGGGGCTGGAGCCTATGTCAATGGGCAAGAGGCGGGGTGCACCCTGAACCGGTCGCCAGTCGATTGCAGGGCAACATACAGTATAGAGACAAACAACCATTCACACTCACACCTAAGGACAATTTAGAGTCACCAATTAACCTAATGAGCATGTTTTTGGTCTGTGGGAGGAAGCCAGAGTGCCCGGAGAGAACCCACGCATGCACGGGAAGAACATGCAAACTTCACACAGAAAGGCCCCACCCGACCCGGGAATCGAACCGGCGACCTTCTTGCTGTGAGGCACGCGCACTACCTGCTGCATGAGGCCCAGTGTCTTGCATTTTGTTGTCTGGGAACTTGTTGTCTTCAGATATTTTCCACATACAAAGTTTGCAAATTGTGTGATTAAAGATTATCACTTCAGCTTGTATCACAATTAAGTCAAAATCCAGACAAAGCATGAAGCAATTCAGGGCCATTTTTCACTGTTTATTAATAAGTGCCACTAATGGTAAAACCCTGTGAACCAGAAGCAGACTGAAGACAACAGTCTGAGATAACCTGTGGAAGTTAATGGAATGGAGCAAACTGCTGGTACATGCATTACATGCTGAGTAATTAGGCAGAAAATTGGTTCAGCCATTTGGAAAATAAGAGTGTCTGCTTGGTGGCAAAAGAGAGTCCATTAAGAGACTTCTAGTTGTAGCGTCACTCCGGAGATTATGAGGGGAGAAGCACAGGGGTGTGTGTGTGTGCACGTGTGCATGCGTGTGTGTGTGTGGGCAGGTGCTGGGAGGGGGGTCTTACCGGCCAGTGATGAGGAGGAAGAGGGTAAGAATGACCAACAGGGAGAAGCCGCCTACGGATGCTGTGACGACCACCAGAACTTGACCCTGATCAGCGATATCAGGATCTGAAGACATTGAGAAAGCCAAGTGGAAAACAAAGGAAAGACAGATCAGTACCTCCCAGAGTTCAAACCGGAGAACTGATGCCGACACGAAGCTATCAATATGTACTGAACACACTGAATGACTTAAACATGATATTCAGTTTCTGTGTTGCTACATTAAAACTTTCCTCTGTATTTATCAATATTGTAAAATAGGACATGTGCTCATTTTCAAGTATTCTTACTCTCAATCAGGTTTCCCTTCTTAAATATATCTATGAACAATGCAGCGCATGTTAAACTACTGTGCCTGTGAGTGAACAGGCAGGTCTTAATCACTGCATTGCGCGTGACATGAAGCTTGTGCGTGTGCACTGTATGGCCTGAAAATGGCACATGTGTAGGAGCACAGTCCAAGTATATAAATGCACTTGCGTCAGATGCACTGGTAAATGGGGGGTATGAGAATGTGAAGGTGGACATCTACATATTCATCACCTACAGTGTGCATCTTGTAGGAGGCTGTGCATTCCTGCATATTTCAGGATTAGAATCAGCGGAGCGTTATGTGTGCATCAGGAACTTACAGAGCTTATAAACGTTTAAATAAATGGCTCATGCCTGAGAAAACACTGATGAGTTTCACTGATCCATAGCAAAGAATGATCATAAAATGTCTCCAGGGATTTTATAGAGTTGTTGATAAACACCGATGACTCCACATCTCTGACTTTAAAGCTCCCCTTTTCTCCTGTTCATTGTTTTTGACACAAAACTACATATCCGCTGGTGTTTCAACAGAAGTCTAGCTGACTGAACGACTGAATATCAGTGCCATTTCTCCCTAAAACACAGTCGGTATATAAAAACAAACAAACAAACAAACAAACAAACAAACAAACAAACAAACGCTCCTCCATAGTCGTACCCTCAGGTGCAGTGGCAAACTCAAAGTTGGGGCTGTAGGCTGAGTAACCAGCAGCGGTGCGAGCACGCACATGGAAGACATAGACAGTCGAGGGTCGGAGGCTCGTTACCACCACGTTGGGGGTTTTGGTCCGCGTTGATGAGTAGCTCAGCTGCTCTTGCTCCTAGAAAAACAGAAACAGATTGCCAGAGATGATAAACAAAAGCAAATTCTGGCAGACAAATGTATGTTTGCATAAACCCATTATCACAGCAATGTTTGAAACAAAACACATAATTTTCATCCTATCAACTATCCGAGCAGATGGGGAACAAAGTGGAGATAGCATTACATTATGGATGGTTCTGCACTTACATTTTGATGTCTGTATGCTAACAATGCACATTACTCTGTGAGCAGTGATTGTTCCCTGTATGTGTAATCACTTGTGGTGCATTTCGGTGCGAAAATAACTGTAATACAAACCACTGTTGCCACTGAATAATTAACAAAGATAGTGCATAAACAAAACAATAATATTAAAAAAAAAAAAAAGCTTTATATTGAATGATAAAAGACTTTACCTTCTCATAATATTTGACTTCATAGTCCACTATGTCTGTAGGTGGATGTTCCACTTGTGACCAGGAGAGGGCGATGCTGTTTTGAGAGGCCCAGTCTTTCCTGACTACACCCACCAGAGCAGGACCTGAGGATGCAGTGGAGGAGTTCAGGGACTAGAGTCAGCTGTGAGTACAAACCTGTGAGGGGTATGCTGTTTGAGGAATTTACAATGATACACACAGGAAAGTTCAAGTAAAACAGCAACAGCATGTCTTTTCACACAAGTTAATTCATATAAATCTTTCACACATTGGCAATTTCATGATATTTCCAAGATCAAAACTAGAATTATCGGCTCCCTTTGCAAGGCTCCACCAAATAGTCAAGTAGCAGTTTACATCCCTTTCTGTAGAGACACATATAGTATATGTAGTGACTCTGAAGGAATGAAATATTATGGTTTAGTTTTTTTTTTTTTTTGGCAAAATGGAAGTTATTACATAATTAACATGTATGATTCCAGTGAATAATTTCCATTGCGAAACACGCTGTATTCACACTATTTTTGCAGAGGAGTCCAGAGGACTGATAGAGAGCTCCATCACATGGTCCTGCGACAATCACCCGAAGCTCAATATCAGCAGAACCAATGAGCATGTGGTCGACTACAATGCTTCAAATATGGATGTTGCCGTGAAGAAGCTATAAAATTGTAAAATGTGGATGCTTCACAGACATCTTCCAGCTGGCAGCACAGAAGTCCCATCAATATCCAATCACCACAGTTAGTGTCACCAATTCGTGATGAATAATGACCAGAAAAGTATTTTTGCAGAACATTATGAGGTCACAGTGAAGCTGATTTTTGACCTTTTGGATCTAAAATTTCATCACTTGATCATTTTATCCTCCGAGACATTTGTGTGAAACTTTGTCATAATTAGTATATGAATTCTTGAGTTATTGGCAAAAACATGTTTTGTGAGATCACCACCAAGTTCATCAATGAGTCCAAGTGATTAGATATCGCGTTCATGAGAATAGGACATATGTACGAACAACCTGAGGTGCATAGTGCAAGGATTGGGGGAAACATAATCAAGAGAAATGGCAAGTTTGCAGCCGGACTGAGCACCTGTCACCCGTCCGAGAGGCCCAGAGGAATGAAGAAATTAGCAATTCCACCCACTTATTGCCCGAGCCACTCCAGCGAACTCTGAAATGAATCCACTGAGTTCAGAGGCACGACTGCAAAACATATTTCAGAAGTGTCTTCAGCCATCACAGGGGAGATATCAGCTTTGAAACAAAAAGTTTCAGAACAAAAAAAAAAAGTTTGCCTGAGAAAAGTGCATGTCATTTTTATACATAACATCTGCAGACTCAAGCTCACTGTAGACAATCTCATGTAAAACAACTCTGGAGAAATGTAATGACTTGGTGGCAGTTTGGAGGAGAAAAATTTTCAGTATCACAGGAATACCCAAAGGGAAAGGAGGGCCAACAAACAACCATTTCACTGTCCAGCTCCGGCGTGATGTGCAGCCCGAGAGAAGCATTTTTGTTGTTAACCAAACCACTAGACCTACAGCAACTGTTTATCATGTTTGTCATTATTGCTGAATTTGGGGGAATTTTTTACACAAGGCTGCTGAGGAGACACAAAATCACCGAGCAGAGATTCAAATATTTACCATCAATTATTCATAAAGCCTTTGCTTGGACCGAATATGATTTGGCAAACTAATAGATCCCGTCCCTCTGTTGTCGAGCGTGCTGTTTGGGGGTTCATTGTTGGAATACAAATTCGAGCCCAGATTGACATCTGAAACTCTCCTCGTGCTCAGAGAAGCAGATAACCTGCGACACGCAGAAGGCCACAGAATGGATGTGACACTTGAGAAAGGTGGCATGTCACAGTGGTAAGTGGACGCTTTGGGGTTCAGACGCGACTTTCACATCCTGTCAAGAAGCCAAGGTTTCCTAGCAGCAGCTTGGCCCAGACACGACGCTTCACAGTCCAGCCGCTCGACCATTCAACTTGCATTAAAAAAAGAGGGGAGAAAAAAAGAAAGAAAAATGGTGGAAGCAAGAATTTGGTGCTGACGCCTGCAAAAATGCACACTCGGGGACAAATATGTAAATTTAGGGTGTGTCCAGCCATGATATTACAATGCAGAAATTCAAACACTTCACCCATGTCTGTCTGAACATGCATTTCTTTACTACATCCCATCTGTGCCACACAGCCACAGACTCTTGACAAATGAGAATAGAAGTTGTGTAATGTCAATTAAAGTTCCACACTTTTTACAGGATTATCACAGGAGACCGAACACACAGCATCACATATGGGTGGGATCTCAATCATCGCACCGTGCTGTCTATTTAACAATTTGCAGTTGGTTGCATCTGCAATCTTTGCCATGTTATTCCAGGCAACGTGTGCCCTCTCTATCCTGGTGGCAGGTGGTGTTTGAGCTGCACAGCGTGCCCAGAGATGTTGTGGGAATATCTCAAGCCACTCAGACTGGCTGCCTGCTGCAGTTATTAATGGCAAACAGCAGACACAGCAACAAAAAACATTCACCATGTACCAACAGAACAGTACGGTGCAAGAAGTGCACAGACAAGGAAAGGAGAAACTCCACTGAGTTGCTTTGGTAATGTCACCTGTGCCATACCTAAGTTACTGTCATTAGCGCACAATTTTAAACAACAGTTGTCTTTCAGCAAGGTGAAATATATGACAAGTAACTGAAAGCACTCAGATTTTTCTGTGGATATGTATTATTATTTATGTCTGACTGATGTCAATGCAATGTGTGCGCTTAAAACCAATTAAATGTTCGCAGTAGTGCTGCAGCACAGAATTATTTTCACCCTCACTGCAATTTGGTAATTATTTTCTTGATTGAAATCCTGTTGTTTGTGAACAACATTCCAAAATCCAAACATATTCAACGAACTATCCCAAAAAACAAAGAAAAGAAGCCTGAACAAACTGGAATATTCGGCTTCTTTGCTTGACAATTGACATAAATGATTAATTGATTTTCAAAATAACTGCCAATTACTTTTCAGTCCACCAGCTTATTCATTACACTTCTTATCGTTTCAACTTTAGCGAACGGCACTGAAACATCCGGAGTTATCCACTGTAAAAAATGGAAGTGTATGCAAGTAAAAGCACACACAAAACCTGAGGCGAACATTGACTAATCTGAGAAGGAGCAGCTACAAAATGCATCAGTCCATGTAAGACCAGCACAGATGTCTGCTGTTGAAATAAGGTCCTTAGTTTGTAGTTTATGATCAAAGACCATAAAGGACCATGAGATTGTTGGCTTATTTTTAGTTTTACATGTACTTATTCAAGGATTCCTTCCACAAAATCCTCAAAATCATGCTTGAATAAATGTCAACATATCACATGAATATGTGCATTTGTGACTACAGTATATGTGCTTGTGATTTGAATGAATCTGTTAAAACATAACTAAACAAGAACGATGCCCATAAATCTCATGTTCAACTAAGCAATGGTGATGTTTTTTCAGTTGGCCTCAGTGTAACCAGGCAGATAAATATGCATAACCCACTTAGGGGATAAAAATGTTTGCAAGAATCACATTACTAGAGGGTATTTCTGTCTGCAGCTTACAGTATAACATTATATCTCTATCAACGTGCGTGTGTGTGTGTGTGTGTGTGTGTGTGTGTGTGTGTGTGTGTGTGTGTGTTAGTCTTTCATGTGAGAAAATTCTAAAAACCCTCTAAACTCTTAAGCAAGAAGCTATTTTAGGTTCAGGATGAATCAATTCACTGGTTAGGTACCTACTGCTTTGTATGAGAGACTCTGTGGTCATTACAGTTTAATCACTATTCCCACACCAGCAGATGATTGACAATCTATAAGCTGTAGGTATCGGCAACATGTAAAAACAGGCTAACCTCTCTATAGATGCTCGATAGAGAGACAGAGACAGAGACAGAGACAGAGAGAGAGAGAGTTAACAGGGAGAGCTGTAAAGAAATCCCACGAGGTTGCATCTCCCCAGCATCTGAGCATATAAATAGAAGTGAGCCTTATTCCCAGAGCAAGGAAGATGAAAACACAAGAGAATCCACTGGTGGAGAGGGGAAAAGAGCAAAGCAAAAGAGAGAAAAATCTCGTGAATCAGGACACCACAGATCAGTGGGAAATGTTCACACGTGGATTCAGCATGTGAGACCTTTGCATGACTCTTGCTGTATATACTCTTGTATGTACTCTTGCTCATACATTTTGGGAAGCACGTGCACATCATTTCCAGTTATTGGGAACAGTTTCATGTTTCTGGCTCATTCCAGTTTATGGCAATTAAAATCATAATAAACTTGCACAAACTCCATGGGGTGTCTGAACCCTAAATATTGTTCTTCAAAGCTGATCCACACTGTATGTAAGTAAAAGAAATATAAAAAAAAAACAAATGATTGAAGTGGAACTGCTGGCTCATATTACAACAGCTGCAAAACCCAGAGCGCCAAGCCAAACTCAAGCGTTGACAAAAACTGACTGAATTTGGTGAAAGAGATGAAACGACTACCAAGATGTCTGGGGTCCATAATCTTCAAACACTGCTGAAAGACTAATACTGCCAACCAGACAAACATTTTTATGCCACTGTTCAACTGATTAAATAGTCTTAAAATAAGCTCAGTGTGTCTGCAACAAAGCTGCAGCTAGAACTGTATTGTATTGTCAGCTTATGGCTTCTTGCTTGTGCAAGAAGAAAAGATGGAGGTTATACATTCAGAAAAAAAGCACTAAATGAAAGTGAAAAAGGGAAATTACTGAATCCTGTACCCACAGTGGCAAACACAGCATAAAGACTATCTGTCACAGACATTCAGTCAACAACATCCACTGGCCAAATGTCAGACTGGAGGGTGAAGGCTCTACACTTTGGCTATCCTAAAATGATGCCATGGTAGTGCGTTCACTGTGACACTAATTAACCTATCTACCACAGGATATACATGCACGCCAATGAATGAGTGTAACCTAATGTGCTGTTTGGAGCAATGGTCAAACTACCAATGAGTCACAGGACAATACAAACAAAAACCATCAAAGCTGAATACTGTCCATCCATTTTCTATACCGCCTATCCTGTTTATGCCGGTTGCGGGGGGGCTGGAGCCTATCCCAGCTGTCAACGGGCGAGAGGCGGGGTACACCCTGGACCAGTCGCCAGTCGATCGCAGGGCAACACACAAGACAAACAACCATTCACACTCACACCTAGGGGCAATTTTAGAGTCACCAATTAACCTAATGAGCATGTTTTTGGTCTGTGGGAGGAACCCGGAGTGCCCGGAGAGAACCCACGCATGCACGGGAAGAACATGCAAACTTCACACAGAAAGGCCCTGCCCGGGGATCGAACTGGCAACCTTCTTGCTGTGAGGCACGCGCACTGCCTGCTGCGCCACCGTGCTGCCCAGCGTAATACTAATTACTTATTAATAAGTGTTGGTTTATCTGGTTTTGAAACTAGAATAATAAACACAAGCACAATCTATAGCAGTGGAGTAATAGCGCAGTAAAGATTGCATGAGCTGAAAGACAATGAGCACATCTCTGTTGGGATTTAACCATTTAAACCAGCAGCTATTTGATTTTGATTATTCCAGCAAAGGTTCGATGCATCATTCAGTCTCACATTTTGTGAGTGATTTGATTCGACTAGATAATTTACTCAATCCATTTGGCTTCTGCGTGGCCCCACAAATACAAAAAACTACTCTGTACCACCAACAAAAACAGGAAAACTCACAGGTGTAATCGTTAGTCCAAACTTTTGAAGTCCAATATTTTCAGTCTCTGCTAGGACACAGTGTTTCCTTTTTTTATCTTACGTAAGGATTACTTTTAACACAGAGTCCATCTTTGTGGGTGTCTCTCCGCTCCTGTTGTTGCAGCACGTTTCTCCTCAATTTGCGCTCATTTCTCTGTGCCTCTTCACAGAACGCTGCAGTGAACTTTGTGGGAGGAAGCTTCAGTGAGAAACGCTCTGCTGAGCAATAACTACAGTGTTCATAAACACAGAGATCATCCTGCTCGCTCTGCTCTGAATTGCTGCCTTGAGAGGCATTGGGACAACAGCTGACCTTCATCAGCTTCAACAAGCAGAAAAACAGCATCCCGTCTTACAAAGTGAAATTAAATGTGGAGGAGAGCACGCACAAATAGGCATTCGAGATGATCAAATGTGTTTTCTGAGAATCCATGACTAAACAGATATTGCTCTGCTCTTGCAGCTACAAAACTGACCTACAGTACATCAAATCATCGAAGGCAACAAAGACTCTGAAGTGATCATGCAACTGAGCATTATAGCTTACCAAAAATAGAGAAGCACACAGGCAATCGGAAAGAGAGATTATTAGTAATTCTGATTAATAGGTTTAGCATAATTAAAACCATAACAAATCATTAATATGCAATTCACAAACAGAAAGCATGCCAACAGAAAATAAATCATCCCCCTCCCTCTCACTTGCAAAATCCAGTTAATTGCTAATTCTGCTTTTGATTGGCTATTATTCCATCATTGGCACAATATCACAATCAATTACATGGATAACCTTGCAGCGTCTTCGCTAATTGGCAATGATCCTGTCCATCCCTCGTCCATCCAAACATTGGTTTAGACAGGTAAAGATTCACAACAAGCATTTCACTCGATCTGATGAATGTTTGATCTCATTTGAATTTATAATAAGTTTTGGAGTGCTTGAGAGATATGGTGCTTTGACGAGTTTAAACTGATTTTCTAATGTTGACCTTTAATTAGAGAGCATCATCAAGACGCTTCCTGGAAGATTTTCCTCTATGTACAGCTAGAATACATACTAAATGTTACCTGTTCATTAATATTTATTTGGGGTTGTTTTTTCCAGAATTCAGCACATTAATATTGTAAATTACATCCTATGAACTGCAGACTATGAGCGGTGAAAGACTGCATTCAAACAGTATGAATGGTGCACAGTGTGTACTTTCCTTTTTTTTTATTTCTTCAGCCTTTTTTTCCCCCACATCAAATATGCAGGACAGTTATATAAGTGCATACAATGGATCAGGACCATTCTATCCTGTATCAAAGCACAAAATAAAAGTGTTATTGTACTCTCTGTAATGGACCTATATCTATCTGTTGTGCAATTCTATAATGACACTCAATCAAAAACGGGGGTATCTCTAGTTTGTGGGTGTGGGTGAGCGACAAACAAGAGAGAGAGCTCGGAAATGACTAACCTACCATATGCAAAGCTGTAGGAGGTACCACGGTACATGGGTAAAACAAATGTGTGTGCAAATGTCATGTGTTTATGTGTGTTTGCCTGCTTGTTTGTATGCATGTCGGGCTGTGTGGGCATACAGTGCGTCTACTGAGAAAAGGCAGTTTGACAAGTTAATCCACTCTAAACATCCTAATGGGAACATCCCCACAGGCTGCTTCTCTTCCTCTACAGAGATTATTTTGCATTCCAACTTCCTCCCATCAGCCTACCTGCCTTTGCCAGAGAGATGGGTATGACATGACACATATACACCTGACATCTGGTTTCCACGGTGTGGTGACAGCCCATCAGCAAAACATTTCATTTCTAAAAATAATGCTTCAATGCAATAGTTTTCACTGTATTCTAGGGGAGACGAAGCCATGAGAAATGACTGTTGAAGTTATTAACGTTTCTTGAATGAGCAGGAACATGATTCAAGACCATTATGATGGTAATATGATAACCGGCTGTTTTTTCTCACTTACCAACCATGCACTCTGCACAGTCTGAACACTTAGAAAATAACATTTTTTTTCCCTTCACTGAGTCTCTGAGGTTCCTTGACTCCATCATTACTGCTGCTTCATTCTTGTGTAGCATCTCACTGTTTTTGACAAAACCTGCTGCTGCATGCCACCTTTGTACTGTACACATGGGCACAGTTCAAATCTGGCTCACAGGTAAACAGACTCTTACTGACTTTGCATCATTTTTACTATCGGTCAGTCATCTGGCTGGTCCACCACTTTGGTCTGGACAAAAATAAATCAACAACTAGTGGATGGATCGCCCCATTCATGGTCCCCAGAAGATGGTCCCACTGTGATCCCATTACTTTTCCAAAGCACCATCATCAGGTTAAAATTTAAATTTGTCCAACACTCCTATTCATTTCTACGGCAAACTAATGACACTCATCATCCTCAACTGTACTGTGTTTAGTGTCAATTTGCATATGTTAGAATACTAACAAGCTAAACTAAGATGGTGAACCTGGTCAACATTATCCTTGCTAACCAGATCAGATACCTTTCTGAGGCTTTGTTCCATCCATCTATAGTACAAGTAAGGCTTACTGATGGCATGAGGCAAATATGCCACCTGTAAGCCTAGTAATTGTAATGAAAATGTTCAGCCAGCATAGCATCTTGTTGTCTCTACAACAGAAAAAGTGGAAAATATGCTGTGAAACTGTTGTATGATACGCATATTGTTTGCACTTCCCATGCTGCCTTTATATATCTATGCTAGCCTATTATTGCACGTAAAGACGATTTATCACAGATATACCCACTTTCCTATTTTTATAGCTGAGCCACTGATGACTGATGAGCGTCTGTCTTGTTCTCATCAGAATTTCATCTCAGTACTGACTTGCTGCACTTGCTGAAAGGGGAGAAAATGTGCACATACATCCCAGTATAATTTATTAATCCACTCTCTTTCCTCCTTCGTCTCAACCTTTTCCATCAATTATTCCATCAATATTCTTGCCCTTAAAATATGAGAGTTCAGGTTTCAGTTGTTGAACTCAGGTCTCTTATTTTTCGTAATTCAAGCCCAAGACAATGCTGCATTGAGGACTGCTAGCTGTAGTTGACCTCAGGTCAGCCAGGTTCTACTCATTAAGACTTGGTTCAGGTCACACTGGCTCAGTCAGCTATTCAGGGGTGAGAAATGTGCTTCACCTATTGGCACATTAAGCTGGACTGAGAGACTGTGGAAGAAGGCAGGGTGCTCAGGAGGGAGAAAGGCAAATCCAGCGGCAAAATAAATAAATCACTGTCTGTTACTGTAGTGTAATATCTTCATCTGTTCCCAAACACAGTATTTATGAGCTATGAATCAGGTATAATGCAACCAAAAGTATGTAAATTCAATATTTCTTAATATTTTAGAGTTAAATATGGCTAGTTGAATGTTAAGCCTCAGCAATCTGCCCAGCAAAAGGAGAACAAGTGTAATACATAACCTGCAGATGACGAAAATTTGCCATTCTTGAAAATGGCAGTCATTAGTGTCCTTCAGCCATTATGAAACAAGTTATGGATTTTAAGTCAAAGCTTGAGATACAGTTTGATTTACACTCTGGACAGTCATATAACAAGTTATCATTATGAGCATTTGACCAACGCTCGTCCCTCACGTCCAGTCCACAGATACTCGAAATGCACGAAAGGTAAATTGTTGACTGCACTACAAGAAATGAAAACAATTTGTCCACAAAATGTTTTGCAACCGTTTCATTTTAATGTAAGCTACGTAATTATATGCAGGGGGTATTTTTTGGGAACTTTTGGGGAACCACTAATTTTTGCTAGTGCTAGTTTGCGCAAGTTTGTAAAACTACTTTTTACTGGTTTTGATTGGCTCCCTACCATCCGAGAGGCTGAACGGTCCACTGGGAAAATTCCAACCATTCCAGATGACAATTTTGCCCACGCCAGCAGGATTAAAATGATGAATGTGCCGCAATTTTTTTGTAGCTTACCATGTAATATTTCAGCCCTGCAAAATGTTTTGAAAGTGATTATGAAAATTGTGGATGCAACCAACAATTGTTTTCATTATTAATCTTTAGAATACTGTTTAATGTCACAACTAGTACTTAAAAAAGACCCTAAAGCCCAATTTGAAATCTCTGAACTGCAATTTGCTGTTTGGCCAACAGTCCAAAACCCAAAGATCTTCAATTACAGTGATGTAATTCTCACATTTGTGAAGCTAGAATGAGCAAATTGGAATTTTTGTATAATAGAACACTTAAACTAACGATCAATTATCCAAATTGTTTGCAATTAATTATCCATTGATAAATTAAACAATTAATCCACTATCTGTTTAAGCACTCATGAAATTACTGATGAATTGTAAATCGTGTCCATGTCAAGAATCCATATCAACATAAGTCAATCCTATGATTCTGTAGGAGTTGCAGCACATCTGCTTGTCATCATTGTTGGATTTGAAGACAGTAAAACAAACAAAAAAAAAAAAAGTGAAACAAGAGCTCTGCAACTCACCAGCTTGGTGTGTAGTGATGGTAACATTCGCCAGCGAGCGTGTGGCTACACCCAGCCCAGAGACGCCATTCACAGCCTCTACATGAAAGGTGTAGTTGGCGTGCGTTGCAAAATCTAGTATTGCCACAGAGGTACCAGTCAGACCAAGTGGCCGCGGGATGAACCGCAGGTCTGACTCACATGGCTCGCACTGTGTCACCCCGCTATCGCTGTCACTTCCATCACAACGCTGGCACAGAATGTTGTAAGTGATGTCCTTCCTGCCACCTGTATCGCTAGGAGGCATCCACTGTAGGAAGAGAGCCGTGTCATTGATCAATGAGACCAAGTTCCTGGGAGCTGACGGAGGCCCTGAAGAGATAGAAAAGGTATTTAGAGAGTGATTACTCATTGATAACGCACTGATTACGCTGTCAGGTATTTTTAAACAAATAACCTTACAAATACTCTCGTACACATATAGCACAAGCCATTGAAAGCAAGACAAAATGCATGATCTATGATCACAGGTGCCATTTCAGACACTGTAGACCACTGGGGAGGAGACCCACTAACACTGTCTATAGTTTAACAGCAATCATGAAAGGAGCAGCAATAACATCTTACTTTTAGTATACTACCTTGCAAAAATTCATGTTAGTATGTAAGTATCAGTATTAAGCATAAGAGCGAGTACACCACTCATCTGACCTCGAGGATGAAGATTAAATGGGCACATGCTCACCAACATGTGACAATGAAAAGGACCTTTGGCGGCAAGTGAGCATAATTCGAAATTGCAGTATGTCTATTTGTGTGTGTGTGTGTGTGTGTGTGTGTGTGTGTGTGTGTGTGTGTGTGTGTGTAGATAGGTGTGTGGGTGGTCTTTTGCAATATTTCATTCCAACAGCCTATGTGTCAATTACCTGGAAGGAACAGATTTTTTTTTTTCCGATTTTCACAACAGTACATCTGATTTGGCAAAGTGATCAGAACTGAAGTTGAGAGTGTGTCTTTGAAAATCTGTGTGTAGACGTGTGGGTGGTAAGCTGCTACTTACTGAGCATGCTACTTGTCAATTTCATGGATACAACTGTCAGAATTTTTCATGTCCGTGAATGAGGTACATCAAAACAGACGTTTTTCTTTTTTCCAAAGTTGACATATGGAGGCATTAAGTTATGAAGGCATATATTTAGATTTAGCGCAGTCTAATTGCATAAATAAAAAAAGAGTGGACAGATGGGGGAAAGATGGCACCGCAGACTAAAATATATTACAGACATGCAAATAGAAACTAAGAATGTCTCAGCTGTCAGAGAAAGTTCTGTTTTGGAAACCACTCCACTAACTTGTGCAAGCCATCGTGGAGGAGTCCTGGATAGCCCTGTAGAAGCCTTTGTCGCAGTGACAGATGGTGGCGGCCTGGTCATGGCTGGAGCTGTGTGGAGGACACTTGGAACATTTAGTGTTCCCAGCATACGCCTTGAAGAAGCCAGGCTTACAAGCTGGGGAAAAAGAAAGACAGAGTTATACAAGCTTAACGTTCCTCAGGCAACTGCTTCTCCATCAGCACACACACGTTTAATTCAAAGCTCCAGCTGCTTCTCTCCTCACCTGTGGTCTGACCTTATTTCTTAAGGTACTATGGATCAGTGTCACCTCCTTATTAGCTCAAAATGACACACACCAGTAAAGCCCCTTTGCTGGATAAAGAATAGTTTTGAAACATATTACAAACAGCCCAACTAATGATTTTTAGAGGCACGTGCTTGCAGACTTCCACTTCACCACAATATTTTTTTTTTTATGGTAGTTTGGCAAAGCTCAACAGGGTTTTCCCTGAGATAGCTGTCATATCAAGCAGGCAGAGCAGCAGATGGTTGCTTATGTTAAGATCAGAAAAATAAGAAGAAAGCACTGAAATGCAGGTGCTAACTGACCATCAACGGCTAAGGTAACGTCAGTGACTGTACACAACACACCTGAAGTACCAGATGTAGCTTAGTGTATCTTAATTATTATTGAACTTATTGCTGGTAAGCTAGCCAACTAAGGAGGAGACAGCACACAAAAACAACTTTGGAGGCACTGGAAGGCATATTCCTCCTCTTTTGGGCTTCCGTCCTACCAGAGCTCTCACTTCATGCTAGGTCTGTCCTCCTGGACCAGTCTCTTGCCGAACACACTCATCTTCAGGTAAGAGAGCTAAGCTAACCAAGCTAACCTCCAAAATGTGTTAAACATGCAAATGTAGCATTAATGAACACTGTGATAACTGAGTCTTGAAAACACTACATTAATGACATTACTATCTAGCTAACACTATTAGCAACAGTTGAATGCTAACATGTTACTGAGGTTTCTCAGGTAGCGTCATGTTAGCGTTTTTTGGCAGTATAGCTTGTTAGCTAACATTAGCATGGAAACCGTTCTTAGTTAGCTTTGGCCATCACTGTTTTTGAAGTATGACATCTAAAATAAAGTAAACTGTTAAAAATAGGACGAGAACAAGTTGAAATTGTAACTTAGTTTAGTGGTGTTGATGGAAAGCAAATGGATTACCACAATTCATTATCCACTGGAAACCAAGAATGTTTGTACAAAATTAAGCTAAACAAACACACACAGTCATCAAGATATCAAGATATTTTCCTCTGGACCAAAGTGAGCTGACAGATGGTAACTTAGTTAAAAAAAAAATTGGGGGCCATTTTAGATGGTAGAGATTATAGTTGATAGAAATACCAAATATTAAAAACATGTTTAAAAAGTGTTTTATTTGATGTAATGGCATAGTCTTAAAAAGCAGTCCCTTGAGAGTAGTGTAATATAATATCACTAATACAGTTTTGATGGAATGCTGGAAAAATATACAGAATACAATTGTTATTGTCTTACAATACAGAAAAATAGATAGGTTTAATTTTCAGATCTTCATAAGGTAAATTGAAGGGGGGAAAAAAGCATAGGTTACAATATAAATTATTAAACTGATGAAAAGTCTCTGGAGCCCATTTGTTTCAAACAGCAGGTTTAAGAGTCCTCACATTCCCTACAGACAAAGAAAAGATTCAATTGTTTGTCAGGCAGGTAAAAAAAAAAAAAAAAAAGCTATTAACATACAAATAATGCATTATGAAAATGCAATTATAGCCTGCATTCAGTCTTAAACCTCTATCCACTCACATAGTCCATTTTACTGCCCTAAGTATTCTTCAGTTTTCCATCCTTACTCTGGTTCACTGTCCTACCTCATTACTTCCTCCAGTTCTGTCCCGTTTTACCTTCCTGTTTCCTATTTTTTCTCACCAATTCAACCAACTCTCCTTTGCTTATCTCTCCAATTTTTCTCTGACTGTTTTGCTCTGCCACAGTTTTCACCTTTTCTTGATTTTTTCATCTTTCTTCCAATATTTTTCCTCTTCCTGCTTTCCTCTTCTTCACTCCCTTAAGGCTTATCAGAAGATGGCAAATCCATTGCAGATTGCCTCCTTCTCGCCAGACTTATCTCAGTGGAGAAAAATAAAGCGCTAATAGTGTAATTATATAATATTCCGGGATCATTTTATTGCCGAGTGATTTGTATGAGAATATTATGTACGTGGGTGGGGTAATAATTTCAAAATTATCAAATTAGTATGTCAGCTATAAGACAGACACTATAATGATACAAAAAAAGGTAGCACATTGGGAAATTTAATCAAGACTTGAAGGCAGACAGCTGGACGGACTTTATAACTTCAACATTTCAATATTTTTACTACAGTTACTTTAAGTACAAAGTAGTGAGCCACATTTATTTCTCCTAATAAACCATTATGTTTAAGTCTGTTGTTGTCTGATGCATTATTGCTTTAACTGAGAAACATTACCATTATAATCCTTCTGTTGCTATTCTGTACTTTACCCAGGACTCCTTGTAAAGGGTCATTGTTACTGAGTGAATTATCCTAATGAAATAAAGTAAATTGAATGAAATTGCTCCTGGTACACACATTGATGGAGTCATGATTCAATGAATTCAGCAGCTGGAGACAAAATCCCTCAGATTGTAATTTGGACCAACTGATGCAGTATCTGTAGTATCTAAAGTATCTACATGTATGTCAGCTTGTGGGACCCATGGGGGAGTGCTGGTTGAATGATTAGACTTTCTACCTCAGGCTAGATTGCTGTTGCTTGAGTCTACCGGAGGGTAGAAACTGGGAGAATTTATAGTCGTGGCATCAACAGTTCAGTTGTTCACTCAACTGATGATAATAATGTGTCATTCTGCAGAGAACTGTAGAAGTGCAGTCTGTCACACCAGCCTGGAAAATTATTTTGAGAAAAGCCTAATTGGACTGTTTTAAATGCGTCTCCCCTTGTTCCCCTCCCACAGAGATTGATGGAGCTGAACTTGGCCATAAGTTCAGATACACTGGCATTTTTCTCCCATGATGAATCCGATATGAGAGAATGGAATGAAACTTCTGTCTTGTTCCCAGACATCTGAACTTTGATGGAATATACTGATGTTTGATCGACTTTCGGGTGGCCATAAATTGTATATCACGACACTTCAACCCCCTGTACAATAATCAGTTTAACCACCATAGAGTAGTGAAGTATGAGGAGTTATTTCCGGTACCCTGGTTCAGTGGTAAAAAGTAAAAATCTCATTTGTTTCCTCTGTAGACAACGCTGGGTGACTGACAGATAGATAGTTGATTCATGGACTACTTGATAGTCATAAAATGAATCTGCAACTAAATTTCCATAATAGAAAAATAATTTTAGTCATTTAGATTTGGTATTTAATTTTATTCATGAGAGTTAACTGAATATTTCAGGTGTTGGACTGAGGCTTAGGCCGAGAGGAATTCGAACGTGCATTTTTCACTAGAAAATAGAGAAAATGATTAGTAAACTAATCAATAATAAAAATGATCACTTCCAGCCCTAGTTGAAATTCTCCCAGTTGAAGTAACAGGACAGAAGATAAACAACTGCAACAGAAAATATTTGTTTTTTCGAAGAGCTTCAACTTACAATTATTTTCATTGTCAATTAATTTGCAGATTATTTCCTCGATTGATTATTTTGTCTATAAAACCACAGAGAAATGGAAAAAATATCCATCAAAATTTTCCAGAGCCCAAAGTTTGCTTGTTAAATGTCTTTTTAGTCTGACCAACAGTCCAGAAGTCAGGGATTCAATTTGGTATAAGGTTAGACAAAGGTGGCAAATTCACACATTTGAGAACCTGAACCCATCAAATATTTGCCATTTTTTAAATGACTCTAACAATTAGTTGATTGCATCTCTTGTCAAATGCAGACAGAAAAAGCCTGAAATAGAAATAGAAAAATGTTAGGTAATTAGTTAACTGCGACTTGCATGGTGCAAATTAGCAAAAACATCCAATCACCGAGTGGAAATTCTGTGGCGTACAATTTTTTTTCTGACTAAACAATAAACTAATGGTCAATCCATTCAAATGAGCTTTCTATACAGACATATATTTTGTTCTATTCTATTCTATTTTGCACAACTATATATCCCTGAAACACAGTGGTTAGAGGTCACCATATTTCTGTAAATAGCAATGGTCAGTGGTTTTGAATGAGAAAGAATATGAATTGAGATGACATGTTGGGGTTGAGCGAAAAATGAAGAAGGAAATTTGCAAGAAGGAAAGAGATAGAAGTGGAAAACAATCTGCATAAACAGGTGGACATAATCGAGTATAAAGATGTGTAAAAGGGATGAGATGAAAGATTGACACACAAACAGAAATCCTGGCTAAAATCATGTTGCTGTTTAGCTCCTCATGAGAAGAGTAATTTGTCACCCAGTTTCCAATTTTTGAGGCCCCTCATTCACTTGGATATTACTTTCCTCCAATGCTGAGCTCCTGCCAAAGGCAACAAACACACAGATTCATTTGAATTTCCAGCTGCTCCCTGCTCTCTGGTACACGCTAGGAAGATCACCACCAAAAAGCAATTACAGTCCTTATACCACTGTTTCTATCAAAAAGTTTGAAAACATCACATACACATGCACAAACACACAGACATGTAATGAGATGCAATTTGTTCATGATCTTTGTTCGGCTTTTTGTCATGGAACGCATTCTTATTCATGAAAGGCACAAAATACATAGTCCCACTCAGAGAAAATAGACAAAACACACAAGAATGACGCGGACATGCATGTTTCACAAATTTCATTACCAGTTATTATGGCTACAATTTTTTTTTTTGATAAATCAATTAATCATTTCTTGTATAAAATGGCATGTTCTAATTTTTTTTTACAGATGCATTCAAATGTCATTTTATTCGTCCAACAATCCAAAACCCCAAAATATTCAATTTGCTATCATGTATGACAAAGGTTTGAGAAGCAGGGAGCAGTGAATGTTTGATGTTTTTGCTTTGAATATGATTAAAATGATTGATTGAAATTTTGAAAAAAGATTGTGGTCTACTCTTTCAGTGATGACACCAGCATGTTTTCATTTTTGATGATATATGGAGCCATAGCTGTTGCTGGATTTTCATCCGAATGTGTCACAAAATGTAAACTTAATTTCGAGAAAATCAGCAAATGATAATGTGAGTGAAAGCTTGTTTCCATCCATTACCGTTATGCGGTCAGTAGGAGTTGGTTCATTGAGATAAGACATCTGTGGTGCCAATTCTCCAGTTGGAAAACCATTATAGGATGACACAAGCCATTTTTTATCTGCCTGTTGTTCTGTTCTCCTTCTTCTTCTCCATCAGCTCATCAGTCATGTGAGTTAAATGTTCACTACATGAGAACTTAATCAAAAAGGTGTTTCCAAAGAAAGTAAAAACCACCTCAAGGAAGCTTAAAAACTCTTTTGTGAAACTGAGAAAGTTTTATTCTTTTTTAATGTGATGGAAATACAGCTTTTGATTCCTTATAACATCAATTAGTGTTTATTGTTTAATAAAAAGTCACTCTCTTGCTCCGAATAAGAAGAGTACCTAAAAGT
Source organism: Chaetodon trifascialis (assembly GCF_039877785.1). Classification (NCBI taxonomy): domain Eukaryota; kingdom Metazoa; phylum Chordata; class Actinopteri; order Chaetodontiformes; family Chaetodontidae; genus Chaetodon; species Chaetodon trifascialis. The sequence goes on from NC_092056.1 coordinate 11,464,893, forward strand.
TAATGCTTCAGTTATTTTTTTAAAACCTGTGTTAATTACATTTTTGACCACATGGGGCAGTATGGCAAACAGTTGCCTATTGAGACCTGGCAGTTACAGAGCTACATTACCATTCATGTGGAGCTGAGTTTCAGTCAACCTGACAAATCTATGTTCGTAATTAACTCACTTTCTAAATCTGTTTTAGTCTCCACCGACTACTAATGGATCTATTTCGCTTGTTAGCTGCAAAATGCTCCATGACGTCACTTTTTTCATATAATCTCAGGACGATTCAAATTTTTTTGAAATTATGACTACTGTATAGTGGGTTTTTGGGCATTTTTACTGAAAACAGCCGCCTGCTTGCTGAATACATTGTTGTTTAAAGCAGCCAGTGAATCAAAGCTGTGTTCTGAAAAACCAGAACAATGAGCTGAGAGTTGTTGTAAAGCTCTGTAAAGCAGAGAGGAACCACAAAGTCAGATGATCCCTTTTGAAATATAAAAATTTGATCCATGATAATACTGATCAGACCAACAAGGTCAAGAGATTTGAGTGTCAATAGGAAACCTACAGGGGCTTGGCAAAAGAAAGTACATCATCTGTACCTTTTCAGGAATGTAAGGATGTGCCAGCTAAGAGATTTTGAGTTGTTTGGGTTTGTGTAGAGTTGGAAGTTTTCTCTTGGCTTTATGTTGTCAGAAACAGATGGAGCTGGAGACTATGTTTACCCTGGACTCTCAGCTTTGATATGCAGATGGGAAGTTCACAGAGAATGAGTGATGCTCTAGTCTGGCAGAGGCACCTTAGAGGCCAGAGTAAACATAGTCCTTAATGGACAGAAGAGGGGTACAGTGAGTCAGATACAACTAAGACAATGTATTGATCGCCTCATTTCCCATTCCACATTACTTGAATTTCAGGTCAAAAGTTTGGACTTTTGCTGCCTGATCAATCCTGTGTCTGGAGACAGCAGAGGTCATGAGTGAGCAAGCTACAGTAAGTACTGCTGATTTCTGGAGAACTCTGACACGGTTAGCTCATGGGGAAAAAGAGAAAAGGGAAAACACTGATGGACTTTATTGTGTGATTCTGAAAGTGTTCATCTATACAGTAAGAAGAGAAACTGGGACGTGTTGGTATCAACATAATGACAAGCACAGGCAGTGTGAGCTGCAAAAATTGTCCTTCAGAAGATTTTGTTGAAACCAAAATATTTGTGTACAGAAGATTTTTCGCCTACCTAATCACTTAGCCTACCGGTGGGCTCTTGGGCTTGTCTGCATGTCTATTCTGATTCAAATGAAATTCAAAAGACACCTCCATTAACTTCCCCCACAATTCACTGCCTCCTTTTGAATATCATGGTGTGACGAAAGGATGTGGAACAAATAGCATTAGCACTATGATGTTGCCTTATCTAGGTCATGATATAACCAGCCTATCTCTGAGTAATCCTCTTGTGGCTGACACTGAATGAAAGGAATAGAAAGGAATAGAATAATAAAGCACTCGATTGAGATGTCAAAACAGTCTGGCAGAATGCTATTGGGGTGGAAAGCAGGGTTTGATAAGCGCTGATGCCTTTGTTTAGGCAGCTGGGAGGCAAAGATGGACGTGTTAGCGCAGAGCTCTGCTTATATCTGGGAGTGCTGGGGTTTTCCCTATTCTCTCTCTCTCTCTCTCTCTCTCTCTCTCTCTCTCTCTCTCTCTCTCTCTCTCTCTCTCTCTCTCTCTCTCTCTCCCCCCCCTTTTGCTCTTTCCCCATGCTGCCTCTCAGACAGCTTTGATCACAGTACCCTTTGAAGCAGTGTTCCAAAATGAAAACGAGGAGAAAGCAGAAGTCATCGCAAGTTCATGCCTAAACTTCCTGCAACTACTTGCAAAGTGCACATCTTCATCATGGCATAGGCTCTGTAAGACCTGTGGAATTTACTGACGAGAAAAAATAATTGGCCATCAATCAATAAAGCCATAAATCATAAATTGCCAGGCCATAATGCATTGTTATTATTGATCACCTCCTCTAACCTAATGGTAACAGAAAATCCTCCCCAGATCCTCCTCGATAGATGTTACCTGACATCTCTGAACCCAACTGTAGCTCAACGCAAAACAATAGAGCGCAGCGCCATCTCTGGTTTCCTTTAACCAGGATGCTACAACAGTATCTCAGACAAGGGTGAATCTTAAAGGAACAGCCATTTTGGGAAATGCATTCTTTCTTTGAGACTCACAGTGAGATGATAAGATCAATATTAGATTCGTGTCCATTAGTCCACTGCAGAGATATCTCTGGGAAACCAAAGACTGTACACAAGGTGAAACCGCTAGTCTAGCTCTGTCTGTAGGCTTCATAACAGTTTTCAAGTTTTATTTATCTCCTTTTGCAAACATTGCACATGCAGTAAGTATCACAGACTGGTCACCGATTTAATTTATTCTCTTTAGTAACTGGCAACATCCGTCACATAAGTAATTGTGCACAGCTCTGTATCGTGACCCTCGTTAGCGTTCTCATTAATTAACTTTAATACCAGTATGGTGGCTGCCTTTGCATAAGTGATGATGAGAGTTTTTAACTCCTTTAAATCAACAAGTGCTTCCTTTCCCCCAAATTTTCTATCTGTATAACTCAACTCAGTGGACGAATGTTGTAATGTAAGGTAACATGAGGCCAGGTCTGGACTGGATGAATGTGACTGATAGTCTAAACACAGAATTTTATAATTACATTGATGATACCTGATTAGTGAAGTCAGTATCAGCGTCAGTACTGATCTTGCATCCCTCGTCTGTATATCCAAATGCAGCATTAAATGCAGATGGATAATTTATGAGTATCATTTATGAGAATTTACTGGATTATCTGATTATTTAAACCCAAAGTAGTTGCTAAATTGATTTCAAGGAAATATGTCATACCACAATATATAACTATTGCAATATAAAATCCCAATCCTACCGTCAACTTGAGGCATCTGAAAACTTAAGGTTTGTTAGTTTGAAGAACAAACAATATGTATGACTGAATAAATAGACAAACACGCATCGTTGCTCAAGCGTCAAGTGGGTTACTGCTCAATGAGTTACTGAACCATTCACTGTAGCGGCAGCCTCGATCCCCCTCCCACTGTCCCAATCGAGAGAAGCAACTACTGTCAGCCAAAGGGGTTGAATAGGGAGACTAAAGATGTAGGACATAATACGAGGGACACCATGAGAGTGCTGCTGCCTCATCAGTAATCTCTCCTGACAGGCTTCTGTGTTGTTTAACTACTTCTTTGAGATGATTGAGAGAGCGAGAGAGGAGAAAAGATAAATAAAAAAGTAGATAAAAGAGAAGAAGATAAAAAGAAAAATTACACCCGAGGAGCAAATAAAGGAGATATTACAGCATGTCCTACATATCAGTTGTACTAATGACTGTTGGAGTTCTCTCTGTAATAACCTGAGTAACCACATTGCCACAGGGGTACCACATGAATTTCACCCCAGCCAACCAAGGCTCCTGTAGTCTGAAAAATGTAGCCAGTAATTGTAATCATGCAGTGTGGCTCAATTTAGCACCTGCCTTAATTACAAGAGTATGTCTGAGCTTCGTGAGAGAAAGAGAGGGGAGGGGGAGTTTTACGAAAGAGTAGGTGCGGGCTAAATTAGCTGTGAAACTAACAAATGATGGCAATTAGCCAGCTAGCCCTCTGTCTGTCTGCACAGTCTAATTGAGAAACCAGGCCAAAGACTTATCTGGAACAACTCAACAGTTGCTTTAACTTTTTCTTAATCGGTTTGCAGACAATGGGCCACATTTTGTTAAAGCTGATCTAGTGGAATTAGAGAGGAAGCATCTAAAAAAAGCATTTTACAGAAGGTTTGTGCTGTTTAGCAAAGTTTGCATTTATTTACCACAGCACAATTTCTTTTGTAGCAGACAAAGAACAAAGTTCCTCTTGGAAGCCACATACACCTTGTTCAGGATCGCATAGCAGAAAAGGAGGGTGATGAGAGACAGCCAGAGTGAGAATTAAAAGGGAAGAATGAAAATAAAGGGGGTGTAAGTGAAGCATAAACAAAGTGGACAAGAGTGGAGAGAGGATGACGAGGGGAGGTGGAGTTGTGAGGAGATGAAGAGAGATGTGGATGGAGAGGATCAGACAAAGATGCAGGATCTTAGAATGAGAGGAGGGAAAAGTAGTTCTGTAACCTCAAACTCCTGCAGATGACTGGGGAGGCTCTGGAGATCTGTTAATATGATGCAATGCCTTCTCTTCTCTTCTCTTCTCTTCTCTTCTCTTCTCTTCTCTTCTCTTCTCTTCTCTTCTCTTCTCTTCTCTCTATGTATTTGTTCCCTTCTCTGTCGCTTTAGTACAGTGTTGGTGAAATGTACTGTTCTAAAATTAGTACAAGCACACACACACACGTACACAAAAACATCCAAAACACCTTCTCACCCTGGCAGTAGCCATCCATCTCCTCGTGGCCAATAGTACAGACACAGCGGCCCAGTGGTACCAACCAGTCTCCATCAGCACCACAGTACAGTTTGGGCGTGTCCCTCTCTTCTGCATTCTCCACACATGCACCCCTCACTTCCACCAGAGAGGACGAGTCCATATGCGGCACTGTGTCAGGAAATGCTGCCAGGTTCCTTAAAGTTGATGGGCAGCGTTTGTAGAACACCTTGTGTGAAAGAGGAAAACAGGAAGCTGAAAGCATTGCTAGTCTTGTGAAAGAAATCAAACTGACAAGTCCATGGCTGCATTTCATGCAAACATGAGCCACGCCACGCTGTTCACTGACCTTGACAGACACAAGCGCAATACAAGCTCCCACATCCTGGAAGGCCAAGTAGAAGCCCTTCTGAGTCACTGGCCCCACCTCCCTGACCTCAGTATTGAGGCGAAGAACACGGTCTCCAAGATCTGTCTGTGTAAAACTCTCATCTGCCGCAATAGTATCCACCTTAAAGCCAACAACAAACACTTTAGAAGCACAGATTGCTGTTCCTGAATGATACCAGTAGTGCAACAAAGAACTATTTTTTATAATATGGGTCCGATAGCAAACCTTGGCATAGTCAGTAGGACGAAACCGTGTTGCTGCAGGGAGCGGTTCATCAGTCTGCAGGTAAAAGAGGTTGAAGGTTTCCTTACAGGTACCAGACACCCAAGGAATGGAGTTGCAGTCTCTCAGTGTGAAACGCAGCTCCACATATACCTGCATTGAAATATAGATGAATACATATAATGATCAAAAGCTCATTTGACATCAGACATGCAACTATTAAACATTTTGCAGTTGGATCTTCATATTGCCTGACCGGAAATAAACTAGACTTTAGAATAGATCCCATTGGCCTAATATGTTTAACAGAGTAATATGACCAAAGTAGCGTGGTCAGAGTAACAATAAAATGACTTTATGTTTACATATTATGCTAAAATCAATTAAGTGCAAGCATCATAACAAGGAATTAATTCATAGAAAGCAATTATAATTTGCTAAAAAAGAGTACAAACAAGCAATCACAGAAAGAATAGGTGGGTCATTTGACACAACCGAGGCAGACTCAAGGTTTTCAGAAGTTTGCGATACAGCTCTGTTTAAGACATAATGAGCAGCACTCTAGTGTAGTGGTGTGTAAAGAAGAAATCCTGCACCATCTTTGATTATCATGAGCTCTTCTGTATTGACTTGACTGGAAATCAGCCCCCCTCTCTCTCAGAGTGAAGTCATCTTTTTTTGTTACTTTACAGTACATCTGCAACTCCCCCCAGTTTTTTCCCATCCTCACAACCAGGCCCTGCTTCAAGACCACTTCATTTGATCAAAATATTTGGCAAAGATTTTTTTGTACAAACTACAGTGTGTGTCTGAGGAGGTGCTATGTTGTGGTCCAGACCCTCTGTGCAGCCTGCCGCTGGATCCATCCAGACCGCAGCCAGTTGTTCTGGTTTGGCTCCATTACATGGCAAACCTGGAAGGTGTGAATAGGTCTGTTCTGCTCATCCATCTCTGTGATAGCGTCCCACTGTAAAATACAAAATATGTAAGATTTTCACATCACAAATCCAAGCTGCAAACACTGTTATGGATGAGCATTATATTAGTATGTACTGGGCTGCAGATTAGTATCAGATTTAATAATACAGAGATAATGTTCGGAGATTACAACACATGCACCCGAGAATGATCTGGTTTCAGAGCTGTTCCATAAAATGTTCAACCTCCATTGCATGTAGTGAAACTTAATTTCTATAGAAACATGACGTTTGAGAGACACCAAGCTAGTTTCACCAATGTTTTCACGCGGTTGCATCAGCCAGACTCTCTCATTTGTCTGCTCTGCTTTAACGGTGTGATGATCAGAGCTTCAAAAGCCCTAATGTTTATTGACAGATCTTCTTTCTCACAACTCCTGTGGCAATAAATGGGCAGCTGAGATTGTGTCAGTCACACAGCTGGACATGTAATTATATCTCAAGAGCATGAGGTACATGGGAGGCATGGTAGTTTTACTTGATTCTGTTCTGTTAAGGACCTGGTGGAGAAATTTGCAGCATTATAAATGAATGAGACTGAATCATTACATTCAAAATGCAGACAAAACTGTGTAAGTTGAGATGCTTGAAACCAGTGAAAAATAATTCATATTTAGCACACATAATCTCCCAGATCTTCCTCGTGGCCTTTGACACCAAAGGGCCCTTCAAGGTCAAGGGATTTCCCTGAGATAGTCCCATATGTTTCAAATTAAATGTGTTTATTGTTGTTCCGAGTGGCCGTGCTGGAAAGGTGGAGGGAAGAGCCAGAGAGGAAGAGAGGAACGAGGCATAATATTATATAAATATGGGGATAGTGGTGTGCGTTTTCAGTCTCTTGTATAAGACATTGCGCTCAATTATTGAAATCAAAAGTGACACATGTTGAATGATTTAAGTTCAAACCCGAATGGTCAGAAATGTGACATCAGATAGGTGTCTGTTGAGAGGGTTTCCCAAGCTATTCAACCATTCAACAAGCACTTCTAAAGAAACATAAAGACAGCTTGTTTCATTGGAAAAAGGAGAACTAATTCCTCCTATAATCAAAGCTGACCATGGACCAACCATTGGAATACTGCCAGGCTTGTTATGGTTGTGTCTCCACAGCATTGCTGTAATATTAATATAAAGGTTTTCTGACACCAGCCCAATCTTTACACACTCAATCAGGTCAGCTGCAGTGGACAGGTAATAGCCACGTCCCCATTCAGAGGCTGGAAAGTAGCCCATAGAGGTGGGTCCTCCTCCCCACATAAGACAGTGTAACCTCACAGAGCTCTGACCCAATGGTGCACTGGCGTCATCCTGATCAAGTCCATGGCCCAATGTTTCACTGATTTGCAGAGAGAATTTGGATTGAAGGGTGTCACTATCCAGTAAACTGGATAAAGGAAAAACTGGGTAAAGACTTCTGCATAGGATTCGCTCATGTAACCTTCAGTCACTAGCCTCCTCTCTTCCAGTCTTCACCAAGATACTGGAGCTTCTACCATGATTGCAAACTACCATTTCCATGTCCACAGATTGGAGCATGGAGGATGTGAGAAAGCATAAGTACCTAAATGGAAAGTACTCTGTGGCTGCTTATTGATTTCACTCTCCATGTTGGCACCTACATTATGCAATTATGTACCTGTGATATCTACAAAATGGGTGGTCAATAGGAGAAAATTATCCAAAGCCGCTGTGTTGATATGCATAAGTTTTCATTTTGAAATACAGGCGCACACACACACACACACACACACACACACACACACACACACACACACACACACACACACACACACACACACACACACGCGTGTATTTATCACCTGTGGGGACATTACATGGGCTTACATTCATTTCCTGGAGCCTTACCCTAAGCCTAACCCTAACCATAGCCACCATTTGCCTATTCCTAAGCCTATACCTAACCTAACCTTACCTAACCCGTAACCTTATCCTCAGTCTTCACCCTAAAATTTAATGATTTACATTAAGGGTCCCCATAAGGCAGGTGAGTCCCCACAATGTGACTGTGTAAACAGTCCCCACAACGTGATAAATACCAGTCTCTCTCTCTCTCTCTCTCTCTCTCTCTCTCTCTCTCTCTCTCTCACACACACACACACACACACACACACACACACACACACACACACACACACACACACACACACACACACACACACAGAGTCTTTAATGGTGAATATCTTGAATGTGTCATATAAAGAGAAACCCAATAACATTAGATGATGGACAGAACAAGTTGAGCCAAAACAACTGAGGTAAAGTGTTCTCTAATATAAATCATTAAACAACACTTTAACCTTGACTGAAGTGTGCAAAAGCAATTAATCTTATATTAATTAAGCTATCTAAATTAGCTCTATGTGACACCCAAGGGCTAAATGATTAATCAATCATAATAACTTCCTCTTTCATTTGGAACTTCAGTCAGCCAATAATGCTGTACCCAGGCCTTTATCATGTTAAGTGGACTCTGAGGTAGCATGTAATCATGCACATATCATTGCTAAGGGGCATATTCAAGGTAAATGAGTAGAAAAGAGAGAGAAAACATCTTGATACAGGATTATTATGGGATATGTTCAAACTGTAAATGGCTGAAAATAAAATCAAATTACACTGTTAACTATACCATATGCATAATAAACTACATTGTCATTATTCTAATACAATTACAGTATGTGTATCTTAGCATGTGTAACCATGGCATATGCTTTTATTGGCACATGATTAACTATTATTGGTTCACAATTTTCCAAGTCTGTCTAAAAATGAGGTGCCCATATGAACATTTCCTCTTGTTCAAAGCGGCCATTAATCGATCCCTTGCCAATGCACTTCCAATGTGATAAATGGGGAGCACAATTCAGTCTCTGTTCTGTCCAAAAACACATTCTGAATTTCAGTTGAAGCTAAAGTTTGCTGTTAGACAAATCAAGCACTTGTCTTCCAAAGTTCCAATCCTTGTGTTACCATCCCACCACGGCAGCTCAGCAGAGAAGCATTGTCCAGGGAAACAGAACGGGAATTTTGTAATTTTGAAAGACATCCATTTGTTTTGATTAACTGAAACTGCTGAAGTCTAATATTAGCTACAAATAAATTTTAGAATAGAGTTTTGCACTAAATGAGGACTGGAGATTTTGTCCCCCATCACATATTACAAACATGTTAGAAAGTGATCTCTTCATGGCCAGTGGGAACAGTAGGAATGATTAAAGCAAACTTCTTCAGTGTTCATATGGGCACCTGGCAATGTGAACCCATTATTAAAATGTTACTTAATGCTTGCAACTGTAGCGCTAGCATGTTAATGTTTAGTGTTAACAATCTTAATTATTGTGTTACAGTAGCATACCAACATTTGCTAATTAGCTACAAACACAAAGCAGCCTACAGCCGAGGCTGATGGGACTGTCATTGTTTGCGATAAACCAATGACCAACGTGAAAGGTCAGGGGACCAAACCTATTACAAATCATTTCCATTAAGATTGAGGGAACTTAAATATCTCTAACAAATCCATCCAATAGTTGTTGAGATATTTTAGACTCAACAAAACTGGTTGCCCTGACTGAAAGACTGACATTACCTCGAGCCATGCTGATAGCATGACTAAAAATCTTAAAATCAGACGCCACCAAAGTGAGAAGCCGACTAGTGTTGTATACGCCTCTGCAGTGCTTTGATACATGCCTTTCAGCCTGGAACTTCTGAGATTTTCCACTAGAGTATAAAAGTGGAATGCGGTAGAACTGATAGAAAGGAAATGTGACTTTACGAATGATTCACACACTTGAAGTCAGAGGAGTTTTTTCAACACATAGACTATATTCTGCCATTTGCTGCCCTCCTTACAGACCAGAAGCAGAAACTCTGCATTTTTAAAGAAAGCAGACTCTCTGGTTTGCATAAGATCAGCATTAAGTAATTGAAGTTCCATTATGCATACAAACAAGAGAAAATGGTAATTTGTCACTCTCTGTGCCTCAGTGTTCTAAAATTCCCCCTTGGGATGTGGCATGGTTCAGAGCAGAGAAAACAAATGCGAACCCTGAGTTTGAAAGATGAGCTGCAGCCCACGCTCTCAGAGGCAATCAGATATGCACCTACTAATCGCTCTGCCTATTAGCCCCAAGCTTAGCAGACTGCAGCAGACAGAAAACAGTTTTTTTTTTGTACAAAGGTGTAGAACAACTTAATGTATTGACACTTGTTGTTGTTGCAATATGAGAGTTTTCTGAAACCGGCCTGTGAAAAAGCCCACTGTTGACTTAGTGCTGAGGCTGAAGCTATGAAATACTGATGATTTGGAAAACTACACATGCAAAAACAATTTTGGGTCTAATTTTCTAGTCTGGCATCATGACCCTTGAGTTTGTTAAAAGTTTCCTCACTTAATCCAAAAAGCAATTAAAACACTTCATATCAGCACAATGACACTGGCACTGCAATTAGACCTGCCCCTAAGAAGTGTCCTATTGACTTTTGCTTGTTCAGGTGCACTTTCTTGAGGTCCAAAGGCGGTTTTAGCAAAGTTTGCATGATTAATGACTACAGTGTCTGCATACAGATGATGATTTGAAGGAGAGAGTGGAAGGAAGGAAGACCTCATAATTATTGTGTTGTTGATGACATTTACTTAGAGTCTCAATCCCTCTTCAGACTTGAAGTGGACAGACGAGCAGCCGCTCACTTTACATCAGTTCCTTATGGCAGCCATATTAATGTCTTGGAGTGGTGCTGAGTGGATTAGCACTCTGGTAGTTCTGGTGTGCAGCATCTTTAAGAGTAGAAAATGCTTATCTGCGATGCATGTAGGTTTGTACAGTTTTTCGGGAACATTCGTGTGGCTGGTTCTTTTACACTACACTGATGCACAGGGCTGCAAAATAATGTGAGATGTGAGATTGAGATTTGGAAGGTATGTGTGTCAGATGCACTGTGAGACTCTTCAATCTACTCTGCATGTGCTGTGCAAATTTAACAAAAATAGAAAATTAAAATCCTTTTTGTCATGTCACCACGTTAAACCATTTTCTCCATATTGAATGTATTGATCAGCCTACAGCACCCTAACTTTATGGTATGTATAAATCATTAACACTCATACATTTCACATGCAATTGTCAATGTAGAATTATGATATTATTTGGTTTCACTCATATTTGCCTTTTGATGATGCAGATTGTAGCATCCCCTCACTGACTTCAGAGACACACTTCAGCATTTTCTGTGACATTCAGAAACAGTTATAAAGTCCTGTCATTGTGCAGAGACATTGTCACATTGAAAACTTGTGGTGTGTTTCTAACTCTACTTGTTATGACATTTGTTTTTTTTGTTCTTTTTTTGGGGGGGGGGGGGCGACTTATAAAATTCCCCACCATTACTGCAGCAGCTTAAGGTCTGCACTCAGCTTGTGACAGGAGCCTTTGACAGCCACTGAACATAGAGAGTGGAAAGTTGTTATGAAAGTTGTTCATCACTGAGAAGAGGTTTAGGAAGAGGTTTTGAAACTTTTGCCTCGCAGATAAGAGATCATTTTCCACATCAGTGATGGCTGCATTAAGGCCAGGCTTGCTAACATGAGCAGAAGCCTCTCCTTTCACCAGCAGTGATGTGACATGGCTTTAACCAATATCTCCATTTTTAGAGCCAACCTTAAGGAGTAAAGTATTTAGTTTCGATTATATTATATCTTGACGATTTATGTTTGCAAGATCTTCAGCATCCTCTGCTGGAACCTAGGTGAGGTAGCATGAACAGAGCTTCAGAGTCATTTTTGAGTTCAGAGCAAGCTGTAGTAGGTGCGACTTCTACCTTGACAACTGCTCTTCCCAGCTAGTTGCCTTTCCTCGCCTACGCATGGTTGATGTATATTATTAAGCTAACTGCACTGTCAGTGAAAGAGAAAGGGAGCAAAAGAGGTGCTGTTTATAGCAATAATTTAATGCTAATTTAACAATTTAATGCTGAACACTTAGACCCATCAGTAGAATTTTTGCATTTGACCACAATCTATAATCTACAGTATGTGACCATTTTAATAAATCTTACTCACATACTGATATTGCACAGCATATGTGAGACACAATACATCTGAGCATTTTTCATCATTGTGGGTGGATGGGATTTTGGATCATCAGTATCTAAACTGTAGCAACAAAGGCAGTGGATCAAGCTCGACAACACTACCTACAACTACTACAAAAGAGCCACATTTGTGTAGTCATCTGATTGTTAGGTGCTCAAGACATTTCCTTAAACACATTTGTTTTCAGTAATGATAACCACCCACTATCTGCCTGCAGGACACCAGCACTAGAGCTTTAAAAAGACATTTAGTACTGTATAAAGCTACATTAATAATACCACATGAAGATACAGTAAAAGCCTGCTCTCTTTTCAGTCATTGTGGTCATTTTGAAAAAGAAGGCCCTTTGATAAATGCAATACACCCTTTGCATGGCAATAGTAACCAACTGAAATCTTAAAAACATGGTGTCTCCAGGGGACTGGGAGTTCATTCATTCACAACCGCATTATTCACAAATACAGATAAACAAACACCCACACACTTCTATCAGCTTGAGCAAAGAAAAAGCTCAGCAGCAACACCAATCAGTATCAACTTAAATCTGAATAGCTACATATGAAAACAAATAAACCAGTATCACCACATAACCACTGGCCAGAGACACATTTAATACACGGAGCACATCAGTCACTCAGTGCGCTTTTACCGTGGAAGGGGGTCCCAAGTGTTACCAGTATAAATGGCCAAAAAAATATTGACTTTCTTGATATTCTCAATGGAAAAGAGTGGCTTAGACAGTGCTCTGCCTTTTATTCTACCACAGTCGGGGTCAACAAATGGAATGTACCTCAGAATCTTGGCTACTTCATCATAGCTGAATAGTGGCTACAAAAACCGGCTTAAGTGACCTTTAAACTCCAAGGAGAATAAAATCTATATTGTTGGAAAAATCACTTTATATCACATAAAAAACCAAGCAGAGTTTGTGTGTATAGCAGGGAAAAAAATAATGTGGAATTCCCTTTGAGGAGAAAAGAATATCAATGTTTCATGTGTTGAAAAAGACGTCAGGCCATTAAAAAAAAACCTCACACACATACACACAAAAACACCCATATGCACACCCACCTACATTGTACAGACAGATACTGTTGTATTAAGCACAATGGTGGAGGCACTCAACTTGGCTAAGAGGTGTGAGGTTTTGATTAAAGCAAGACAATTTGTCAGTGTCAGACTAAAGGGAAGAGAGAGTGAGGTGTTATGAAAATATCATTAAATCTCTGTAGCTGTGATGAATTATTGATTTGATGTGAATCTGGGTGGTGGCGCTGTGTTTTTGTTCAACCAATTAACGGCGTTGTTACTCCCCATAGCAAAAAACCTGCTTAGGCTGTGTGCAAGGGAGGAGAGGCTGTTTCAATATTGGTATTTGGCCATGAAAATATCTCAGTATTTTGTTTCTATTTATTGGTTTTGCTCCAAAGGATTTATTACACTTTTAATAATAGCCCGAAAGCACAAACAGTCCCACTACCACCTCGTGTCCCGAATTAGACACAACATCATGGAAAAATTATTGTTGCTCAGTCCCATTTATAAGGATGAAATCTACAGCGCTCCCTCTTCAGGCTTAGTCCTGCAAGAATTATATGATACAATTTAATTAGTTTAATCTCTAGATAATTTAAAGGCTTGATCAAATCTGCCTTCATTGCACATAAACATTGTCGTATGTGATCTATCCATCCATTTTCTATGTCGCTTATCCCTTTCGGGATCGCATAGCCTATCTCGGCTGTTAACGGGCAGGAGGCGGGGTACACCCTGGTCACGAGCCGATCGCAGGGCACATGCACACAACCATTCACACTCACACCTAGGGGCAATTTAGAGTTACCAATCAACCTAATGAGCATGTTTTTGGTCTGTGGGAGGAAGCCAGAGTACTCGGGGAGAACCCACGCATGCACGGGAAGAACATGCAAACTTCACACAGAAAGGCCCGACCCAGGAATCGAACCGGCAACCTTCTTGCTGTGAGACACGCGCACTACCTGCTGCGCCACATTACAGCTGTATGTGATCTATTAAGAAAAAACAAAAAACAAAAACAAAAAACTAGAGACTATTGTTTTTGATTTATTCTGCCGTCATGTTTCAATGTTTCAAAAATGGTCTGACTGAACTCTGAGTGTTGTTTGTTTGATTTTTACTCATATTTTATTTGAGGTTAAGTGTGAGTCATTCGTGATGGAGTGAAGATAAGTGGGAAGAAGAGCTTGAAATTTAAATTGCAGTAACATTATGCAAGTTTATTAAGTAAACTTGTGTGTGTTAATGGCCCTTAGTACTCAAATTAAAAGCTGCTATGAGCCATGGCCTGATACCTGCTACCATGTTCATCTCATCACAAAAACCAGTGGAAATCCAGTCCTGAAGGATGTTTACATGCACACCGTTGTTATCAGTGAATCTTGTCCTTAATCACTGTCAGGATATGTTTATATAGGACCCAGAGCAACCTGTTTATTCATATCCTAGATCACATGATTAAAACATGATCAGCGTGTCTGATCACCGTTTGCTGTCTGTGGATGTTTATAATCAACTTCTCAATCTCTTGTGTCTGTTTCGTGAGTTATCTCAACTGTTCTGGATAAAACCCACTTAAGCCGATACTTTACTTAATTGAAAGTACCAGTACAGCAGTGTAAAAATACTCCAAGTTCAACACACTTTTTCTGCAGTAAAATAATCCCTACGGTTGATACATTATAATATGTGACATTTTTAGATTTTAATACTGATGCAATAATGTGTAAGCAGCATTTTCCTCTTGTAGCTGGTTGAAATGGAGCTGCTTTATCTAGTCAGGAAACAGTCAGGCCAAATAAATCTGAGATAAAATGATTATTGGGACAGAGAGGAACAAAACACCAAGTTCTGCCACACAAATCTGTAGTCATTTTTCAGACTCTTATCTAATCTTTGCTTGTTTGTGAATAATACGAAATACATTTACCCCTTTGGTCCTCAAACTGTTATTCAAATGAAACCATCTGAAAAGTTGGGAAAAGGAGGGAAAATATCTCTGTGGTGGAACTTGTATTGGCTCACAGACATCTGAAAGGCCCCAACCAAGCACTGTTTTTTTGTAAAAGGTCACAAGCCAGTTGGTTGAAAGCCAATCACAACATGTGCATTGCATAAACCGATCGTTTTTTAATGAAGAATCTTAGTCTGTAACTTGCAACAAATCAATGTCCTAGAGCAGAAACTATAATATCTCCCTCTGAATTTAGTGGAGTGGATGCGTAAAGTAACAGAAGATGGACATGCTCAGGTCCAATTTTGAGGTACTTTACTTCAGTACAGTTCTTGAGTAAATCCAGTTGGTTACTGCCACCACTGGAACTGTGTCCTAGAATTGACTTGAGATATAGCATGAGGTTAAAATTCAGTGTATCCCTCTGGTGTCAAGCTATTACCTGTAGCAACATGTAAACCATGATATTGTTAATCATCCCAATGTTTGTTTCTCTGGCTAATTACTCTGTCAGTCCAGTCAAAGGCGTGCATGCTCAGATAGCCATCAGAAACCCTGAAACTGGACAGGGTGTTTACATGCCTCAGTACCCCTGTTTCTCTTTGAGAAAGAAGGATCACACACCCTGGTTTGGTCAAAGCCTAGATAATGATGTATCTGGGTTTCTGGAACAAGGACCAGTACAAACATGATGCTTCCAGTGTGATTTTGAAAAGCTGCTTCCAGAAATGGCAGCTCCATTTATTCCTGCGTTTGAGTACACAAGTTACATCACAATGCTTCCAAGCATATGAACAGCTCATTATATCCCAAAACTTTTCCAACCAACATCTTAGCTTGAAGGTGTCCAGACCTCTGCAGGTGAAAACCTATCTCATCTAGATTAAAACAAGGCATAATTTGGCTGAAAAGTACATTTTTTTTTAGATGTTGAGGTAACAGCTTTTCATTGATTGAAGCGGCAACTGCGAGCTAGGTAAGTCAGACATCTTGCATCGAACACACCCTTTACATATGGTGGTGCGTCTCGGCCATCAGTGCTTTATTCAGTGTTTTGCTGCCACACCGGTCACCTGAAAACTATGCTGTCACTTGCTGTTACCGCTGTCACTGTTCATACAGCATTTCAGAAACCCCGCCTCCACCCCAGCATCCACCTATAGGCTCTGAGTCTAGCTTCCCCTGGGGGGGGGGAGTTCATGTTGCTCCTAACTCCCTGCTGTGCTGTGCTTGGTGCTTTCAGCTCTGTATTGGTGAGGTCATATGCTGCACTTATTCAACATGCACATAATCATCCATTCCATGAGACTTTTATGACTGAGTTATATTTCAGTGTGACACAGGTACTACATTTAGTATAGCACTGAAAAACTTAAATGTAACCTAGACATCTTGAAAAAACATTTAGTCCAGTTTTAACCTTACAGACATACAGAAACTGGATGACACATTGATCCGCCTACTGTCAGGAGGGTTGGCAGGTAAAATATGTCACCTGCTGTCTGGATTATTTTTGAGACCCAAGGTCCTGTCTGTATCTGACTTCAGTGCAAGAAAGAAAAACAATGACTAATCTGGCTTGATAGTTTAGTTTTGAAAGGAAAGGATAGTGTGTCAGGTCTGTTAGGTCTGAGGTATGCTTTACAAAACAAGTAAATGATGGCAAGATGCTTAACAGTGAATATTTTTATTTTTAGAAATGCTAATGTGACTCACCCCATTGACAGGATATGTCTTCCAGTCCAGTTCTCCTAGCACTGTCGTAGTGTCCAACAGAACCACTAGAGAGAGCGGAGTTGTGAAAAAGAAAGTCGTGTAAAATGGAGGAGAAAAATTGGAAGAGTGAAAGAACGACAGCGCAAGCACAAAGAGTGACAGGAGAGAGCAGGAAGGGGAAGAGAGGGAGAATGCGAGAGAGGTTGGACAGTGAATTTAAAAAGAAGAGAAATGGAGGTGACAAAATCGGAAGAGAGAAGACAATAGTTATCAAGCTGTCAATGAGGAGCTGACGGAACTGTAAAGCCCTTATCAGATTCAACCACCTATGAAATAACAGCTCTTAGGAAAGTCCAGGAAAACAGCAACACTGACACAGATCCGCCCTCCGACTAGGTGAAGTCTGGAAGATTAGTACTCTCCTTCTCAGAGGTCAGGAGTTTTCTGTGCTACATGACATCAAAGATAAGCCAAAGATGAATAAAGGGGACAGACTATGGAAACTTTAAATATTTGACCAAAGAAAATGTGGCTTCATTAAAATTCATTTAAACCAGTCAGTGTGCCATTCTTTATGAAGTAACAATATCACATTGTCTGGAGTGAACTGAAGTCCCCTCTTGTGACATGATAACAGCCCAGTATCCTCAGGAATTACACCCATGTTGAATGCAATGGTGGTGGTGGTTGGTGCTATGTAGAACAATGTATGGACAGAGGTGGGAGATCATTTCCCCGAAAATAACACGTGTTCAAAATCTGTGTGACATATAGACGGATGACAGATCAAGACAGATGGATCTCATGATTTCATGATGAGGGACGCTCACACTCACTTCAATCATACTTTGCACGAACAGTATGCATTTTGCATAATATCAGCCCAACAATGGCCAACATGTCAGACTTGGGGCACTATTTTTTCCAGTCTATTGTGCGTTAGTGCACCTCGTGATGCAAAAAGCCATTATGTCTGAATTTTTTTGCCTGGTTTTGCAACTTAAACAACATCATCTCTGCACCTCATTCAAGTTGTGATACACAGCATGTCTGATAGAGTTTTTGCATGAGCCTGCTAACAACTGTCTTCCTTTGTGTGTGCCCATGACAACGTTGTCTACATACAAGTGTAACAATCTCAAGCCGTCTGCACTCTGGTCACGGCTCAGGCATGAAAAGAGTCATTATCTGGCCCTTGCTAAGCCCCCCTGAGCCAATTTGATATGATGAATGTGCAATTTCCTTTGTCTCCACACAGCCAGTTAATTACAATCTCTATCAATAAAGTGAGTCCCACTTCAGTGGTCGACATTATAGACCAAAGAGTCACATCCTTAGACGACCTGTCACTCCAGTGTACGGCGGACTTTGCCAAATCTTGGCTAATTTAATGGGGTTGCCACTGTTTTGAGAACAAGTTAGATAACCGGAGAAGATACACTTTGGTAAGACTAAATGAACCGCTTCAGTATTTACAGAGACTTCATTTAGCCTTGATCCCCTGCTGGTAATTAAGGGCTGAATTATAATAAGATGGCCTTGCCTGTGTTCAAAAGGAGGACATGGAGAGAGTGAGGGAGGGAAACCGAGAGACAGACCGAGAGAGACTGAGATATTGATTTTGGGCTAAATTAGAAAAACAGTCTTTCATGATCATGAGCAATGTTCCATATCATGTTTGGCAGCAGCAAACTTTCCACCAACTATCTTCACTGTCTGTCTGACACACAAACACACGCACACACACACACACACACACACACACACACACACACACACACACACAAACATACATACGCTGTAATGCAGTCATAAAATAATTACATTCCTGCAGCTACCTTTGGAGCCAGGAAATAACAGATGACCCAAGACCACAATGCTAAATTTGATACACAGATTTTCTCACTTAAAGCGCACACATGCATGCACGCACACACACACACACACACACACACACACACACGCCGTTGAGCATTTATCAGGAGGCTAAATCACATTACTTTTGTCTGGATGCATAATAATCTGCAACTGTCCTTTCTAAATTTTCCTGACCACATGGAAAGTATCACATTCTAGAAAGTAAATGAGTACAAATCGTCTAAATTGTAGTAAATCGCTAGAGTTGATTACTGACACACCAGTATTGCAGGATGAGGTGTTCAAGGTGTGAACAAATAAACCTTTAACACTGAATCCTCAAACTGAAATGAGCGTATTGAATCATTAGTGTCACTGACCAAATCCATAGCTTTGAGAAAAGCTCACTGAAACACAGAAACAATCATGGTGTGATAACTTGGCTGTAAATGAGAGCTATTGATCTCATTAGCAGTGCTTGTTCAGGCCTAACGTTGAACCAAACTGAGCAACAAAGGTTGTACAGTAACTGACTAAACTTAGATTCTTTGAACCGAACTGAACGAAAGGCTTCCAGGGTTTTCCCTGTCTATCTAATGCAACTGCTCGGATGCATGTGCATGTTACGAACGGCGACCGACTGTGGAGGCAACAAGGGAATGACACGCTCGCAGTTTATGCAAGATCAAAGTAATCAATTAATTGGCATTATTCATGAGGCAAAAGAATGTGTGTAGTGAAAACCCGGTTAGCTTAGCTCACAGAAGTAAAGAGGACTGGATGTCAAACCTCAAAATCCTGTTTTTTGAGCGTCGGTGTTTGGTAGATCATTTTAAATTACAAAAAGATGCCAGTATTACTGCACTGGACAAACACTTGTTTTTTAAATAACTTCTCTGCTATTTTATATCAATATTTTAGATTTTTATGGAAAATTCCTAATTTTTTCCATGTCATGTGACCCAGTGACTCCAAATCAGTACAGAATTGTACAACCGCGTTTCCAAAAATTCCAGAAGAAATTAAACAGAATGTGATGACTTGCTAATCTTTTTTGACAGTTGAAAACAGTCCCAAGACATATATTTAATTTTTTTGCCATGGTTTTGTATCTTAGTCTGTTCATTCATTATGGTTGGTTGCTTGTTTATCGATGTTCCACCTGCCAGCACTTCATCCAATAGAATCACTTCACCTGCTCCCCCTCCCCACTCACCTGTTTCCCATCACCTCATTAGCTCCATGCTATATACTGGTCCACCTCCACTAGGTCTCTGCAGATTCTCTTTGTGTCATGTGTTGTAGCGTCCTGTCTTGTTTTATCTGCATTTCCTCTGATCTTGATCTCTCTCTTTTTTTTTAACTAGTCTGTGTTTATTGGATCTTGACCTTGCTTTGTTTGCTTGCCTGTTTTTTTTGTATCTTTGTACGTTTTTTCACATAAAGACTCACAGGACTTCTCCTCAGCCCCCTGCGTCGAGTTAAATTGCATTTTAAATTTAAGACTGTGATAGTTTTTCCTCATCAACTTCGCTGATTTTTGTAAATGTATACTTATATGATTTTGATACAGCAACACATTGCAAACAAGTTGGGACAGGAGCAACAAAAGTCTGGGAAAGTTGTGGAATGCTCCAAAAACACCTGTTTGGAACGTTCCACAGGTACACAGATCGATCAGCTGGTCACACTGGAAAGCTCTTTTCCTTCATCATTCTTGTGTCCACTTCCTCCATCAGGCTCTGTGCCCTTTCGTCCTTTTCCGTTCAGTTTCCCTCAAGTTGATGAGCAAAGTGAAATCAGGATTTTTTTCCACTTAAGCGTGTGGCACTCTGAGAATGCGAGCCATGCACGCTCCACAGTCTGTGCCACCTTTGTCTCTTGTGCATGCACCCGAAGATACATGTCCACAATATTTAAAAATCAACATTTCAAATGTGTCATGAGGAAAGAAATACATTAAACACATTTGTGGGAACTCAAGTATACACACAAAAAGCTTTGGTGAATAACACTGAGTATAGCTTTTGTTTGTTTAGACAAAAGAAACCCTGTAGGGGTATAATGCACATTTTGAGCAATCATTTAAAAATTTTGACTATCTTGAAGGAATAATTTGACGGTTTGGGAAGTACACTTACTGGCCGTCTCCCCACTTGTGGTCTCTTTCTATAAAACCACAACCTCTCTCTTTTTACATTTATGTTTGTATACAGATCAGTTAAACAAGATGTACCATGTTAATTAGTGAGCTCTAGAGGTGACTGGTGGGCAGAGACCCAGACTAGCTGTTCCTCCTGCTGCCAGTTTTTATGCTAAGCTCAGCTAATCATCTCCTGGGCTCAGATTCATATTTACTGTACAGACATGAGAGTGGTCCCAATGTTCTCGCTGAACTCTCTTTCGCACTGGACTAAAAGCCCACTGACAACCAAGAACAAATTTTGGTGTAAAAGTGGTGTACGACAACGAATAAGTGTCTTTCCTCAAGTGTCAAACTATTCCTTTCAGGACAGCTTTTCATCTTAGATGGATATCAGTTTTCTGTGACCTATGATTCCCACCACTCTTGGTAAATACAACAAATCTGGTATGGTTTCCAGCAGGTGCATGGACTTAGTTCAGTGGCACCAAACGTGTGACTTTACTATTAAAAGCTTCACCCACATACTGTACAATAACATATTACACAAATGTCTTCAGTGGCAGGTTCAGCACACAGCACACAGCCTTTATCGAGCAGTGGTTTTGGGAAAATTGCTGTGTATCTCTGTGGGTGACGCCTGACTAAAACCTGGGCTTGAGCAGAATGGGAAAATTTTTATATATCTCCCTCCTCAAAAGATAGACATTAAGCTGAAATCCTCAAGTCCTCATCCTTCAAGCAGACAAGCCCTTGGCTGAGATCCCCCAGAGACAGGCATTTCTGTAAGGGCCCTTGTATTTATTTTTATTTTATTTTATTTATTTATTTTTTGCAGTTTCCAAGATGTGGTTTCAGAAGCCATTGGGAGAGAAAGAATCATTATTTTCGACATGAGACGATGATAAAAGTTGACAGCAGCATCTAATTCACCTAATCATGACACAGATGATGCTGCATCCTCGTATTAAAGTGCAGTGCAGTTTTCCCTGAATGCTACTGTTGTGATGAAATGGCTGGAGAGATGTTAGACCCCTCCTTTTAAAATACACGCCAGGTAACGCTCAAGTGTTTACTCAGCTGATTGATATGAAAATTTGCCATTGATAGTTTTGATGATTGGTAAGTGTGTGAGCCATCGATCAAAAAAAAAAAAAGGAAAATGCAATGTTAAAATATTATATGTTCTCAGATGAATTTGCCTGCTTGTAAACTGAATGCTTTTTAATTTGCTTTTTAAAAACCCAGTTGTACATGTAGTTTTAGCCTTAGCATTTAGCACGCCATCATGCACGCAGCATCCAAGTGCATATTTGTGACCCCTTTTACAAGATCCTGCTTTTGAAACAAGTCAAGTCAAATGGTGCTAGCATTAGCTTAATTAGCTAGCTGGCAACTGTTGTCAGTTGTAATTTCAGTCTGCAATCGGCGATCACCTAGTTTTCTTCTATTTCTGCCTGAAATTAACCGTTTCAAACATTTTCAAGTGGTAAATCTGCCACTGTTGTCATTGTAAACTGCGTGTGAGAGAGTGAAAGGTGAAAGGCTAGCAGATGTATAGAGACATAAACTAAAGTGGGCATGAGGTTGGAGATTAAGACATCAAATAAGGTAACTTTGGGAGAATTAACTGTTATTTTGACAGCATTTATCACAAATGACCTTCAAAAAAACTGAAGCACTCATACTAAATAATGTTACATAAAGACTGCATCTCAGCTCAACTTTCTTTCTCACTTTGATCACTCTCTTTTTCTGAGAGGAAATACTGAAGTGATTCACACTCATTTAGAAAAGTCTCCCGGCTAACATTTATTAGCTTGCTCTCACTATAAGGTAAACTCCTCACATTGTCGTTTTTTTTTTTTTTTTTTCAAGTTTCCCCTGTGTGCAATCCCTCCTCTTCAAGCCTGTCACCACCACAGGCAGACAGGCATCCTGTGGGGAAAACTGAGCACACATACACACACACACACACACACACACACACACACAGAAAAATGAAGTGAAGGAGACTTGACATTTGGCTAGTGAAAGGGCTCCTGTCATCTTTGAATTTGTGTATCCTAAACATTAAACATTCAGGAAGGAATATGAAACTGACCTCTGGAAATGTGTGAAGTGGAAGATGTCAAGAAGCGATTACATTATGCCAACCATTTACCCATTTGACTTATGAGTACAACCGAGGGGAGATAACATCATTATGTCCTGTGCTTCTCCACCACGTGCAACTGCACACAAGGCCTCTGTGACTGGAAGTGAATTTTGACAAGTGGGAAATTATTCTAATATATTTAGTGTCAATCACTGGACCAACATGATAAAATTCACATGTTTCTTACAGTAAAGCGTAACATAAATGTGTGTGAGCAATCCTTATGGGACTGTATGGACTAAGACCTGTTATATGTTCATCCATGAATGTGTGAATCATAGAATACAGAGAGGCAGAACTAGGCAACTCAAAGCACCAGTATAGCTGACAGAGTATGCCAGAGGCTGACATTCACTGTAACACTTTGTGGTCCCTATAGCTGCGGCAGTGTTTCTGTGCACTCACATTTTGGAGGTGAAGTATAATGTCAGAGCCTCCTCCACAATTTGGCTGATGGAGCTCCTGTCTATAAGCCTAACAGCACACAGAATCTAGATATGAATGTAATAAGCATGAATCCCATCGTCATGTTTAGATTTTTAAAGATGTATAACGTTGTACAGTATCAATGGTCAAGACTACAGACAAATCAATTGAAAACAGCCAACAAGTTAAGATTTCTGGATTTTTAGTTTATTTTTTTGCTAAATTCATGGTAGCATTAATCCAAGTTCTGATGGAGAAGGATGGAAAAGTTACTAAAGCATTGCCATGTTTAATCAAAGATGTGTGTTGCAAGATACAGCGTCAATGATTGGGAATACAGGTAGATCTATAACCATGAGTGACGTCTCTTGGTTAAGGCAACAAATTAACATTTTTACGTGATGGTAAATGTATGAATATGTATTCTTTGATACACTCAGATGGAGAGTGATATGTTTACAATGACAAAGTCACTAAAACGTTATTGTCTCTGCCAAAGAAAGAGACTGACATCTCGGTTCAGCCAGCAAACTGATGATTTTGCACACATTTTGATGCTGCAATGTGTCTTTAACTTTGCATTTTTTGTCAAATTCAGAGCCAAATTCGTCTATTTATCTGACAGAGTAGATGCAAAAATCTTACCATCACTGCCATGCGACTCTTTCAGGGATGTATGTTGGAAGCCATACAGTAAGACAACCTGCTGAAACCAAGACTGATCTCTCGGTTCAGCCAACAAATTGAAATATTTTTATGCCTGTTTGAGGCTATACATGCAATTTATATTTATTGATCAATTCCAAGCCAAACTAATCTACTTGAGTTGGTGGAAAAAGTAACCCAAACATTATTACTACTATGTCTAGTCTTTCAAAGATGTGTTTTATTAGATAAACAGTGTCAGTCAATAGGACAACAGCTTGACTGACATGTTTTCAGCTAAAAAATTTGAAACATTTACAAGCATTGTGAGGCTGTATATGCATGTTTGTGTGTTTTCTGTATATGTGGATCCACTGCGTTCTCAAAACCAAGAGAACCAACAAACAAAATATTGGAGGGGAACAGCAATACACGTTTAGTAAAACACATTTGGAACCCAGATTTAGTTATGTTATTGAAACAATCACTATCTAATACTTATACTGATGCTAATATACAAGCCTGGTATCGTGAAATCGTTACCTGTGAAATCGTTACACTCATCAGGGCTCCCATGTAAGATAAGTAAAGGCATTACATTGTTTTTATATGCATGTTTAAAGTCCTTAATGTGTGAGTAGGTATAATTTAATGGTTGCAGACAGTGAATGAGAAGCGCTGTAAAACGTTAAGTTACCTCTTTTGCACGTGTGTGTAATGGGGGCGAGCAGAAAATCAGTTTTGTTGGAAAAGACTTTGTCTGATTTGGCGCATCCACCCTTATTCTAAGTCTGAGCTCGGACGCAGTGACGCTAGTTCTATACTCACCTTGGTTTGTGGTTCCCGGGTCCGACAGGATACTTTCAAGCAGGAACAAAAACAGACAGTATTTCCCACCGGACCACATCGTTGAGTCAGACACAAGTGCGCTCTGAACTAAAGCGTCGCACAGACTCCTAAATAGATCCCCAAAATGACAAGGTAAGGAGGTTTCATGAAAGAGGCTGCTGAAATCGTCCCAGTATCCAGACTCAGAAGGTCACTCTCGGATCCACAGGAGTTGTTTATTTCTTATTCATTTATTTATTTATTTATATTCAGCCAAGCATCCCGAATCCCTCGATGTGGAGACGCGCAGACAGACGGTAAAAACGACGGGCCATTGCGCACAGGAACGCGGCGACTTGAGCTGAAGCAAGTTAAAACTAAATCAATGGAGGAGTTATCTGGCAGCGTGAAACGCGGACACGTCGCACGTTGGCAGGTGCAGACTCTCCCAAAAGTGTCCAAAAGCGCACTTCCCCTTTGAGCAATTGGGGTAAAGTCAGTGCGTTTGTCTTGTAATGTTTTTATCTTGGGAAGAGAGAGAAGCAGGGAGAGGAAAAAGGGAAACCCCGGACCTCCCGCCTCACTTTCAGCCAGTGCATCCCTCACTGTGTCTCTGTATCACTGCGTCTCTCTCTCTCTCTCTCTCTCTCTCTCTCTCTCTCTCTCTCTCTCTCTCTCTCTCTCTCTCTCTCTCTCTTCTGGCGCAGGCAGAGGAGCTGATTTTTATACCTCAGCCAGATATTTAGGAGCCAGACACGCACGCCTGCAAATCTAACTTGGTCTTTTGGTGAGATTTCACCTCATTTCTCACTTTACATCATGTTAAACGCGCCGGTCAGTCTTTTCCATCAGATGTTATTGATTCCGGAGGGGACGCCGGGGAGATGGAAGGAAATATGAGGCCGTTATTAAACTCGTGTATCACTTCTGTGCTGTGATGTAGGTTATACCTGCATTGCATTATGTTGTTGGAATAGTAATGCGTCTGGGGCAGTTTCTATTTATGGTGGCAGGGGAGGAAGGCAAGCAGACAAACAGATAAGTTGATATAGGGCATAGTGGGTTGAAGGTGCGCGCGCACACGCACATGCACATGCACACATACAGTTGTGTTGCCGTCACTTTTTGGGGATATTTCATAGACCTACATTCATTTCCTGGAGATCCTAACCCTACCCTTAACCCAAGTCTTCAATGTAAAATCTAATGATTTAAGTTATGGGTTTCATCCCCATAAAGAAGGCCAGTCCCCACAATGTGAGTAATACACGTCCACACACTCACAAACACACCTTCATTCACACCGTGCAGTCACCTCATTGGGTTCTTGTAAGTGAAGGCTTTCTGTAATTCATTAACATTATTCTGTTTTTTATGTGGACCTTATGTGCCTCACAGCAAGAAGGTCGCTGGTGTGATCCCCGGGGCCTTTCTGTGTGAAGTTTGCATGTTCTTTCCGTGCATGCGTGGCTTCTCTCCTGGCACTCCGGCTTCTTCCCACAGACCAAAAACATTTAGGTTATTCGGTGACCCTAAATTGTCCTTAGGTGTGAGTGTGAGCGTGAATGGTTGTATGTTGTATGTGCGACCGGTTCAGGGTGTACCCCGCCTTTCGCCCAATGACCCCCGCAACCCCGAAAGGGATAGTCTGGTATAGACAATGGATGGATGGACTTTATATCACTTTAATATTGCCGTTTGTTTGCTGGTTATCTGGTTTAATGTACTGCATGTATGTGAAGTAATACATATGATTCCAGCGGCAGCAACAGCAGTTTGTTTGAAGAAGAACTCAGTACACAAACAAGAGAAAATACACATTTTAGCAACAAAAAACAACACGGGGGTAACGGATTATCATTTTAATCCTTTAATGTCCTTGTGTGTACATTTCCATATTTCATATTAATGTCAGATTATGGCTGATATGTCGTGACAGTGGATACCTGCTCATTTAAAGAAACCCAATCAATGCCTTCACATTGTAATTAAGCTTTACAAGCTTTGTTTTGACACAAAGGGTTTCATTCTTGTTTCAAACACTCCAGATTGATGCCCTGTGAGCTTTAATCTCTAACACTGTAGTGGAGGTGACCATTCATAGAAATCCATTGGGAGCCACAGTCAGGGGGAAGGTATAATGACCCTCTGGCCTCCAGAGTCACAGCTCAGCTGTTGGAGGATAAAGGCGCTGCTTATCAGCCACCCATTGTCCGTATGAGTGACAGCTCAAGTATTAAAGCAGCATTTACACAGGAGGTACAGTTTAACAATGTTAACATGTGGTTGCTGGCAAGAAATGCTACTGTATGTTCTTTATGGTCTTGTACAAAAAAACAAAAGGAGTCGCAGATACGCAGCAAACATAGATATCTAGGTTGCTTGCCTTATGCAGACACAATGAGTTGCCAAGAAACCTAAACCTAACTTTGTGGCTTTCTTGAGCTCCAACAATTTTAATGTTAATGTCAAGTGGACCTTTTTCATAGAAGCCAAACCAACATGTCTTCCATGTTCTCCTCAAGGCTGGCCTGTGGCATGGGCCAAGCTTTTTCTTTCCTTCTTGGTTGCTTTTCTGTGGCTGTATTCACAACCCAGGTTGTGGTTAATTCAGTCATTTTTGAGTAGATGGCAAATGTAAATTTTCAAATGTTATCTTTTGTTACCTCCTTCAGTCCAGTATTCTCAAAAGGGACCTTAGTGGGCATCGAGCATAATACAGCTTTTCAGCACCACAGACAGTGACACCAGACACTAAACGCCAGTGTTTGTTAGACATTTGTGACTATCTGTGCACCATCTACAAAGCACAGGCTATATTAGTCAAAAATCAACTGCAACTTTTTTCCCCTCCTTATTTTTCATTCCCTATAGTACAGTATTTCAACCCTCTGCTAACATTGATGAGATATGGCAGAAATAAAAAAGTGGGATTGTGTGCTTACAGCATTATTATTTCTGAAATATAAAGTGCAAAACCACATGAGGACTGAAAATGACCACATTCTACCATCTAATTTTGTGGGAAACTGTCTTTATACTGATTTTCTACCTTCCTACCTGCTCTTTGACAGACTTGAGGGACTGAAGTTGATTCTAGATAATTCTCCACTGCTTTCAATACTTTTGTGATTGTACCCTCTGAACAGTGGGGCATTGATTGCAGTTTCATTGGTTTGTCCATCTGTCCATGTAACACATTTGTTTAAAGCATGCTATCTCCACTCAGTTGGCCAGTTCTATGAAATTTGGAGTGGATATTCATGATTTCTTGGAAAATGTTTTCTGCACATGTAGCTCCAGAGGGAGCTGCATGAAATCTGGCAAAGTTTCTCGAGTGGTGTCACTGGGGTCAGAGTCGGTTGTGGTTGAATACCACAACTTTTAAAATGAAAGAAATTCTGTAGCTGTGGTGCTAGAAAGATGACAGAAAGTTGACAAGACCTCTGTAACCTACTCTTCATCTCTGCTTGAGGCTAGCAGCTCAGGCTACATTAGCTTCCACCAGCACACCCACATCACGGACGGAGGGCAAGATGCATTGTGTGTAATGTGGGTATTGACAAGGTAGAAGAATGTGTGGAATGAAAAACAACAAGATCTTTGTTTCTGCTTCATCGATTTTGATCCTTTTTTTTTTTTTAAAGCGTCCATTGAGACGAGTGTGGCTCCTACAGTAGCTGATGCCTTCTCAGAGATACCTTATCTTGAGATTGCTGACTACTGATGCCCAATGAACTAGGTATCAGATGGGTTTCTATATTCTACATAGGCAGTTAAATGTTGAGTTACAGGCTGCTTAAGAAACCTGAGATTGACTGGTGATGATTAGCAGCTTGGTTGTTGTAACTTGTTTCAGACTACAGTGTCCCCTACACCCTTCTGTGTTTTGTGCAGGTGGAGCACAGGAACACCTCAAGCTAGTTTCCATATACAGTACTGTCAAACATAAGGCACATAAAGACATTGAGTGAGGCTCGACTCATCTCAAATGTTAAGTTAGCAACTATTTTTGACATATATGAGGCACATAGTTCCAAAGGCTTTGACACATGGGGATTTAACCCAGTGGAAAATATCAGAGGTTGTTTTGCACAACAATAGATACACAGTGCAACCATTAGCATGGTCACACAGGGGCTGCAATAGGTTGGACAGGATGCTGGGGATAAGTATGGGCTGAAGTTGCTGTGATATCTGCTGCTGTCAGCAAGAGGTGAAGACAGGCAGAGTTGAAAACAGACTTCTTATCTCATTTTATTCTTTTGTGTCCCTTTTCATTGTTTCATTATTGTCCTTTTAGTGTATCAAGCCTCAGTGATGTGTCAGCAGGGTGAGTCTTGGCCATATTTCATGTAGCCGGATCTCTCAACAAGTGAAATGCTAATTCAGTGGAATATTCTTTTAAGAAATAGCAAAACCTAACATATTTCTGCGAAACATGCTGAATGCATTTGTGCTCCCCAGAGGATTTATCATTCCCATCCATTTTGAACACTAATGAGCTGCTGCATCACTTACAATAACATGTGAGCCATCCACACACAGTTTCTTAAAAGCTAAGCAGCAGATTACCATGAAATTTGCCCAGCCTGCTCATGCTTCAAAGCAGATAAAACATTTTGATGTTAATGATGATATATCAACCAGCATCACTCTCAAGAGAAACATTTTGTGTTTTTAAACCCCACTACTGTTAATTATCCTAGAAAAATTAACATTATAGCGCTAATAGGGTTTTAGGCTTTTCTATTGTTTCTGCTGTACATTCAACTTATTTAGGAAATCTGCTCTCCCCACCCTCACATACATGACGTGGTGTTTGTGTTCTGATAGTTGGCCAGTTGGCTTTGAGCTAAAAGAGATCTTGGCTCTACTAAAGGTAATTTTAGAACATAATGGTTAGTCATGGATAATGGATTGTTAGAAGAGCAAAATGATGTCTGTGGATTCCTGATCAGGGGCCACTGAGGGAAATGGTTTAAGGGGATGATGCAGCAGCTGCATCGTTGTTGGACAACCCACCAATTAGTTTAATGAATTATTATTACAACATTCTGCTGAACCTTGAAAACAATTTGCATAATTGTCATCACTTCTCAAGGCTTTGGCCTTCACTGTCTTTTTAATTGAGATCTAAAATTAGATTTATCATGTTAAAGTGCTGTAACAGAAGAAAAACATGACGGCAAGTTATTAACATGAGAACACATTGTTAGCATCTTTTCATTTGATAATAACATTCTTTTCCTTTCATTGTATTGTTTGTGTCTTGTCTCCATCAATTCTTTCCTTTTGAATTGTGTCACATTACATTTTCCTCATTGCCCATGCTCATTAAAACTTCAAAAGGCCGTTCTTACAGCAAATGAACAGAAAATAATAAAGTGGAGAGTAGCTGCATGCAGGGGCTTGAATACAGTATTTGAATTAACATGAAACATTTCATTTGTGAATATGAACTTGTAGCTGAAACCGTTAATACATTTTCATTCTCTAATATCTCAAATGTGTTTTTACAAGTCTCTGAGAGAAAAACTGTACATATTGTGGCAGTTGGCATGGCACCAGTTTGGAAAAGCAACAGAAGTATCGGTGTAGGAAGCAGAGCAAAGTAAAGCAGGGAAAATATTTGAAATATAACATACACTTAAACTGATATTGATTAAGTGGGCCGTCGTTTAGGTGGCTAAACTACATTTTGCTGCTGCCCCCATCCACAGCAGTACACTGCTTAGGTTCTGTGGTGTTACTTCTGCTGCTTCTCCAAAGTGTGGGTGTGCCAACTGCTATCTACAATGACTATGAATAAGTACTGACCTGATGTGTCAGATGGTTTGTTGCACAGAACCATCTGGGAAGTCCTCCTTGGAAACTGTTTCAAAAAGAGCAAATACTTGCTAAGTAAATGCTTGGTAGGTGATTGAATTAACCACCTGCCCATCATTGTCTATCATGGGCTAACTGTTAATGAACTGCCACTTCACATGCTTTCATTACAGCTAAATCATGCCTGTTGCTGCCAGGAGTTCCTTGTAGGAAGCTGATTGGTCCAGACCACTGTGGGTGGCCACAAGCGCATAGTTCAATTCCTCATTCAACCCCACTTCAAAAAAATACTTCAAGTGCCTTTGACACAGATAACACAACTGGTATAAAGAGACAAATAAGAACTATTGTCCTGACGCACAGCAGACTATCACCTTAAATCCACCCACCAGAAAAGCTTCAGTACTTGTTTGTTCTTTGAATTAAAAATTGCACCTTGCTGCTCCAGGCACTGAAACGCAGATGCAGCCTCCCCTGTGTAACGATCATTTACAAAGACTAAACAAGCCTATACATAATCCAGATCCCCAAAGTTGAACAGCAGCTCAACTGCTGTTTAATGTGTGGATTTTGTGTTCATATGTTGTCCAATATTATCTTTACATACTGACCCCTTAAAGGTGGGGTGAGTCAGTCTGGAGAAAGATTGTTGATATCATCATCTCTGTGATTACACACCAGCATACGAGATTTATCACCCCTCTCACTCCACTGATTTCCCCTCCCCTTCCCCTTGGCTTGATTAGGTGGAATAATATTTGACTCGATCTGAACCACTTTGTTTGTTTCCCATTTGCAAAGTCAGGGCTGTGTACAAAAACTGGATTTGAAATTCAGCAAATATCAACAATCTTTCTCCAGAATGACTCACCCCACCTTTAAGAGTCCACAGCCATTCGAGTCCTAGAGATATTCCACTCCAAACCAAAAACCTGCATGGTGTTAGCGAAAAGTGTGATAATCACTGAAGTCATTAGGATACATCAACTGGAAAACGCGACTGCCTGTACAAAGACCAAAGTGGTGCACCAGGATTTTGACTGCCATAGCAATGCTAGCATGGCTAAAAACTGAGCGTAATGCAGGAAATAAAGTTACAGGAAAAAGAAAACATTTAAATGTGGTAAAGAGACATATTGGGACTGTTCAAGTATGATTCATGCAAACAATAATTAGCTCAGTGTTAACTTTACTCAATCTGTATCAGAAAAGAGAGGAAAAGTTAGAGTGTAATGATCCTTTAAAGTTGCAGGGTGGAAGCGAATAGAACAGCCCCTACCAGAGGACAGAAGGATCTGTGAAAGAGTAAACCCTCATTAAGTCTTGGATAGGGATTATCACTCTTCAGCTGCAGACTGACTGGGACCGTAAAAAGCTTTAGAGCATCATTTCCTGCAATCCACTTACTCTTACACGTCTCCTCTGCTGCTGGACACCACACATTGGGTTGCCTGATTATTCCTGATTTTGCCTGCCTGTCAGTCTACGTCTTTATTTGCCCTCCACATTAAGAGTTTTCATCCCTCCTCTCCCTCTCTGCTCCTTTGCCTTCTTTCTATCCTGTCACACTGTTCAACCTCTCCTCTCTCTCTCTCTCTCTCTCTCTCTCTCTCACCTCAGCCTTGTTGTTCATTCCCTCTGCCTCCCTCAACACCACCTCTGCTTCTTCTTTCCTTGTCTCTTCCTCTCCACAAACAACCCATTCCTTTCCTTCAGATCTTTCTGCTGTAGCACCAAGACACCTACCCACGCACTTTTTTCCCCTCCGTCCATCTTATTCTGTTATGTGTGACCTCTCTCTCTCTTTTTTTTTTCCACTCTCACTCTCTCATTCTCTCCTTTCCTCCCATCTCTCTCTCTCCCTGAATATTTCATGATTTGGTGGCACAGTGCTGAGGTGAGGATCCTTCCTCTGTCTAGAGCTTGCACTGCACAAATATTTACTCTCGAGCTGAGCTTAGTTGGGTGTTAGGACAGACTAACAGTGTGTGTGTGTGTGTGTGTGTGTGTGTGTGTGTGTGTGTGTGTGTGTGTGTGTGTGTGTGTGTGTGTGTGTGTGTGTTTAAGTAACAGTGATTACATGTGACATAAGCCCCAGAGGGAAAAGGAGGTCTTTGGTCTCTTGGTACATTGATGTTACTGCTCCATTGCACACTCTGTGAAGTCTTCTAAGATAGATAGATAGATAGATAGATAGATAGATAGATAGATAGATAGATAGATAGATAGATAGATAGATAGATAGATAGATAGATAGATAGATAGATAGATAGATAGAGTGCATACATGGAGAGACTGGATAACATTAGGACAGAAAAAGGGAAGCAAAGGGAGATAAAATGGAGGGCAACAGCAGAAAACGTGGGAGAGAGAGAGTAAGGAATCTCACTGTGCCTGTGCATTGACAAATGTCTGTTCTGTTTTGGCTGGCGAGAATGGAGCTCAATTGCAGGTCTGCAGGAACATCAAAACACAATTAAGAGCTGACATGGAACTGGTCATGCAGAAGAGTGAGGACAGTGGAAAAAGAAGCGTTGCTAGAGGAAGGTGGAGAAGAGCTTGGTGAAGGGAGGAGGACAAGGGAGTGAGATATTCGGGAGGCAGAGAGAGGAATGCAGAGAGGCATAATTGTATTTTTGGATATGATTACAGGAAAAGTGAGAATGAAAGTGAGAGAAAGAATAGTGCAGTCATTTGGAAGGTGTGTATGTGTGCGCAAATGGGAGAGAGGAGGTTAGTTTGTTACTGACTGGTCCTGTTCATCACATGAATAATCATTTCTTGTGTACAGAAATTATAATGCATTGACAGAGGCTAATTTAATTTTCAACTAAGTGATTCTATAATTTACTATTCATGAACTTGTTTGAAGTCAGTGTGCAGACATGACCATCAATTCCTCCCAGATTAGAGGTGTGGCTCCAAGTCCAAATGAAGAAAATTAGTTGTAGGGGTTCTGTACAGACCAGGTTTCAGTCCCTGTGTCTGCTGCTTGGTCGCTTGGTTCACACAACAGTAACTTTGATCCAGACTCAGGGATCTCATTGGATGGACTGCCATGAAAGTTCCGCACATTCATGATCCCCAGAGGAAGCTGACCGACAAAGGGTTAGACACCTATATAGGTCTGAGCACATGGTTTAGAGAATTAGGAATTAGAGAGGCACAGGCGATGGGATTGTGTGGTTTTGTTTCTGAACCGAATTGTTGGGTGAATAGATAAGCTGCTATTTATCAAAATGAGCCATTTCTTTAAATTGCTGACCAAAGTTCACCTGCCCTCCATTGTTTTGAATATATCCATCCATCCATCCATTTTCTATGCCGCTTATCCCTTTCGGGGTTGCGGGGGGGCCGGAGCCTATCTTGGCTGTCAACGGGCAAGGGGCGGGATACACCCTGGACTGGTCGCCAGCCGATCGCAGGGCACAAACACACAACCATTCACACTCACTCTCACACCTAGGGGCAATTTAGAGTCACCAGTCAACCTAATGAGCGTGCTTTTGGTCTGTAGGAGGAAGCCGAAGTGCCCGGAGAGAAACCACGCATGCACGGGAAGAACATGCAAACTTCACACAGAAAGGCCCGACCCGGGAATCGAACCTGTGACCTTCTTGCTGTGAGGCACGCGCACTACCTGCTGCGCCACCGTGCAGTGTTTTGAATATATCGCAATACATTTTAGAGCTTGACCTTTATTTTATTGGGACAAAATGGACTTCATTTTGAGCCACATCAGTACCTTACAGTTACGCTTCCCCATTAGGATTCACTCCTCTGAGAGTACATTATATTTGATATGCTTGAAAAATCTGGATTTCATGTAGCTGTATGTTAAAACTGAGTCTTAACTACCTAAATGCGCAACAGCTTCAAAACTGTGAAGTCAGCAGGAAGAATCCTAACTTAAACATTACAATCCAGTGGATTAAGTCTACCTCTACTGTGGCTATTAGCCACAACTTCAGCGCTATTAAATGGAGCAGTGAGCCTCGAACAAGCTCTAAGCTGAAAGAAAATGGGCCATATGAAAATTAAGGCATGTGTATGTAAAGTTTAGTATCCTTTCGAGGCCCATTCTGCCCTTTTTCCAAGCGTGTATGATTGATCAACTTTACTTTCCCTCTGGGACAAGTTTCATTTTGGTCAAAAGCAAAAAGGTCACAATTAACATTTTGTTAATGTTTTTGTGACACCCAGGGATAAAAGCTATAACCGTGAAAATAAATGAAAGGGACCGAATGGATACTCACTAAAGAATACAGATAACATACATTAAAATCTCTTCTGAGACATGCAAAACAGGGCTCTCGGTCATCATCATCATCAGAAAGAAATATCACATAGCTGAAGCAGGAGGGCTTAAACAAGGTTAGTCATGCGCTGAGTTTGACCTTACTCTTTATCATATAAAACTGTTTATTAAGGATAGATGGCAGTCTGAAGTTGTGGAATCTAGATTCCCAACCAGGATGAGCACTGAATCAAACAAAACTGGTGAACTGGTGAAATGGTCAAATTAGAGTTCATCACAGTCTGAAAGTGAGACTAACTCTAGAAAGGTTTTTACTGTATACAACAATAAATCCTCTGTGTGTTCCTTCAAATCAGAGGATGTTTTAGGTATTCAGCCCTACGCCTTCAGTGCAAAGCGAAGGTGACATATCAAACATCTAGAGGACATCACATAAACTGCGACCCTCCCTCTCCTGCTGCCCACGGAGCTGATCTCCTTTGTTCTAAAGCGGAGAAAGGCTTTCCGTCGATGCGTGACCACATCTGAACACCTGTGAACACCTGTTGTTAGAACATCGATCTCGGTGGCAGGAGGGGAAACCCAGATTTGCGGTTTAGGAATTGGATTGAAGCTGTGTCTAAGAGGCCCAGTGGGATGTTGAATCCTCTGAGTGATTAAGGGATGTGAAAGGTTTCATGCCCTTGAAAAGTGTACAGGTCTGCACGTGCTATTCTTTGAAAGAACTATAGGCACTTGTGTGTCAGTCCATAACATAATAATATGGTGACAATACTGCACTGAACAGATTAAAGTTGAGGTTTTTGATTAGAAAAAATCTTGGATTAAACGCAGGATGGCTCAGCAGCCTGCATAAGTCTGTTTTTTCAAGCCCAAATACAGTATGTGCCAGGAAAAACAATAAAAACTTGACACTTATGAAAAGCTCCCCTGCCAAATCTTTTTCTTTTTCACTCTCTATGTGAAGCAAAGTGTCCTGATGAGGATTAAGCTCAAGCCCAGTTTGGTAATAATGAGTCAGTGAGATGCATGTATCACTCCTCCAGGGGAGATTTAAAAGAGGTGGTAGCAAGCTGCTGCCCTCTCACTGACCACAAAGACAGCCAACACAGCAATCGTTTTGTCATAAAAAAAAAAAAAAAAAAAAAAGTGTATCACAATCAGAACAAAGCAAACCTTCACATTGCTGTCTGTGGCTACATAATATTTGCAGACAATTTTGTTAAGTATTTATTACTGAACTCAGGACTGACAGAGTGTTTTCTCCCCCCTCCAACAGTGAGCTTTGTAATATCTCCACCTGCCTCTCCCTCCTTCCATCCTACATATTATCACTCTGCTTAATCCTCGTCTTCTAGCTGGCAGAAGCTAACCAAGCTAGCAGCATGGCTCTGAAATATTTCAACGACTCGAAATGGATTGCAAGAACATTTTGTACAGACATTCATTGTCCTCAGAGGATGATTCGTTAAGACTTTGGTGACTTTTATTCTGGTGCCGTCATGAGGTGGACATTGGTGGAGCTTTGCTATAGAATTACACATTCATGTCACATCTGCATCAGGATATCAGGCTGGTTAATTTTTGTGGGGTAAAAGTGAACTTTAAAGATGTAGGATCCCGAACTGTTAATCATTTTTCATAATCTAAGCACAGTGGGCAGAGTGACAGAGTGAATTAAATGAGCTTTGGATCCAAGTACCATTTTGCATCTTAACAGTACAAGACACAAGGCGTTTGCTTTTTGGCCTGCGGCTCACCATTAAGTTTCAGTTTTGGTCCTCAAAGAGAAAATGTTTGGGTCATCATCAGTTCAAAAAATATTTTGATTTCTGACCAAATCCCTGCAAAACTGCAGGACATTCCCATCAGCCTCAGCTGCACTTTGTGTTTAATACTAATTAACAAATGTTAACATGCTAACAAGCTAAACTAAGATGCTTAACATCATATCTGGCATCTTGACACGGTGGAACAAGTGGTAACGCTGTCGCCTCACAGCTAGAAGGTCCCGGTTTGAATGCCGCTGTGGGCGCTGGTGGCGTGTCCTCCACCATGCCTTCAGTGCCTGCTCGAGGAAAAAGGGGCCTTTCTGCATGGAGTTTGTATGTTCTCCCTGTGTTCACCCGGGGTATCCTCCATAAAATATACCCCCGTTAAAAACATGCAAGAAGATCACCACCTGACCAATGGTGACGAAGGAGAACTGGGTCCCCCGGCGCCACTGTCGG
This sequence comes from Chaetodon trifascialis, assembly GCF_039877785.1. Taxonomy (NCBI): domain Eukaryota; kingdom Metazoa; phylum Chordata; class Actinopteri; order Chaetodontiformes; family Chaetodontidae; genus Chaetodon; species Chaetodon trifascialis. The sequence goes on from NC_092056.1 coordinate 11,502,114, forward strand.
CTGGCAGCCCACCGCTCCTCGTCTGCCGCGGAGGAAGGCAGACGATGGATGGGTCAAATGTGGAGAAATAACAATTTCACGAAGCATGGCGTGTGCATTGTGCATGATGTTGTGTGTGATAAAAATAAAGTATGTTTCTTCTTCTTCTTCTTCCTCTAACATTTTGTGATGCTAGCGTTAGCATTTTGTTCAACGCACCGCTGTGTCAGAGAACTGTCCAGCAGAGCCACTAACACTGATGTAGACTCGTACTCTTGTTCCCTTTCATCATACTCTCTTCAGCTCTGCATGTTCATTTGTTGTCTAATTTTACCATCTTCTCACCTGCCACCCTTTGTCTTATGGCTCATCGATTTCAATAAAGGTTAGAGCCTCATTTGACCTGCTGTGTCTCTCTGCTTCCTGCTAGCTATTTCATCTCCACTAGATCTTCCACCTCATTAACTTTCAGTTAACATGATTAACCTTACTTGTCTTCAAATTGTCTTCAACAAGTGTCATGCTGTATATAGAGCCATATCTGAATGAGATTCTCAATCAAAATAGCACTGTTGGAAAGACCCTGAATTTTTCCAGTTGGACATTGTTTGTAATTTATTTTGTACGTTACCCATTGGGTGCCATTTGTGACACATATTCACTTAAATTCCACAAAGAAGAAAGAAAAACTCCTTGTATTTGTCTTTTGCACTCTCTATTTTGAAGACTTTTACCTTTTTAATGTGTCATTTATTAAAAATCAAGTTTTTCTGTTAATTGCCTGAAATGTAAATGTAAAGTGACTATTACACTGTCACATTAAAAGCAGTTAAGTATTGCAGTAATGCAAAAATGCAGCTAACATTGGCTTAGCTTTGTGTCTTTACTCCATCTCTGCACCTCTTGGTCTGAGCAGGTGCACTCTGGCAGTTTCTCACAGAAATCGAGCTAATGGCTGTGGTGACAATGTGGATTAAGCTGAAACAAACAAACAAAAAGTGTTTGGAATTTGATGGGCCAATGTTCTGACACAGGTTTTTCCTGCCTTTAACCAACTGCATGCTGGGAAAGGCTCCATGGGTGCACATCTGGCACAGGATGCATTAAGCTTGCACGATATGCAAAATGGATGACTGATGTGGAATGCTGACATATGTTTATTAAAGCTTCGGTTGGGACGTAAAGCCCATTAATAATTTAAATCCCCTCTAATTTCCTTGATAGCTGATGAGTGATGGAAATATAAGTGGACAAAACAGGGCTGGGAAAAGGGGCGAAGGGTATGAAGAGGGTTAAAGTTTTGTATGAGTATTTGATTAAGAGTGGAAAGAAAATTTCTGACAAGTGAAAATGACTTTAGCTTCCAGTTTGTTTCGGACATGCTGATGACTCAGTTTCCTCACGGAAATTTGTTCCTGAGCAGATTTGAGCTTTGACTGGAAGGAACTCCAGATGCATCATTTACCTTGACCAAGTTCGGTGCTATTTTCTGTAAAAATCACAAACTTCATCTGACTCCTGTGAAAGTGTGTCACTCTGCCTGAGAACAGATTTTGGTGGTGGTGGTGGTGGTGGTTGGGGGCGGTTGGATCGGTATAGGTCATATTGAAGAGGAGCTCATTTGACACACAAGTCTGGGAAAGTGATTATACACTACCTCGCTGTGTGACTAAACTCTCCAAGCACCTTTTAATAATAAATTTATTATTCATGATGATAATTGAACTACTTCTGTAGAACGATTTAGTCACTTGCATTATTCATTTAAACTGGCTGTGCATAATGAATGGGGCAACACAGCAACAACACAAAAGACTGTTTATGTTTTCACACTTGAACCAATGTTGTGGCACCCAAGGCTTCTTAACTTGCTGATATATTTCTGTTTGCATGAATTAAAAAAAAAATAATCTAACGTTTCTCATGTTTCAGTTTCATAAATGATGCAAAGAATGGCACTGAAATGAAGGTCAGCTCATGTTGCCCTCGCTTCATACAGATCAGAGGTCGTGCATCTGACCACATGTACACACATACATTCATGTAAAACTTATCTGCATGTGTGTGCACTTACAGCCAGTCCTGCTCCTGCAGAGCTGCTGTACCCCTACTGTTGTGTGTGTATGTAGCATGAAATTGGACACAACAGTTCAAAGAAAAAGACCCTCTGAGACATGAGAAAATTAAACATTAATTTCAGATCCACACTCTGTAGTTCAGTTAATGTTCAGCCATGAGTTCTCCTTATTGGCCCAACCAGTTAGAGTCTCCTGGTGCTTGTTAACAAGGAAACTGCACATGCATGGCATGAACGAATCAGCCAATTTGCCTTTGCAATCACTCGTTTTCTACAGTTTGATTGATTTTTTTTTTTTGCAATGTTAATAGATTTATTTAAGTGCTAAAGTAGCTCTATTACCAGATTTCTTAAATATAAGTTCAGTAGAGTGAATTCTCAAAGCCTTATTCCCCAAATATAGTACTTATTGATTTCAGGGAGAGAAAAACAAAAGGCCTCATTCAGCCCAGCTTTGATATTCTGGCCAGCAGCCGCCTGTCATATCGATGTGATCCACCCCCAGGAAAAAGAAATATGAACGCACAAACAATACCTCTCTGTTTTCCCAGCATACTCTATAGACTGTATACACTTCTAGAAACAAGGATGTGTTCATACAAGATCAGAGAAAAGAGAAAACACACTTTGGACACGCTTTGGTGTGAATATACAGGAGCGATTGGGAGCCACGATGCTCACACACAGATCAGTCCACTCTCGCTTCGCTTTATATGATTCACAATTTGATTTCAATTTATTTGAACTGTCCAGTGTTGAAAATGCAACAACTAAACCGATGCTTACATGAGGCCTCAAACAGACTCTTTTTAGTACAAAGTTCCCTCTTTGTCTTACTGTCCCTTTGGAAGGAACTTCCCTTACAAAGGGAAGATGACTTGTTTAACTCAGTCTACTAAAGACAAATATGAGATTCAGCTGAACTTTAGAGGTCATTGTCACACAGAACAAGGACTTTGGATTTTGCTCCACATGTTTTATATTGAAATTTCTTCAGCAAAGGATCTCTGTGTGGACAGAGGAAAGATTACAGCCACTAATAACCTCCATACTGTACATATAAACATTTGTGTACTAATACTTGTTATTAACACTCATGTTCATGCTATCAGACCATCAGTTAAATGTAGCAATTAAGGCAGCATTAATGTTTACAGTTAGCAATATGGTTGCTAAGTGGTCAGCCTTTTTCCACTGAAGACATTTTGACATGTAGGAAACCCAGGTGTAAATAATCCAATCAATGATGGCTGAGTTCCATTTAGCTGCTTCAGTTTCAGGGTCCTGCAGTTGTTTGTGCTGGCTCACTGTCACACTGTCACAGCTTACTTGAGTACAAAGGAGCCATTGCTCATGTCTTTAGCAATGTCTATGCTTTTCCCATTAGAGGCAATGTTTGCTGAGAAAAATGGCTCACATTTTGGTGAGTGCGTTGTTGTTATAATAGAATTGTTGTCATGATTGAAATAGGAATACAAAAATAGAACCCCAGTTTTTAATAAACCAAAATATCCTGAAAAACTTTAATATATATTTAATATTTTAATATTTGTCTCAATAATACATGAGTTCATCATTTGAGTTTCATTATGATGATTTATTGTTAAAACTTACTATTAACTTATCCAATGAGTTCATTTGTTGGGTTTTAGGGAGATCAATAAACAGAGATTGAAAATGATGGAAATCAATGGAAAAATCTGAAAACATAGTGCGTTTTTTTTTCTTATCACCTGAAAATAAGAATTGTGTTTTCATTACCTTAGAATCGGCTCTTTATACCCAGAACAGACAGACCAAACGCTGGCTCAAGAGAGTACATTTCACCTTTTTTATGACCATCAAAGGTTGGGAGTATTCAGTTGGTTGCAATCTGCAACCTCACCACTAGAAGCCACTAAATCCTACACACTGGTCCTCTAAAACGGCATTAATAATTGTGGTTAGCAATTCTACTTATGGTTGCGGTTGTGTGGATGGCATATCTGCTTTTGTAAGTTAGATAGCTAAAATACAGTTTATAGGCCCTGCACACCCCATGGCCCACCCACACAGGTACAGTATTTTCACTCATGTTGCCTGATTAGACCTCCTATCAAGGCTGCGTGGGTGTAAACAAACTGTGCTTGACTGTCATCCCCTCCACTCTTTTTTATTATTATTTGGCTTGATAATTCCAATAATTAGCATCAGTAAAACAGAGACAAATAGAAAGATGCAGTAAAACACACCAAGACAGGGAAATGAAGTGGAAAACAGGCGTGCAATTGGCACACAGTTTAAAATATTAAATTACAGAAAGGCAATGTTTTCAGTCCGGGGCACTTGATTCAGGACATGAAGAGATAAAGATTCAGGGATTTATGAATGAATCTAAGTCGATATACAAGATGTCTTTGCCCTCACATGTATAGTAACGCAGGGATTCGTGTGCATATATGAAACTGCAAGTGTGTACACTGTACTGACAGCGGTAATAGTAAGCACTCTTCCTCTCTCCTCCAGCTCTTTTCCTCCTGGGTGAACGGTCTTGAAAATGTATGTTATGGGTCTTGAGTCCTGAGTGCACTTGTAAGTTTCACAAGAACATCAAAACACAATCAAGTCGTGTGGATCCCTGAGGCTCGAGGCTGGAAGCTAGCACTTAGGGAAAGAGAGGATTAAGGGGGGAGGGAAATGGGACTTCAGGAACAGGGAGATGAAGATATGAAGGGGAAGGGAAGCAGCTGTGCAGTTGGAAAATAGATGACTGTAAAGGTTGGGATAAATGACTTTCCAACATTTCATATTGTTGAAGCCAGATGATAAGACATTTTAATACAAAACCTGAATCAGGTGATATTTCGTGGTTCATTTCAGTCCTTATATGAAGCCGAGTTTATGACTAATTGATTCCCTCATACATTCATTCAGAAGTTTTTACCCTCCTCTGTCATTAAGTACTTAGTTCACTGAATTGATCCAAAGCTCAGCTCCAGCCCAGAAACCTCTTAAATTGCAGGTGTCACAATTCACTACTGAGCTGAGTGAACTCCGACAGCCAGAGAGGGGGAGTAATGGAAAATTAAAAGTCTTTCTTCTTTTTTACATGGTCAAGAAAACCCGCTCCATTTTGTTCACTTTTGAAGCCCGAGTGTGAGGAATGGTAATTGAGCCATCACTCCACGAAAGAGGGAAAGATGAATAGACAGCAGGGGGAGAGAGAAGTGTGTGGGGGGGGGGGGGGGTGACATAAGATCGTCTCACAGAGGAAAGGAAGCTCATCTCCTTTGAATATTCTTCATTTGCAACTGTGTTTGTATCAGCAAATCCATGCAATGATGCTAAGATTATTACTGATTATTGAGCTCGTCTGCAAAATCCTCGCTGCCAACAGTTGATAGCTTTTTTGTTCAATATCTTATCGTGGTAGCACAAGCGTGGCGAAGGTGAAGCTACTACTGTATAGTCCTTCGGTCAAGCTTAGGTAACATTGTGGTCATGGTGAAATTGTAAAAACACCAGTGGTGAGGTTGGAGGTGAGATGGGAGATGGTTAAATTTGGGTTCAGAAGTTGCAGATTGTTTTGTTTAGGGTAACATTAGACACAGCAGGGGTTCGTTTACTGTGCAGCTAAGAGTTCAATTAAAGAGTTTCGCTGTGATCCAGTTACGGATCATACGAATGATCATATGAATGATCATATGAATGTATATTGATACACAGGTATCAATATATATATATATATATATATATATATATATATATATATATATATATATATATATATATATATATATATATATATAAAGATGTCTGTACTGTATACTTATACTCATTCACACAGAGCTGCAGAGCTGTGCATAACCATATAAAGTCACCCATGAAACAACAGGATGACGCACCTCTGAACACATGACGTGCTCATGCATTTCCGCCTTATCAGTGAGTTAGTTGAATGACATGAATAATAAACAGTCTCCACGATATTTATTGACTGATCCTCGCAGTGTGTCACACTGTGATGAAAGGCATAGGGCTGTTTTCAGATAATTTGATAATTTGCCCTGAGTGATGTCACTTAAGTCGGTGTCGTTTGAGGCTGAAAAACTACAAGTTTACAAATGACAAAAATCCAGACCTCTATGGCCCGAGGTTACATTAGCCGCTAGTAGCATTGTGGGTAACGTATGTGCAAGGTTTGGATGAGGAAGAAGAATCCATCCATCCATTCATTTTCTATGCTGCTTATCCCTTTTGGGGTCGTGGGGGGGCGGGAGCCTATCTCGGCTGTCAACGGGCGAGAGGCGGGGTACACCCTGGACCGGTCGCCAGCCGATCGCAGGGCACATACACACAACCATTCACACTCACACTCACACCTAGGGGCAATTTTAGAGTCACCAATCAACCTAATGAGCATGTTTTTGGCCTGTTGGAGGAAGCCGGAGTGCCTGGAGAGAACCCACGCATGCACGGGAAGAACATGCAAACTTCACACAGAAAGGCCCGACCCGGGAATCGAACCTGCGACCTTCTTGCTGTGAGGCACGCGCACTACCTGCTGCGCCACCGTGCAGCCCGGAAGAAGAATGTGTAGAATTAAAAAAATGTGTTTGGTTCTATCGCACTGATTTGAGTACTCTTCTTAAGTGTTAATGAAACAAACAGAGAAAAACTAAACTGCTGCCTGGAACGTGTGCGCATTTGTATGCAGCACCATATTCGAAGGTGTTTTTGCTTTGGACAAGTTCAACTTTGCCGTTTGCATGCAGCCAGTGCAAGGGTAAACGTGTCATTTCATAGCAGTTCAGTAAACCTTCAACTCTCTAACTTCTGAGGATTGTGCATTCCTGATATTTATTTTGTGTGTGACATTGAGAAAGCAATCTTAGCCACAATGGATATTTATCTTAATTTACCAGTTTTCTTTATTGCCTCAGAGAAAATTGTTTCTTCCCATTTTCCCTGAGCAATAATGATTCAAAATTTAGGATCAGAGGAGGATGAAATGATCCCTGGTTGATGCAACATTTAGGATGAAATATCAACCCAAGATTTATCAGATACCTTCATATGTTCATTTATCCCGTATACACTAAAATCCCTTATGATGTGAAGTTATAATTGAATCTACATACTGTTTGTCCCCCAATGTATTTCATTTCAGTGTCATATTTTTATATATCTTATGTCATAAAATGATTATTTGCATCAGATTGTAACTGATCAGTGTGTGCTGTGTATTATCTATGGACACAAACAGCAGGATTTGGTTTGGTGTGTTTGTCATTGATAAGGACGCTGGAGTTTTATTGCAGTTACTACATTTACAGTATTTCAGTTTATATGAATGTTAAACCTGTTCCTCACACACACACACACACACACACACACACACACACACACACACACACACACACACACACACACACACACACACACACACAGCACAGTATGCTTGTGATTAAGGGTGTCCAGGCCTGTCATTAGAGCGTGCGGTGTGGGGAAATGATGTCTCAGTAGACCTCCTGCAAAAGGCAGAGCAAGAGTTAAGACATTAATAGGCAGAGAAAAGCTATACAGCATCACTGTCTACCTCTGTGCTAGGACTGGCAAGATCAAAGGCTGACTCTGAGAGGGAGAGAGAGGAGGGGGGGTAGAGAAAGACAGCCAGATACATAGACACAGTGGAAGGGAGAGAAAAAGTCATCCAGTGACAAGGAGACAGAGAGAATAGCAAGTTCTGAAAGCACAGAAGGGACAGGGAGGCAGGTAAAGAAAAAATCGACAGGGAGGATAAATAGAAGACATTTCCCTTCTGCCACCTGCCTTATTGCTGACTTCAGATTATGCACTGCATTGGCCTCTGTGTCACCTTCTGCATGGCTTGTGAAACCCTTGAAACAAGGCAGGCGTTGCACTTGTCTGGTCAGCACCCTGACTACTGAGTCATGCTAATTGGAAATAAGCCTGCAGTGAACATGTTTTTATAGAGGAATGGTGCGGCAGAGACTCATTTTTTGGCCACTGCACGGCTCTGTGGAGGGAAATGTCAATCTGTTGGTCAGTCAGTCAGTTCACCGCTTTGTTCCAGATGGAAATGTCTCCACGCCATGAAAGTTTCTGCAGACATCCATGTTTCCCAGATGATAAATCCTAAAGATTTTGGTTCAGATTTTGTGGTTTTAAGTGTGGTTGGACATTCATGTTCCCCTCAGAAGGAATTCTAATAACTCCAGTAAGCCTCTGACTTTTCATGTAGCACCACCATCTGGACAGCATTTCAATTTCAACCTTCAGCTTTTGGACCAAAAATCTGAAAAACTAAAGACGTTCATCAGTCTCAGCTACTCTTTGTTTTACTCTTTGTTCAGTGCTAATTAGCATGCTAACACACCAGACTAAGGCGCTGAACATGCCAAACATGATACGCCATGTTAGCATTGTTACTGTGAGCATATTTGCATGATGTTGTTAGCATTTCACTCAAAGCCCCATTGTGCCTACTTGCAACCTCACAGTCTTGTTCTATGATGTATCAGATGAAAGTCTAAGGCATGAAACATTCACATCTATTTGTAAGAAAAGAAATGTACCAAACTGTATCACTGGGATAGATCAAACTTGCCAAAGGAGCACAATCAGTTCACAGCTGAAGAGCAGGTACTCAGTGTAATTACCACCTGAAGGGGATCATGCATTGGGTTGCGTGTGTACTTATATTCATGTGTGTATCTGCTAAGCTCATCTAATGTACTACTGGAGCCATCAGCCTGATATTTTGTGCACTTTTATGATTGTTTGCTCAAGGACCTCTTGTGGTTGCAGTGAACCACACTTTCTGAAGAGCCTATTTCTATTATATTGAGTGTTCTGTTTTATATTGACTGCTGACTACACTCATTGGTAAGCGGCCGGTCGGAGCTGCAGGTGATCAGCAGGGACAGTGTATGTGGAGCTCATGTTAGTGTTGGAAGATTCTTTTGTTGGTACTTTTAATTTTGAAATTGACATTTTACTTCACTGGTATTTTGGAACCTGCATATTTTCAGTCTGCCCTGCACTCCCTGTTCTCCACCCACATGCCCCCGACACACCTGGCGGGGTATCTGCGCTCCAGTGAGTGCACTCTTCTAGTTTTATTAGTGCTGGATTTCAAAGGCAAACAGCCCAAGTTTGGGAAAATGGAAATAAATGATGTGAAAAGATTTGAGAGAGATGGCATCCTGCAGCACATTACAGCTGCACACATTCCACTACAACTGGCCGAATATGAATAATAAAAATGTACGCAAGCACTTGTGTGCGTGCTTAAAAGGTGATGAATAGACTGCTGAATGTCCAATTTAAGAATGTTAAAGGTAAGCTCCAGGAGGGCTCCATTATTTCTGAATTACCTCAAACCACTCTGCAAATATGCTCTTATTTTGTGGAAGTGTCATTCAGTCGATCCTTTGAATAACACCCCCCACTAATGTTTTTATGAAATTTTAAACTGAAAGTATTGGTATGAAATCTATCGGTTTTAATCAGCCCCTTCATACCTCTTCCCTCTGACTTCATTTCCCCTTTTTTCCTTTGGGTGAAGAATTTATTATTCATGCTTTCCCTTCACTCGGGGAGTGTCCACTTCAACAAGGTTTGAAGTCAGGAAGCTGAACAGAAGTGAAGTAAAAATTGAGATGAGGCAACTCAATCTGGGTACACCTTTTCTGGATGAACATTTTATTCCTGGGCTCAGCTACTGCAGGGATCCATGCAGGGGTCAAACAAGTGTTAACAGCACAGTGTATGTTTCTTTAGGCGACATGAACCGCATCTATGGAACACAAAATCTTTGTTGTTGTTGTTGTTGTTGTGGGTGACAAATAAAGCTGCATTAGTTTGGTGGTGCTAAATTTAAGTAGTTTTAATATATATGCCTAGAAATTGAAATTCCCAAGATGTGGCTATGGAAGGCCTTTTCGTCAAGGTCTTATTTATTTGTTATTGTCTCGGGACCAAGAACAAAACCTTAGACTGGAATATTTTTGCCTTCAAGCCTCAAATTACATCATGTCTTCAGGGAGTCAAGTGTTACAGCAGTCAAGTCAAGCCTCCAGGCCTAATTTTTTTGATTAAAGTCTGACTGAAATCCACGTGGTCCTTGTCTGTCAGAAGGATCCTAACCTTGCAAATCATGTGCATTAGTTAAGCTGTAAAAAGGGCTGCATAAAGTTTGCCTTATAAGCACAAATTCAGTAGATTTCTCATCAAACTCGGGTCCATTTATCAGAAAACAGTCTGGGTCATTTTCAATCATCCTTATTCATCTTTCATTTTGTTTTCTAATACTGAATGCTTTTGCTTTTGCTCTTCACCATTCTGCCCCTGTAGCCCGACACGGGGGATCCCAAGTGGAAAAGACTGTGAACCACTGTCGGAGCAGTTACTATTTAAGCAGTCAGTAATCTAAACTCACATCCTAAATTGGCATAATTCATGTCCAGTTTTATGGATCTGCTGTTCCAATTTGCATTTAATTTGTGGGGAAATGATGACTTGATACTTAAAACTGAAGAGACCCAGTAGTTCTCTCCCAAATCCAATTTTGCTGCAAGACTGTCCAAGGCTTTAGTTTTATATCTCCCGATCAATTCTGTCTTTCCCTGAAAGGATGAATGAATGTCCGAGCCAGGGTAATCTGTCCTGCCTTCAGTCTCTTAAGCCTGTGCTTTGTCTTCTCTTGCAGCTGTTATGGATGTCTCTTTCCCTGCAGCTGCTGAGGCTCACACAGGTCTACAGTAGGAACAACAACACATCTCTTCTCTGTGTAGTTTATCAAGGGCCATGGTGCACTTAGTCTTGAAGTGCTCTTGGTTTTCTTTCTTTTGCCCACGAGTCCCCTTTGAAATAAAACTGTTGAGAAGTTTTGAAGAAATGGTGAACTTGAAGACGCTTAAGTTCTGCTGTCCTCTAAGACGCCTGTCACTCCGGTATACGTCCTCTGAAACAGCCCGGGATCACTGCCCTCTCTGCTGAATCTCTAGACAACCACACACACACACACACACACACACACACACACACACACACACACACACACACACACACACACACACACACACACACACAAAAACACTTTTACTTCTCTTTGCTCTCAAGTTTCTTTTGCATTTGGTGTGTATGATAGACAAAGAGGAGATGAAAGCATGAAAATGTCTGTGTTCCTTTCTTTTATCTTGAAGTAGTTTCAGTTACCCCCTCACTTTCACTCCGGTCCCATTCATTTTCCTGCGGCATTGTCTGTCTGCGCTGACATTGATGGTGCCTGATGTCTCCCCAGGCCATAAAACACATGAGAGGAAATTTTGTTCTGTATCCAGTCAGTCCTCACGTAAATCATCACATAATTTTTTCCCTGTTATGTACTGCATTTGGATTACACAACCTGTCTTTTCGGGATCATGCAGGCCCAGTGTTTGTGCATAGCAATACAATACATTACAATTACAGAGAATTTTGTGAAGGCAACTGATTCACAGTCATGAAGACATCCCGTCTCTCGGTGCCTCTTCATGCTTGTTCTGCTGGTAAATTTGGCCAAATTGACATTGTCAGCGTTGAAGGTACACAATGTTGGTTCAGTTGACTAAAATATCTTTTCACACCTAGTTTAAGCTTTTCAGTTTTAATGAAGTACAATAACCTTGGTGCATATACTGTAGGCAAACGGCTCGACTTGAGCTCTTTAAGGATTCATTCTTTGCACACGTTTTTCCCCACTGAAATTAGTTGTGTAACAATCCATCATTCGAGCAGCAATCATGGTCACTCACTTCCACTGATGGAATATTGACAAATGATGACATTTGAAATGAATGATGGATACCCCTAACGGTGCTAAATCTATAGACCCACTTGTTAACTGTCCGGCACACTCAGTGTCAAATGCTTCAAGTCAAACACTTTTCATAAGTGGGGAAATATCAGATGTGTGTGACTGAATCTGATTGGATTTTAGAAGTGCAAATAACGAAGCTTTTAAGTCAGTGAAGCTCTATGCAGTGTAATGTTAATGAATGAGCAGTATAATGTTCTAACCCAAAATGAACCCACAGACACTAGATATTCTTCATCTGTTAGTGGCTTTGTCTGTCTGCTGTTACAGTGCAGCGGGTTTGAAAACAGCTGCATGCTGCTCTGAACAGGGTTAACGAGAGCAGCGGAACTGAACCATACAGTACATTTATAGACTGTGAGTGGAGCTATAAAGCCCACACATACTGCTAAATGGCTTTCAGTATGAGTGACACATATAGCTGCCTAAATTACTGTGATTTTCTACATATCAAATCCTTTCTCCTGACGTTCAGCACTTTGTATGCCACTAAAATCGGAAAGGACATGTAAAATAAAGGGTTATGAGAAGTTAGGATTAACTTCATGCCATCATGTCCAAACATGGACTGACATAGCTGAATGTTAGCAGACTGAAAAAATGTCATTCTGGCTTAACAGAGCGCAGGCCAGATTAGCCTGCTTAGCTACAGAGTCCTCTGGCATTCAGGACCATCCTATGCTCCATATCTCTTTCTCATTTTATCTACTGTTCTACAATTCCACCACTCCCCCTCCCCCTCTTCCTCCTCCCTCTTTATTGTCAATGACTAGAGTTTTAATGATTACATCTGGCGGTGGCACAAATTAATTCCTGCCTCTCTGGCAAAAAGCTGTTCCCCACCTGATTATGCAAAGCAGGCCTACATTCTCTCCCTTTGAAGTGGAGGAAAAGCTGCTTAGAGATTCTCCCCTTGAGGAAACACTGCAATATGGGGAACATCAACAAACCAGAGTTCACACAAAGGTCAGCAACATGGTTAACCCCACTGAAGCCCCACTTCATCTCCACATCTTGCTAATTTGAGGTTGCGGGATGTTGTGGCGGTATAGCGATGCACTCCTATCAGAGGCTGGAGCTACTTTTCAAAGACTCACAGAAGTGGAGCAAAAGTAGGACAGCCAATAAAAATAGCCATATAAATGCACCCTATAATGCTTGTGTCTATGGCCGCGCAGAGTAGTTGGGCGAAACCGGCGCGAGGCTCTTGTAGCTTTCATACTTCAGCAACCATATCCTTGACGGTGTCTCATACGCTCGCTCAGAACCACCAGCCTTATATATTTGGGAGAAAGAAATAAGGGTTTCCACACATAACTGCCTTTGCAACAGTGCACTTTGTCAGCCTGTTATGTTCAAAAGGTGAAAATGTGAGAATTGTTGTGCGTTATTGTCTACGGTCTCTTTCAAAACACCTTCGGCTTCTGGTCTGAGCAATCACAGACTGATGAAAAGCTACAACACTGCCATGAAATAGTCTACTTTTCACTCAAGCATGACACGGGAACAGTGCACCCAGGTAATGAGCCACTATAAGAGATGATACTGCCTTCTCCATCACACCAAAGGGGTGTGTGATGGCAGATGTAAGATTACTTCCAGTGAGATTTAACAGCAGGACTTTATTCAGAGTAGGACAATGCAGGAGGAGGAGCAGGAGTGAAGAAAGAGAAACTGTGTGTTAATTATATCAGAACCACTCTTCTCGGTTATTAAACTAATCTCTCAGACAGGAAACTTTTAGCCTCCTGTTGAGTATGTCATGTGTGAAGACATTTGCAGTAGCGTTGTGGCACTTAGACATTAAAAAACAAACAACAGGCCAGTAAACATATCAGTCATGGGTGTTCAAACTTTTAAAAAATTCAGTGATGACTTCAGTCAGGAGGTAATCAAAATTTAATGAGCGAAACCTGATTTACTGACTTCAGGCTCAAAAGACGGAGATTCTGAACGTGAGCGTCTGCGGTGCTACCTCTTCTACTGTCAAACTGCCACTCAAAGAGTATTTAGACAGTAACGCTCACATAAAATCAAATAAAATCCACAGCATAAGCACTCACTTATAACAGAATGAACTGTGAATGAATTTTTAATGTTACAATCTGAGAGAATATTGCAGTCTTGTTGTATTATTAATTTTATTATACAGAACAACGCGGACACACGGCGTTGCGTGAAGCACTTAAAATCAGTCAGCAGCATCTAACTGTACATCTGCTGTGTCGCTAATTTCCAAAAAAGAAAAAAAATCAATAAGAAATAATGATAACAAAACAATAAATTAAAAGAGAAAAAACGTTTGTTGGGTGCTGCAGATTGAGACGCCTTTCACATTGTTTTCACATCGTCATCTGGTTCATTATTAGAAATGTACTGATTATAGCCGCTTTAATTAATGTGACAGTATGAATGATGAGAGCAAGGGTCATTCATTGCCTGCATGTGGTGACATCAACCTGTTTCCATCTGCCTGTCTGCCAAACTTGGCGTTGTGTGTGCTAATGGTAATTAGTCAGTTTGTGTGAGTGAGTTATTGAGCCGGTTCCAGGTAACAGGCGCTGTAGCAGGGAAATGTATATGTTAAGCCATTTGTTTCCACTTATCTTTTCAGCACATGAGGATACACACTATTTCCTCCTTCTAATCCGCGACAGAAACATGGGTCCCCAGGTCTTGCTGGGCTGAGGAACCACTAAAATGCCGAGTGTGTGGCGATAAGAGGACACACTGCCGTTGTGTGGCTGCAGGGATGGCTTGTGAAGCGTCTCTCCTCCATAACCAGGGTGAGCAGGACTAAATGCAAAGTATTTCGAAAAAGGAATGGCAATCTCCTCCCACAGGTCTTCAGGTTCAGCCTCAGGACAGTCTTTCAGCGCCGTCTCGACCACAGCGTAGTTCTCAGAGTTGGACAGTGTGCAGGTTGAATAGACCACGATGCCCCCTGGACGCACTGCTGATAGCGCAGACCTGCAGGGACAATACATATTCTGCACTTCATGACAGGGGACTAAATGACCATTTCAAGCCTCCATGGAACTGAGTTCTTTTCTGTTGCTTTGAAAAATCACATGGTAAAGAGGTGATTGCCAGACCTTTTTTGATCCTGACAAAATGCACTAATTGCCCGTCAGTGCAATGTAATTCTATTCTGTAGCACTGTTTGTAATTGTGATTAAGTCCCTGTTCATACACTGTTTAGATTATTTTGTGTACCACTTAAAACACAGAGGGAAAACGATGCTATCATTTTGTTTGGATCTGCTCCTCATTTGAATGTGTGGACACACAGCTTCAGGTTGGGGATTGGGCTTACCTAAGCAGCTGAGCCTGGAGCGCAGGCAGCTTGGCTCTTTCCATCAGTCTCTGTTCCCCCAGCTGGCTGCTGCAAGAATACAACCAGCTCCTGTCATTAGAACATGGAGCGTCGACTAAAACCTGCACCAGAAAGAAATGTGACGCATTCAGAGTCAGAGAGTTTGAGAGCGTCGTGGCAGTGAGAGACAGTAAGGTCAAAGAAGAAAAGCACAAGTGAAGAAAGGAAACATTTAAACAGTTAATGAAGGTAAAAGTGGATGAAAAGAGAAATGCTGGAGCCTTGCAAAATAGTCAAAGCACATGGTATATGTTCTCCACAGCACATGTGACACATTATGGTTAGTGTAGAAGAACGGTAACTCCCTCTGAACCTTTACACCTCAGTGGAGAATCTTCCTACAAATCTGTCCTCTGTGCACATTCTATACAACCATATCACAGCCACAACAGAGCTTGAATCTGTGCTGTCTGTACTACTCTATTACCCTTCAGTCTTTGTTCACACTGTGTCTTACTCTCAATATTTTCATTCTGTGCTTTCCCTTTTTTCAATATTTTCCTCCATTATCAGTCACTTTGATTCCTCCCAGCCATTTGTCTGCCTCTTCTTGGCTCCTGTTTTGAATAAATGGTTTTCTTCTTTTCTGCTGGGCTTATTAGCTTTTGTTCAAAGGCTTGCTGTTCTCATTCATGTCTAACCATGGCCTTGAAAAAGAAGCGTGACACCTCAATTTGTTGGGACACTGCAGCAAATTTCATCCACATGCTGCCAATAAACATCTCCCCACCTTGTCATATGTCCCTGCTTCACTTTGCCCAAAAGACCGTCCGTCCTGTGCAGACACAATCACTCTGCTGTTTAGTGAGAGAGGCAGAAAAGACTCCAGGGTTTTTCCCAGCCAGTCCCGCCTGTGAGGGTCTGGTTCATTACAGCAGAGAAGTGCTGGAACACAATACAGGGCTGCATTACTTATTACCAGTGTTCAATGCAAATAGGCTATTCCCAGCAGACTAAAATATTCTTTAGATTCAACTGCAGCAACTTCCATGCAAAGTATGCTTTTAATATTAACAGCCAGAGGTTTCAGTGAAAAGGCACCAGATATCCTTGAAGAACTCATTTGGTGTACAGTAAGTTATGATCTGGGGTCATTTCTTATTAAATATAACCATAAATATTTATTAACTATATGAGTTGATAAATTAATTTTAATATCAAGTATATTTCACACTTTATTGCAAAGTCATAACTTGATGTATGTACAACCCAGACTCCAAAAAAGTTGGGCTGCTGTGTGAAACTTAAATAAAAGCAGAATGCAATCATTTGCAATCAAGCCGACAACAGTTTTTTAGTCCATGCAGTACTATCCTTTAAACAATCAACAACAACCTGAGCCTTTCAATGATGCCCTTTTCATACCCAGTCATGATACTATCACCTGTTACCAGTGAACCTGTTCACCTGTGGAAAGTTCCAAACAGGTGTTTTTGGAGCATTCCACAACTTTGCCAGTCTTTAGTTGCTCCTGTCCCAACTTGTTTGAAAGGTCTTGCTGACATCAGCGCCAGAATAAGCAGATATTTAGAGAAATCAATGAAGTTGATGATGTTTAAACATTAAATATATTGCTTTGTACTGTTTTCAATTGAGTATATGTCAGAAAGGATTAGCAAATTATCACATTCTCCTTTGTTTGTTTTAGACAGCATCCCAACTTTTTTGGAATCAGGGTTGTACTCAGCAGTATGTAAGATTCATTAACCTTTTTTACTGCCTTATTTTAAAAACGGTACAAAATCCACAAATTTCAATTTAAAATACTTGTTTTACCTGGGGTGGCACACTGCATTATGGCCAAGGCTTTGCCCCCAGGAGCAGAGCAAAGATCCAAAACCTTCTCCCCATCCTTGACTTGCAAAGCGAGCACTGGAAGAAGGGAGGCGGCATTCAGGAGGTAGTACTGCTTCAGCTGGCCAGGCCTGTGGGCCTGAGAGGGAAACCGCAGTGGATATGGGTGGATGTAACATTGTAATGAAGGACGGTGCAAAGTGGGGGGAGGCTCTGATTGAATGTCCTGACTGAGTGCATGAGAGGTGCTGTCAGGTTGGAGATGGGAGTCATTAGGGGGGCACTTGGAGATGTAGTGAGGTGGCAAAAGAGAGTCTTTTCCTGCTTGGTGTTTAGAATTTGACACTTTTGAGGGGCCATTACAAAGCAATGTGGATGCATCCGTTTGTGGCAGCAATATGGAAAAGCCCTGTGATTGGAGAATCTGTGTGATGTCTGTCACAGTGCTGAAACGGTTGAGCATGACCCCATACTGCCAAGAGGGAGGGTCCAGGAGCACTGCTCTGCAGGAGAAAAGCAATCCCAGTGAAGTAAGGGTATAAACGCTGTCCCTGTGTAAGCTGCAGTAATCATTTCAGACAAACTTTACCTTACAGATGTCCACAAGTCTCCAAGTTCCTGACTGTACTGACAGTCAAACCGATCCAGCACTTGCTGACATGATGATCTTTCTTTTTTGTGTCTTTTCGGTACCTGTTACAAACAGACCGTAGTGAAAATTGTAACCTCGAGATAAAAATTATGCAGCATCCTTAAAGTAAACTCTTCCAACTTTTCGGTTAGAACATTTGCCAATTCAAAGCTGTGAGTCATATTCATGTAAAAATCATCTGGACCTAAACATCAAGTAAATGATGACCAAATCCAAAAAGTATCACCTATTGAAATGATCGATTCAAGTCTTGATATTTTACTTTCCAGCTGAAGTTTAAGCTGGATTTTCCCCTTAAACTCCTGAATTTGGGTTGAATTGAAATGTCTAGTGTTTGGTACACTCACTCCCCCTGGTGGATATTGAGTGTAAAATCAGTCCTGTTAGGAATGACTGCATGTATATTTGATTATAGAGCTTAAACGGCTAAATGTATATAGCAGATCCATAAACTATGCGAGACTAAATGGACTATTGGGCTCAAAGAGAGCCAGCTGGCCATTAGGCTGTGTTTTGAGGGACCACACTCAGGCATCTGTTGTGGGTAGCTGTGCTATATATCATCCAAATTGGTATTCATCAATTTATAAATATATATTGAGACAAAATAACATACAAAATGCCCCTCAAGTTACCCATATTACCCCATCTAGTGAGCAATCAAGTGAGCTGCTTTCCCCCGACGAACACAGTTGATAAAACTATATTGAACTACTAGAGGTTTTATCAAGTTAATATCCGGTCGGTAAGTACTGACCTTTATCTGAGAGAGTAAAGACAGGCTGTTGAAGGAGGGGCAGTTGTTAACGTTAGCAAGATAATGTAAGTCAGGTGTAAAATGTGTGATTTGACAGGCGCTGTGACCGCACGTTAGCTGATAATAAAGCCCGTCAACTGCTTTCAAAACAAGGAGACAATATACAAGCAATGCTCCCTCCCAGAAAGTGTCCCCTACCGTTTGATTACCTGGTTACTCTTGGGTCCTTTTTGCTGGTTCAGTTGTAAAACAAGCTCGGAGCCCGTGTGACAGTTATACGACCGCAACCGCCACAGAGGTGTCAGCATCAGCGTCTGAGTTCTCAAAGAAATTATCCTCCACGTCCTGTAAAACTGTATTAAAACCAAATATTTAGACATTCGTTTGTCCATGTTCACTACCTAACCTACATGTCCGAATATATTTTCATAACTGTGGAGTTCCTTAAGAAAAGGTTTAGAAAGTTTATTGCAGGGCATCTTTGCTTTCTTCGCCGTCTCGAACACGTACGTTACTCAAATCCGTCCCCCCTCAACTGACTGTTACTTCAGTTCCACCTGACAGATTACCTTTTTTCGTCACAGTGTCAGTATTGGGATATTATTCAGGTGGCTTGTGTATAAAACGCTCAGCATTCATCGATTCATCTTCAAATAAATTTTACACCCGTTATTCAACATCTTGAAATACGCTTTTGGGTTAGATACTCTGCCCGGAACGATTAAAATGTTGCCCAGAGTTGCTTCTTTTTCCCTAAAATCCGCTGGAAAAGTTGGATATAAACTTTGATTTCGCCCGAGGCAAAACTTTAATGCTTTCAGGTAGATAGAGCACACCTCTGAGATCACGAAAATACCGTTTGAAGGTACAAGTAAAAGAAAGTTTGTATTTCAACGTACACATTGCTGAGGACACGACAGGGCTAATATTAACTCTAATTTAGCTAGCTAGCTAGCCAGGACTTTGAAACAACGTTAAATTAGCAAACAGAGTTTTTGACAGTTACTTTGGGTCTGCTTAAGTTTTCAACAGTAAATAGGTTAATGAAAACGGCTGATGTTAAAACTTGAGCAATGCAGAACTGCTTTTTCAATCTGAATCATCACAAAAAAATAAAACAGAAAACCAACCTACCATTCACAAATATACAAAGACACACAATGAATTAAACTTTTTACTTCTGTTGGTTGCATGTTTGTTAACAAAAACATTTGATTAAATATACAACATAATGGTAAACCCCTCATTAAAATGAACTGGGTTTACCAGAGTTTCATATCAGTGGGTTCACAATCTTTTAAGAAACACCAATGAACAAGAATAGGCAACATAAGATGAAATCATTGTACCATTCAATGGTATCTCAAAATGCTAATTCTTGTTAGCACTGTGATGTATTCCTTTACAGCAAATGCCAAAGTGGTTTACATGGCAAACAGGATAAGGAATGCAACCATCAGACAAAAAAGACCCATAGCTTCAGACAGAGCGAAGCCCAGGATGGCGTAAGAGAACAGCTGCTGCTTCAGAGAGGGGTTCCTGTAGAGACAGAGAGAGGCAGCTGAGACGAGCTGGAGGTACAAAGCGTTCAAAGTACAGTAGCAGAGACATTTCAGTGAGCGGACACTGCCATAACCTGAAGAACTGTATGCATGTGACCAAATAACCCTATCAACAACTGGAAGGCATTAAGGCAGCACAAACTCTTAACAATGTTGACATCAAGACATCATTCCTTTTACTTTACATTCCCTCCTTGATGGACAGTGTTTAACGTACCTGGCATATCCAATAATAAGGCTACCGAACACTGTGCCAATTCCAGCACCAGATCCAGCCACTCCAACAGTGGCAGCTCCTGCTCCAATGAACTTTGCAGCAGTGTCGATGTCGCGGGTCAAAGCGCTAGTCTGGAACCCCCGCACTGCCAGCTGTTGCTGGGAGGACACAATACTCTGCGGTGCCAGGAGTGAAGCAGTCTGAAAAGCAGTAATCCAAAAAAAAAGTTAGCACAAAACAAAGCAGTACAGGATCACAAAAGAGATATTTTTTTCAACGTTTTTCTTTGTCTTGTCCCTCTTTGTATGTGAGCAACAACGCAATGAGAATAACATAGTAGGTTAATGGAGCTGTGATAGCTTCAGAGTGCCTCTTCTCCTCTGTGTCATCTTCTTAGCCATGTGATGCCATGAGTCGATACTGTACATTTTGTTTTAAGTGTTTATAATGTTTGCGTGTATGCTGTCTGAAACACTGTATTGCTGCCATCTTGGCCAGGGCTCCCTCAAAAAAAAAAAAAGAGATTTCAGATTCTATTGAACCGGGTGGGATTCACCTTATTAAATAACAGCTTAAAAAATAAAAAGAAGAACAGATAGCTGCTTACGTCTGCTTTCCTGGCATCTGAGACTACTGCTGCAGAGAGTGGTCTGCACAGAGCCCGAGATCCAGCACGGACCTGTATCAAACAAAAAAAAAAAAGACATTTATTTGAGACAATCACGCTCTGATGAGATGCTTTACCAGCATGTTATTGACATCTGTCTGTCTTTGAATTCAAAATACATCAGCTCTGCTCGAGGCAACGAGCATGTGGTTTCACCTGAAGTGATATTTGACTTGTAGACAATATGGTAAAATCCAGCAGTGAGTCCTTATAGTGTTGCTGGATTCTGCTCCAACGATTTAAATGATACTCATTCATTTGATGTTCAAAGGTTGAAATCAATGTTTCATACTAAGATATAGCAGATCGGCTGAGTTTTGCCCTGATAATGTGCAAAGCTGGGACGTCCTTGCAGGTGTGAGCAGGCGCTGACTTTGACAGAGGGTCAAAGACGGCTCCATATCGGACCGCCACTGTTAGCAGGCTACATTATAGCTGAACACAGACAGGTAGCTTTTTGTAACCTAACCTGATATCAACAGGTACGGTTAAGCACACTGGCAAATGACATGTAGCTGTTGACTCCATTCATTCACATAGACTCACCAGAGAGGGCGTGGAGACGAACTTAGCACAGGCATACATAACGAAGGGACGCGGTGATCAGGTCAGCCAAAGGAGCTGGCGTTGATTCAGTGTCTGTGGAAAGCAATGCACGAAACATAACAGCGAACAACTTCAGTGTGCTGGCTCTGTAACTGGCTCGCTAAATAAGAAAGGACACAGTGTGCAAAGTTAAGTGGACGCGCATGTAAGGTCAAGATTAGCTGCAAACCGAACAATGTCGCTAAAAACGAGCTAGCTGGAAAAGCAAAAGAGCTGCGCAGTGCTGTGGTCGATAGAGATACAAGGACACAGACTTACACGGACGTGTCACAATTATATAGTTAACTCTAACACAGTTTGTCACAGGAGGTTAGCTCTTACCGGTTTGTAGTAGAGGTCGAAGATGCGAGAAGGATGCGCATGCGCAATGTCACATTAAAGGGTAGACTTCCGGTTTCCTGGTGTGGGAGCTACTATCCAGTCCAGCCGTACCATCATGCCAGTACGGCATGTTGAAGTGCGTGTAAGGTTAAACTGAGACGGTGCAGAGTGCACAGAGGCGCTGTTTGCTAAAGGTTCTCTATTCTACACCTGCAGATTTACACAAAGAGAGCCTATTTGAAATAGTACAAGTGCCTGTAATGCAAACAGAATGTATTAGAATTGAATCTAGTATAGACTACAAGACTACAAATTACAGCCTCCAAATTTACTGACAAATGTTGCACCTGAGACAAAGTCTTACAGAAAATATGCATAAGCATCACAGAGGTAATTTACTGTATATCATTGTATTTGCAATACAGAAAGGGGCAGTAGTCAGTGGGACTGGTAGCTAAATATAAGTAGAAATTGATATCACCAAATGTAAACAACTTTTTCAGTCTGGATATGATATCTATATTAGAAGTTACTTAATCGGCCAGGCTGATAGATAGGCGGATATTAGTCTACCGCCGGTTGTTATTGTATTTGTCATCTGATAAGTAATCAGAAATTCTTATTACAGAATAATTTACTCAAACTGAATGTGAATATTAGCTGTGATGCGCCTGAGCTGTCACACACACAATCATACACAATACAATGTATAGTGATTTTCTTCTGTGGCTAGTTCCAGAACATATTGACAATATAGGTGACAGTGATGTATGGCAGGTGGATGAATTATGAATTATATGTGTGTGTAAAGTCACTACCTCAGGGCTTGAATGGTCTAAGGGAAGAAACTCCTCATCCTCTCTGTTTTGGCCTTCAGGCAGCAGTAACGCCTCCCTGACTGCACCAGAGGGAAGAGTCTGTTTTCCCTTGAGGCGCAGTCTGAAGTCCCTTAGGCATCTGAGGTGGCAGATGCTGACGGGGTTTCTTCACCAAGGTGTCGACCTGGCAGGGCCATGATAAGTCCTGTGATGCAGATACCGAGGTATGTGTCCACCCTCTCCACCTGGGCCCTGCTGATCCTGAGAGGATGGTAGTTCCTCTCCTGCTTCTTCACAAAGCCCACAATCAGAGATGGCATTCACAATGAGGATGTTCTCCTGGTGCCAGTTCTCCAGGTGAGTCACTTCCTCTAGGTCGGCGCTGTCTTGATTATCAGAGATCAAGCCCACCACCACTCTGTCATCAGCAAACGTGATGATGCTGGTGGAGTGATGTAAACACACAGTCACGTGTACAAGGGGTACAGCAGGGAGTTAGATATATTTTTCATGTCACGTTACATTGGCAAGCACCTTTTATGCAAACATTTCTGATCTGTGGTGAAATCAAGTGACCAAAATCTGATCTGACCTTTGGCTGAAAGTGTGTCATCACAATTCTCACTGGCTGTTTAACATTTACCAAAGTATTTCTACAAACTGTTACCACATGACCACACAATTATTAACTTTGCTATTTTATGTGAATACAGATACGAATCAGTGAAAACCAGCATGTGGAAGCTATCCAAATACAGAATAAAATTAAATTAAACCACACACATTCAGAGATAATCATGACATGCATGTGTTGTATTATTTTAGTGAAATTCAAGCAAAGACAGAATAGAGCAAAAATGCCTGTTGTGTAAAGGTTAAGGAATCCTCAAGAAAATGGAATTTGCACTTGATCCAGATTTGCACCAAAAACTAGAACAACTAAGAAAAAAACAGCTTAATCTAAGACCACCTGAGACAAACATTGTATACATTATACATATACTCTGATAAGTATATTTAAAAAAAGAATAAAAAAAAAACATCGCATTTTATATCATGATTGTTTGTTTGTCTGTTTGTTAATTATTGTATTGTTCATCTAGTCACATTTACCACATGGAGACAAAGCAGAAAATGCATTTTTGTGTTGGACAAGCTTGATGCAACGAGATCAAAAGGTTCAACCGTAATGGAAGATCTAAAGCCACAAGGGGGCAGCAAGACATCATGATCCAGCCTATGATACTCGGATATAAACATGAAATTCTGTCTCTATCGCGCATTGTGATGGAGGCTATAGTGTCCGAAAAAAATATGCATTTAAAATTATCCGGATATAACATTAAATATAAATCAACATACAGAAGTAGAATACACATAAGTAATTTGAGGCCTAGCAGGACCGTAACGAGATTTGCCTCTATTAATGTGTCACAAAGCCAACATATTTTAAATGGAAAGCAGTTTGCATTATTCAGCTCAGGCATAGATCAGTAACAGCACACATTACAGGCACAGGTCAGGCCTGTCAGCTGTGAGGAATTACAACTGCAAGTGCAAGGAATTATGTTTTTGTGGCTGCAGCCTTCATTTCTCAGATAGCAAGGTGGTGGGTGGAAAGCTGGGGATGCATGATAAATGAATGTCACCGTGTGTAGAATTTTTATGTGTTTAGAGCATTTTCAGCAACAGATTTCATATTTTGCATATATGCACAAAACTGAATTCAAGCGTGAGGATGACTTGCAGGTCTGCTATAACCAGACACCCCCATGCATTTGTCATAGAGCAGCTGCCTCACATCAACATGAAATTCCTATGATACTGCAGAATTGTAGCAATGACCTCCACCTTGCAGTGACCATGAAGCTCAAAGCTGATAAATTAACCAAGAGAAGCGATCATGTTTGCATAAAAGCATTCATCGATTGTGCCATATAACACACCTGAACACCTCTCATCACGTGGACACCCTTCCAACATCTCTAATTCTATCTCCTAAATTAATATTAAATATTTATATCACTCTCGCTTTAAGCGGGCTTTCCCTCATCAAGGATTCATCTCTGGCCGCCCCCTCAGAGGTAAGCTCTCCATTTGGCGATGCGGAAGGGAGATTCCTCAGCTCTTCCAGTCATACACCCCCTCCTCTCTATGATGTTACCGTTACGCACCGCTATAATAAGCGGAGACGTGACTCTCTGGGGCGAATCCCTGCCGACGTCACTCCCAGGCCCATATAAATAGGCTGAACAGCGACTCTGATCACACTGAAGTAAAACTACATATTCGGCTACAACATCTCTTCAAACCAAGGATTATTGGATTGTCTTCGTTGGATTTAATTGCCAGCCCCGAGTAAGTGTCTTTAATACCTATGAGGCATGTTAAGCTTTAGTTTTATAGTGTTTTTATGTTGGAGTAGAGTTGAATGAACATGGTCAGAAAAAATATTTGATATATTTGCACTCAACCTAATATATGTTTTCATTTTACAACTTGCTTTACAATGATGTTAAATTGTAGGATTTTCCTCCACTGTACAGACTTTTGCGCATTTCCTTAAAAGTAAAAGAACATTAGAACGCAGATTTACGCGTGTCACATCTTTCTGCAGACCTCGGTAAGAGCACAATGACTCTGAACAAGGGTGACAAATTGCGGAACATGGACAAGAGAAGAGGAAGCATGCCCTTCCCCATGAATCTACCAAACCTACATAGGAGAAGCATGCCCGTGGACGACCGGGACCTGCGCTCCACGATGCCACAGACGGGGCAAACCGACGAGCTGTCCAACCTCCTGCGCTGTACGTCCTACTCCCCGAACGAGCAGCACCGGGGCAGCTGCGCGTCGGACTCCTCCGACTCCGTGATCTCCACCGGCAGCGAGGCGGAGTCGCAGGTGTACAAGGTGGTTCTCCTCGGGGAGCACGGCGTCGGCAAGTCCAGCCTGGCGCGTGTCTTTGGAGGAGTTGAGGATGCTGGTCACGACTGCGATGAAGCAGGTAAATGGTGATGCTGAGGATGAGTCATCAACCCAGACAAGCCACATACACATACATTGAGGATGTCCATTGTCTTTGAAGTTGCACGTGATAATTAGGACTGTCAGAGGATTATTTAGTCAACTTAATGAACAATCAGTCTAAGAAGTACAGTCTAATGTCTGGAGATACGAGGTTCAAGGAGGGAAGCCCAGTTCTGAGATCTTAAGCATGAAATATTTTGGACTTTAAAAAAATGAAACAGCATCAATGAAGATGTGGATTTTTTAGAATTGCATAAAAGCCACACAAAGCCTTGTAAACCCCCTAAAACAGAATTATGTTTATCTGTGAGGCCGGTTATAAAGATAAGCTGATTGATTAGAAAAAAATAAAACAGTGTTCTTATTTTTGCACGCAAGCGTGTGCATGCATTGATTATTGCTATTTCCATCCACGGCGAGGCACCAGCCCTGCCCTCAGTAGTCCAGCTGTCAGAAACACATCCAACAGCATAATGTGAAGGGAAAATATAAAAGGCCAACCATGTCTTGATCACAGGCTGTGATCAACTTTCTGCTTCCAAAGAAAAAAAGGGCTAAAACCAGTGTGAAGAAAAGCAGCAACACACACTGACAACAAACACGACTGCTCAGATAAGAGATGCTTTGCTCCTCTCTCTCAGTGTTTAACACAGTATTTCTTTTTTTCCCTCCTCCAGGAAACATGTATGACAGAGCTATCGTGGTGGATGAAGAGGAGGCATCCATTGTGTTGTACGACATCTGGGAACAGGTGAGTTAAATGTTATTTATGCTTGTCCCTTTACACTGATTCATGGGTATTACATCAGCAAAAGGATGGGATCAGACATGTTTGATGCTAATCTCGGTGTCTGTTTCTTTCTTGAAGGATAACAGCCAGTGGCTGAAGGAGCAGTGCATGAGGATGGGAGACGCCTACATCATTGTGTATTCAGTGACAGACAAGTCAAGCTTTGAGAAGGCGTCAGAGCTGCGTATTCAGCTGCGTCGTGCCAGGCAGTCAGAGAACATTCCCATCATCCTTGTGGGCAACAAGAGTGACCTGGTGCGGTCCAGAGAGGTGTCTGTAGACGGTAAGTCAGTATGATTGGCTTACTTTTGACCCTGAAAATCTCACAGATGTGTGATGTGTTACACTAATATAAGTTTTAATCTCAGGGGAAGTGGGTTATGAACTTTGGTTACTTTCTAAAATCTAATATTTATCATTTGAAGCTTAAAAGCTCTTCTGAAAGCTTTTCACGACTTTGGTGGGGTCAGGCCGCATTTCTCACATGGCTGCTCAGGTTCAGGCCGGGCGTACTTCCAAGTACCACTGTAAACTAAACTATCTGCAAAGTTTTAAAACTACTATCATTCAGGGTGAATTTATGCCATTACCGTTTTCAGTTTTCAGCCTCAGTCTACTCGAGCTTCCACCTTAATGTTCTCTTAATCGACTCAATGTGCTAATTTTCCTTTCTCCACATGCTCCTTTGTTGCAGAGGGAAGTGCCTGTGCAGTGGTATTCGACTGCAAGTTCATTGAGACATCTGCGTCCCTTCACCACAATGTGCAGGACCTGTTCGAGGGCATCGTCAGACAGATCCGCTTGAGGAAAGACAGCAAGGAGGAGAACGCACGACGCATGGCCAACTGCAGGCGTAGGGAGAGCATCGGCAAGAAGGCCAAACGGTTTCTGGGCCGCATGGTTGCACGCAAGAACAAGAAGATGGCTTTCAGGCAGAAGTCAAAGTCCTGCCATGACCTAACAGTACTCTGAGGACCGGATGGGACAGACGGACAGTTTTTCTTTAGCCTCTGAAGACCAGACGCTGTGTGTGTTTTAACACTAACCCTAAAGGACTAATGGAGATGTACAGAAATATATTTTTATTTTTTAGACACCAACCAAGCAAAGAAAGGACTTGATTAATAAAACTGATATCATTATCACGATAATGGTGATAACCTGCATGAAGCTTTGCAAACATTTATTTTATTTCATTTGTTTTTGTTTGCCTTAAAACATGTTGCTGTCATAATGTGATCAGTATGTACGAAAAATCCACAAAGGCTTGTTATTTCTGATGAGTTGCAAAGATTGCTTTGCTGTTGGGTTATTGTTGTGCTCCTTTTTAGGAGGGGATTGATGTATATATTAAAACATGAATGATGCTGAACGCAACATACATCTCATTATCCTAAAAGACACGGTACAGGATAACAATACTTGGTCATCTGGGGTCATATTTACTTGAAACGCGGTACGCAGGTTCGTGCCTCGGCCAAGTTACTGAGGATTAGTCCAAAACGAGAGAAAACATCTGTCATTCTATGTTGTTCAATAACATTGAATTCAGGTTGTGAATGTAAGAGTAAAGCAATAAGTTATATTAGTCTTGTGAACCTTGACATTATTTGGAAATTCTTTGTTTACGTTGATTTCTTTTTTCAATAAAATCTAAATCAAAATCATTAAACCTTCTCTGTCTTGCTTCCAAAAGTAAAGTTTTCGCACAAAAGAAGTGGATGTTGCTGAGACGATATCCATCCTCATGAATATTCATTTGATCGCATCGGTGAAATGGAACCACACTGGCCATTGGTTTTTACAGGAAGGAAACAAGGTAGTTAAGCATGTTTATCTGAAGGTGTTAACCATTAATCCACCAAAGGAGTACAAGTGCGCAATTTTTCCACCCAATTTAAACTCCTCTCGCAGTTCTCACAGGGAGCACACACATCATTTGGAGAAGGTAAGACATTTTGTTTAAAAGGGTTTTGCTGCTTAACTGATGGAACTCTTTCGCCATCTTCTATCGTCTGCATCATCTGCTGTTGAGCAACAGTATATCCAAAATTTGTTGTACTAAATTCAATTGGATTTAGTGGAGTATACAGAGCATTACTGTCGCTTGTGCACTGTGCCATAGCCTGTGATTTACTACTGCTAAAAAAAAGCAGCATTAACTTCACTATATTTGACATTCAGGCTCCAGTGAAATGACATAATCTTTGCCTCCAACCTGATTTATACAAACAACAGTTTTACCTCCAAATTAAATGTGGTTTTATTGCTCTTTTGTGCTACAGACTACAGTGGGAGCTGATGTTGCTCTAGACGGCTTTGGGGGTGGTTATGCATTAAATTTCACGCTGTCGGACATGTAAAAACTGTAAAATGTGCGCGTATGAAAGAATTCCATGGTGGTGAATCAGTAACAAGACAGAAATTGTGTTGATTGTTGGGCTGAAGCCATGTGATTTGTGCAATGCTGTGAATATGCCACATTTACAGAGACTCATGGCTGACAGAGGAGCTATTCGAATGCTCATCACAGCTCTCACAGTAAGATGATGTTTAATTTGAATTTCTCTATACTCTCTTTATGTACAGTAGCTCATTATAGCATACACAATGTCATTCAGACACGCTTAATGTCTTGTTTTGCAGTTGGAGATACTTAACACATTTGCACCATGCTCTGGGGCAAATGTGAAAATTGGCGTCCCTGAAAACTACGATGGTATTTTTCCATGGTATCTTGCCAAGGTACTGCATTTTAACTTGAATTCACCAAATGAATGTTCTTCTTGTGCTCATACTGGTAAGAAATTACACAGGGTTAAAGAAAACATGTCATGCCAGCCTTCAGAGTTTCTTTTAGCGGTGAGGAATGTGGTGAAAAGACCCTGATTGCTCTATAGGTAGAAAATGGAGGTAGTTAATGCGCCAGAATTGCATCTCTCTTTTTTTCTCTCCCACTTAAGGTTTAAGCTATATGAATTTGCTGTCGTCATCTTGCCACTAGACTATAATTGGAGCGTTCACAATGCTCTTCATGCATCAGACCCAGCCTCTGCATTCAGTCCAGCTGGGTGGCAGGCAGGGTGCTTTGTTCATGCATGTCACTCAAACATCGTCTGGATTGTGCAACAGCCTGAGTATCTGGCATTTTAATCGGTCGTATTGTGACGTCAACACATCTTGTATGACACATAGTCGTACTTTCAGTCTTTGTGTCGGAGTGAGTGCCATTAACACTCTTGAAATAGCATGTTAATGGCCAGAATGGAGAAGTTGGATAATAACCACACTTTGTAATATGAATGAAAAGCAGGCTGTGATTGCTTGAGAGTTTGCTCAAGGTAAAAGTTCTTTGTGATCATCTGAAACCATCAGAAGGCTACACTTCTCAGTTCTTCTGCTTTAATATCTTGAATGTTCAATTTTGCAAACCCTGCAAAGTACAAAGGCTCTAAAAATGTTTTTAATCATCTTGTAGTCTACTTTGAATGACCAGCCCCAACACACCACTGTCTCTAAATGTAGACCTTTGAATCCTGGGATGTTTTTCTTGTAAGAGGACCTTCATTTAGGGAATTCAAAACGAAGCTTGAAGCTTGTGCCCACGTTTCTACACTGAGACTTTCTGCAAAGTATTAAATTGTATGATGGTTCTAACAGTAATTCAGTGATCAGACAAGTTGAAGGGCAGGCTGCTGGCAGGATTTAAGGGATGAAGATGGCATGATTCTGTATTTTTATTGTTGTCAAGAAAAAGGCTAAAACCAACAATGTATTGATCCATGTATTAATACTTTTTAATACATTTCCACTGAAGACATAAGCCTTTAAAAGCAAGTCATAACGATTTATTCGAACTCATAAACCGCTGGATCATTTCCTAAAATAACTGGGTGCTGTTTTTATCAAGCATTATTTAAAGAGCAGTACATAATATATATGTTGGGGACTATTTCCAGCAGCGGAATAATACACAATCAGTGTGCTGACAAGTTTTTGAAGCAGCAGGATGTTGTATGTGGAAATCAGTGCCCACGTTCATGGCAGTAAGGGAACATGATGTGTTTTAAACAGTTTTTAGACAACGGAGGACAAGCTGTATAGCTCTGAAAACACACACAATACATCAATCATCTTACCTCATGTTTTCATCGTGCTGTAATTAGTAACTGTTTTACATGATTGTTCTCCTCAAATCTCAACTGGACTTCCTGTGTAAAAACAGGTTGAAATCAAATCACTGATGGCTGCAGTAACTACCCTGCAGCTCCAGCACTCTTACACTTTGTTGTTTGTGCTTTTGAACAAGCTAACAAACGGACGTTTTATGAATTTTGTTCTGCTCTGTACAGCTCCATAGCCTGCCAGGCAATTACAGTGACCTGGTGGTAACAGGGGACGATGAGGGGATATTCGGAGTCGACGCTCAGTTTCTGTATGCTCTGAAACCACTGGACAGGGAGAAACAGCCATCTTACTCTTTGCAGGTAGTATATAACATTATGTCATGTCAAGCCATGGTGGTGATAGAAATTTACCACACACTTAGCAAATGAATAGTTTATTTACTGAAGGTGAATCAAATTCAACAAGGTTAGTTTTTTCTTTTCTTACTGGTTCGTCATGTGAGATTCATGTGCTCGTGTTCAATAATGAACGAAAAATGAATCACTTTTTAGATTGTGAATGGGAAGGCTGCATGCTGATTCCAAGAGTGTGTTATTTGAAGATACCCACAGAGTGTGTATATGTGTGTGCCGCAGGTGTCCTTCAGAACATCAGTGCACCGACAGAGCTTCACCGTTGAAGTGTGTGTCATCGACAAGAATGACAATGTGCCCACTTTCATAGAGGAGAGCATGAGAGGCAGCGTGCAGCTCGGGCTTCTCAAAGGTACAAGAACCCCCAGATCTGATGTCAACGTGTTGCACAACCTTTTTGCGGTCTGGATCGCATTTGTCATTTCTGCTACATGGAATACAAAAACCCACTAAAATGCCGAATGGAGTGCTGGAAAAGGCAATTTACCCTTAACCTCAGTATTGATAGACTGAATGATTTGGCAGACAATGAAACCGTTGTCAGAAAAGCAGAAAAACTGGAGCTGCAGAAACACACACCTCTATACAGCCTTCTATGTGTGCTTTCTTTGTCAAGAGAAGAAGAAGAAGAATTCCTTTATTCGTCACAAATTGTTTTACACACAGGGGGAAACTGCACACACCATGCATTTTGTGAAATTCTTTCCCACTTTTTTGACCCATCCATGGTCGTCCTTCCTCCACGGCGGTAGCGGTGGGCCGGTCGACCGGCGCCCGGGGACCCAGCTCTCATTTGTCACCATTGATCAGGTGGTGATCTTCTTGCATGTTTTTAGTGGGGGTATTTTTATGGAGGATACCCCAGGTGAACACAGGGAGAACATGCAAACTCCACACAGAAAGGCCCTTATTTTTCCTCGAGGCGTGGTAGAGGACATGCCCCCATCTCCCACAGCGGGATTCGAACCGGGGACTTTCTGTGAGGCAACAGTGTTACCACCGATCCACCGTGCCACCAAATGAAATGTCATCTGAAGTGAAGTTCTTGATAGTACAGTACTGTACTGCTAGCTCATTTTAGCTGACATGAACAACTTTGTCATGTTTTTGCGGGCGACTTATCTCTCATGAAATAATGATTGATTGTTCATAAGGGTCACTTCCTTGAACCAGGTCTCACACGATTTAATCATTGCTCACAATGTTATTACATCACGTTCTCTTATGTGCAAATCAGGTATTTTGTAGCTGTATCATCTTTCAAGTCGGGTACCAACATGCTTTTACTGATATTTAACACATGCTTCAAATGCCTCCTGGTCTATATCATTTTCTGTTCTAGAAATTGAGTGTGCTTTGAGTTTGTGGAGAGATGTCTGTGATACTGACGGTAATGTTTTAGCCTGTGCACCTCCTGTGTCTCAGGGATCCCATTCATGCAGGTGGAGGCACTGGATCGTGATGACCGCAACACTGCCCACGCCGAGCTGCGGTTCAGGCTCATGGAACAGACACCCAGGATTCCCTCCAGCCAAATGTTTTTCATCGACTCCATCACCGGAGAGGTTTCCCTCACTGAGGAAGGTCAGTCCCAACCAGTGACTCCGGGGAAAGTATCAAGTCAATGTCATTCTTTGGTTTTTATACAGGAACACACTGTGCTCCACCATAACGTTGCCTCCAGTTACACTTCTTTTCACACACTTAAGAATGCTTTCTCGTTTCTTTGTTTCGTGTTGTTTGAACAAGCCACTTATCTATGGAACCTATAGTGTTCATATCCTATTAGTTTCCACTAACATTGCCACAGTAATAAATACAGTTCATTTGCCTTTTGCACATATATTGACATCAGCCAATAACAAGAAATTACAGTACAGAAATGCAGAAAGTTTAGAATTCTACAAACAAAAATGGACTCTAATCAAAAATCGTGTTTGTTGATATGTTGATATAAAGATGAAGTGGATATCAGCTAATATATCAGTATCGGAATTTTAAAAATCCAAAATAATGTTATTGGCTTCTGTTTAAAAAATCCATCTTAGCTGTATAAAGTTTTTCAGAGAGAGAAGTCATGCAGACATGTGAACCCATCTTTAAAAAGTCTAATAATTGTTAGTTACAGTGCAGTTGTTAAAATATGAGAAAAGCTTGAATTCATGAGAAGAAAAAAGACTCACAAATATACCCTGAAAATTTCAATGACATCCTTCATTTATTTTGTTTGCTTTAGAGTCACTTAACATTGTGCTTCACTGCGTGTTATCAATGGAATTAAATACAAATAATGTATGAAGCTATGACACAAAAGTGATGCAGTCATACTTCTTTTAGGCAAAGAGACACACACATAGAGTACGCAGACATACACCCATTCTTTTCCTTCGATGCAGTCCTGTGTGCTGGTGCTATTTCTGTAGCTCTGGTATTGCCCTTTGTTACGGCTCGGCAGGAGCTGGATGACTTTCACGCTTGCCTGTCCCTTCCAGCCCACACTGCTGCTGCTGGTCTCCACAAAGCTTCATAACAGCACTGAAAATTGACAATTACCTCTTCCATTTTCTACTTTATTTCCAGTTTGGCCAGAACTGATGGTTATGATTACCTTTCTAGTGGGCTGTTTATGTTATTTCTTTTCCATTTTAGGAAGAAATTGAAAATTGATTGATGAATGCATCACTCAGCTGGCTTAGAAAAGTGTGGACATGTTAGATTTAGCAGGCAGTGTCTGTAATGTCTCAGCTATTTGAGGGAAAATTAGTCCATTAGTCCATTATGTGTTTCCAGGTGCCATCATGTAATTATATGGTGTTTGCATGTATTTCTCCTTTTTATATCTCTTTGAATTTGTTATTTTCCTTTGCTTGACTTCCTCCTCATATGCATTGCACACATACAGTATCATTAAATATAGATGTAGATGTCTTTAGAAAGGAGGTTAATTTTGAATTAATGTGTTTGTGTGTCATTCATCCCACCGTGACCACCAGGAGCCTCGACTCTGGACCCAGAGATGTGCGGCCGCTATAAGCTGTCAGTGATGGTGAAGGACATGGCTGGGAAGGCGAACGCTTTCTTCACCACCGGTATCGTTACTGTTGAGGTGACTGGAAACACCTGGGCATCGCCTGACCCTGTCCGACTTCAGGAGAACCTCCCAGGCCCCTACCCCATCCCCATCTCACAGGTGAGGGAGCAAAATCCTGATCAGCATGTTATTTACTGTTGCACGTTCAGTGGTTTAGCCTACATTAAAACTGTTTTTACTTTTCTGACCATAATTCATTATTTGAACCATAAATCATGCAAACAGCTTGGGCTAGTTGCTGACTTTATTGTTATGTTTGCAACCGTCAGCTATCATATTACAATAAAACAATCTGTCAATAGAGTAAAGTGGCATCGTATTTCCAGTAGCTGTTTTTAGTGCCTCTTAGGTCCTCCTAAGTGACCAAATCCTGAATTATTGATGCTGTTCATGCTGTTCAAATGCCATGGATCCTTTCAGGCTACCTCCTGACTGAGTCACTTTAACTCCCATAATCACTCACTCACTCACTCTCCCACCCACCAACCACCACCACCACTGCTCTGAGGGATATTATACAAACCTAACAGCTTAAAGGCAAAATCCACTCTAAAATAGCCTTTACACATGATATTTTAATCATATTGCACAGCTCAGTGTGAATATTTTAGTGTTTCACGTCAGACAGAGAAACATCCTGGACCAACTCCATTGACTCAATAGTATTCTTATTTATTTGTTTTTTTGTCTACTTAATATCTCAACTGTTTTGCAACCTTGAAGTCTGCTTGGCAAATTCACTGATTAATCCATTTGCACAAAATTAATCTGCAGCTGTTGATAATCAATCAAAAAAATTTCTGTTATTTTTCAAGCAAAGTTGCCAAACTTTCTCAGCTTCCAGTTGGATTCATTGCCCCTCTTTTCATCAATCTAAACTGAATATCTTTGGGTTTTGAATCATTTGATGGACAAAACAAGACACCTGAGGCTTTTTACAGACCAAATGAAAAATCAATTAATCAAGAAAAAATCAATAGATTAGTTAATTATGAAACAGACTGTTAGTTGAGGCCTTACATGCCAATAAAGTTTGTTGAGACTGAATTTTGGAACTGAATAAGAGAACAGCTTCTAGGTTCTAAGAGGTTCTGAGCACATTTTCAGATCTAAAGCTGGAAATCTTGTGTTCAAATTAAAAGGCTGGATGTCGTCTCTGCCTCACAGAGTCAGCCAGTATTCCACTGGGGACTGACTCACCTAATAATATCCAATCATCAATCAATGCTGAACGCCGAGTTCAGGTTAAAAGAGACATTTTTAATTAAGTTAACACTACTGTCCTACATGATTGCATTACTGTAATGGCTCTCGTAACATATCACTGTCCCTGGACTTGTCTAACCTTTTAGTTGTTATAATATTAGCCATAACAGCCACATGTCTATAAATAACTGAAAAGCTCTCAGAGGTTTTGTAACACATGGAAAAAAAAATCAGCCAGTAAACCAGCAAGGCTGTTATCATTTGTGAGGAAAAAAAAGAACTTTATTGATTCACTACTGAGATCTGTGTAGACAAAGAGGCATGTTTATCTGATTCTGATGTTGAATTACATGCATTGTGCGGGTTCTGAGAGTTGCTGTGGCTGGTAGGTACATCACAATACCTCCCCCCTCCTCCTGTTTTCTCCCACCTCCCCCACACTCGCCCTCAGCCTCTCATCTCTCCTGTTATAACAGCCCCTTCCACCCACTGAAAACGTGTGGATTCACAAGTGTAGGCACATTTGATTTTTTTTTTTTTTGGCCATATTTTCAAAGGCCACTTCAAATCTGCAATAAAATCTTTTTCTCTTATACATTTAATACCTGATGACCATTGCTATAACACACAGCTTGGCAAATTTAAAAGGATAATTCATTTTTATAATTTGCAACAAATAGCATCTGTGCCTCTATATGTAAATGAGTAAATGTGAAAATATTTCCCTGAGCAGATTTCCTCATTTTTTCCGCTTTAATGTCAACTGAAAAATGTGTTAAGAGAGTGAGAAATGAAGCCATCGTGAAAGTCATTTAGTTACAGTGTCCCGTTTGTTCCCATCCAGAATCTAAATCACACAAAACTGGATTAGTTTAACATGGACGTTTACTTTGGGGAAGCCTCATTTCTCCCACGCTAAATGATTGTACTGCTGTGCTCAGTGGGTGGTGGGACTAACCGCTGTTATGACACATAGAGAGGTAGTCATGTTCAAGGGCCCACTCTGTGGATCTCCACTCCCGGACTGTCTCAGATGAATGGAGCAGTGATGTCCACATTCACTCATCTGTAACAAACCCTGTCTTTTGCTTATATTTGCCACTGTCCACCGTCTGATGGCATTTTGACAGACTCTGAAATGAATCCACTGCTTAGCGTGTTTTAGTAGTTTTTGCCATCATCTCAGTAAAAGGCAGTTATAAAACTAAATCGGGATTGCTTTTGTGATCAATTTGACTGATTCTGCAATCAGATCAAAACAAGCTCTGGCTGGAATTTAAAACATGAAATCCAGGCATTTGTTATCAGTACTTTTGCGTCACTGGGGCGAGGGAGGTTAATTTCAAACTGTTATCTATTGCATGTTTCTGATTGCCTGCCTAAAACTTTGATTATGTAATGCAATCAGTAGAAATACTTGAACTCAGTAATGCAATCTATTGAGACTTTGGAGTGGAGGAGAGGCCTCAGAGCCTGTGAATGAATGAGTCAGCGCTCTTAGCTGCATTGAACTGTCCGTTCTCACAGTCAAAAGAAATCTGATTTTTTGTTGCAGAATTAGTTTGAGCCCCACTGGACTTTCATCGTAATCATTGTTCAATATTGCAAATTAGACTTGTATTAACACGGTGCTTCAGCTGACGTAAGTCATCAGAGGTGATCTTGTGTTATAATAACAATAATATTTTTATGTTAACAATTAGCAGAATTGTCACCTGACTCAGATCTTCTCAGCTGTTTTCAGGCTTTTAGCTTCTTGCATTTTTGTATTTCCACCTCTAAAATCTCACTCTATGCTACCTGCCCAGGACCAAACTTCAGACAAAGTTGATAATTTGCTAGTGATGAAAGTGTAGCATTTAGCAGCTAAAGAGCCAAAAAGAAACATGACTTAAATGGGAGTGAAGCACAAGGTGGCCAGGCTGCACATAAATGCTAGTGTTGCTCCGTGTCTGCTTGATGTGTAAACAAGCAAGTGTTTGCTAACTTCATCACCATCTCACTTTTTTGCATGTCGTGTTTGCAGCTTGCTTACGCTGCCCCCTAGTGGCCACCAATTATCGTTATCTCCTGTTGTTTGTCATACTCTGTCATACTTTTGCTGTGCCTTCCATGCAAAATACACTGTAATTGTAACTGTCGCCGGCTCTTCAACATAACTGTTATTTCTATTTGCATACTCATGATTTTACAAACAATAAGAACGCCACTGCTCCCTCTAACATATCCAGTATTTACCATATCACTATCAAAGTTCTAATGATGCAACTGATTTTTAATAACAAAGCCGATTGTAATGTTCCAGAGCCCAATGTCATATATTCAAATTGCTCGTTTTGTCCAACCAACACTCCAAAACGAAAAGATTTTTTAGTTGACCATTATTAGTGAAAAATAAAACACATTTAAGAATCTGTAACCAGCAAATTTTGCATTCAAAGCAGGACATCGTACTCTTTCCTGTTATTCAGCCCACAGGAGGAAAGGACACACAAACAAGAGGTGCCAGGACAGAACATGCTCTGCAAACCCTGACAGAAGCAAAACAAATGACTTCATCTGTGTTTTGCATAGAACTTTATATAGACTGGTCTGTGATCATTAATCAGCCCTTTAAACATATCTCCTTAAAGTTCTGAGGTCTGCAAGCTGACCATAACACTGAGCGGCAGCCAGCTGTGTGAAGCGGCTTTGTGTATACAAAGGCATAGTGTTTGGGCAGCCATCTCCAAAACAAGGGAGGAGTGTGTGACAGTGTGTTGAGGAGATACACATGCCCTGGGTGTGCATCAGCTGTGCTGCGGCTGGGCCCCTATCCTTGTTGGGTGCTGTTTGATGGCTTCTAGGGCCCTTTCAGCCCCAATGCACAGCCCTCTGTCAAGGGCTGTAAAGCAGAGTGGAAAATCCCCTTCAGCCTGCATAGTTTTGGCTCTGCTCTCTGTTCTACATCATTGTCAGTGCATTGGGTTAGCTCCTTATCTTGTAAATAAATGGTAGCTTGGCTTTGTACTTATACATTATGCAGGTCCTGCTGAATAGCTTTCAAGGTTTATATGATGCATGATAGTTTTCCTGTTGCGCCCAGATAAAAATTTGTGTTGTAAATAAACAAAATAAGGCATTGAAATGTTAGTCATGTTTTGGTTTGCAAATATTTAATTTGTCATTTTGTTGTGAATGCGTGCCTATATGTGTGTTTACGTAGGTGAAATGGAGTGGAAGTCAGGCGGAGTACAGTCTGGAGGGGGAGTTTCCAGAGATGCTCTTCACCATCAGCAGAGAAGGAGTCATTTATCTCAACGCTCCACTGGACAGAGAGACACAGGACCAGGTCTGTGTAACTGCAAGATAAACATCTCCAGCACCTAATAATACAGCACTGATTTCAAAAAGAGAGACACTGTGTAAGACCTCAACAGAGTGCAGTCATTTATCCAGTCAGTGGTGATATTTGCTCCATCCTCGCTTGTGAACGACCGAGCCTTTCCAGGATGCCCCTTTCATATCCAATCAT
Organism: Chaetodon trifascialis; assembly: GCF_039877785.1. NCBI lineage: Eukaryota > Metazoa > Chordata > Actinopteri > Chaetodontiformes > Chaetodontidae > Chaetodon > Chaetodon trifascialis. The sequence continues at coordinate 11,540,974 of NC_092056.1, forward strand.
ACTATCGCCTGTTACCAATGAACCTGTTTACCTGTGGAATGTTCCAAACAGGTGTTTTTGGAGCATTCATTAACTTTCCCAGTCTTTAGTTGCTCCTGGTGCTGCAGAATGAGCATATATTTACAAAAATCAATGAAGCTGATGAGGTGAAACATTAGATATATTGTCTTCATACTGTTTTCAATTGAGTATATGTCAAAAAGGGTACACAAGTTATCACATTCTGTTTAAAGCATCTAAACATTCAGGGTATGGATGCTACACCGTTCCTTTATGAAGTAAAGAAGCCTTGATTTCTTTGTTTGTGTTTGTTTCACTTGTTGCTCCAATTTAAAAGCTCATTAAGTTCTGGTTCTCACAAGATTCTATTAAAACCATCAGAATGACAGGCGTGAGTGTGTTGTGATGGCACTAAACAACTTATCATGTTGTTCATTCAAAAGAAAACGTTTATTTAAATTCAATTTCCCAATTAAAAAAAATCCCAATTACTTACAGTTCCATTATCTTTTAATTAAAGGGACCCTGGTACACATTATTGCAACAGCGCTGAGCACAGAGGAGTCTATTTTTAAACCCAACAGACATAATTAAGGAAACAGCCCAAAACCTGAAAAGCGCAGCTATGTACCTTGAACATATCCTGCCTGTGGTAAAAATAATTACTGTATTATGACAAGGACGATAAAGCTAAAGCTTCACTTCAGATCTTGTTCACTTCAGGATCTTTAGTTGGGGTACGATTATAAATTAAAGATCATTTGTTTGCAGTTTACTCCTGAGTTCTGCACACAACATAAGCTCCAGGGAGCTTTGAACAGCTCACTGAACAGTATATTCTGGCACAAAAGCTCAAGCGGCCAAAGAACAACACAGAGAGACTGAGCTACATCACTGGATGTGATTACTGTTTAAACACATGCTTCAGGCTTTGTGCGTTTTCTGTCTTTTGTACTGATCATTTAATGGAAGGCTGAAAATGATGAATCGCCTCAAGCTTTTAGTTTAGTCTGCAGTTGGCAGGAATAAGAAATAGATGTCACTTTTCAGGACATTTCAATGTGTTGAAGTCTTAAAAGGTACGCGGTGTTAATTGAAGTAGGCTGAGGTGAAGAAGAGGTGGAGCAGACATAAGGTTTTTGCTGTTGCTCCCCTTAGTGATTGAAAGGGTGAAGATGCATAATTACCATCGCTTCAAAAATTATCTTTAAGCTGTGGACGCGTTAATGAGCCACTAAATGCCAAACGTTGCTTGTCTGAATACAGCTCTGTACTCTTCATGACTGATGGTCCTGATGGAGCCTTTTCTCATTGTAAGTATTGTGCCCCCACCTGCCAGAGGTGCAGAATGATGAATGTAAAGATGCTCATTCAGCCAGCTTGTTTCTCCTTTCCATCCATCCATCCATCCATCCATCCACCCATCCATCCATCCATCAGTACCACTATTGCAGCATCCTATCCAGTCACACACACGCTGATCTATCGACCCCCTGCAGTGCCAGATATGTCGAACCACTCTGCTCCTTTAATACACCAGAAGCAAACCTTGTGTTCCTCTTTTTGCCTTGTTAGTTCCAGATCAGCATTGTGGTTGAGCGTCCAGATGGCAGAGAGATCGCCAAGCCTGTGGAGCTGAGGGTGATGGTGGGCGATGCCAATGATAACAGACCCACCTTTCCACAGGCACAGTACCATACTGTGGTCAAGGAACTGGCAGCTCGAGGTAACAGATTTTTAGTGGTCTTAGAGAATATTTAGGAAACTTTTTGTACAAACATGAGTTGATATGAGTCTTGCTAGTCCAACATGTGTTAGAAAATACTGTCCAAAACTGCCCTGACTTATCGGTTCACAGTAGGATAATATTTCATTGCATCGCAGAGGTGATGTTTTTAATTTAAATACACAGCAAGACGAACATGTTTTCCATGTAAGAACATTAATAGATTCAACTGTATATACTCAAAATACTAGTAATACATATTTTAAACACCTTTTTTTATTTTTAATCTCTGTTGAAGTTTGGGATCATTATAAAACAACTCAATGAGACCTCTGAATAATCCTTTGTCACATTTACACTATAATGGGAATACTGTCTCACAGCAGGGTAGAGGAAACACTGTCTGGAAGGGATTTTGCAGTGATGAAAGGCCTGAGAGAGCCAGATACCTTTTGTGAAAGCAGATTGGGATTTTTGCCAGGACACGTGGGGGAAAGCACTCTCACTTCTACCCGTGCTCATAAAAAGCACATGGTGTGTAGCGACACGGCATAAAAGCTTTTTTGTTGATGCTTTAAAACGGTTGATTCTGGGAAATGAATTAGACAGGACAATCTGTTAATCTAAATGGGATCACTGAGTGAGGATTAAATGAGAAAGCTATTGTTTTAACCTTCCTCCCCCTTATTCCCATTCAGTGTGCTACGTGACCATAGCTTACTGCAGATACAAAAACATATTTAGCTTCTTCTGCTGTTACAGAACCTCAGAAAAAAGAGAAAAAAAATGTGTCACAGAATTAGATTAATTCAGAAAAATAAACAATACAGAATAAATACAAATAAAAAAAACTGTTCCTAACTGCTGCATCTCTTCCCAGGGGCAGAAATCCTGACAGTGCAGGCGGCCGACAACGACGACCCCAAAACAGACAACGTGCGGATCTTCTACCGTTTAGTCGGACAAATTCCAGAGAGTCCTCGTGCCCTCTTCAGAGTGGACCGTGACTCAGGGGTCATCTCAGTCCAAGCCGACAGTATGGAGGGCACAGCTCCTCAGTACACCCTCACCATCACTGCTGAGGATGCCAAAGGTGAGTTTGGACTCCTTGTTCTTTAAGGAACAAAGAGATCTGCTGCTGCTTTTTCCTGCTGCTGAAGTGTCAGGAGGAATAGAATATTAGAGATAAAGATAATTTGATCAAATGGCAGCAAGGCAATATTGTTTTTATTGACTTTTAGGGAGAAAAAGTCAATGGACAGCTCAGTAAAAATACAAGCTATTCAGAAGCACGCACACTAACACAACTATTGATAATAAAGATAAATTCATAGATTGTAGTATATCTGTACTTTATATCCTGGAAAAATAGCCAGTAAAATGATTTTTTACTGACTACTTGTTTACCTTCATACACATTTTTACTCTGACAGATTTTGACTGGATGATATCTTCATAGACGAACAAAAAAGGTTGAAAGCTTATTTATTTCTACTTATTTCTCCTGCTTCCTCTCATTATGATAATACAAGTACAGACACATTCTATAGACAGAGAGCGCTGTGCTTTGGTCCTCCTGGTTCACTTGTGGAGCAAACAAAAATGAGACAAATCTAATTTGTTGAAGAAAGCGAAATGAAGTGTTCCAGTACAAAAATGTACTTTGCAGGACCCGGTTTCCCATTTCTATCCCTGTTGTTATGTGTACACTACATGGTGAATCACAGTGTTAGTCACAATGAAGATACAGGTAGCAATCAAGATACAAGATGCTGTAAGGCCATCATGTTTGAATTGCCAATCTAGAGGAGTGAAAAGGAAGCAAAAAAAGGACGGACAGGAAGTAACATGACGTTTGGTTTGCAAGCTAGAGCTAGTGCGTCAGTAGCTTCGTTACCACTGTGGCATCCAGGGGACGTCTGTATGCTAGCCCCTGGGGATGACGGATGATGTGGTTTTCATGACTCATTGATCAGGGTGTGATGAAGGCAAGAAGAGGTACTTGCCGTTCCTTCGGCATACTTTATTTGTGTGATGGGCTGACCCTGAGTCACTAACAGGAGCTGTGATGATGTCCCTGGCAGGTCTAAACAGCTCCTGCACTGTGGTCGTGACAGTTCAGGATGAGAACAACAACCCACCGGTCTTCTCCCAACATGAGGTACTAGAGCACATGTTCAAACGGACACACACACACACACACACACACACACACACACACTTCTGATGCAGCGGTCTGCACATGACATGATAAGCAATACCTCTGGAAAAAGACAGGCCAAACATCACAGGCATCATCAGTGGCTACTGGACTGTGGACTGTGAATCCGCTCTGCAGGTCACTGATCTAATTTTCCTGGCGGGGAACTAGATATGCCCTCTAATCTCAGGCTTATAGCGATGGCACCATGTTACTGGAGGAGTTTTATTCTGCTCTTTGTACTCTAAGTGGAGTGTGTTTTTAGAGTTTAATCTGATAAAGCTTTCTTTGGAGAGAAGTTTCCACTCACTTATTTATAGTCCGATCTACATCATGACCACATGCTGATGCCATAATGCGTTAGAGATGATGTAAGAATCAGTGTTGTCATAGGCGTTACAGAAATGTCTTACGGGATTTAAAGTGACTCTCCAGCCAAAATGTTATGAACATACATCAGTGCTTAAAAAGTTAATAGATTTTTCTTTTTTTCATGAGCTGCAGTCAGAGTGTATTCATGTTGGTTAAAATAGATTCCAACACTGACAGATTGTCGTAGCAGACAAAGGGCAAAAACAAAGCAAAACATCGACAGAAGCTTCTCTGTGAAAAAGAAATCCAAATCAAAACCACAGAAATGTCTCACTTTCTTCACTTCTTGCTTACAGCCACCACTGAAGCCTACATGAGCTGAGGTATACCTTTGAAAAAGTTATTGTAGGTGTTTAAGATGAGCGGTTTTGGGCTAAGGCGCCGATCACGGCCCTCCGCTCCATCTTTCTCTCGCTCATGTCCTGTTGTCTCAGTGTTGCACTTGCCTAATAAAGGCATAGAATGCACAAAAACATACAAATGATAAGCAAAAGTGTAGAGCCAGATCAGTATAATTCAGTATTATTCACATGTGAATGTGGACCCAAAAGAGGAGGGATGAAATGTTTCATGCTTCTGTTTGGTTGATGTCCCCACAGTGTAGCACGGCAGGGGAGAATACTGTCATGTGTAAACAAAGCATAAGTGGCTCTAGATCATTACTGAACCACAACGGCTTTCTGCAGTCTAGTCAGTGTTTAGACTGAATAGCTTTAAACTGTGATTCGTCCGTCTAGCTGATATTCTGTGATCCAGTTCCAACAGCGCTAACCCGAGACTAACCTTCTGTTTTGAAGTTTTAAGAATAGCTTTGGTAAAGCAAAGCACCCGTTAATTCCAGCTCGCTATGGCCATTATTGAGCATTTGACAGTGAAACAGGAAACTGTTGCTATTTAAACCTGCACAGATTTTGGTGCTGAGCTCCCACTTTCTTTTAGCAATAACTGGTGATTTCTTATGGAGTAGTCCTCTGAGCTATCTGACAGGTGATTCCAATACTTAGAAAAGATATTATACATATATTTGCGATAATAAAACATCTTTGGGACCTTCTTTTGATGTCTGTTTTCATCTTGTAGAGCTCCAGTTGTACGAAGCGCCGTCATGCTGCAGTCACAGGCCCAGCACAAAACAGGACAGTGGTTTCCCTCATTTTGGTGTAGATGCTGCTATGAAAGCAAAATAGGCTAAAAATAGGCTGTGACAGAAAAATCCCTCAATTTTCACCCACATGTGCCACATGATAGAAGACAGAAAAGTCATGAGGGTTGGGAGATACGTGGGAGAGCCATCATGCTGTGATAATGGGCATCCAGTCTCTCTGTCAGACCACGCTGACACTTAAAGTCTGTGCGGACATTGTGAGCTGTGAAGGAACATTTTATTTTGAGCATGGGGAGAAGGAGCTCCCTTTGAATTTAACAGAGGAAGCTGGCTGGAGAGCTTTGGCATTAATATCCACACCGATAACAGGAGACAGCATTGCTGAATAGAGACTGAAGAAAAGATTGTGCAGTGTATTTTTTTGATGTAACATCTGTCGTCTTGCTGTTATTCATGTCCTTGCTCCATTTAGTTGACACTGTCTGTCCTTCAAACACTGCTGAATGCTCATTTTCAAGCTGTTACAAACAAATGTCCACAGATAATGGCCACCACACACACACACACATGCACACACACAAACACAAACACAGAGGTGGAAAATGCTCTTGAGCAGGTCACGCCTTAGAAGTGCAGCTTTTTCCATGGCCATGCGAAGGCAGCGCTATAGGGGGTGATGTGGGAGGCGAGTGGTGACAGGGCTGGGTTCAGCGGGCCTGTGGATGGGGCAGCCAGATCAGAGGCATGGCTGCTTCACTGGAGGACATCTGTGAGTGGAAGATTAAACGGCTGTCTAAACACACAGAGGTGTGTGAATAAAGGTTAGCTAACACCAGGAGGCCAAGAGGGCCAAACATATATTCACATAGTCAGTCCAGTCATTAGCACTTCACATAAGAGGACTTCTATTGAATAATAGCGAATTAGATTAAATGTTGTTATTTAATCTACATGGGCCCACTTCATTTATTTTTACAAAGGAGCATCCTGTCAACAAATGAATGGTTTCTGCCCGGTAATCACACCTTTTCCATCTACCCCCCATCAGTATGGACCCTTTCACATCCCAGAGAACGCTCCAGTGGGCACCACAGTAACAGCTGTGCTGGCAGGAGATGCAGATGTTCGAGGAGGAGACAGCTGGCAGGTGGACTACCATTTAGAGTCCGGAAACGAGGAGGAGGTCTTCACGTTGGTGACAGACAAGCAGACCAATGAGGTCTCGCTCGTCCTTTCAAAGGTAGAGAACACAAACCGTCCCGCAACCTTATTGATTTGGTTGAGATGAGAAAGTTCTTGTCAAATGACATGTTGTCTGTCCTAAGAGATCATTCAGTAGCAGTCACATGTAATTCAAGTTGTTTTTATGAGTACACGATTTTAATATAACAGTTTGTACGTGCGAGGCACCGACAGAAAGGTTGGAAAAGAATATACCAATATGTCAATACTTCAGTCCCACACGCCTCAAACAAAAGAGTCCAGATGACAATGGAATGTTTTAGCCCAATAATCTCTGCTGTCCCCGGGGCGCATCACCCTTCGCCTGCCTCGTATAATCCAGCAGGGTGTTTTAGGGATGTGTCGCGGAATGAGTGTTTGTCTATGTGTGTGTGCTCTAATGGTCTGCTCTCTGTAAGTGGGCCAGGCAGGAGACAGTCTATTATTTTCAACCTCTCTCTGGGAGCTGATGAATGTGACTGAACCGTGAGCTGCACACACTCTGCTGAGATGAAGCAGGAGATGTCAAAAATCTAAAAATAGATCCAGTTTTATTTCAGATTAACACACGATGACTTCTGTTTTTTAAAAACGATGTTATGCAGATTAAGTTCTGGCCTCGTCGAGCAGCTGTTTTTAATGCTCTTGTATTGACCTTGTGAGATATCACTGTAACTAAGTTTGTATTGTTAGAAGAGATACTGTTGTTTGTTTAGCTTACCTTAGTAAAAAGTGAAGCTTAAATCCTTCACAAGTAAAGCCCCACTGGATTAAAATGCACTTGAGCAAATCCTCTAATTCACCGCACTACAGTGTGAGGTCAGCGCCAGAAGGCAGACACATTTCATTATTAGAAATTACACACTGCTCACAGCCCAAGTGAATAATTAGATTGTGTGAGCAGACACTAATGGCAGTTTACCACACAGACTAGAGGCTGCCGATGGAGGTAAATGTATAATGAAACAGGGGGAGTGAGGAGAATCTAATCAGCATGAAGAGAACAGGAGACATTACATCAAGCTGAAAAGCTTTTTGTTAAAGAAACAAATTAAATGAAAGTCGAATTGGAGCTTGTTCTAACAGTTCAATTTATCCTGTTAATGTAATATTTCCCATTAATTAATTTACTGGAAGTTATCAGCAGTTAAATCCTTCATTCATATTCATCCATTACTAACTGAATGTGTGCGTCATCAGTTTAAAGTGCAGATCTTGTAATCTTGTTACGACAGTTGAATCATACGAGAATGATGGCATACGGCAGGTACCTTTAATCACATGAATGGGATATTTTTTGCAAAGACACTTGTGATATGCTTCATTTTAAATGCCGTAAAGCTGTAATATGGCTCACGTGATAATGCAGTGAGAGAAGCAACGGAGCAGCTGCATTTATAACGGATGAGCCGGAACATGGACAAGCTGTGAAGACAGGTAAGCAAAGATTCAACAAAACAAAAGGTTTTCTTGAGTTTGTGAATGTAACTGGGATTAATCGCCATGAATCTGCCCATAGACAACAATAGCAAGACTGGAGACATTCACTTTCATAGATTAATATATTTAGAAATAGGTGTATTCATTATCATCAGGAGGCTAAAACATTGTGCAGTATATGAAAAGAAAAGTCTGGTTTAATAGGACGTTGAAATGCAGAATTGGCACCTGTGTTGAAATGAAGTATCTCATATAATGGTTGCACAGTTATTTCGATGTTTAAGTTTCTTATTGTCTTTCATTAAGTACATTATTTTTTGTTTTCTGGCCTACAAACTTTACAGTTCTGGTTCACAGTCATAGTGTTGTTTTAAGAGGCAGCAGAGAAAAAGCTCTGTACTAAACCCTACAGTACGCTGTTCTTACCACCAAACAGCACACAAAGTTAGCAACTCCCTGGTGAACATACCGAAGCATTCAGCAGCTGAAGAGCCACATATTTCCCTCTGGAGTTGGTGGCGACCAAAAACAGAGCTAAAGGAGAGAGTGAATCTTGGCCAGGTGGCCAGAAACAAGACTCCAATGAATGCTAATGTTGCTCCATATCTGCTGGATGTGCACATAAGGAACTATTTGCTAACTGTTTGCTATTAGGTTGTAACAGTGAAGGTGAAGGTTGATAATAAGGTTTCACTGATGCCTAATTAATATCATAAGGCAAAAGATTTCCAGAAAAAATCAAAAGTCATGTGATCATGTGAAGACTTTGAGTTATATCGTGGCTCAGGTGGCCTCGAGAGAGTCCATGCACATGTTCTGGTGCACTGACAACACACTGAGTAGTTAGATGTGTCATTTCCAGCGAGCAGCAGTACTCATACACCCTCCAAGGTCTGCGTTTCCTCTCCCTGGCAACAGAGACGCACTCAGCCTGAGCAGCATGATGTCAGGCATCGCTGGGTTAATAATGTCTTGTTTCATCAGCATTCAGAACACGTTTGACGGTAAAACCTGACAGCAGACACAAGTTCATGCCAGGATTTGGAAAATCAAACACATTAAAGATTAAGATAAAATGATACATTTGCCTTCAGTTGGACTCTTTTGTCTCTAAAATCTGTGAAATCTTTAAGTATTTACAACACTGACTGCAATGTAACACATCATAACTGTACTTAATTGTTCCTTCACTGTGAGACTCCATTTGTAATCCCTCAAAAAATGTCAACAAGTCTCAGTAACTATTTTTAGTGTCCAGATTACAGTAATCCCATCACTTTAAATCTGATACTCCCAATTTTGTTGCAGAACTTTGGGCCCAAATATACTGTAGTTCATACTGAGCAGCCCAGAGAAATTACAGTGTTTAAATGGTGTTTGTACAATGAAGAATTTATATATTGAATACCCTGCGATGTCAACATCGAATGTTTAATGGTCAGACAAATGTGCTTAACAATGTGTCCAGCCTGTACAGGAGTAATTATTGCATTGTCACACAGCAGATGTTCTCAGTGCATCATCATGGAAAATGTTTCACTGGTGACACAATGAATCAATTGGCTCATTTCCCTGTGACCAGTGTCTGGTTCATATTGGAAATACAGCTGAGCTCTGCCAGTAAATCTAGTTTCCTTGGGAGTAAGATGAAGGGACTGGACACAGGGGACCGTACTGTGTCCATCCCCTGCCGATAAAGACAACATGTGGTTTCTCCATCTCTATTACCATGCTGGTGTTTGACCATCTGTCACAGTGCCCATAAACTGTATCTGAATCCAGAGAAATTCAGCTACTCGTGTGTGTGTCTGTGTGTGTGTCTGTGTGTGTGTCTGTGTGTGTGCATGTTATCACAGGTCTTGGACTTTGAGCGTGAGAGTGAGTACATCCTCGTGCTCAGCGCTCAGAACCCGGTGGCTCTGGTCCGTGGCCGATACGGACCCGCATCCACAGCAACCGTCTCCATCTATGTTGACGACGTGAATGAAGGTCCAATCCTGTCTCAAAGCCATTATGAGGTGACCGTCAGAGAGGGCGAGGAGCCGGGGCGGGTTATAGCCACCATCCGAGGGTACGACCCTGATTCTCACCCAATCAGGTAAGCTGCAGAGCTGATGAATGCTGTCAGAATAACTTCACGAAAGATCGCAGTTCTGACTTTGCTGAATCGTGTTTTGCAGATATTCTCTTCAAGGCGACACCAAGAAATACTTTTCAATTGGGAAGTATTCTGGTGAACTAAAGACTGTGCAGGCCTTGGACAGAGAGGAGAACAGCACATACACCATGGAGGTCATTGCAGTGGATGGACGTAAGATAGTTTTTTCATGGTTTTATGAGTACTAAAGATTCAAATATTAATAATTTGATTAATGATTTAATCTGTGGATTTAAGACATGTGCTCTTAAACGTGAAGTTATTTTTCCCAGTTTGTTTTTCTTTCAACTGAATAATCTTTACTCCAAATCTCACACATTTAGGCTAATAACTGACCAAACACAGGGAAAAAAGCACATACATACACTTACATACATGTAGTAAGTCCCTGCACATCTATACAAACCATCAGAGAGCGAGAGACACAAGACAAGGACGAGTGAGATCAAGAGAAAGCAGTGTGAGTGCAAGACAACAGAAAAACACAGAGCAGAGAAGGTTCAGCAGGGTGACGAATTGTGTCGCAGTGCATTGAGGTGGTGAATCATCATCTAGAAAAAAATTAAAAAACAGCTTTCAGATCTCTGAAACAAAACAAAACATCTTATCTCTATTTGTGTTTGTCTCTTGTGCTCCTCTCAGGAAATTCTTCCTTATCTGCCTCCACCCTGGTGACTGTCCAGATCCTGGACGTGAATGACAACAGCCCCGTGCTGGTTGGAGACTATTCCTGGAAGTACCTGTGCACACCTCGCTGGGAGGACCAGGCTCTGGTGCTGGCCTCACGGGACAGTGACGGGCCACAGCACGGAGGACGACTCAACTTCTCCCTGCGCAGTGATGCCACGGTCCGACGTAACTGGAAGTTAACACCTATTAATGGTGAGGTGAACGTGGACTAGGTGAACCGAGTAAACCCACAGCATAGAGTATTAGCCTAATGAATCACAATGAAAAGAGAGGACAGTGAAGTTAGACCACAATGTCAGGAGAAGCGATCTTAAGCTGCTTTTTGACATTGATGTCTCAGGTTACAAGCTGTGATTAATTGGAGCCAATCACAGTCAAAACAACTTTTATATAGTTATTATGCAGTTTTTATGTGAGAGCTATTCACCTATTTCTATGTCCTTCTAGCTTCTATGTCTTTAATTGTCTTAATAATTGGGATTTTATTATTCTTTCTGAGTAATTTAATGCTTAAAACTACAATTTCCAAATTGTAAAGCTGTTTGATCAACATTGGCTCGTATAAGACTGCTTTGTCGAAGTCAGAATGTCTTTGTATCCAGACCAATGTGCTTGTTTTTAGCCTGGCTGCACTACCTATAAGGTAACCGTGGGCTCTTTGAGACTAGATATTTTTATTCGTTATAAATATCTTGGTAAGTTGAATTGTCATGTTCTGTTGCCAGATAATTTTTCAAGTAATATTTTCCCCATTTTATTGCTTTTCCCTCTTCTTTTTCAGAGCTGAGTTTTGGGTTTTTCAGGTATCACGTATCATTTAAGCTTAAGTACTCTGGTATAATTCTGTGTGCCAGCATGGTTTTAAAGTCAGCCAGAGTGCAGCTAAATTTATCCGCCCAAATCTGGCCATGCTATACTATGTGGCACACACCTATTTGTTTTATTGCTTTGATATGGACACATTTACATCTTACCCTGTAGTTTGAGATGGTTTAAGATGGATGTGTGAATGTTGTGTCTTCCAGTGTGCCGCCCACCCCTGAATAATGTAGAGAGTAAGTAAGGAAGTTAATTAGCGGAGCTGACAGGTTGATGTCATCCAGACACAAGACCGTGCAATGTGACATCACTGATAAATGGATTTTTATGTACAGCCAGTGGATATGACTTTGCCACGGTGTTAAATGTTTTGAGTCACTTTGACTTATATGAATTAAAATAGGCGATATGCCAAGCCTGAGTTCAGATAGTCACAGAAAACAGACTGATCTGGCCCCAAGGATGCGTAAATTGCCCTGTTCTATTTTCTTCCTGCATAATTTCTTCAGTTCTATCTGGGATGGGTGGTATAATATAATTATCCTCTTTTTGCAGTCGTAAACTGCTAGTGTTGGGCTCATTTAATGCAAACAATTTGCTGCCATGACGTCTGTCATTTAGCCATTCAAACAGTTCAACCACTTCCCTCTCAGCTTTTTTTTATCTCCCTCTTTCACTCCCCTGTTCCTGTTGGTATTGATTGAGCCCAGCTGTAATTATATCTTCTGTGTAATTTCTTTGGCGTCACCACTGGGTTCCTGCCAGCTAATGGAGGCTAAAAAAAGGAATCTCCCAGAATGCTTTGCACCTGGTCACAGCCAGTAATGGTCGTACCAATGATGTTCACTTGTGCCAGTATAATGTCTGCTGTAGAGTTTGCGGAGTTTGCATGACACAAATAACCACCTCTCATGAAAAGAAGAACACCTGTGTGTGTGCATGTGTGTGTCAATGAGTGTGTGCATGTGTGTGTTACCATGTGTGTGCGTGTGCGTGCGTGTGTGCGTGCATCATGGCCATTCATCTCAAGTCTTTCAGAGGCTCTCAAATGCACCAAGTTCAAAAAAGCGACAGTTCTTTTCCATGCAGATGTTCAATTAACGAGGCAGCACACACTTTCTCCTTTTTCGTCCACTCTGAATGGCTGTTCATAGCAGTAAGGAGAGAAAGGTCAAACATCCATTCTTCCTGTAACACATTTAAATGGCACTCTAATGCAAAAAATACCTTTTGGTTGCTCAATGATCCAGAACAGTTCTGGGAAGGCAGGTAATCACAGATCCAACCTGTGAAAATGTCACCTCAGTGGAGATATAGGACAAAATACATTGGCAGCCTTGACAGAAGCGCTGCACAGCTTGTTTTCCTCACTGACAAATGCAACATGAAGGGGAATGCTGGTGAGGTGCAAGCGTGGAGTTTAAGACCCTCAGATAAGGTTCAAACGGCTTGATAAAACACTTCTCTTTACAGGACAGGGCTTTTACGTCATGCCGCCAGGCGTGTATTTTAGACTGATTCACAGAGATAAGATAAAGAGTCACACACTCCAGACCTCCATACACAGATCGGTCTCTTTCATCCTGTGTGTTGCGTAGTAATGCAGTTGTTTGGCTGTGTTTTTGCTTAATTGTTCACTCCTATAGGATACAACAATGCATTTAGCTTAGTTTAACACCTTTAACACTAGCAGATGTTACAATGTTCTCACCTTTCTGCAGGTGTTCCTGAATCCCCCAAATACAAGTACCAGGCAGCACACACTTTTATATACAATAAAATTATATACACCTGCTCATTCAAGCAAAATGACAGAATGCTTCTGTCTAATGTATAATTTTATAACAAACATTTAAACAGTATATTTTTATGTGTAATTTTTCTTAACCAACAAGGGTTTTGTCCTTCAGATACTCACACCAACCTGTCCTTAAACATCCCATACCTGGCCCCTGAGGTCTACACTGTGCCCTTCACCATCTCTGACAGCAGCTCTCCCCCCAGGAGCACCTTCATAAACTTGCCAGGTAATGCCGTCTCTCCTGCTGGAGAGCCAAAACAAGCACAGAGAGACGATGGGACACGAGTGCAGGAACAATCAATAAAGATCAACCCCCGTGTGCCGGCTTGTCCTCGCGCTGCTCTTGTTTGACAATGAAGCAATGGGGCTTTACAAATGATTTTTCCAGGCTGGTGATTATACAGCACTCTTAAGACTGTGTTCTGCCCAGTGCAGCCTGCTGACACCTTAAATACATGACTTAATTCTCAATTCACAGCTTATGATAAACTATATGGTTATTGGAATAGGGGGTGACAGTGCTGCAGTTTTTGCAGCTTAAATTAAGTTAACTTCTGTATGAAATGCAGTTTTCATACATCATTTATAACAAATATAGTCATATGTACATGCGGGTAAAAATTGTATGCCTTGCACAAGTCACCATACAGCATGTAGATGACTTATTCTCTGGAATCCCCTGATGAATCTTCCATTGTTTTTGGCTGGAGTGAAAGAACATCTAACATCATTCTTTCAATTAGTTTTATTTCCTGTTTAGTCAGAACTGCTGTGCTGTGCGATGTCAAAAAGCCCTAATCTGTGAGTTGTTTTGGTTTCCCTCTCTCCTCTCCCATTAGTGACAGTGTGTACCTGCAACGTCAGAGGAAACTGCAAAATGGCTGCCAAGCAGTTGCAGGGCATGCCAACTATTCAGTCTGCAGTGGGCATCCTTCTTGGCACCTTTGCAGTCATAGGTAAGCACAGAGGCTAAGACCAACGGTTTTAACACCACCATGATGATGATGATAAGCTCCTTTACAAGCTTTACAGTACAAAAGTAGTATTTGGCTATTGCAGGGTCATTGTACTGACTTGATGATACTGTGCCTATTCACTGTATTTGACAGATATATATCAGCACTAACTAGTGATGGATATCTCAGTGTTTTTCTTTGTTTTTTTATTCCAGGAACTATCCTCACCGTTGTGTTTGTTAGACTGTCCTACCAGAACCCCAAACAGCCGAGCAAAGCTAACCAGGAGAGAGTTCCCCTGAAGATTGCAATCTGATTGCTGTATTGATCTGACCAGCTGGACTAATGTGACAATGTTGCTGGCTGTGAATGTCTAACAGTGAATGTATAGTTCAGTTATTGGACCAAAGTTCACATGTACACTGACCTCAGAGCACAATTACAAGATACTGTAGATTAGTCAAGGTTAGTCTGATGTATATTAAGTGCCTGGGAAATGGTGTTGGCTTTAAGTTTGTCATTTTTTTTATTGCTGTAGATGTGTTAATTTGTTTCATAATGGTACCTATTTGTTACAACAGGATTCGAGACTTTGAGGAAGAAGTTGTAACTTTACAGGAAAATCTCATAATTTTTAAGAAGAATGTTGTGATATTTTAAAATTAAAGTCGTAATATTTCAAGTTTCAAGTCAGAGCTTTACAAAAGCTGACTTTTGAGTATTTATTCTCAAAATATGGCAACTTATACTCAGAATCTTTTTTTTTTACCAGGGCCCCAATACCCTGTTGTAATTTACACTGCATGCACCTGTTTTTCATTCATGTTAAACACATCTGGTCATTGTGCCACGATGCTATCACCTTGATTCCTAATTATGATAAAAATGTACAAAACGATTGTTGCAAAACCAGAAACAAGCCTGTAAATGCTGAGCTGTGATTTAATCGAACTTGACACATCAAAAGAATTAAAACACGCACCTGCATAATGTCATCTAATTTTCCTGTCTGTACTTTTGTTCTGTTTGTTCCAAGTATGAGTGAGCTATAGTGTCAGTCTGGACATCTCATAACTGTAAAAATAGAACTGATCATCACTCATTCGCTGCATGATATCTTGTTTTACTACCTGCCAGATTCCACATTATAAACCAAAACACTTTTAATCTAATGAGACAACCTGAAATTGTCCTGTGTTTGTAACTGCATTAGCAGCACGCTGCAGTCTCTGTGATTAAAGCTCTATAAATGCTGACCCTGACAACCTAACAGGCAAGCAAAGCTATATTCAGACCAAAGTGTTGCTATGAATAGCTCAACAACTGAAGGTCTGCTGAATGACACTCACACTGCAGTGTCCAACGAACTAATCACCTCCAATTCTAAAAAGACAAAGCTTTACAAATTGAATAGATGCTACATACTCATCCTTTACCCTGCTGTGAAAAAAGCTTAATTAATTTTTAATTGTACCACTCACAGACACCATATTTGAAACTAAAAGGTCAGAGGCTAAAAGCTATATCAATAACGAAATTCTGGGCTAAAAATTAGTTTGACACGTTGTTTTTGACAGATGTGATCTACAGTAGACTGACTATACACTACATTATCGGCACGAGAGGGCAAACCAGCATATTTACCAACAAGCTAGTGAAGAAAGTTGAACAAGTAGCAGTTTAAAGACCAAGAAGTGTTTCTCAGGAGTTGGTGGAGACCAAACCAAAGCTAAAAGATGAGTGAATATGTTCACAGTTTAGTCATTACGTGTCCTTCAAGTGTATTTTCTAAAGTTAATTAGCTGTATACAAACAGAATTTCTAGGAGCTAGGGCCCTTCATGCCTACTGGATGTAACAGTGTGCTAACACATTAGCCATAACAACTTGATAACATGATTACATGACAGCTGTGTGTATGTTAGTGTTTTTCCACTTCTTGCAGTCCCTCAAAATCAATCAATGCAGGTTGAAGTGCAATATCAAAGCCCTTAAACTGAGTAACTGAGTTTAAGGCAAAGCTGATCCTAATTCAGATTCGATTATTTTTCATTGCAGACGTTAGACAAGAGAAAGCACAGGTGTTACTATTAACATGAATGATGGCTCTGTTATTCAAGTGTCCCAGTAAGTCATGACAGTGTGACAGTGAGTCAGCATGCATAATACCAGGAAGCAGCTAAATGGAACATAGCCATCATTAATTTTATTGATTACATCTGTGTTTTTCTGATAAGAACATGAGTGCTCCATGAAAAAAGCCCATCAAATATATGAAGCCAGCTGTATTAATGTGTTAATATATTATTGTTTTTATTGGTGATAGCATCTTAACATGTTAAGATGTTTAGGTAGACATTGTACTATGTCAGTACATACGGATAGCATCCGTAATAGACAGTTCAAAGTGTGCTCATGTTTTCTACATAACTTTTAGCGCAGTGCGAATAAATATTTAGGCATTTTTAAAAATAGAGTCATGGAAATGAAGACGATGTTCAAACTTACGCAGGAACAGGCCTCATCTGTGTGAAGGTTAGCAGCTGTATTTTGTTCTTTTCTCCCAGGTTGGAGTTAGTAGACTGTTATGAAGTAAAACAAACAAACACATTTTCAGCTGCTCATCATCTGTACTGTTCCAGGATGCATGAAATGGAGGAAAAATACAGCAACAATGAAGCAGAAACGAAATGGAAATATCTAAAAATAAGCACATTTACATGTTCATGCGTAAAGACTAGATGCCCCCTCAACTGGACATTTCCAATGTGCAGTGACTCACCAAATACACAGACAATGCTGCTGATAGCACCCACTGCCCATTTATATTAGGTTATTTATATCTCCAGCTAACTGTTCCAATCAAAGCACAATATAGCTCCAAGTAAAAGAAAAGTACACTGAGGAGGACCCTGAGGGAAATGAGAGAGCAGAAGGGAAGGGATTAGCTTGTGACATGGGGCCAAGCGTTACGTTTGGGAGGTAATGAGCCTCCAGCTTTAGTCCTGATGCGTCCCAACAGATCCTCCAAGCACAGGGAAGGTTCAGCTGGCCAACTTTGGGGTGCAAGGCCACAGAGAGAAATGGGGGGTGAGATTTCCTAATACATGAAGTAGCTTGGGAAATGAGAGATAATTCACCACATATGGATGGACACTTGGGGACAGGAACAGTGGAGCATTGGCTGGTTTTCCCCAGGAGGCCAGTCGGTTTTCCATTGCTCTGTTACCGGCACAGAGGGGTGTTTCCTAATCCCTCCTTCCTCTGTTCTGAGTTTCCCCACAGCTTTGGCTATTTTAAGCTTGTTTTAACATCCAGTAGTTTTGCTTAATCTCCAAACTTGACAGTTTTCCCATCTGTAGCTGTGAGAGGCTTGTTCTGTCTGAGTACTGCTGCAAGTCACTTCTGATAAGTCGTCTATTAATGTAAATATTACACATAACTCGTTTCCAGCCAAAACAGTGGGAATAGCATTTTTTTAAAAAACAGTTTGAAACATTTGTATTAACGTAGATCACAACTACTTGTAGGTGACAGTCGCTGCTCGTACTGATGAACCTACAAATGATCGTCTCTACAGTTCCCCTCAGTGTCACAGATCATGTTTTAGCACATTGTTTTGGTTCAGTATCTCGCTCTCTCATCAGCGTCTGGTTTTAGAGCACTTCATAGCACTGAAACAGCCCTTGTTAAGGTAACTAATGACCTTCTGTGGACTGCAGACAGAGGAGACTGCTTGATTTTAGTTCTTTTAGATTTAAGTGACTTTTTTGTCACTCTGGATAACTCTTCATTGTCCAGCACTCAGATAAATTGTGGCGTTCCTCAAGGCTCAGTCATTGCCCCCCTTCTGTTTTCCTTATCCATGCTGCCTCTTGGCCAGGTTGTTCAAAATCATGATGTGTTTCATCATTTTTATGCCGGCAACACTCAGTTGTACTTGTCGTTAATACCCCATAGATCCTAGCAGCCTCCTGGATGTCCCAACATTTCCTTAAATTTAAGGTCAATCTGTTTGATCTCCCAAATTCCTTCAGCTCTTTTGGTGGTCTCTCAAATAATTTAACGCAGACTGCAGAGAATGTTGGGGTAATATCTGATGCTAACCTCTGTTTTCTTTATCAAAAATCTTACGACATAATAATAATAATAATAATAATAATAATAATAATAATAACCACCCAATGCTTTAAAGTTTTTGTCCAGTGTTCATTTGGCAGAGGTTGAGTTTAATTAAGAAAAACAAGAGTGCCTACATCTCTGTTCCAGTATTAGAAAGTTCACCGTCCTGATGTGATTCATATTTAATCAGTTGGGGCATCTCCATCTCTTGTGGGTTTGAGAGACTTTAGGCACAAAATCCAATTTGTATTTGTAATGATACGGATCTCCTCTGAGTCTGAGGAAGATGTCTTTGTGAGAGACCTGTTCATTTGAGTGAGTTGTCGTATCTCCATGCATTACAGAAGTGTGGAGATTAGGCACAGACTCATATACAGTGCTCATTTCCATTTTGATTGCAATATGTTTGATGACATTTTGTTGGGAGGCAAATACCGTTTTAGCATATTTATTACCACTGATTGCATTCAGAGCATACAGGCTTTCATTTGAATATCTGTGCAATAAAAGCTCCCACCAACGAAGGTAGCAGCGCATGTGGGATGTCTGCTTCCTGTTAATATTTTACTGAAGGAAAATTAAATCTTAAAGCTTAAAAACATGAACACTCTCCCTTTGAACTGACCTCGAGACATGCTGCAATAAATGGCCAGCAGAGTGTGGGAATAAACTTGCTCTTAGTTGTTTCAGCATCTCCAGCTCTTTCAGTAAATTATGTTTGACTAATATAAATTGCCTGCAATTACTGGCCGTTGAGAAAGGTCAGGGGCTGTTAGGGTTTTCCATTTGCACAATAAATTGATTCACTGACAGGAATGGTGCTGCATTACAGTGACACAACTCACCAGTGCGTTATGTTGCATCACTGTGACTGATGTGCTCCAGCTGGCCGCTCTTACTGTAACCTCACTTTAACAGATCTGGCAGAAACTTTGACGTTCACTGTGGAGTTTTAACCGATGCTGTTTGTCTCTGCTCATCATGAATGAAAACACTGAAAAATAAACTCTTTGCATGACCCAGCCTTCCTTCAACTTTAAAACTGGGTTGAGTTTGACCTGTGATTGCAGGAGGCTGCAAGGCTGTGTTGTTTCACATAACACTGTCACTGGCAACGTGAGATGCGTTTTTAATCCTGTTTGCTCCAGCTCTGCTCCAGCAGTGCTGGAATGGAAGTACTTTTATTCAAGTACTGTACTTGACTGCAAATTTGAGGTACATTGTACTTCCACTATATTATAATTTTTACTGCACTACATTTATTTATCAGCTTGTAATTATAAGACATTTGATGACTTTAAAAGTTTTATAGATTAAATGAACAAAGGCTATATAAAGTAGTTACAATTAGCTTAGCATCAACCAGCTTCAATGGTCAAATGCTACTTACACATTGAAGCAATCAGTAATAATAATCCAATGATATAATATATTATGTCAAAGTACAGAAGCCATTTTCCTGCATTATAAGAATCTGAATATTTCATCCACCACTGAGCTGCAGACTTAAAACGAAAGCAGATTCTTAACTTATTTACATTCTCATGACAGCCACCAAATAAAGAGGTTTCTGTGTGCAGCAGAAGACACATGAGAATTGTTCAGATGTTTAGATAGAAAGGCCTAAGAGAAAACGGGTCAGCTCTGTCTTTCCATTATTCAGTCAATACAGTAATTTGATGTTCTGAACAGGAAAAACAGTTTAAACTGCTTGTCCCATGAAATGGACATTTGACAGAGTATGTGCGTCACTCCTGCTATTTATAGCACTTCAGAGACTGTAATCACTCTTAAATTTCAGACTATCAAGACAGGAAGCTGGAAATCAACAATTTGATTCAAGAAGCAGATGGAATATATGCACTTAAAAGCAAACCAGACTCCACCACAGTGCACGGTGAAAATGCTGTCCCTTGTCCTCTGTGTGGGGCTTCAGAAGTGCTCAGTGTTAGAGCAGCCGCACAGTCAATTATTACCGAATGACAAATTGTTATTCATGCCTCATCTGATTAGATTTCTTCTTAAAGACATGAGGGATTAGGTGTTCACACAAACAAACAAAATCAAACAAAATCAGTTTATGAGGTGTTTAGAATCATCAGATTTGTTCCTCTTCATTTTCATTCATTCAACCTTTATTTAACTCTGAAAAACATTGAGGTAGAGATTTTATTCACAATGTAGCCAAATTCAAAACATAGACAAAAAAGCTCCAAGTCACCATCAAACACAAACAGGAAGCTTAGTTAAAAATGGAAATAAATAATAATGAGAATATCTAATAATTTCACTCATTTAAACACAACTAATTATTGAGTGGACAATACAGCCCCACCTGCCCCCCCTCCCTTATATCTACAATTATGGATATTTAGTATTAATAAACACATTTATTTGTTTAACAGAAGTCACCCACCCTGCAACAATCCATCCCAGAAAACTTATATAACATGGCAATAGAAACATTTATTGCATAATAAACTATCATCAGAAATATTCCTATATATCCTATATTGTATTGTGTAGAAAGGTAAATCTAAAGTTGCTTAAAGTATGAGGTTGGCCATGTATATTTATGTTATTTTAGATGAACCCAAAGACCGTGAATTCCTAATGAAGAGCTAAAATGATTCAAAATAATAAAATAAGTCACAAAACTCTCATTTTCACTAATAAGTAAACAGCTGGATACTAAAATTTTGTAGTTTTTATCAGTTTTTGCAACTCAAATAGCCCAGTTTTGTTGTACTATGTACAGCAGCAAGCAAGATAAAACTTTATTGATCCCACGCTGGTGAAATAAGTTATTACAGACCACAATGCTAAAAAAAGGTACAAAATAAAATCAATATATTTATATTTATGTACATTATATAAAGGAAGAGCCTTGAGAGGGATGGCTTCATTTCTCAGTGGAAAATTTTGAATTGCACATGAGAAAAATATGGATAATAAAATACTGTGTTTTTGTATATTTGCATGTTTGAAACCATATAGCACAGTAAAAAAAAAAATGTAATTTTTGTATAGATGTAATGGATATTGGAAAATGTCAACATAAATACAGAAGTAGTGTGTGGCTGATCCTAAATAAAGTCCAATGTCCATGTTTATTACAGTCAAGAAACATGTCAGCCAGTGTAGCTGTGAGGCTCAATGATTTGTATTTGCCAGTGAAGGTCTGTGGCACAGAGAAACCACACATATCAATTTTTGGTTCAAGTCATTTTGTGGGATTTGTTGTCAAAAGGAATTACATAACATATCCCCAGAATTATCATTTCATTCATCCAACTCAATCCATCAACCTGCAGGAAAAAAAAACACATTATGTGTGATTATTGCTTTAATATATTCCATGCAGCCACGTGTGAGTGATGGAGGCACTGAGCAAAGTGTGCTCTGCTGCTGGAGAGCACCATGAAAGAGAGGATCACAAAGGATTCACATCGGGGATCAGGACAGAAGGTGCTGATGAAAGCATTGTGTGGACTCTCGTGTGGCACTGTATCCACTGTACATGTCATTCTCGGCAGCTCATGTGAGATCAGTGGCAGCGCATGTGAAGAACAGTAAATGAGAAAATGAAACAGAGGAAACAAAGGAGATGACACGCAAAATCAGCTTTACCATCATCATCTTTATTCCTTTTTACCACATACTTCCCTCTCTTTATTACCCAGCAACCTGTTTCTATGGTAACAAAAAAGGCTTACGTGTGTCTTATCACATGGGCAGAGCTGCGCTCCACGTCGTATGATTTAATGTTACCTGTTGCTGAATATTCAACTACATTCATTAGGAATACTATATTTTTTTATTCAAAAAAGAATCAGAAGCAGTTCTGGAGATGCCTACCTTACCACATGATCTTCATCAACGTGGAGTTTGCACAGCTGCCAATGAATTACAGATGTTCAAATTTTCATTTATTCTGAGCACCCTGAGGATTTCTTGTCCATGTCGGCTTAAAATTTGAGATTTAAAGTTCCCTCTCAATCTTAAAAACATCTGACTAAATAATCTTTATGCCATTTAGTTTTTTGTTTTTAATTAAGTCACGTTGAGGAGGAAGTAGTCATCATATATAAGATGTTTATTCATTTCATATTTGTAATAAAGAGGAAAGGCATTATATAGCATCGAAAGTCCTCCATCTCCTGACACGTGACTGCAGCATAAACTGCAAATTAGCAGTAAAACAATTACATGATGAAAGTGTCCCAACCATTCATTCCTCTCAGACTCACTCATCCCACGCACAACATCTACAAGCGCTGACACATCTCCGTCTTGGCACAAGCATTTGCATGATTGCACTCTTCAGACTCAACACAGATCAGGGTTCAATAATGGATTATAAATAGAAATAATGACCATCTTTTCACTGTGTTCAAATGACCATTTTGAAAATGTATTTATTTGACTTTTATTCGGGCGGGTCATGTCATTGAGACAGGGGGTCTCAGCGGCAGCAACAAGCATTTCAGACAGTGAAAGAGCAACAGGCACTCGGACATTAAGGCGCAGCAGCCTCCACATTTGGATGCTCTAAGCTTTGGTGTAACAATTGCGGCAGTCTTGAGAGGAGAGTAGCAAGCCCACACACACAGACACAGACACAGATGCAGACACACATACACACAGTCCACCTACGCCAGCTCTGTTCACTGTGAATGTGGCCTCTGCCATCATTCATGAACTGAAGCTTGAGTGGGATGAGACCTACTGTCCTTGTGTGGGCAAACGTGCTCTGAAATATTCTCGACGAAACGCATTAGAGTAGGGGATATAGAGAGGAAGAAGAGAAAAGGTTGAGGAGGACGAGTAAGACACTCAGTTTGTCCATGAAGGTCTGCTCAGATGTGAAGCGCGCAGGCCTGACTGATCCCAGACTCTCAAAAGAGTTAGACTTCTAGCAGTTTTAATCAAACCTAGACAGACACTAGAGTGCTGCATCACAATTTCACTCATTCACATTCAGAAACTGTATGCTGTTTGATCTGCCATTCTGTGTCTATACACAATCTGTTTCCAAGTGCCTCTTCTGCAAGTCAGATTTTAAGCCTTCCAGATCAGGCGCTGAACTTACTGAACTCACATATTTTGAGCGTCTTCCGCTTTTGTCCCCCCTAAGTACACATACTTCTTGGTATATTCTTGTTTCTACACTACATCCCACACATATGTGGTACTGAATACAAAAAACAAGTTACATCCCCATCATCTGATCCACACAATGGAAAATTAGAGGTAGCCCAGAAAACTCCAGAAACAAGAGGAAGAATAATAACAAGCATGGTATGCCTCATTAAGCCTAGTCTAGGCCAATAAAGATTGTTGTTGGTCATTCAATGGCCCCTTTCATAGATACATATTACACATATCACATTACTGGACTATTATTCCTGATGATTTAACACGTTAACTGTATTTTAATGGTACAGCCAATGGAGATAAAGCACATTTTAACTACTTTATATACCGTTGGATGGTTGGATCTGTAGCACAGTATCTTATTTTGTACAGTGATCACATGTTTTGTTTGTAAAATCTTTAGCCCATAAAATAGTTTCAGATGTCAGATAAATGCAGTTGAGGAAAAAGTACAACATTTACCTCTGAAATGTATTGGCGAACAAGTATGAAGTAGCACAAAATTGAAATACTCAAGCAAAGTAAAAGCACCTAAAAATTGTACTTAATTACAGTACTTTACTACTGTACTACAGTAGTTTATCAGACATAATGGATGGAAAGGGAGTCAAACATGCAGATTCTAAATGCATGAGCTAAAGATGAAACTAGTCCGCTTAGTATTCTTTTGAGAGCTTGCACCAAAAATGCTATTGTATTGAACACTTTACTACTGTTTGAAAGCCATCATATTACTCCATTTGGACAGAAGATCAGGATGTTGTGATCACATGACATGACCACATTTAATGAAAGTCAGTGTCAGGTTGTCCAGAACAGAACTCTGAAAGCCGACTGCAAAGATGTAAAAACACCTCCATGCTGGAGCCATTATCATGAAGATTTCTTTTTATGGCTCATTTCTGAGTTTGGATCTGCAGATATAGCTGCTGGTATATATGTGGGGTTTTTATTACAGATGCTTATGTGATGCGGTGTGGTGCTGTATAATACAATTTAATAGATAGAACTTGTCCAGTGGTTTGTTTTGCTGCCTTTCATCCATTACTGGCTGGCTGGCTGGCTGGCTGGCTGGCTGGCTGGCTGGCTGGCTGGCTGGCTGGATGGATGGATGGATGGATGGATGGATGGATGGATGGATGGATGGATGGATGGATGGATGGATGGATGGTCAGAACTTGAGCCTATCCCAGCATGCACTGGATAAGAGGCGAGATACGTCCAAGTCTACAATAAAGGTTATGAAATGACAAAATAAGTAAATAATTAATGCAATAATGCAACTATTTCCATCCTTTCTTTTCCAGCCACACAAACAGAACAACAACATCAACAAAAAAATGTGCATTCACTTAAGCTGCACAGCCATACATAATACTTACTGCACCTCAAATGAAGCATACTGCTTTGTACTCAACCTACATTCATCTATATTTCCTCTTTGTCTGAGGTGATCTGACCTACATCTGCTCTTATTTTTATATGTTGTGTTTTGACAGAAAGCAAGCTTTCAGATAATGCTGTCTACATTTTTGACCTCCTGAATAAGAAGTTATTCCCATGATAAGGCCGCAAAGCAGAGGGACTGAGGCGCTCTGAAAAAGCTGGGAGTGAGCGTTAATATGCAGTAGATGAAAACAGTCAAACAAAATACAGTAAAGCCTGACCTACTTTAATCGAATAAAGCCGCAGATTCTTTCTATTTTTACGGCTCTCATGTAACAATAGTTCTCGTCATGTGACTGCTGTAATAACGCCAATCATCATTTCACGATAGTTGACATGCTTATCTGTCATCAGAAGAGAGCTCCATAAACACTAAGTGGATGGAAAGAATCTGAGGCCAAGAATCATCAAGCCGTTAACTCAGCAGCTGTTAGGCGGTGTGTTTCTGTAAGGGATGCAGGCTGACCAGCATTGTAGGCCTACTCATTACCGTTTTTACTCAACGGTGCTTTCCAACATCGGCCGAGGGCTCGGCACACATGTGACCCATTGAACAGTGACTGGAAAGCTTTGCAAGTGGTGTTGTCAACACCAGGACCTAAATAAAGCTAAAGATAGGGTGATGTGGCCTCAGCCCAGGTTTCTGGTCAGCCAAAGGCTTTTTATAGAAACACTCTGATTTATAAAAGGCTAACAGGGTCTATTTTTGACCCAGTGGGCTTGGGGGATAGGGATCTTGGAAACTTGTGACGCTTCTGGGTGCATGACTGACCCCTCTGACTTGAACGTGTTGGCGGTGGTTGGTTGTGGGAGTTGTAGCAGATAGCATATGGTGGATGGATCAGACCAGCCAAAGGCCTGTGATGTTTTTGGAGACAATCCAGACAGACAGACAGACAGATGATCACATGGGTCTATCCCAGTCAGACCCATTAAGTTATCAGATCACTCTTTAGCTGCTCTGTCTGAGGATGGAATTCAAATAAAGCTTTTATCCACTCTGCTTCAGTGCGATTGAAATCAAATGTACAATTTGTTCTGAATTTCAAGGATGAAGTAGTCTACACTGTTAACCTCAATTAATTCATCATTACCATCTATTACATTTCACTCTATTTCAAAAAGAAAGCTAAATTAAGATGGAAAATCTGGTAAATATCAGCTGCTATGTCACTGTGAGCATATTATCATGCTAACATTAGCATTTGGCTCAAAGCATTGCTGGTCCTGAGCTGCTAACAAAGCTGTACACTGTTTGTCTTGTTACTGCTTCAAAAGTCACTTAGGTCACACTTACTTATACGAATGTTGTCTAATGAGCAACAGTCATTCAAATCAAATGGAAGAATTCTGCAGCCCCTTATAAAATGAGATTATATGATCCTAAAGTTTGCATGGTGTGTCATCTTGACATCATAAAAGCATCTGCAAAGGTGCCAAAAAAGATGCCTCTAAAATATATCCTGGCAATACTCCAAGAAAAATTAAAAGGACACCAATAAAGAAAAAAAACACTGTCTTCCCAGTTTTTATCTCTTGTTTATTTAAGTCCTGTTCATTATAATAATGGGCTTCTGTGACCACTGGTTTATCTCAACTCTCATCAACCTTGACTGAAATTGCTCCAAATGTAAATCTCTGACTCTTACGTCTCCTGGACTTAGTTTCGTGAATCTACTCAAACCAAATGACGCCTATCCGACGATGATTTTAAACAGCCGTGCACGAAATAAATAGGGGTTGACTGAGCCGTGATGCAGCGCTGACTGTGTGTGTTGCTATAGACACCCAGTGCAAACAGTGAATCTTGGATTGACTGTAAGGGTCACTGAGTAAAGTCAGTTCCCTGAAGACCATGTAGGTGTCTGTTGCCCACTCGGAATATGTCATGGCTCATTGCTGGGTAACCTCACACTGTCGAGATCAGATGCAGGGGTCAGGGTGTGACAGTCCCTGAGTATCAGCGTCTCAGTCAACATTTACTGCAGCTAACTGAGATATAAGCCCCAAAATCAAATACCGAGGCTGGAGGATGTTTGCTATATTTTCTGCCAAATAGTCCATAGATCAAAGCCTTCACGGTATATGAGCTGACAGCCAAGTGTAGAATTACAGATCATGACCTCTCCGCCATGACAGTGAATCTCTGTTTTCTTTAATTATCATAACAGACCACCAACAGAGTGCCCAAGAGAGGGAACCTCATCTCCTCTCTTCTGCTGTGATTTCTAATCCACTCTGTGAACCAAGGCCACTGCCTGTCAGCCTTAATGTTATTCGGTGTACATGCACACCCTGTAAAAGGTGGATATTGTTTGCCAGGTTGTTACGGTTGAACCTTAAACTCGACCCTGAACCTGGGTGAAGGCCAAACATCCAGGGAAAGACAGGTGTGTGTGTGTGGATGGTTTGGCTGTAATAAGGTGGCCATCACGGGCCCGTTCACTTAACAAGACAGATAACATGCTGCTAAATAAAGCTCCCTAATGAATACAGAAACATACACGTGTCACCAGAGGGGTCTTTAGGGCAAAGGGAGCATCAGATATTTTTGCAGTATGGTTTTATTTTCCGACAAGGTGATGGCGATGAATCACTGGCTCATAGACAAGTAGGGGAGATACGAGCTGGCCAAACATTTGTGTTGTGGTACATGTGCCGCTTGTATCCATGGCAACTGCACCACGGCCATGTCCTCTGATTGCCAGATAGAGTCGCTGTCCTTGACAGTACTGAGGAGCTTAAAATGATTTAGGAGTGTTTTTGCCTTTATAGCGGAAATAGAAGGAGTAGTTCTGTCCGTGCAGACTGTGGTGTCATAAAAACTATGAGATTAGGAGGTTAGATACGATAGTTTGGTTCAGATAAAGTAGTGATTGCGGTTTAGTGGCACACGTGGTTTGAGCCTTTGTGGCTTCGTCAGACATATCAGGGTTTGTTCAATCCGAGGTCATTTATCAGTTATTATGTGAGCATGACATCAAATACTTCGACTTCACTTCCAAGGGGCTCTACAGCATTTTAGCATTAGCGGTTGGACAATTCAAAAGAGACAAATCAAAAACATAATGGTCAAAGTCAAAGCAGCAGAGGTCAGCATATTTTGATTTATAGTCTTTTATGTTGGCCAAGCTCCAAAAAGACTGGATTCTACATAATGCAGATCAACAGCATTTATATTAATGTCTTTTTATTCAGTACATATCAATATCTGTCAAACTTCGTGCCCACAGTGGTGAAATGTAACTAAGTACGTTTACTAAAGTAATGTTTTTTAAATAACGGTTTTGAGGTATTTAAGTTCTGTTTCCTGTCTGTCTGTCCCCTGTCTGTTGTGTGTCTGTGCTCCGGCCTCCTCCTGTCCTGAGCACACCTGCTCTTAATCATGCAATCAGACTCACCTGCCACCACAGTATTTAAAGACCGTCTTTCCACCCAGTATTTGTCAAATTGTTTGTTCATCCATGTGGTAAAGAGTGAGACTCCTTCATCAAACCTTGAGTATTTTTGCTTTGTTAATATTTGTCTTCTTCACTGACTCCTGTTTTTGCGCCCAGGTGCCTTCCCTGTTTGTTTCCTGTCCACATCTGTTCGCTCATTCATCTCATCAGCCCTTTGGGTGTGGATCTTTAAGATTCGTCTGTTTGTTGCACGTTCCTGAACTCTTCATTAAGCCGTTGACCCTTTTTTTTTTTTACTCTACTCTTGTCTCCATGTCTGAGTTCAACACTTGGGTCCAGTTTCTCTCAGAAGAAACATTCTACTTTTTACTCCATTACATTTATCTAACAGCTATATTTGCTGATTAAGGCATCAAATACAAAACCTACACTCTGCTAAGCTTAAAAATTACAATTGGTTCATCTTCTCAGCGGTATATAAATGAAACATTAGCTCCATTTAAAATGTGGCTTACTCTCTAATGATAATCCAATGATTCGTGTGTGGATAATGATATAACAGTGACAGGACATAAAGGGCATTCAGCTTTTCTCTCCAAAAACAAAGTTCATTGCTCTGTCTGACCAGCAACTTTTCCTGCTGCCCATTTGTCCCGCAGGTTTGTATTTCACAAGTTGCTCAGATGTTGCTGCGTCTGGAAAAAATCACTACAACAAGCAAGTAGATATCCAGATACTAAAAATACATATGACTGACTCTATTTCTGAGGCCTGACTGTAATATCTTATTACATGGCACATCGATTGTGGCTGAGGATGATGTGCCCGCTCAGGTATTCTCTGTCTCAATAAAGCTCCCAGAGGCTATTTTGGATGGATTATTTGAGAATATGTGTTAAATATACTTCACACACACCCACTTTCATTCTTTATTCATTAACCTGCAAACTGAATTTTTCCACAGCCATCAGCAGTTACGTGAAAATGAAACCAGATGGGGTAATGCAACCGCTAGTGTCAAACACAGTGGCAAGGGGGGTGGACAAAGACAAGGTCAAGTGTTACTGATAGCAAAAAAGAAAATATGTCATTGGATTAAAAATGTGCTTCTGCTGTAGTCAGTCATTAGTAAATTTCCATGTGAAGCCATTCCTCTGTATCCAGGATGTTTTCCAGCTGTATGTGGTTTATTTTTACTTTTTAAACTGAATCTTGTGTCTGCTAAAGGCAAACCAGAGTTCTTGCTGAATGTGATACAAAACAAAGCAGATGCTGCCATCTACAGGAAGACCTGCGCATAGAAGCGTCAGCTGACTCTTCAAATCGAATATGTTTGAACTGTTATCAGACAAATTGTGTCTTACTGTGTCTTATGCACATGCAAATCTGTATTCTGTTTTGCTGATCTTAAATCTGTTAATTAAACGACACAATCGGAATTACTGTACAAGATTTTGTGCAATCACCATGATGTACATGTAATCCAAATACCACAAACAAGCAAACAATCTCGATTTTCAGTTTCCAAACATAGCTCCTGCCATCTGCTGGACAAATACTGTAACCACATATTGAAGCCACAGACTTCACTGGATAAAGTTTCAGAATGACAAAAATTACCTAAAATATTTGTTAGAAATTGTGCTTTCATTAATCCAATAATCATTCTTAAAATACAAATTTTAAGATTAATTCTATGTGTACTCTGGTTTACAGTGTGTTTGCTGCTTCCTCATGATCCTGATCCTTAGTGTACAAATCTTCATCTTGGAAAATCCGTTCAGCCTTGATTTCCTCATCAAATCCATATCCCAGTGTGAATAAGAAAGTGTTTTTCTGAATAAATGTAAGTAGTATTAACACGTTCGTTCACTGAATTCACTGGTTGCTTATTTTTGTATATGTTTGGATGAACAAACCCACAGTATCTTATTGAAGAGGGTATTTGTCTGATGGTTGGATGGCAAGAAAGTCAGTTGTACATGAGCATCACCTTATCTACTTAATTTCAATATGATATATTTTATTGCTATGCATGAGGAATTTCTTTATTTGACCCGTTCAGAGAGCCAAGACAGAAACACACAAATAGAAGCAAACAGGTGTGACGGCCTCCTTCAGCATTAATCCACATTATAGCTCCACCAGTGGGCATCTCTTACTATTAGCTTATTGACAGTATTTACTACAAACACTCCACAGTGTTGAATTTCAAGGGCCAAATAAAACCCGTTAAATGAACACAGCTGGTAAATAATTGACTGTGATCACAGTCCATGTCCCTCAGCCCTCTAGGCCACAACCTGGCTACTAATTACCTTGAATCCAGTATTGCCATTTCTGATCACTGAGAGTGAGTTTAAACATTTGCTTGAATGGCTCCTCTATCCTCTATCAACAGATTGCAGATACCAAGTATAAGGTTCAGTTATTGACTTCAAGAGAGAAGGCGATCAATGCTTTTTGGTGAGAACAGAAACTGTATTTCAGGAGTGTAAATGCCTGCTTGCGCTCTTCTGTCGACAACCTGCTGTCTGCCATTCGCCTGGCTTTGAAACACCAGCGACCTCCATAAAACACATGCCCATAAATGTGCAGTTTTTGGCTGAAAGCAGAAGCAAAAGTTAAAACATGCCAAATTATTTGTTGATTAAAGTACAGAAATACTCCATATGCAAAAGTCAGTCTACAAATCTTCAAAAGACTGCCAAACAAAGATATTTTGAATTTTATTTCATTCAGCAAAGATGGCAAGATTTTGAATGCATTACAAAAATATCCAAACCACCCATAAATTACATTTTTAATGTTCTTTCACATCAACAACACAAAACAATCGTAACTGCGGTGCCATTCTTCCTGTATACGTTCTGTTGTGTGGGAACAAAATAAGTTAATTCCTCTGAATTAGCTAAACCCAAGTCCATCTAAATAAGGACCAGCATTACACAAAGCTGCCATAACTCACCCAAGTGAAACACCTCTGTCAGGCATCGACATACTGGGCTGCTCAGTGTCGCTTCAGAGGGGAGCTGTTAATAACAGTGTGCATTACTTTCTGCATAGTAGAAACACTGGATCAGGAAATGTGACACCTCAGGCAGGATGCAGTTTGATCTCAAAATGAAGAGGACATAAGTTTGACTGGAATATTTGATTCATTGGGTCCTTGTTAGGCCTGCTGGAGCGTAATACATCCAACATTTTGTTAAATCTGGAGAGCAAAAACAATAAATGACCCCTCTCTAGGTGGATATTTCATCTTGAGGTCTAAAAGAACATGAGACTTTCATGCCCTCCGTCATGCCCATACAGAGCAGTTCAAGCAAGCGCAGCACTAATCCAATCCCACCTCCAGTTGGGACTGTTGGACTGGAAGGGATCTATGGCCACAAGGACTGCGAATCCACCAGCAACAGGTCGGATCAACTGGGAATCAGTCGGGATCAGTAAGGAGCCAAAGGCTGTGACCCTGCTGACGGCAGAGTGGAGCAATACCAGTCTGCAAACAGCAACAGACTGCACCGGTATGCAGATTTACCAATTCATGTACACGTAATAGCACCTTTCAAGAGAGTGCTGCCAGTTGATGTAGCACCTTGTTGCCCCAGCAACATTTGTTTTCCTTGAACAGCAGTGGAGGTAAAGGGACACATCCAACCTTTGAATCCTCAATAAAAAATAGCCAATATCACCAAATAGCACATAGTAGTCAAACTTGTTAAGAGTCAATATTAATATCTCCTTTTATTTTCCCCTAAAATTCATTCAAAAACAGATTCCTCCCTCTGCCACTGAAGCCTCTGACCAACAGAGGGAAGCATGCATATCTCGATGTGCTGGCAGCGATGAGAATTACTCCCTGAACTTTGTCCTTCTGTCTGTCCTCAGGACTTACTATCATGAGGTAAAAAGTACACTTAAATTAATGCATTCACTGTTGTCTAAAAGAGGCTTGGCTATCTATGACCTCAAGTCTCTAGAGGTCACATTAATTGGAGGAGCGCACTTCCCGGCCTTTGAGAGGCTGGGGAGGCCTGAAGTTGTTTTCCATGCGTGTCCTCTGATCCTCTTCCTCTCCAGTGAACAGAAGCATTCTAAACTTGCCCAGCTGCATTGAGAGAAAGAGAGAGAGAGAGACAAAAGACACAATTTTCCCTTAATACTCTTGCAAAGAAATTGACTTTTTTTGGCTACAAACTAGATGCTACAAGCACATTAGCAGATACATTTGGTGATATTCTATATGTTATTGTCAACAAATCCCATTAAAAGACCAAAACCAACAATACATTTCTCCTTTTCTGAATAGGTTCTGATGAATTTCATTAAAGAAACAGATAACAAATGTACAAATTATTTCCTTTAAACAGCTGGGCACTGTATTTGTTCATCTATGTATTGTATTGGCTTTTCTTGTAGACCATTTTCAGGCGCAGTTCTGGTGCGCTTGTGAGTATTTATGGCAGCAGGAGGTGTACAGTATGTGGGATCGACTCAGGACAAATCACGCTGCACATATTCTTTGTTATGAGAAACACGTGTGAATCACTGATGTGTTGTGATAGTTTTTGGATTATTGCACAGATGAATAAGCTGTATCAGGCTTTGATAACAGACTATAATTCCAGTTGCATCTGTTCATTGTGGTCACGTTCTTTTAATTGCATTTGTTGACAAGAAAAGACTTGAATATTACCTCACCTTAAAATCCACCCACATATTCCACCTTCTTTTTGGTCTTTACCCGTAAGCTCCATGTCTACCATTATGAGGGGAAATGAAAAACAAAATAATACCCTGTTATATAAGGGCTTTTCCCCGCTGGGTCTCCATGCAAGCATTTTTCAATTAAAGCCTTGAACCCATCCAGTCATCCATCCATCAGGATAATCAGCTGGAGGGGATCAAAGGCTTGAGGCCTGGAGTCATAGGTTGTGGGGCCCAACTTACACCTCACCCCCAGCTATGGTACACACATGGGTTTACAGACAGATCGTTCATGACTACACCCAAGGTGCCGCCGTCACTAAAACTCCTGATTCCTCATGCACAGTCCTGGAGATAAAAATGGGGAAGTCGACTCAAAAAGATCAGCAACGTGTAAGCGTATAATCCAGAGGCTGGCAGCAGTCGCCACAGGGCCAGCTCACAGGGGGACCTGGAAGGCATGTGCTGCAGACATCCAGTTAGTCAGCTTAACTTGTCAACAACCTGGGGTTATCAGACCTACACTTTCTGATTAAATTCAGTCCTAAGAGGGGCGGATAAAAACAAGTCAACCCGAAAAACCCATGAATGATGCTCACCCTTCTGGCCTCCAAATATAGCATCATACTTAGGCCAAACAGTATTTTTCTACATGCTACAGCACAGAGGTAAACCCCAGCACCACCCACCCCCACAACTACCGACGCTTGCCACACTGATCCAGCAATGCTGAATGTTGGTTTGACAACAAAGGAGGCAGAGGATCCTTAGAGCCTTGTGGAGAATAGCCTAAAATCACGCAGGCCAGAAACATGGATGTTACAAACGGCACATTCTAGAAAAGACCGCACTTGAGTTGAAAGAAATATAGTAATAATTGAAAGTAATACATAAACATGTCAGTTTGTTGTTTTAGATACAAGTTTGAGCAAAGATTTTTCTCCTTGACATGAGAGATGTTTGGTTTGCATGCATGTGGCTGTAATTGCCTCTTTTTAGGCAGCAATGGAAGATCTGGTTGTAGTCAAGGAAAATACAGATCTTGTGGCAGAGGTGTTGCCCATTGGTAGCTGGATTGGGGTTAATGGTGTGTTTGCAGGGATAAATATCTGCTGCAGGTCAGTGTTTTGGTGGTGTATAATCTGGTTTACTGCAAATGTTCCATAACAATACTAAGAGAGAAGCTAAGTGTTAAGTGAGAAAAGTAACCAGGCCTCTCTCATTTTCTATCTCGGCAATAAAAAAAATATGGAAGTATTATGCTGTAGATGATTCCTCGCAGAACTTTAAACACACTAAAACGTTGAAAACATGTTTCTATTAGCCATCATTCACATTATTAATAAAAAGCCTGGGATTCTTATTTCTGATGCATGATAAACATCACTTTACCGTCACTGTATTAGTTTGCATTTTGCAGAGTTTTCAGAGGACTAAAAAACAAAAAAAAACACCAATCATCAATGCTTCAAGATGTACTGAAGCTTCAAAAAGTATGTACGGTTGTTAGAAATCTGGCATGCATTGTGATCAAAATGAACATTCTGCAGCACACACCTGCTTTTCCGACACTGTGATTGGCTCCTTCAGGACGATCCAGGTCACGCTTTCATGTAGGGGGGGTGTGGTCAGTGATCCCAGGTAGGTCCAGTAGTGGAGGCTGCTGGGCAGGAGGCACTTGGGGTTGAAGCGTTTGAAATCTGTGAGACTAGCCTGCAATGGAAATACAGAGACGACAGCTTTTATAGAGCTGCAATAATACTGAGGAGGTCAAAAACCACATAGACACGTAGTAAAATCCAGTATCAGTCATAGCACTCGCCTTAAACTTCACCATGTACAGAGCGTCTGTTATCATGTGGAGCCATCTGTGGTCGTCACCTGTCTTCAGTAACACACAAGCAGATTTGTGAAAATGTCACTTTTGTTGGAGCTGGCACATTTCAAAAACATTTGCAGTGTTGTGGCTAAAGCACCACAACACTGGTGAAGGGATGAATTACTGTAAATATTAGAAAACTGACCATTAAGAAAGCGTTTTCCTGATAAAATGTTACGATTTTACTCACTGTTGTAACATTTTGAAGCACTGGTTTCTCAGCTTTACACAAGTGATGTCATGTACACAGCTTTGTGACTAACAGCTTTTCCCACTTGCTTCTCTAACAACTTTTACAACCTTTTGAAACAACTTCCCACATCTTAGATTTTTTTGTCAGAGAGTCAAATTAGGAAGATAAACGACACGATAAATCAGTATGACTATCATGCTACGCATAAACTGCTGTACGCAGACAAAAAATGCTGCCTTTGCTTCTGTTCAAGTTACCGTGACCTAATGTAGACCTAAAAACAACTGTAAAAGTGTTACATTAATACAAAATGAGGAGAAAAGGGGGCACTGGGACAGAAAATGGGATTGCACTTAAGAGAAATATCTTACTTCCAAAAAGATGCCGAGGACAGCGAGGCCATCGGGAGCTGCTGCAGCCTCCCCATACGTCTTGTACTTGACAGCATTCCAGTGCACTAGATGAAGCTAGAGGAATGAGGAAAGTAACATCAGAATGGGAATGAAAAGTGGCTTTTATAGTTAATTAAATGAAGTCAAGTCATGTATACTACTTTATAGTCATGCCTGTGTACTGATGACATCATCCTGTAGCAATATTTTCCATGTGAGTAAATCTACATCCTGCTCTCAGCCATGGAAGATATTATCTTTTTAAAGTCAGATCAAAAATACGAATGAATTAATGTTATTGGGATGTTCATTAATTTGACACTGGTGTAAAAAATAAGATATCTGATCTTGACACTGGTGTAAAAACAAAGTTTACACCCAATAGCATTAAAGCTGTATTATGATTTCATTTAATTTTATAGCAAAATATGTTACCTCATACACCTTACCACACACACCTGAGCCAAAAATGTACTTTCCATGTTTGAGTAATTAGACACAGACACAGTGAAATACTCAGATGACAAACACTGACCTCAGATGCATAGCCTTTTCCTGCAACAGTGTGCTCAGAGCCATGGCAGCCCTTTCCGCCCCAGTGGAAATGAAACTGTTTCAGTCTGTAGGGGTTGTCAAGAGGGCCTCCCTGAATCACTGTAGACGATAAGAAGAGATGGTAAATAAATAAATAAATAAATAAATAAATAATGCAGACACCCACAGCCTTACTCTCTGTGGGTGTCGACAAACTGTTTTCCAATACAACTCTGCACAGAGCATCCTGTGGGTAGCATCATGCAAACACAGCCTGGTGCCACACACACACACACACACACACACACACACACACACACACACACACACACACACACACACACACACACACACACACACACACACACACACACACACACACACACACACACACACACACACACAGGGATGAGTCAACCTGGTAACACCCAGCAGACTTTATTACATTTCTAACTGAAAGCTGAGATATGAGCACTAACAGGCTGCCAGCCTGCTTTACCAGCAAGTTTGTCATTAGAGCTCTGTGGCACAAGCTTAGGTTTAAGACACAAATAGCCAATCCTATGCTAAATAAAGCAATGTTAAAGCTACTTTTAGGCAGGTTTAGTTTTCCATTCACCAAGGGTGAATAGAAACTTGAATGCATGTCATAATGCCATTAAACTCATCTTCAGGACAATCGTGTTTTAAGAGCCTATGGCTTGCACCGCCGGGAATGGATGCTAGTCTCATCTGACTGTTATTCATTGTGATGCTGCTGACATCCTTCTGACAAACGGGTCACTCCAGTCCAGGTCAGCTTAGCTAGGCATGAATAGCAAAGAGAGCGCAACACTTATCTTTACCATCTTACAGTACAACATAGATGCAGGAAAACAACAAAAACGACATGATCTGTTCAGAAAATCTGTCAGCTACATGAATGGGATAGTAACAGATATGAGGAATTCTTTCCAGACTCTCAAAGAGGTAATTTGTTGATAGCCAATTATGAATATCTGATTTGCTGAATCAGGTCTTTAAAAGGTGATAATAATATAAATCCTGACTTTGGTAACACCAACGATGACTGCCAGAGGAAATAAACACATTAATTAATTCCAGTTAAATTAAATAACTCCTGTCATGTTTGTTGTTCTGACATCCTGAGTCAGATCTTTGATATCATTTTTTATAGTTTACCTTGGTCGTAATAGAATACTTTATTTTAATCCATCTTAATTTTCTTACCAAAACAACAGTGACACAGAGTGCTGTCGTGCACGTATATACACGTGTGTTCAAGCTAAAAATGGCAGGTTTATGTGCTTTGAACTGTCTGCAGAGAAATGCTGAGGAGGTGCATTAGTCTTCCTACAGATCTCCTCGTTCATTAATTATTTTCACTGGTAGCTACTTGGACGCTCTGTGGAAACTGTCTGAGCCAAACAGCCCCACATCACTGAGCTTATCATTCATGGTAATGACTGGCTGGTTAACACGGATCCACCCAGTGATAAAAGCAAATGGGGTCATAATAACCACTGAGATCACCTGAGGTTATTATATCTCTTGTCCAGCAGACAGATACTCATACAGTTAACTGCTGGCTGCACTTCCCTGCAGCATAATCAGGGGTTTATTTGTAACCTTTGATTATGGTCAGTTATACGCATGGTTTGCACTTTCTAAAAATCAAGGTAATCCCACCTTTCAAGCATATGTTTACTGAAAGACGACTTTTAGCACAGATTTCCACTGCATGCGGCTGACAAACAGATATTAGAGCCAAGATTATCCTCAGACTGTGACCTGTCAATAGTTGCAAAGCAGTCAACAATCTAATTAAGTCAAAGATCACATATCAGTGCTTAAAGTATTATTGACACTATCTATTGACACTTCCTTTTATTTTATTTTCACCACACCTAGAAGTGTGACCTTTGACTTGCAGGTTACACTGGTTTAAAACCACAACGTAATTGGTTGGTTTTGTTCTTAGGTGTGATTTTGAGCTCAAGTAACTGAAGAAATCACGGCAGAATTTACGAGTAAAGCCAAATGAAGACCACATTTCTCTCACCTGAACGGTCATCTGAGTCATCAAACTCCACAACTACAGAGTGCCCATTGTTAGAGATGTTGATGGAGGTGCACTGGTCGTAGTTCAGTACAATCGGGCCCAGATTGGGGTCATGTGAAGCCTGATGAGGGACAATGTCAATGGGAGACTGCCGGTCCCCCTGGGCGATGGGGTAGTTTTTGTGCCATATAGTAGGACCTTGTGATATTAGAAGAAAATCACACACACACAGATCATTTTTAAGGATGAATACACCCAATGCTGCACTCAAAATTTCAGATCTAATTGATGGAGTGATGATTGCTTTCACTGAGTAACCTGCAAAGAAAAATACTAAACACTTTCCAAA
This sequence comes from Chaetodon trifascialis, assembly GCF_039877785.1. Classification (NCBI taxonomy): domain Eukaryota; kingdom Metazoa; phylum Chordata; class Actinopteri; order Chaetodontiformes; family Chaetodontidae; genus Chaetodon; species Chaetodon trifascialis. The sequence goes on from NC_092056.1 coordinate 11,579,706, forward strand.
GCAAAGCAATAGAAAAAAGCTTCAGTTTTTTATCTAACACAGCTAAATTAGTTAGAAACACTGACTGTCTCATCCACACTAAACAATGCAACGCAGAAAACAGAGCAACTTGTCTTGAAAACATATATCCATGACACTGATGCAATGCAATGTCTCTCACTCACGACTCCAGGACAAATCGAGCGGAAAGTCAGGTTCAGGTGACAGCAGTCATCCCTTTAAGCATGTGGCTAATCTCGCATTAACGGCGTTGCTCCTGTGCGTTATTCCCTCAGAAGTGGCTGAAACACGCACAGCCCCAGCAACCCGAAATAACACTGAACATGCATTGTAGCACAGGAGGTTAATTGTCTCCACTGTGGACTGGATTTCAGTCAAAACTCAGCCTGGAGATAGGATGCTGTGAGATCTTACCGTCCTCTTTTCCATAACCCCAGTGATTCCCTGTCATTGTCCCTGTTAGAGGATCCGCGGCTGATCGAGCTGATCGGGATCTGTCTCCTCTGCTCTCCGGGGCGCACGTGGAGGACGGACACGGACATCAGCCGGTGAAGCTATTGATGAAATTTATGCGGTGGCCAAAGGGGAAGGCAAATTATGCCTTTCTTGACACGCCCCTTCACGCCCCCTGCCATCACACACACGCCTCCTGTCCACCTGTCCGAGGTTTTACAGCTAATCTTACTTACTGTCACTGCATCAGGTTAGCCCTCCTCGGATAATGATTGCAGTAAGATATGCGACTATATCATCCTACATACGTGTTTTTATTTATTCTAAACAAAATAATAATGAATGTCATTTATGATCAGTGGTTCGTGTTGGTTGCCATTCCCTGCCAATTAGACAAAACAGACTTTTGAGAAATAGCCTACGCCCCTTGGAAATCACCATTTAATGATATTTTTTGGTTTCATTCTGAAGATACAGACAGATGGATTTTTGCTATTTTGTTGTTTTATTGTCAGAGTGTTACATAAAGCACTTTGGTTTACCCAGTGTATGTATGGTAAAGGTATGGTCAAGATGACACAATTGAAATTGGATTAAATTATTAGTCAACCAAGAAAATTAATCGGTGAGTGGACAGTAATAAAATGTTCAAATCACATATTTAAGTTTTGAAGTGTTATTAAGATAAAATTCAAAACTTGATGACTTTAAGAATGCTTTCACTTTTTTCTGAGATTTTTTTAGAGCATGTATTAATAATAAGAAAATAATTTCCAGATAAATCAATTATATAAACAATTGTTAATAGAAGTCCTACAATGTGACCCACATGTGGTGCTGATGGTGGAATATTTACTAAATTATTATTATTATTATTATTATTATTATTATTATTATTAAATTATCATTATTTAATTATTATTAAAGATCACCATCTTTGTCGTGGGTCACATGCCCCATCTTTGTTGTTGCCCCTGCCCCTCAGGGACTCTGCACGCCACTATCCCAAAAACGTTTTTTTGTGTACATTCAGTGCAAGGAGGAAGCCTCTCTGACAGTGGTGCTAACACAATATTTAAATCATAATCTAACAGCATCGTATGCCACTTCAAGTCTCCATGTTTGGTAAACACGGTGAGTTTTTGTGTCGAAAGTGCGCAACTGAATTTTCCCGCCGCCATGTCTGTGTCGAATCTGTGGATGAGGACGTTAAAATGCGTCTATAGACGTCACTCACTGGGAAGATAACCATGGCAGCCACCAAAACCTCAAAAGAGCAGAAATACGACAGGCAACTCAGGTAGACTTAAACTATATCTTAGATTTCACAAAAAATCAGATTTTCCCTGAGCTAAATGTTCTGCTTAGTCTGAGAGGTCACAGCGGAAACACTGGTGGGACAGCAGTGCTAACGTTAGCTAGCGTTAGCTTACTCTGTACGTTATAGTTAAAACAGCATCGGCAAGCTAGCACAATAGCTGTAAGGTTAATTGGGTTGATCTTTTTCTGTTTGGCGTTTGTTAGACTATCAAAATTGCCATCTTGTCTAAGTAGTGACTGCCGCTAGCCTTGCATATTTTGTATTGACTGCGTTTGATGGTTAAACGAGTGTAATAATACAAGGCAGTCAATTAGCAGTCATAACACTAGCCAAGTCATTCTGGCAAAGTGCCGTATTGTGGTTGAGAATGAATGGTGTCACTAGATGGCAACACATGTCCATGTCATGCTTTCAGGCTTTGGGGTGACCATGGTCAGGAGGCACTGGAGAACGCACATGTTTGTCTGGTCAACGCCACAGCGACTGGGACAGAGATACTGAAGAACTTAGTACTTCCAGGTAAACAGATGTGGCTCTGTGTTGGTGCTGCAGGTGTTGATGAAAGCATCTTACTGAATGAATCAGCTGATCTCATTGCCAGGTATTGGAGCATTTACCATAGTTGATGGGCACACAGTTTCCGGGGAAGATGTTGGAAACAAGTAAGACTGCAGTTGTTTTGAGTGTTGATGTAAACTAAAAATGAGATGTGTTAGTTTGCTTGTGTGTTCATAGTTGACCTCTTGATCTTGCTTTGCAGCTTTTTCCTAAGCAGCACCGGTATTGGAAAGGTATGCTATGCCAGAATGGATGAATGTATGTTTTATATGCCTTTCTTCTTTCATAATCACATAGATGCACATTTTCCTATTTTCCGCCTGCCCCCTGCATCTCCATCTCTCCTCCTTGGTAACTCAAAACCTTTAATATTCTATCAGGAAGAATTTGCATATTTGTGTGACCTTAGTTTTTTATGTTGCAGAACAGAGCACAGGCCGCCACTGAGCTGCTACAAGAGCTGAACAGCGATGTCTCTGGAAACTTTGTCGAGGAGGTTGGTGTTATTCAAGTTTTGACTCGGCACCACAGATGTTTTGTGTGTGTAAATATGTAAATGTATTCATCAGCATCATCACATTGATAGTGACACTCATCCCTCTTATATTCTCTGTTACTCTTGCAGAGTCCAGACAAGCTTCTGGACAATGATCCAGAGTTTTTCCACAGGTTTACCATCGTCATCGGTGTCCAGTTGCCAGAAAGGTATGAAGTACAGTTATTTTTTACTCTGGCATTTTATTGTATTAGAAGAGTTAATGAGAAAATGTATAGGAAATTGGACTGTCAAGCAATTAAAAGGTGAATCAAATTAATGACATGCTTTCTGACGAATTAATCTAAATGAATCGCATATAATAATAATAATTGGCTTGATTTGTTACTGTTTTATTTTCTGTCCAATTAACTTCAAATTTTCTCTAAAATTCAACAGCACGTGTTTGAGGCTCGGTTCGGTTCTGTGCAGCGCCTCTGTACCTTTCCTCGTCTGTAAAAGCTACGGCCTGATTGGCTACATGAGGCTAGTGGTGCAGGAGCATACAGGTCAGTTCCCCAGCATTTCACTGTGATTCCTAATGTTTTCTTATTATGACACTTAACAACTTTTAATTTTGATTTTTAATTGGTATTATATGTATATGTGTCTAATGCTTTGAGTTTACAAACTCATGGAACTGTGTGGGATAACATGTCAGAAATTAGCCTCTATAGTGTTTGCATGAGGTACTTGATATCTGCCAGTATTCACATTTTTTGGTACTATGGTTATTTCACTGAGGCTCATAGTTTACACATATAATTAGATTTGTATATAATATACTTTAATATTTTACCACCTCTCTCTCCAGTGATTGAATCTCACCCAGACAATGCCTTGGAAGACCTGAGGTTGGACCAGCCTTTCGCCGAATTCAAGAACCACATTGAGTCCTACGACCTTGACAGCATGGACAAGAAGGTGTGTGCTTTGGTGTCAGCACACCTGTGTATGCACATTCATCAGTTTAAAAACATCCAAGCTTTACACAACTCATAGCACGCCTTCCCGTTCTTTATTTCACCCGTAGGATCACAGTCACACACCGTGGGTTATCATCGTTGCTAAATTCTTGGAGAAATGGCTCAGTGAGGTATGATGCATTTCTGTGACCTCCTCTGTGACAAATACTGCAACACTGATATTTATTCTTGATGGTTTTTGTCAGTTTTGCTGTCCAATAAAATGTCACTCTGCTGCTGTTTTTGTTGTAGCACAACTATCAGCCACCGAAAAACTACAAGGAGAAAGAGGCCTTCAAGCAGGTTATTCGGGAAGGTATCTGTGAATATCTGTAGTTATTCAGAAATTCAGCGACTGTGTTGTGTAAGTCAAACTTACCTCCTGTCTCTTATTTTGGGTTCCTTCAGGGATCCTGAAGAAAGAGAACGGTGTCACAGAGGATGAAGAAAACTTTGAGGAAGCTATTAAGAATGTCAATACTGCTTTGAATCCAACCAAGGTGCCAAATCTCAAATACAACATATATCACCCTTTAATCAGTGTGTTTTCTGTAGTGTCACAGTTATGTCTTGTGAGACTCTAGTAATGTGTCTGTATTTCTGCAGATTCCTAGTGCTGTTGAAGACCTCTTCAATTGTGAGCAGTGTAATAATATCACATCACAGGTCCTCACAAGTCTTTATACTAAAAATACAAACATAGTTTCATAGTTGAAGTGTGATTATTTCTTTTTCAAACTGGTGAATGCTTTCTGTTGTGTGTTCAACAGAGTCTGTCCTTCTGGGTGATGCTGCGAGCTTTGAAGGAGTTTGTTCTCAACGAAGGCAATGGAAGCCTCCCTGTGCGGGGGACCATCCCAGATATGATCGCAGACTCCCAGAAATTCATCAACCTTCAAAATGTGTAAGTGGGGATTATAATGGGTGCAAGCTGTTTGGATACATTTATAAAGGAAACGAGCAACTGAAACGTACTAGAAAGTTTGTCTGATGCAACAGAAAATCCAGCTGTATGCCTCTCTTTCTAATTGCGTATGATTTCATAATGTGGGTTTGTGGTGGTGTTGTCATTCATTTTTTGTTTTATTTCAGTTACAGGGAAAAGGCCATGCAGGATGCAGCAGCTGTTGCTAAGCATGTAGAATGTCTACTGCAGTCTGTTGGAAAGGTATGTTGTAAACCCATGTACACTGATCATATTGATCCTTAAAGATGCACACACTGCTCCTTAACAGTGATCCTTAAAAATGCTTTTTCACTGAAATTACTTTTACTTTCTGCCAGCCACCGGAGAGCATCTCTGAAAAGGACATTAAGCTGTTCTGTAAGTAACCCGTTCTTTAACTAACAAGCATTAGCCTCACATTTTATATTCAGTCATGAGCAGTGTGTGTAGCTGATTAAGTTTGCACAGAGATTGGGTTTCATTATGTAACGCCTGAGAGTTGGTTAAGTGTCTCTAGTTGAAATAATGCAGCCTTTAATTGCACTGTCTGATCCAGTAATTAATGGTAATTAGTGTATAATCTGTGTAAACAAGCCACTGAGGATCTTTTTAGACATCCATGTATGTAGACACACATGGTGAAAGGTGTGACTCAAAGCTACCTGACGCTATTCATTCCTCAGTTAAATATTGTTACTAATCAGAAGCACTTGAAAGCATCGTCTCTGTCTTGTTTGCACCAACTGTCACTGCATGAGAACTCAGCCTGCATACAAGTGTAGTGTAAGTTTACTCCTAACTGTAGGCACTGATGTCGGTGTCTAGGTAAGAATTCATCCTTTCTGAGGGTGGTGCGCTGCAGATCTTTGGCTGAAGAATACAGTGTGGATTCAGTAAATAAAGATGAAATCAGTAAGTTGGAGATTCATTTTCTTTCTGATCAAACTCTTCAGTCTTGTTCATTTCCTGCATTCGAGCCAACTCTCACTACTGTTTTCTCCTCTGATAAGCATAAAGCTTGTTCACTTATTAACAATAGCTGTGCGTCCTCAGCGTCATGCATGGACAATCCAGATAGTGAGATGGTCTTCTACCTCATGCTCCGCGGTGTTGATCGCTTCTATCAGCAGCACTCCCGCTACCCAGGTAAAGCTAAGGGTTATACGCATCATACATACTAATTGTTTTTTCGTGTGTGTGTGTGTGTTTGGTAAGTTGCAGATGTTTCCAAAAGGGAAATCATTTGGTACTTTGTCAATGTGGCCACCTAAAAGTGAAAAGAGGAAGTTGTAACTGCTAGAATTTAAAAATACTACTGTAGGCAGTGAGCATTGCAGCTGCATATTTCTTTTCAACACTTAAATATGGGCATCATCCTGAAAGCTCTGGGGCGACCCTGCAGTGATTTTGAAAGAGGCTGGCAGGTGTATCAAGAGAATAACTTCCATACTATCACACAGAGAAACTACTACTGTACACATCAGAGTCTGTTTTTACCCTGCAGAATGCATGTTGCTAATTTCTCCTGATGCCAGTAGATGGAAGAAAATATTTCTCATTTCTTATTTTTTTTTGGGGGGGGGTCTTACCAGGAGTTTATAACTACCAGGTGGAGGAAGATATCAGCAAACTGAAGCTCTGTGTGAACAGCCTTCTGCAGGAGTACAGCCTCAATGTCAACATCAAAGACGATTACATCCATGAGTTGTAAGTCACGGTCGCTGCTTGATTTACTGATCGGACCGATTCTTCATACAGAGACTGTGCCAAATAACTTTTTTACCCTTGTCATAACCCACAGCTGTCGATATGGTGCAGCGGAGCCACACACAGTTGCTGCGTTTTTGGGAGGTAATAATGTAGCGCTCTTATTAAATTGATTGAAAAGCTAATGCACAGTATATCCAACACCTACAGCCACTGCTAATACATCCATGTATCTTATTTTTCAATGTGTTTCTATAGGATCTGCTGCTCAAGAGGCCATCAAGATCATCAGCCACCAGTTTGTGCCTTTGAGCAACACTTTCATTTACAACGCAATGTCACAGACCTCCGCCACCTTTCAGTTGTGAATACAGTCACTGAACCTGAGTTTGCTTGCAGAGGTATCTGAGAAGATAGATCAAAAGAGGCATATAACTACTCACTTTATTAAATCTGAACTGTCAACTGCACATCAGTCTTTTGAAAGAAGGAAGAAAGATTGCATTTTCATCACACTGGAATGAGCTAATTCTCCAAATGTGTTCACTTCAAGCTAAAAATACTTCTTATGCAGAAGATGGAAGGGCAGGACTTTTTAAACTGAAGGCTCTGTCAGCCATAGAGCCTCGCCTTCTTCTTTAAAGTTCTTGAAGGGTAAGAAATCAGGATAGCACACACAGGATTTTTTCAAAGTTTTTTTTTTTTTGTGGCGGACATCATTAAACGAAGCTGGAAATGAAACTAGCACATTCAAAACCTTCATGTGGTATTTTCATCTGTGAAACTCAATGGATGATATATTACCTTTGTACAGCGTAGCAGCACTTTGTGTACTTAAGTTACAACTGGCTCTTATTGTACTGTGTTTGGAACAAGGTGGAAGATTTTTGGTTTAAATGGAAAAAGACATTGTATGTAGTGTTGAACTCTTCTGTATTGCTATAAAAACATTCAATATTTCATCTGAATTTGTTCATTTTCATGTCAAAGGCGAAGTTGATGCATATTCAGCACACACGTTTTGTGTGTGTCCCTCACTCCTCTGACAACTTTTAACCTCTCTTCAAATGCAATCTGGTAAACACATTTAAGAGACCGTGACTTGTTGACTTTAGTAGTTGAAACAAGGATTACACAGTTTTTTAGCCAGAATAAATGTTAGATGACAAGCATGTGAGCTTCTTGAGAGGCCTGTAATGTGACTTGCCCCCTGGCAGGATTCACATGCGACCCAGGTTGAGATAAGTTTTGCTGTGAGTCATGGCAGTTTTTTTTTTTCCACCACTAGAGGGCACCCTTCCATTTGTTGCTATTCGTAGGTCAGCGTGTGGAGTTCAAGTTTTACATACCTGTTCATTGACTAATTCCTGAATGCTGACCGTTGGGTGCAGGCAGCGTTTGACGCAACCGGCTAAAACTTGCAGTGTTAAATATCAACCAATATGTTGTTTCTCATTAGCTCTGTCGGAGGTGCCTTAAAGTGTAGAAGACGCTGGTCTTGGTAATGAGTATGGTCCAATGCAGCACAGAGACCTGCTGGAGAGCTGTGTTCTTAGGGTCATTGTGATGTAACTGCTGGGCAGGGTGAAGTTTTTCATTTGTTTTTTTTTTTTTTTCTCAGACTTTGGCAGAATGGAAATTTGCCCTCAGCAGATCTTTTCCTTGTAAGACTCCATCCTTCCCCCCCAGCTCTCCCCATGCAGTGATCTGTCTCACATTCTCTCTCTCTCTCACACACACACACACACACACACACGCACTGTCTCCCTCTGTCTGAGAAGGATAGAGCAGGTTGCCAAGAAGTACTCTGGCCATTTCCTAAATGAAGATTTCGTCCACTGCCTAAAAGATTATCTTGTGTCCATCCGTCCACCCACTGCCTCTTTAAGATTATCATGTCGTAGCAGTGCCAGGTTTATGAGGCCAAAGTAGACGGTTTTCCTTTATGTAGAGTTTGAGATGCAACCCATTAATTTCTCAATGAAAAAAAGGTTTAAGCTTAGTCCACAAGCAGAATAAAAACGTGCATTATTTGAATAGTGTGTGTTATTGGTTGTCTTATCCCTTGGTTGTAGGGGACATCTACGAGGGAAAAGCGTTGTCTTGATTATTTGCACTTTTTTTCTCTGGTGTGTTGAAGCAAAGTTCTGAATTTTTGCTCCTTCGGAGCCCATTTCATGCCCCCAGACATCATGTCATAAACCTTTATGTTATTCAACATCAGCTCCCTCTGTAGTTCTTCCTAACAATGAAACTTCAAGGCACTGCAGAGGACACACAAGGTCACACTCACAAATTTTGATTAGTGTGTGTCAAGCCAGTTTCTATACAGCTGTGTCAGCATCCTCACTTCAGTACTGACCATTTTCAGCTCACCAGGATGGCTTCAGTTATTGCACAGTAGCTGCTTTATACTATCAGGCCTGACAGTAGCTGGTGTGTCTCCCTGTAGTTGCTCAGTGTAGTCGTGTCAGCAGTTACAACAAACAGTCCTTTCTTGCAGTAAGGTTAACTAAAATCCTAAAACTAAAATCCGCCTGGCAATCTGATTGTTCCTTGTAGAAGAACTGAAATGGTGTTTTTGCCTATTGGTGGAATGGTTAAATACTCTCCTGTGACAGGGACTACAGTAAAGGACCTGTATAATATAACACGATGAAGTATTACTATGAGAGATGTGTTGATATTATGGAATTTGGCAGGGGTCTGTATGTGTGTCATGTTTCAGTTAGCAGCAGGTTAATGGTTTGTTAGCTTGTGGTTGCTATTTTCCACTTTGACCCAGTGGACCCAACTGAAAAAGATGGCAGAGAGAACTGCTATTTAACTCCTCATTTCTTTACTCAGTTTCGCCATGTGATACTGAATTTACCGATTTATTTATTTCAAATCGATCGGATCGATGTCCTTTATTATGGCTCTAAGGGTTAGCTTCATTGCTTAGGAGCTCTACTTTTCAAATGTAGGAGAATAAGTGTGCTTTTACTTATTTTAAATGTTCTGCAGTTTCACTTTAAACCTCTAATAACTGATGTATTTGGCCACATGGAGGCAGCAGAAACAAGCTATGAACACAACATTGATTAGCTTAGCTTCTCAGTTGATATGGCGAACTTTACATGCCCAGCTGTTGAGGAGGAACACTATCATTTTATTCGGAGTGCTTCTGGCAACCTGGTGAATCTAAGTCCAATGTTCCTGAGGGAAATATCTGGCTCTTTAGCTGCTAAACGCTGTGCTGATTGGTGATGAGCAGATAGTATACACTGTGTTTTCAGTGGTTTTCCTCTGAAAACTGGCTACTGCTGCCAAAAACGATGCTAAGATCGACCCCTTTCACATTGTGAGACAGTTTTCACTTAGTCATCTTGTATGTTGTCATGATAAAAATATCTCTTACAGCCTCTTTAAGGAGAGGTAATCTTTGTAATCTTTAACTTCAGATAATGCCAGGCATGCAACCAATCCAACTCACTGACTTTGCTAAATATGTCATTGTTAGACTGATTTTAGCCTAAAAAAAAAGGTCTACAGACAACTCCACATGTGATGTCCAGACTTACTTTACAAATCTGTATTGGCATGAGTTTGGAGAGGAAATTCTGCCAACAGCAACAAGATAGAAATTCACCTTTTCCACTCCTCCATGCACACAACTGTACTCTACCTGCATCCATGCATTATCAAGACTCCATCTTTCAGGCTCAGCTTGTAGCTGCTTTATCTTAAAGCCACAGGAGAGGCCCGTCAATAAATGTGTGGGTGTCCACTTGTGTGTGTTTGGGAGAGTTGGGAGGAGGGGCTGGTCGTTAATGCTAAAATCAATCAGTAAATCAGAGGCACCGCCTGCAGAAGGGCCACACTGCCAGCGATGGTTCTCAGTGAAAGCTTCAAGCAATAAAGGGGGAGAAAAGGGCGAGGGAAATGGATGAGTCATCCAAGGGAAATGAAAGAAACTGCAGACTAAAGGTGGCAGATTGGTGGTCATATCTCCCACAAAGACGAGGATTGAATGCACGCCTGCCACTGGATACAAGGTGGCATTTTACAAACACATCATGAACAGTGTCGGAGAGAGGACCGAGGGCGGTGAGGGTGATGTCTTCTGATGGCTCATGGCTGTTAGTTTGAGCCATTTACCTGGCTGGGGTCCAGCTGGTTCACCTCCTCATGAGGCCCAGGCTGAATTAAAAACGGCCTGCCAGAGCAGATTGGAGTATTCCGTGTGTTTGCTGGGAGACTGCAGGAGGCCGGCATACTTTAAACCTCTCAGGGGTATGCTGAGGGCCTCTCCATTCTTCCGACAAACAGATGGAGCTGTGACTGAGGAATGTACAATACATACAGAGCCTTGTGGAAATGAAGGAAAGACATGACCAATGCAACAGTATGGCATTAGTACTCGATTAGTGTTTAGAAATAATAGATGTACCACCGCACATGTGAAATGGATAAACCATGAGCTGCGTCTATAGGCTCTGTGATATGTGCTGCACACTTTACAGCAGTGCAGTTGAAGCCAGCTAGAGTCTGTGAGGGTGGAGCTGTCCCGGCTGCCAGGCCTTAATGGTTATATGCTTTCCAGATGCATTGTTAATGAGCTCACGTAACACAAAGATGGATTGGACAGTTAGTGTCCAATCTACCGATATGAAGTGGAGATAAAAACATGACCTTTGCCAAAACTGGAGGGTATTTGAAGACCAATCCAAATCTCCCGGTTATGTTCAATATAAATACAGTATACAATGCAACACAAGCAAGCAAGCAGGGGAGAGAAGGGGTGTGTGTCTGTGCTGCTTTCCCAGGCTGGCCTAAAACAAACTCACAATTTACAGTGGGGTCAGATTATCTGAGCTGGAATTGTTGACATTGTGAAAACGTCAGCAATGACACAGAAAGTTGTAAATCTGCACACTGCGTAATTAATTCCAGGTTTCTCCGCTTACTCTCATCCAAATATTCTGCTTTTTAAAGACTTAGATGGACATTGTTGATGTTGAGTCAAGAGCTGAGAAAACAGCTCGTATTTTGTGACACGCAGTCGTCTAAACATGACACAGATAATGATTCACGCTGATAAAAAGGGGCGCTGTCAGATATCGTGTGTTTGTGATCAACTTTTTTGTGGATAAGTACTGTGTGTATGAAATAACAACACAAAACAGACAACGTGGAAATCATTGACAACAATGCTTTCACATAACTGAGCCAAGCATGTGTGGCTGTGTGTGTGTGTGTCCGATGTGCACCTGTGTGTGCGTGTAAAATGTACAACATATCTGACACGCGGGCCACGTGAGACAACCGTGACATAATGAGATAAAGTGCGCTGGTATTTTGAATGAGTTACAGCAGGGGCCGAGACAGAAAGCAATGTTTTTGAGCTTGTGTCAACATTTCTTCAGCCGTCCGAGGCTTAAAGCACTGTGGGATTGTTAGCCTTTTTCATTTAAGATTTTTTGACATGTCACAGTATGAGTTCTCATAGCGGAGTCAAAATGTCTTACCTAGATCCAGAATATCTTTTGTCATACAGCTCTCTACGCGCACTTTGGTTCGCCGTCTTCTCTGATCGTCTAGTATTTGGAGGCGGGGGGGTTAATTGGCTTATTGTCTGTACATCCAGCGTCTATTCATCTGGATTCATGTTCCATTAGCAGCGAGGCCTTTAGAGAGTCTGGAAGTCGGCATCAGATGGGGTCAGAGATTCGGTCCCCCCCCTGCGAGACCCTGGTGTCACATTACACTCCTGAAATGCACACTTAGAGGCACACACTCACAAGTTACTCAGATATACAGTATGTAGAATATTTGAATGATTAATCTGCAGTCTTTCCAACTTCCTGGTCCAAGTTGGACAGGAAAACACAAATATTCACATTTTAGACATTCAGCTGATGCTTGTCTCTTCTTATCTACCTTTCACAGGGCTGGGTAGAAAGCTCTGTAACAGTACTGTATGTTTGCTCATATCACGCATATCTTCAGAAGAGCACAAACATACTCTCCAGCGCATTCTCCAGGTGCCATTCTTATCTCCGTCGTCGCACTCTGACATTCTCCTCATCGCTGAGATCAGTCGGAAACAAGGCAGCTGGAATTCCATTCAGGAGTAACACAACCTTTCTCTGTGCCGCCATGTCTGTGTATGTTTTATGCTTCAGTCAGATACAGATCTGCCCTTGTGAGGTAGAGACAAATCATTTCCCTACCTCAACAGACCATTGTCAGTTCCTGCGAATCCAGACACAAGGGGAGATGTGTCGCAGCTGGAGAAGAGGTTTGAACTGCTCCGCTGGGAATTTCTGCAGATCTGATGTCTTTCTCATTACCCCGAAAATGGAGCTTTAAAAAAAAAAAATCCACCGATATGAAACACACAAACAGGTCATGAGAGATGCTTGCATGTGTTACTCTTTGTCTCGGCTCATTTTTCGAGACAAGCATTAATGAGGACCACCTGTTTGGTGAAGCCATGACATTGAAAACACGAGGACAGAGAGCTATGTGAGCAATGTGAGCAGTTTGTGGAGTTCCAGGTGGCAAATGTGGACCGTGTAGGATTTGCATGATGGATATTGCTTTTAGCTATATACCCTTTTGTATACGATTTGGTGTCTGCTATTCGTATAGCTAACACATAGCACACCATGGGAGGTGGGGGAGGAGGGGTGTGCTCCACAGGAGAGTGTTTATGAAGAGGAGATGTTCAGGGTGAATTCCTCAGATAAGTGACATGGCCCCTCTCTGTTCTGGATGAAGGAGAGCACAGCACACCCCAGGCTGTATATGGTAAACCTCAGAAACACATGTACACATAAGCTGGAGCTCATGGGTTCGGGAGAAAGTGGGTTATAAAAGTATTTCAGACCCACGACTGCAATCTACCCTGTGTATGCTATGATGAGTTAAACTGTGGAAAAGGTGTCATTTATAGCAAATGACACCCCTACCACCGAGGTCAAAATCTCACACACTCACACACACACACACTGGGAGTGGGTAAATCAGCTGCATAGGGCCCTATACGTGGTGTCAGGCTCATTTCAGATCACAGCATTCTTCAGATTCCTGCCTGTAATTATACTGGCAGGTCTGATTCAGCTTTATAGCCTTTATCTGCAAACTGGGAGGATGGTGGTGATCATCCTCAGATCCTTCTCTGCCCACCACGCAATCACGTACGCACTCACCAGAGACTACAGAGAACAATCGGCTTGTGAGAGGGAAACAGAGGCCCCCCCATTTACTGCACTGTGGGCTTTTAAAACCAAAAGACTTCTAGCATAAAAATCCTCTCTGCTTTGTGTAAGCTATGTTTGTGTGTGTGTGTGTGTGTGTGTGTGTGTGTGTGTGTGTGTGTGTGTGTGTGTGTGTGTGTGTGTGTGTGTGTGTGTGTGTGTGTCTACATGGGTTTATGTGCCCACATGTGGGGGTGTATGTAGGCGTTTAGAGGCTGTATTTGCGCGTGCATGAATGTTTGCGCTTTCCATGTGTCAGCAGGCCAGGAGATACTCTATTAAACCACAGAGACCCATAAACGCAGCAGTGCGCCTGACAGAATGGAGGAGGAGGAGACAGACAGAGAGGGAGAGGAAGGGGTAACTTCAACGGGGGATTGTAACAAATATGTAGTGTCTAATCCTCTCATTAGACAGCAGGGGGTGTGTGGTGCAATCAGATTCAAGCGGAGAGATGCGCTGCCATGATGGGAGACGGAAGCCTGGCAGAGTGCTGGGGAAGATGTCTGTGGCTGTAAGAGTGTTATCTAACACAGAGACATGCAAAAACACACATCAGTTCAGACTGAAAGCACGCAGTAATACATCACACAGGGAAACATCAGATACAGAACTGAAAACATTCAAACACACAAAGGCTGATGAGGGAATCTGAGCTGCTGAGTTACTTTCTATTTGCCTCTCAAGGTTGAAAAAATACTTATTATGCTGAAATAGCATTTTAGAACGGTCTAAAATCAGGAATATATTTTCACAAAATTAGAAATGCTTCATGAAGGAATGCATTCAGCCACGTATTAGAGAGTTTGTCAAGTCCAACACATAAAGTCCCAGCTAAAACACATGTTGTTTTTCACGCTGTGTTTGTACGGATTAAACAAATTAAAATATGTTAATTAGTGAGCTTTAGAGTTGCTGGTTCAGTGGGTTTTATTACTTTCAAACAGAGCCAAGCTATGCTAACAGGCTGCTGGCCGTAGCTTCATATTGCTGCCACAAGAGTGTTATCAATCTTCTCATCTGACTCTCTGCAAGAAAGCAAAGAGGTGCATTTGCCAAAATATTTTGGTTTTGTCATCATTCCTGCTGATAATAACACTGCACTCATTAGGTTAATGCTTTAAATCTTGAAAAACAGCAACAACGCCTAAAAGTCATCAAATGGGGCAAGAGGCACGAGTGGTCAGATGATCACACAGGTTGGAAACGAACCCTCAAATCAGTCAAACTGAACTGGAAGATAAAAGGAACAACAAATGATGACTCTATCACCCAAATCGAATGGTGATTCCCTGCCTGCACCGCTGCCCTTCACGGTCGTGGTTTGGGCTTAGGTTAGGGTATGGTTAGACATTGCAGAGATAACTGGTTGGGGTTAGGTTGGGGTCAGGTTAAGATAAGGAGAAACACAAATTTATGGGGAAACAGACTTTGACACAGCACATCGTTAGCATCCAGCACAGTTTACAGACCTGCTCTCTGTTTTAGCTTTGGTCTGCAGTACTCATTGTGTTCATTTTCTGTGTAATGTAATGAAAGATTATTACTGATTGGCAGATTTTGTCAGCAGGCTAGCTGTTTCCCCCTGTTACCCATCTTTATGCTCAGCTAAGCTAACCAGCTGCTTGATGAAACTTAATAGCTAACATACAGACATGAGAGTGGTATCAGATTTTGACATAACCCATGCCAAGCGTATTCTCAAAATGTCTTAAAATGATTAGTATCAGAACGCTGCTTTGGGCCCTTTCGTACAGACATGCAGCTGTCCTCCAGTAGCCTTCAAAAGAGCCACATTTGCGCTTTTGCGAGTTGTTTTCAACACAAGAAATCATCAAGTAACAGTCCCACTCGAGTTCTCTGTCCACCTCTGCTCTCTTCAGTCTCCTGCCCTCACTCTCCCACTCCAAGCCTCCCCCTCCTCACCCCTTCCCCTCTTGCAGACACGCTTTGAAGAAAAACACAGGACGTCTCATCTCAAAGGAGTGTTTTACATTCCATGTTCAGCAGCACGCTGCATCCACTGCTCTCCATAATAGAACATTGTTGTTGGAGTTTTCTACAATGAGATCTGATTACCGGTTCAGAATGTTAATGAGTTGTAATCTCATATTAGTGTGAACTTAAACAATGTATGCGTGCTGTGTATAATGCTGCTTGCCCGCTTCTTTTGCACATGCACGCATGTAAGCTTATCATTCTCCTTAAGCCTCTGCGTTCAATAAGCAATGCAGTAAGGGTCAGGAGAAAGTCAGCAGCTTGTGCCTGTAGCCGTGCAGCAAAATTATGAAGGATAACTCATTGTTGTTTTTTAGAAAGAACCTTATTGGGAACCTTTCTGGGAGGTTACCTCTTTAGAGTTGCACACACACACACACACACACACACACACACACACACACACACACACACACACACACACACACACACACACACACACACACACACAGTGGAGCCCTCCTCCCACCTCACTCCCTCTCTCCCTTCCCTTGAGCATCAGCTGAGTTGGCTTTCTTGCTAAGTAGTGCCAGGGAGGCTGTTCCTTCGCTGCCTCTGAACGTCAGTAAGAATTTGGAGTGATGGTGGGTCCTGACAGGTCAGATGACACTTCTCTATCAGAAACACACAGCGGTGGTGGATCTGGGTCACGTTCCAGTGCTCGGTGCTGAGTCACTTTGCTGGCTCTACCTGTTTCGGCCGCTTGCCAGGCTGGTTTGCCAGAAGACAGAGCTGCCCGGCAAAGGGGAGGGAGACCCATCTTTATTGTTTACTTAATCCTTCCTCTCCTCCTGACATCCCTCTTTGTGTGCATCCATCTTATCTGCCTAGAAAATCTCCTCTTTCACTGCCAGTGTGTTGTTTTAATCAGTGTTTATGGGAGGAAGTTAGTGTTCAATCTCAGATTTATTCATGTATGTTAGCGGTCTGTCTTCATTTGACATGGTCATGCTGACTATGCTGTCAAAATGTTCACAGCTAGTCTGTCAGTTTTCATCTCTGTGGAGAAGATATCGAGCAGTTCTTTTTTTTCATTGTTTTATTTCTGTCCTCTTGCTTCTTTTCTTCTCACTTCACGGGGAAAATGATATCATTGACCTGATGAGTTTATTAGAGTAAAACTCAATGTTTCTATAACGCACAGAGTCAACATAGAGGTACTCATCCAGTTGTGTAAAAAGAAGGCATAACGTTCCTAAAAGTGAAAGCTACGATCTCAAATTTTTGTGTACAGTCAAATCAAGTGTGATTTCCAAATCATTGAATCGTAGAAGCCAGATCATTTTCTGTTATTATCCAGGTAAAGCTTCACCAAGTTTGCAGCATGCATTTATCAAAACAAACACCATATGTGCAAGTTATACATGCATCGCAACTGCGTCTGCAATTTGAGATTTTACGGTCAACTGTGAAATCTGACACTGCCGCCATTTGTTTCGGACTCCTGGCTTCTAACCATTAACCTGAACCGATCACAGGGTTTAAGGTGGAATGAAGTTACTGTTAAAAAAAAAAGTAATTTCATGCCACTTTAAAACAAGCTCCTGAGTGGAATATACATTACTGCGCTTGTCAATGGTTGCTCTGATGGAAAATCAACACTGTGAAATGATTACCTGCTGCACGCACTAACCCAGCAGAGACAGCTTGCACGTAAGGTGTAACGTGTAACATTAGAGGGCAGCAGAACTGGTTCAGTGAGGGGCAGAGGCTTACACATTACAGCAACACCAAGGGCTTGTCAAGCATTTCTATTCCACATATGGAAGTTTATTGATTTCACTCTATGTAACACAAAAGCGAGCTGCATTGTGAGAAGTTAGCTCACCTTTTACAGGGTGAAATTGGACGTAGATTACATCAAAGTACAACATCAAGTACAAACAAAATGTGTGCTTGATGGGCTGTCAGGTTAAAAGTAGATTTAATAAAAGAAAAACTGGGCTGTTATTTTGTTCACCATCCAATTTTTGTCTTTTAAACAAAGCTTTTATTTGCAATAAGCACTGGATTGAAAATAAGAACTTGTAGGTATGTCCCAACCGAAAGGGAATATGTAATCCATTAACGTAAGTGGAAAAATCTAAATTGCCATTACTGACATGAAATGTTGTTTTTCAGTGGACAGCAGTGTTTTATCAGATTGCACTTGATAATGTCTATTCCTATTAGAGCAACATTTCTGTAAGGCAACAGTGGGATCAACCGAATCACCATCTTTCACAAAAGCCCGGGGTGTTTTGTACTCGCCTGCCAGTCATTCTGCAGGGTCTTTCTCACAGCTTACATTAGGCTGCAATGTGTGTGCGCAGACAGTACAAAGCAGAGAGGAGCTGCCAGGGCCTCTGTGGTGGACATATGGCAGTGCCGTGGGCCAGGGGCATCATGGTGGGTGGAGGCACAGGGCAATGTGTGTATTATATGTGCATGTATTCGTGCATATGTGCATGTGTGCGTTGGGATGAATCTGACAAAGTTAAAGGATTTAATGAGGCGTGCAGAGGGTCAGCGACAGAAGGAGGTCCCGGCACTCGCCCAGTGATTCTCTGTGAGCGCATCTGAAGGAGGGGCCAGTTTGAAGTCCTTGTTACTCTAATACAATAAGACCCCTCCCTTCCCACACTTTCCATCTCAGTCCTTTTGTCCACTGCCTTCACTTCAGGTTCTCTTTCATGAACACATGCGCAACAGCAGGCAAAACGTTTATAAGCGTATTATAAAGTATGTGTAAGAGCACACACAATTTAACATATAAAATTTAGAATAATATCAAGCAATGTGAGGCTGAAAAGACTGTGAACTCAATTTCGTTGTGTGTGTTGGGGGTGGGTTGTGTTTATGAGTGTATCCGCTGTGTATCCAAGCTGGTGGGATTCCTTTTTTATGAGTCCTGCCTGCCTCATTCTGAAAACATAGCTGGAATTTCGTCTTGTATACAAAGTGTACACAGATTGCTCATCTTTAGCAAATGAAAAAGCCAGTAAATGGTATATGTGGGAAATCCCATTGTCTTAACATGGTATAATGCACATGGTTACTTGCTGGATAGGAGAACTAGCGTTATTTCACAAATGATCATTGTGCTCTGTAAGACAAAAATGTCTGCAATGTTCCTGTTTATGGTTATGACGTTAAAACATGTAATTCCCCCACATGCAGAAATGGTTAATGGTTTAAATGGGTTCTAAATGCTTACTTGTTACTAACTTGAATAGAAAAAAATCCCAGTTATTCTCTCTCCTCTTCTCCCTCTCTGTTGACATAACTGGACGTGAAAAGCTGGGATGACGATCTG
Source organism: Chaetodon trifascialis (assembly GCF_039877785.1). Taxonomy (NCBI): domain Eukaryota; kingdom Metazoa; phylum Chordata; class Actinopteri; order Chaetodontiformes; family Chaetodontidae; genus Chaetodon; species Chaetodon trifascialis. The sequence continues at coordinate 11,598,728 of NC_092056.1, forward strand.
CCAGAGCACTTTAGACTCCTCCACGGTTAAACAAATGTTGACAGGCCAAGACAAAAGGAACACAAAGAACACTCCGCAGCCGATGTAAAACAATATTTGGGTTTATTAGGATATGCATGGATTCAGTTGAAGAAATATTAAGTCATAAGTTTTTTTTTGCCAATTCAGTTCTAACTTTTCTGGAATGCATTTATGGAGCCTTTCTGGAGTTTTGAAGCAGTGCTGGCATTTCTCAACCAGTATGGTCAAACACACTGTTGTGCAATTGTGTGGGCTGCTGTGTCTTTGTGAGCTTTTGCCAAAAATGTGAAGAAATTGGTTGAGTAAATCAAACAAAATACAGCATTTTATAAAATGTTTCCAAAATTTTAGGCCTTCTGGTATGTTCGTGTAGGTCTGTGACCGCTGCCCACGTGCCTGCAGCAGCTGGACTGTAGGTGACAGATGCTTAAAGCTGCTATTTCCAGCGGGCTGCTAAGAAAAGCACTTATTGCATCTACCTGCCATAAAACAATCATCGGTGTCCAATATACTATAGCCTCTGCTGGAGTGTAATATTAAGTGCCCCTAATTTCCGAGAAAATTTCTGTAGCTTTCTGCATCATTAAACATATATTTTTACCACATTTTGAACCCACAAACATTTGTGTGTCCATGTATGTGAGTGTGTTGTCAAAGAATTTAGCATTTCAAGCTGTCATACGAGTCAGTCTACCTCTTAACTGTCCTTTAATAATGTGTTTGGTGCTTGTTGTCTTTAAAACCATCTGCCCCGTCAAACACTTCACATGTAAAATTCCAACATGCTCTCACTCTCAGCTTGACATACGGACGCTTAGTCAGTGGCCCTCTGTAATAAAGCTTGCTGAGAACAATTAAAAAAACAACAACATGTGGCTAATGTTGTGAAACGGTTACAGTTTAGTAATGTGTGTTTGACCCATCAAAGATAACCTGTCAAAGCTCAGCAGAACTCTAATATTTATCTTATCTGCAATATCTTTACTGCCAACATTATTTAATTATCTTAATGCCTTTGTTGACAATACAACAAGAAAAGATTAGATGGTGAACGACATGTGACAAAGGTTATGAACCTGGGACATCGGGCTTCATGATCTGTGCCTACAGGATATTCTTAAAATGTTTATGAACAGCATTTGCTGTATCACTCAATTTACTTGACTGCATGGTAAGGGGAAGATCATGGCCAAGGTGAAATAATAAAAATGTCAATGTTGGCTGGCAATATGGGACACAAATGACGGAATCTGGAGCCAAAGGGAAATATCAAAACAGCAACCTCCAGGGCTGGAAAATGAAGCCAATGTGAAAGTGCCAAAAACTGCAGTTCCTTGAATGACCACTTGAGGCTGGCTCCAATTGCAAGTTAATCCCCACAGACACCACCTCTTTGGCCGTTTTTTGATAAGCCAGGATATGGCAGAGTTGGGTGGTGCTCAGATTGCGACGGCCAGAGCCACCAACACTGAGCTTCACAATGACTCAGAAAACTGGGTGGTGTCCCTGAGACTACGTCCATTGTTTTATACAGTCTATGGTACTTACACACTCATCCGGCAGCCTGACCCATTACCTTACTTTTTACTGAGCTATATGAACTTCTTGCACTGGCACTGACTGAAGGCTGACATTCAGCATTAAACACTAATGCATTCATGTATGAACAGAGTTTGCAAGACGAAGGACACTGTATTTGTGTGTACGTGTGCGTGCTGCATAACAGAATATCCTGCTTGAAAAGCTTTCAAACGGATGTTAGCAGAGTTGACTACTCTGCTTGTAAGTAAGCAAACATACACACATAAACACACACAAACGCACATACATGTTTGTACCTCTGTGCCTAATTTTAACCTCAAACTTAAAACAAAGCCATGATGTTGAAACACAAGATGTCCTGACTTTCCAAAAAGTCATACTGACTTGGACTAAGATGGACTAGAAATTGAGACTCTGAGAGCAAGTTGCTGCTCCAACAGGTTGAGAAAGATGTCAAACATGAACCCCCGCAGGCTTTTCCTGAGAGTTCCACTGTCAGTTTCTCTCTCTCCATCCTTTTCTACCTTCCCCTGTCTTTATCTTTAAATCTCATGTCTGTAAAAACATACAGGAAAACCCTCCATTGTCTCTATTGCCTTCTCTCCGCCACCCCCCGACCATTTGCTCCCTCTGTTTTGTCCTTGCCCTATCCCTTCTGTCTTCGAAGTGCCAGAGGTCATTTCATTTCATGCATAAATAATTCACCAGGGGCCATACAGCCAGTGTACAGTGGCTGTCTTAAACAAGCAGCTTTGATTTAGCTCTGTCACCAGAGGCACAGCGAAGGTCATCTCTCCCCAGTGGACAATCCTCTGCAGCCATGGTGGCTGGGCCTGAAATAATTTACAATTGAAATTGTATTACAAGGGCACAGATACTGTATTAGTATATGCTTTTTATAAAAATAGCACAGCCAAAAGTGCTTTCTGTCTTGATTTTCTTTTTTTTACAAAGTAGTTTGTGTGATATGAAACGCATTTCCCATAGCTCCAGCTCTCATTTAAAGCAAACAGAGCCTATTCAGGTTTCATAACCATTTCATTTCATATGTTTTTTCGTTATCATTCTGATTGTATTTGTTGTAAACTGAATTCTGCCTCCTCGTCTTTGTGCTCAGTTGACTCACAGAAAAGCAGTGTTTTATGCTCTCCTCTGAAGTGTTTGCTTTTTCAGTAAACTTTATCTTGTCGTCTAAGTAACGCTGTTCCAAATGTTTCTGTCAGCTGTCTGAATCGCCCCCGTTAATGTCCATGAACAAGTATGAAGTGCTCTGTTGTTTCTGAGTTCGGTTGTGTCACCATTCCTTCATTGACGTGAAATGACAAGGACTAAGGTGAGTGCTTGAGTCAAACACAGCGTAGTATACCTTACACCAGAGGAAGGCTAAAGGAGTCCGAGAGAAATGAACTCCTCCTTGCGTGTTTCCTTGGAGCTTATGGGCCCGGAGGCTTGACCAAGGTGACTGCACACAGAATGAGTTTCCATCTCTAATCTAAAACACACACTCTGTGCTCATGCACTCCCTAGGTAACCTCTCTTTCAGTGACTAAGCTGAGATAACAGGTGAGCGTTCAGTGTAAAACTTTGTGTATGGATTCACTGTTGCTTTGCTGTGAGGATGGTTTCGAAAGAGCACTGGTAGCACATGATTGCCATATTATCTGTGTTATTAATACATGTGATTATTTAGTTATTTTCAAATTAAAGGGGTTTTTGGAAACCCATAATGGGAAAAATCTTAACTGAGGAAAGAGGGCGTTTTATGCTCTTCAGGTTATATACCCCTCCCCTTGGTTTTTGATTTGAGACAGTGAATATCAAAGAATCCTTGACTTAACATATATTTGTGTGTATGTAGGTTTTTACCAACAACTCTATGTTGTTAAGCAAATGAGCATTTGATATATGGTGACATGCAGAAACTGGCCAACTCAACATTTGAGGAACATAATATAAAGTATGCTGCTGAAGAGGCTTACAATAACACATCTACACTCCCTTTTGTGGGGTCTCCCAGGGATCTATTCTGGGTCCCTTTTTATTTGCTATATTAGAGGCAACCATATCACACCAATCCCTGCTGCCCTTCACTGATTACCTGTGAGTTTTAAATTGGATTTTAGGATTTTATTGCTTGTAAAGCCCTGAACAGCCAGGCTCCTGCCCAGACTCTGACTGCTGCTTGAGCAGGGTCCTTCTAATGATTGTCAGTAAAGGTGACCAAGCCTTTGTTCTCTGGTCCCCTCAGCTCATCTTAAAACTCAGTTTCATCTTATGGCATTTGTTGATCTTGTTAAAATATTTGTGTCTGTCATTTTATGTTTTGGTGTTTGTTTACATGCATTCTTTGTTTTTACTTTGCACTTTGTACATTGTACTATTTGAATGAATATATTGCTAACAATCTCATAATGCAATGTCCTGCATTTTGTAGTTGCGAGGCACGCTGTCAAGGCTTATTGTGACACTTTAACAGAACAGAGCCATTGTTAATGTCTTTAGCGACACCTGTGCTCTTCCTGCTATGTCAAGTCAAAATGTCTGCTCTGAAAAAGAACCACTGTGTCTGAGTTTCAAAGAATGATGGATGTAGTCGTTGTAGATATTATCCAACTTTCATTTTGGTTTTACCCAGCAAACACTGTGACATTGAATAGCTGCTGATGCAACAGCCTGGGTAGAGAAAATCTCAGCAGGTGCTGAGCCAAAATGAAAACTGAGATGACATCCACACTGCTACCTGCTTCCTTTTGTGAAAACGTAAATACAATTTTGTGTTTAGTGTTTTGTGTTTTAGGTGAGACTGTTGAAACTGTACTAGGTGTGTGTGTGTGTGTGTGTGTGTGTGTGTGTGTGTGTGTGTGTGTGTGTGTGTGTGTGTGTGTGTGTGTGTGTGTGTGTGTGTGTGTGTGTGTGTGTGTGAATCTTCTGGTTGTTCCTGTCTTAATAGATTTGGATGCAAACCCTTACATATTTGTGTAGATTGTGTTTACACAGATACTAATGTTCACATTTGCCTATCACACAGACACACACACACAGACACACACACACACACACACACACACACACACACACACACACACAAAGACACTGATTTCTATTTGGTTTCACTCTGCTGACGCAGCTGCTGTGCTGAGTGAGCACTTTACAGCTGCCCATTTTGTGTGTGCGTGCGTGCGTGCGTGCGTGTGTGTGTGGTTGAGAGAGAGAGTGCGCATGTGTGAGGAGTTAAGGATGATGGGATCCTTGGGCAGACAAAAGGGAATCACTGCGACTCTCAGCATCCATTAGACTAACCCTATGGATCAGTATTGATTCTTACTACCACTGAGCTCTGTCTAATAGGCTTCTGCCTGTCCTGATACAATGACAGCATTAGCACACACGTCCAGATGGATGGATTCAGGGATGGGAGGGTGAACCACAACCAGAACAAGAGAGAGAGAGAGAGAGAGAGAGAGAGAGAGAGAGAGCGATAAAGAGGCTAAAAAGATTTATAGGTCCAGAGGAGAAAGGCGAGGGGACTAATGCGGATAATGTGTGCAAGACAGACACCAATAGCAAAAGGGAAAGACAGAGAGAGATTTAACCCCACACAGAAAAATAGAAAAGTCCTAGTTTACTTGTGCAGGCACAGTTTAAACCAGGAGATGAATCCATAAAAAAGGCTCATACTCGTTCAGCTTTACAGTTACTTAGTGCATCTTCTCTGATTGACCATTTTGGAGAACATAAAGGGAAAAAGAGGAAGTCTCTGTACAGCCATCATAATAAAAGCATTAAATATGTGTGTGTGTGTGTGTGTGTGTGTGTGTGTGTGTGTGTGTGTGTGTGTGTGTGTGTGTGTGTGTGTGTGTGCATGCGTGCGTGCGTGCGTGCTTGTCTGTGTCCGAGATGAGGAAAAGTGAAAAGGGAAGAGTGACTTGCTTGTTTTTAGCCCAGAATTGAGTGTGTTTTCCCGTCTGTACTTCTGCTCTGACACCCTCTTGCTCGAATAATAAATAGCGATCAGCTGTTGCTGTAATTTGGCCACCTGACTCTTACTCTTTTCTCAGCCAGCTGAGTGGATGGAGCAATGGAAAGAGCATCTCTTATATCAGAAAGTCTGGGCAGTCTTCCCTCATACACTCACATCCTCCCTGTTTGTTATCAGGTTAATAACCAAGACAGTTCTAAAAGATTCCTTCCCAGAAGTACATGGGACATTGAATTCGTTTAATCTAATGGCCCTCTAGATAGGGAAAGGTGTGTAAATACAGTCATGTTAAATATTGCCTTAAGAAGGTTTGTCAAGAGGTAGAGTCTGTTCAGTGCAGAGTGAGATGCCTCAGCTAGAATTATTTTGTTTTTTTCACATGAGGTATTTTTGTGTTTGAATCTCACTGGTTTGAAGTGGCTCAGATTTAAAAAGGTGAAAAAGGTCAATTGAAATTTTGGACACTTACTGATTATCATCATTTTGAGTCGCACAGCGGTAATTTCTGCATCTGAAATGTAAAGCATTGCACTGGGATTGAAAGTAGATCACATGTCCTAGACATTACTTTTTTAGTTTTGGTTATGTTTTGAGGGTTCCATATATTATCGCATAGGCACACATTTGAGCCACAATAGGGAAATAATTAAGAAGTTAAGTTTTTAAGGACTTGAAATAATCAATAATGAGCTGTGTTTATTGCATTGAAGATATTGTGTGACTTTGTCATTTGTTAATGTTGGTCTTCCCCCATATTTTACACATTAACAATGATTCAGCCATTAAAGAACCCACAGAATGTGAATGAGATTGTTAAAAAGCCATCAGCAGTGAATTCTAGACCCTGTCTTCAATACTCTACCAAAAGCAAGCAAGAAAAAAAAACTTGACCTAGTAGGTCAGGGCCTCATGAATTTCCTCATAACATAGCCTTTGGATTTACTTCACGTTTTCTTTTTCCTTTGGCTTCTCAGAGGCATCAGTTGGGGATAGCTAAAGCCTGCAGGCTGGTCTTCACACAGGGAAAAAAGAAGCTGGAACACAGTCTGAGCTTTGTGCAGGAGCTTGCATATAGAGCGCATAGTGTGGGGTAACCAGGCAGTGCAGCTGGCCTTTCACAACTATGCAACTTTAAGGCAGTGTTTAAATCAAGATGCGAAAGACAAGGAGCCTGTTCTCCGACACTAACACACACATAAAAGGGAACAAATGTGATGGAAAGTGAAACAGGGAAATGGTGAGCCTCCAGTAGGATTTCAGTAATGGCTATATTCATGCAATTTTGGCAAAAATAAATAGCTGTAGCAACACATTTCTTTGTTTTAAACAGTGCTGATATTTCATCATGAAGTTTCTGCCATTGCAACACCTACAAATGCAACCATGCTGCATTCAAAGGGTCTCCCTTTTTATTGTGCTACCCCTATATATCTATTGTTCACTGAATGTTAGCAGGTCATGTTGCTGCCAAACTGACTTTTTTTTTTTGAGAAGTATGGTTCTATAAATAATGGTGGCCTGTAAGTTTATCCTATTAGAGATTTGAAATTAAAGCTTGTACCCAATACAGGGTTGCTGTGATTATCAGACAAAGATGGCATATACATATTAAAGTGTAAGACTTTGCTCCTTATATAAAATGATTTTGTGTCAAACCAAAGCCAACTGCTGTCATCATTCTTAAAAATTACTTTAGAGCACCATGTACTGCACCTTCAGATCAGATAAGTATCTCTCTGGAAAGCTGATGTTGTTTTTTCCAATAAAATAGTTTCCAAACCAGCGACTTAAGGCAGCAACCCACATGCCTACAAAGTCATTTTGACAAAACTGTTCAGCAAGATGAAAACATGCCAACGAGTTCATCCTGCTGGCCCCCAAACCCTCTCCACAACATTCCTTTCATAAATGTGCGGTGCTGGAGTATTTTTTTAAGAAACTGGAAAGAGCTGGTATGTGGATGGGCCCATTATGGAGTTACTTCTGTAGGAGGTTCCTGTTATCACTATCAGATCTCCTCTTGTGCTCTGACCCATGGTCCAGTAGTTGTTTCAAGGTTGGATGACCATACCCTACTCAGGTCCACCCTCCACCTCACACACATGACTCGCATACCCACCTCCCCGCTGTCCATGCATGTACGCAAACGCACAGACACACAAATATTACTTTACTCCCTCTTGTTAATGATAGCACCTTAGCACCTGCGTGACAAAACCCCTCTACTCTGAGACATTAGCATGAGCAGCAGGCGTGGCAGCATTCTACAAGGAGGCATCAGATAGGTGTCAAAACAATTACCAGCAAACTGTACTAATCCCCATAGCTTGTCCAATTTCAGACTGTAAAATGTTCTGTAGTTCTCTGTAACCAGAGGCGAGAGTATCTTATTCTGACATCCTCATTTCCTCTGTGCAGCATCATAGCACTTGCCATCATCCCAGAACACCCTTCCCTTCCCCCTCTTCCTTTTCTCTGCCTCCCACAAGCATTCCTGCCCCTCCCCCCTTCAGCTCCCCTTGCTGGTATGGATCTGTGAAATGTTGGCAGGGTGTGCTGCTATGGCATCAGCAATGGGCATAGCGATGTGAGAGAGAAAAAGGTGAGGACAATGAGAAAACCCCTGAAAACTGACTGATTTCTTGGATTACAGGGAAGTCCTTTTGTTCGCCTAATCATGGCGCACAGGCTGCCATGTTCCACCAACCAAAATATTTGTAACATGGCCAGTGACCGAAAGGACATTGCTCTTCGTAGATATGAATAATCAGTCAAACTCTAACCCACTCAGGCTGATATGAGCTGTGGTAGCAGTGGATGTCAACAAGTGGTTTGATATTAACAGAGGCTAGATTTTGTGCAAATAGCCTTGCTCTGCTTCTCTTGCAACTATAGCGACAAAAACTCATTCCCTCATTCTATGGTTTCCATTAATAGCAACATCTGACCCATAGCTTAAAGTACAATAAATGCGTGAAAAGAAAAGAAGATCACTGTAGGCTATAACAATCTCTTTTTATTCTCTATTCCGAACAATCAATTCAAAATGAACAGTCCTCGCAGGTACCATTATTATAAAAGGCCAAAACATTTATGTCAGGTCTCTGCATATAGTAATAGAAAGGATATATGACATTCTAAATCAGATAACATACTAATAATGGATGCTGTTCCAATAAACCACTTTGTAATATTCATCAGACTCACACACCAAGACAGATTTATTCATTTCATTCATTAATATCACATTTACTGTCCAGTATTTTTGCTCTGCTGTCCAGTTTCACCACCTGTCTGCATTGAACCTCAAATTCCAAACTCCTCTCTGCACTTCCTATCTTTTTCTCTGTCTGTCTGTCTGTCTGTCTGTCTGTCTGTCTGTCTGTCTGTCTGTCTGTCTGTCTGTCTGTCTGTCTGTCATCTGTCTGTCTGTCTGTCTGTCTGTCTGTCTCTTGTTTTATCCCAAAGTGGTTGCATTTCATTTTTGGTTACTCAAAAGAAAACATCCTTTTGCCTGAGTTACCACTACAGACATTGCGGTGGTTACAGCATTCCAGAAAGCCTAGCTGTTTTTTGTGATACCTTAAAGGCTTTCTCGCGTCACAAGATTAAGCTGAATGCACTCTGATTTGAAAGATGATTCTTTTCAGACCGCCTGGATGACCTCAGTGCCAACACCCTCCACCATGTCGGAGACTGCTTCGGGAACTTCCTGGACATCCCCACTCAGGGTCACATCCTTTTTCAGTTCAAAGTCACTCTGTTCCTTGATAGGCGTCTCCTCTGGCTTTTCATTACCATTAACACATTCCACTGTTTGCATGGCAGCAGAATTTGTGCACTCTCCATTCACGGCTGGAGGCGCATCTACTTCTGCCACATCCTCTGTAACAGAAGGGCTCTCTAAATTCCCATTTTCCATCTTGCTTTCTGCCTCAGGCTCCTGGGAAGGCACCTCTTCCATAGATGCTTCGGGTACCTTGTTGGACTCAGCAGTAATTTCGCTGGCAGAGACGGACTCTGAGATGACAATCTCAGGGACAGGTTCTGCTGCTTCAGGCCCAGGTGCTGCCTCAGTGCTGGATGCTTCTGTTGCAACAGGTTCCTCCTCTACAGGCTGCTCAGTGGGGACCTCCTCTGTTGCATTCTCCACAGGCTGAGGTTCAGTAATGTCAGACGTGGCTACAATTGGTTCTTGCTCAACTTGTTCCTCCACTGCAGATTCTTCTGCATCAGCCTTTTGCTCTGGCTCTGGCTTTAGCACTTGCTCTGGTTCTGGCTCTGGTGATTGTACAAGTTCTGGTTCTGGGGCTTGCTCTGGTTCAGGTTCTGGCTCTGGTTCCTGCTCTGGCTCTGCTGCATGCTCTGGCTCAAGGGTTTGCTCTGGTTCTGGGGCTTGTTCCAGCACTGGCTCTGCAGCTGGCTCAGACACTGGCTCAGGTTCAGGGACAGCAGCAGGCAGCACTGTCTCCTCCACAGTGGCATCCGGCTCAGTAACAGTCTTTGTGATGGGCTCTGGTTCTTGGTCCTTGGGTGCTTCCTCGGTGCTGGCAAAAACAACCTCTGGCTCTGGCACAGATTCTACAGTTGCAGCAGGTTCGTCTACAGGCAGCTCTTTAGGTGGATCTGCAGACTCAGGTTCAGGCACAAGTTCTTCTGATGAAGCAGCAGTGGCCTCTGGGAGCTCTACTGGAGTTTGTTCTTCTACAACTGGGGCTGAATCATCTGCTGTTGGAGCTGGTTCATCTGCTGCTTCAGCTAGTTTCTCTACTGGAGCAGATTCCTCTTCTGTTCCAACTGGCACCTCTACTGGAGCTGACTCCTCTGCTGTTGCAACTGGTTCCTCTACTCTATCTTGTTCCTTTGCTGCTGCAAGTGGCACCTCGACTGGAGCTGGTTCCTCTGCTGCTGCAGCAGCAGCTGGTTCTTCTGCTACTGGAGCCGCCTCCTTCGCTGCTAGGCCTACTTCCTCTGCTGCTGCAGCTGGTTCCTCTGCTGCTGGAGCTGGTTTCTCTGCTGCTGCAACTGGTTCTTCTGCTACTGGAACTACCTTTTCTGCTGCTGCAATGGGTTCTTCTGCCACTGGAGCTGCCTCCTCTGCTCCTGCAGCTGGATCCTCTGGAGGTGCAGATTTGGGCTCTTCTGGAGCTTTTACAGCTTCAGTTACTGCTGCCACATTGTTTGCCTCAGCTGTCAACACAACTTCTGTGGGAGGGGCTCCGGCCTCAGCTTTAGCAGACTCTGCACCTGCAGCTGTCACTGTGGTCTCATCCTTTGTCCCTTTGGGGTCACTCACATCATACCCCTTCCTTTTCTTGCTTAGTTTGCCTCCCATGGTGTCTCCTACGAACAAACGGATGAAGGTGTCTTTTAATATGAGCCATCAGTTTAATCATGAATAGATATGTTACAACAGAGTTCATTAGGAAAGGAGGTTGGAGAGAATATTATTGTCTTGGGGTGAACTAGAAGTTCAATTAGGAAACTGCTTGCTGCCAAACATAGTTAGGCTACAAAACAAGTGGAAATGCATGGGAACCTTGCTGTGATCAGACAACCCCACATACTCTCTACCCTTTCAGGAATGTTGGGGGGAAAGGCTCATTGCCAAAAGAGCCCACAACTCATCTATGATGTAGACATACCACTATTCTTCACTCAGCATGACAAGCTAAAAACCATAATATGTAGTGAGTCTCTATGGCTGCATAGACAGAGGTAATCTAGAGCCAGCAGTTACATTCACATACATGATTCTGTATGGATTTCCAGATCAGTGTAAACCCCAATAGTCTAACTGACACATTCTGTGAATGGAGCAAACATGTAGGCTACAACGGGCATGTAGCTCTTTGTGTTACTGTCACAAGACTGTTGTGGCTGCAGAGGAAGAGTTTGTGATTGCCACAGAATGTGACTTCCTTTCAGGGACAGAATAGAGAACTGCAAGTTCAACTTTATGTTACTGACTATATTTCAGCTGACCCTGAATAAATCAACATATGAGATCCCTTAAAGGCATGGTTCTGCAGAATTGAGGTTGCTGGTTTAGATTTTTGAATGCCACAGTCTGATCAGCACTTTTTAGCTTGACAGATGCTATTCTTGGGAATATAATACAACATGTTTTTTTTTTTCCTAAAGGACTTTTACCCTGCAGGACAGCATATGAACGACGTGGGAACTGTCCATAGTGCTACAACGCAGCAATCAAGACAGGATGCCACAAACCAGAATAGGCTGCAGCCATTAGAGCAATTAACAGTCTAATGAGCTGTCCGGCAGTAAAAATAAGTCAATTTATCTGCTCTTACACCAGCACCAGCCTGATTCCACTTTTGAGCTTACTTCTAACTGATTGTACTTACATTCATCATACTGTACTTATTTGCATCTTTTTTTGCCTCTTGGCATCACCGGCCTCCAAATCAGACAAAGCAAAAAAAAAAACGTGCAGTTTGAGGAGAAAACCTAATATTCTGACATCCAATCATTGTGAATTTGCACTGACATTTTTTCCCAAGCCAAACTGAGTGACCACGAAAGTCAAACGTACAGTAGACATGAAGCTTTATGCACAATCAGTAAGATAAAGGAGAACAGGCTACAGCAGCATGTGCCGGCCGGTAACAAAGGATGAGGATTCCTCAGCAGCAGCGAGGCTGCTTACTGACTGAAGTAATGGGTTGGGCAAAATCGGCAGAAAGCACTGACGCTAATCTGTAATATGGTGTAGAGTTTAGGCCAAGGCTGCTATACAGAAGAAATTCACTATACACTGGCCACAAACACTTGAGTGATAAAAGCTGTAGAGGGGTCTCCATCCCCCATTTCAACCCACCCACCGCTGCCTCTCTCAGCGGCTCTGCCCTTTTTGTTCACGGGCATTTGAAAATGTCGTACTCACATGGGAGAGAAAATGAAATTCACCACAATAACGTGTTAAGAGGCTGCCTGATGAGTGCCGCAACTTCATAACTTTGTTATGTGCTTTCTTTATGGCAGGGTTTTAATCGCCTGGCCTACTTTGAAAAAAAAGAAGAAGAAGAAGAAAGAAAGAAAGAAAGAAAGAAAGCAGCGCTGCTGCCCAGAGGCACGCACTAAATCAAACTGAGCCCCCTGAAAATGGGAAAAAGAAAAAAGAAAAAAAAAATCCAACCTTGTAATGTGTAAATGAGAAATGCAAAGAGAGAAAGGCAACAATGGGTAACTGCACCTCACAGGCATCTTTCTTTCTTTCTTTCTTTCTTTCTTTCTTTCTTTCTTTCTTTCTTTCTTTCTTTCTTTCTTTCTTTCTTGTTGCAAGTGAGAAACAAAAGAGCAAAACCAGTAAAACAAAGCTGTGATGAGACCAACCTGTGTTTCCAGAGAGTGATCACTTGGGCTTCTTTTCCAGGCTCCGGCTGGATGTGATAATGGAGGTAACCCTTTGGAGTGACAGCTGCAGATTCCGCCCTTGCTCTCCGGACTGTGGTGGAACTGAGGAGTGCCCCTCGCAGTTTTCTAGACATCTGTCGCTATCACAATCCAGCCTACCCAACTACTGCTCCGTCTGCAATCTATACCCTCCCAATCTCTAACCCCTCCTCCCCCGCACACACCCACTCCGGTGCGTATTTCTCGGTTGTAAAAACGCATCTGCGGACTGAAGGTGATTATGAGCGCGCTGTTAAATGTCCATTTCTCCTATTATCTACTCTTTTGAAAATTAGAGTGATTCAGGATGGGTTTTTTTTTCTCTTGGTGTTATTTGTAAGCAAGATAACATGCACGTCCATCCTTATTTGTACAGCTAACATAAAAAGTGACATATACACTGTAATCGTGTAAAGCAGCAGAAGGAGTTTCAAAGTCAAACATCAAACAAACTGATTTTATTTGGGTTAAAAATGCAAATTTGACATGATTACAAAATGTGATTTCTTCTTGAGCTGTGGTAAACTGTTGATATGTTGACATCAGTGTTTGGGTTACTGAATAAATCCTCTGAATCATGTAATATTATAAACACATACAGGAACAGGGTGCCTGGAGCTCCTGCGTGCCTTGGCCTTCAGTTAATATGAGGTCACTGTTCTTGTTAGGGACATAAAGAGGACCAAAAGTTCATCTATTGCGAGATATTCTCATGCATTGCGCCTCTTTGTTATTTGCCTTCCATGTGTTAATGGGACAGGGTGAGTCCGGGTAAGACCCAAGCAGCATGTCACTGACACGCTGTGGGTTGAAGTATCTGAATAAATGACTATCAGATAAAATGTATATTTAATCTTTCTCCGTCGATTTTAATAATAATATATAGGAAGTAAGTGCTGCTATCAGTGAATCACCCCCTGTAATCTCATTTAAAGTGCTGGGATTTAATTTTTCAGTGGCCTCATATCTCTCGTTTCAGCAGTCTTGTTTCAACTCGCACAGCTTTCCTGTGAAAAGGAAGGTGAGATTGGGTCTTTCCCTGGCGTTTCACACAAACATGTTCTTTTCTTCACAGTTTCTCTCGGTGAAACTGGAAGAAAGACAAAGCAAATCACACAACAACAAGCTGATTGCATCACTCAATACTCACCAAACTGGTATTTGATTAGAATTGTCTTTGGAAAGATGACATTTTGTCCTGAGAGTGAATTTTATTGTTTTATTTTCATACAATTAAAAAGAGAGTGGGTAGTAGAGATATGTGCGTAAACAAGAAATGAGTCTCAGTGTATTTAACAAGGATGTTCAAGTCGGAGTCATATTTTATGAAATACATGTTTTATGATGTATTATATTGTTTCGCTTAATATATCAGATCTTAAAGTCAGACTTGTCAGTACATCTTCCTTGCTGGATGTAATGCATCCCAATGATTTTGATACTTTGGGGTAAAATTTATTTTCCTTTCTTGTTTTCCCCCCTCCTCTTGTGTTTTTCCCATGTAGGAATATTTCCATAAATGCATTTATCACTTATGTTTCACAGAGTTAATGCCATTGACTGTATAACTGAGGAGACAGCACCCTCTCCTGTTACAAGAGCTCACAGTGCAACACAGCGTCTATGGAGAAACCTTATTAGACACACGACAAAAACTTCAGATTTAACATTTACATAATTGCAATGTTTTACTCAAGTGTCTTGCTACATCGCACATGGTTGATAAATGTGTGTATAGATTTCTGTCGATGACCAATTAAATATTCCTGATTCTTCAAGTGTTCATCACCACAAAAAAAGAAAAAATAACAGACAAAACTTTAAGAAAATATGTAACAAAACAAACAATGGGTGTCATATGAATGTTGGGAAAATCCGATATCTGTTAGTTTATCTCATTAAGCCTATAAATCTTGAATTTTTTTACGGCGCTCTGCTTTCTACTTTTCCTGCTTTCCAGATGCCACAGAGTTCTAGTTTCTATCTGATAAAGAAACCAAGAGAATACGATCAGTCTTGTTTGTTTTCCCTGCTGGCAGCAGAGCAAAACAGTGACACTGGGGCAGCAAAGGCTGAGTTTCACATGATGCAAAGGCTCTGGAATGCATTCCCAGGAGAATAACCAGCCAACCCCTCTGCTCCGCACAGACAGGGGACTCGCAGGCATATGGGGAGGCCTTGGAAAAGCCCCCAGACTTATCATGTGGAGGTCCAAAGCTCATCTGTCTGCAAGTTCTGGTCCTGTTGACCTAGACTGACACGAAGACTGAAGAGGAGGAGAAATAAAGGAACAGGTGTTGGGTGTTGCCACACACTGTGAGTCAATAGCTCACCAGCAGAGTGGTAGACTGTGTGCAGGAATGTGTCATTCTGCTGGGCTTGTGTGGAAGCTTTCAGAGTGTGTGGGTGTTTATACAGAGGACAGGTTGATATTGTAGTGGGTATTCTTACTATTCATCTTCCTCAGTTGTGAACCAAATGATTTCATCTTCTCTTTACTCAGTCGTATAAGCATTTACTACCTTAAAGCCAAATGATTAACCGTGCCATTTGATTTGATGTATGTGTTTATCTGCTGACCATGACACCATGTATGTGGCATGATCAAAGCCCCTGATTGATCATTGTCCTCACTGAACTACACATTATGACGTGCCTATTGTGCTGACATTGTTCTGACAGCGAGGAGTCCGTCTGCAGGCGTAAGAATAAACTCCCAGAAAGACAACAAATGACTTTGTGCCTTTTGACACAAAATTGCCAGAACAAGCTATTTTTAATATATTAATGAACTGACAATAACTAGACTTCATCCAAAAATGTTTATGCTTGATATCTAATGTTCCCGTCAGAAGTTGCATCCAGTTTCCAAAAGTCATCCAATAGAGGGAACTAACACACTGTTTTCACTACAACCCTCAAAACACTGACTAGTTTTGAGTATATAGCTTTGTTTTTTGCAGGGTGCAGCAAACACATTAAATATGATGTGAAAGTTGTCGAAAGCCATACTTTGGGAGAGTTAGCTGATGACTGTGATGCAGTCTGGCTCAGTTTGTCTGGGCTTTACCCGGCCAAAGGCATTCTGTCTTTCACTAGCTGAAATAGTCATCAAGTGTCAACAAGAGCATGGCTACCAGTATACACAATAGGTGCCAGGTTACAAGAAGTCAAAGTGTTGCTGCACACCAACACAAATCCACTGGTAATGGATGGTTAAATGGTTAAATACAATTTGTGGATAATTTGTCAGATTTAAAGATAAATAAATGCCATAAAAATCTCAACCGAAGTGAATTAATGCATTCGCTTTGTAAATATGACGTCTGTTTAAATTGGTACAATATTTAGTCTTAGTGGGAAAAATAAGAGAGGTGCACTAAAATGGTTGGTTAAGGTTTCTACACGTTCAGCTTCAGAGGAAGATGAATAGCACCCTCTACTGGACATTTAGTGATTTACAACGAGTGTGCAATTATAGATAATGCAAAACAATGACTTTCAACAATGTTGTATATCATGAGCTTAAGGGTTCAAATTAAGTTTAATTACACAAAATGTGAAGTGGATACTTTCTTTGCAGTTATTTTTCCACTTGAAGGAGCTGTGCCTCTCACGGTCTCTCATGTAAAACACTTTGTTAAAGAACATTTCTGTGTTGACAAGTATTTGCTTAATTAGCTGGCAGCTTGACTCATAGTATCCCCTTATTTATGCTTGAGCTGGTCGACTTTGTAGAAGAAGCAAATAATTGATGTTTAGAAAACCTTCAAGCTGTAGTCATCTTTACAGCAAACATTAAATACTGGCTATATGTGTCTGGCCCATTAAGTGAAGACTGTCTGCCCCTCCCCTCCCGCTGTTTTGATAATGATGTTGATGATGTTTTTTTTATCATCATCATCCTCATCATCATACATTATTTTACTTCTAATGTAATCTATTTGCATGTCATTGTCATATGTGTTTCATATATGTGTGTCACACAAAAAGGCATCACACAATGGCTTCTTTGAGGATGCTGAAGGTTTGTAGTGAAGATTGGATTGGATTTGACAAAATGTATCATGGCTGTCAAAATAATAGGTTCAATTTACACTAGACACTAAAGCTGTTTATTGAAAACATGACCAGGATCCAGAGTTAAAGGCAAGAGGTGAAGAGACATGAAACAAATTTCACAGGGGCATTATTCTTGACCCCATAAAAGTGACCTTTTACAAATCATCATCCTTTAACAGAGAGCAGCTCTTGAACCAGCGACTTGTGTTCAACTGTATCTATGGATACCTTCATGGTATGTGTTTATTGGACTGCTGGGTGACCAGACAAAGCCCACTGTCTTGCTTATTCTTACATGTGCTTGATCTAAGGAAACTCAAAGTCATACCAGAATTGATTGACTTAAATTGACAGTAGACCCATCTTGACCAGTGGAACTTAGCCGGTAAATTTAAGGGTCAAATCCACATTGGATGAAACAAGACAGCAAACTGCAAAGGTTACAGGCCACAATGAACTTGTTGGTATCACACACTGTTCTCCATCAGCTGCTATGACATCACTTATTGGAATGTGGCCAGATGTAGTGCTTGATTGTTTGAACCCGGATTTGAACCGCAAACATAGTCCATCTGTGTACTGTTACTGTTTGCATATATTATTATCATACTTCGTACAAATAAACCTTTAATTTCTTATAATAAATACTGAAGCAATCAATAACGACTTCACTGAACGTCGGATATGGCGAAGTAGACCTGGGGTCCCGGCGCGACGTAGCAGTCAATGAAAGTAACGCACCCTTGGCCACTTGGATGAAGGCGGTGCTTGTGGTGCCCAAGAAGCAGGGCCTTGCCTTTGTGGTTGTAGAAAGAGAAGATGGCTCCCGTTCTGGAGAAACAGCTCCCGGGCGCAGCCGGGGCAGGCGACAATAACAACGAAGATGAAGAAGGACAAAACCTCTGGCAAGTTCTGCTATTCTGTTAACGACTTCATGAGTGTCGTGTCCCTTCTTGGAGAAGCACAACCGCAGTGGTTCTGCTTTGTCACTGCCGGTTGCTCTGAATCAGACACCGGCCCGGCTAGCAGTAACATTAGCACTAACTGAAGCTGGGCGGTCAGTGTGCTAACGTTGTGCTAGCAGCTCAGCTAACGTCAGCAATGCTAAGTGAACTAATGTTACTGCTGATTAGCTAAATTGTGGCTCACCGGCAGCGAGTTTTACTATTACAAGAAATGTTGAATTGACAAGTAAAGTTTGAGAAAGCCATTCATACTGTCAGGGGCTTTGGTAGTTCATGCCAAGACAACACCTAAATACTAACTCGCTCCTTTATGCAGGATACAACAAGCTAACAGGAGCGTAAACGTTAACAGGCTGTTACGTTACCATGACCGACCAAACGATTTATGCAGGGATGTAATATTGGTTTTAGCGAGCCTTTAATATTTTCCTAAATTACTCATTTTTACTGCTTGGAGGCTTTAGTTCATGGATGCAGATCCTTAGCTGCTTAAGCGACTCCTAACTCAGCCGCTACCGGTCAGAGGAGATGACATATCATTTCCTGCTTTTTTCGCGTAAACGTAGATATATTAATGGATTAGCTGAAACACCGGAGTAATACTGTCGATCGTTACAAGTAACGGTTAAGTTATGTGACGGTGGCTGACTAAGTACTGTTTTAGTATCAACTTAGCTAAGTTTCGAGCCAGGGAGCTGTCAGTGTGCCACTGGACTGTCAGTCTCACTTCTCTACGCCATCTGTGTGTCTTGTTATTTCTTGTAGGTCCTCAATACTGAGTGAAGTTTCAACAAGATCAAGTTCAAAGTTGCCATCGGGAAAAAATATCCTGGTATTTGGTAAGTATTACTTGTGTGAACGTTTGTGCTTCTGCAGTGTTTGCAGTGTGTTTGTGATTGTCAACCCTGAGGGGGAGCGGAGGGCCCGCAAACTGCAAAACCACACTGAAGTCACAAAAGCTAATGGTTGCACATTAAAACCTTTCTGACTTTTGAAAAGGCATGCACTTTCAGCTGTCTTTTTTCCCACACTCTTGAAAGGAAGACTTAACAAACGCAACATACAGAGAAGTCTTTGCAGCTGGGGACATACTTGCATGAGTCGGACTTCCAAAAATGTGAGAAATACCGCTATGGAACAGAGAGATTAGTGTGACCCTCTGACTGCCATGGGAACATGTGTGGTCATTGCATATGAGGAGGAAAGGCTGTAAAGTCTCGATACGTTTTCTTATAGGCAGTGAGTTTAAAAGACTTTGCTTCAGCATATCCGCTATTATTCTAATTTGTATGTACTGACCAATATTACGACTGCTAGTAATAATAATGAAAAATGTCACATGTAAGCCAATGAATAAAATATATTGCAGGTGAGGACGGATCAGGAAAGACAACACTTGTGGCCAAACTTCAAGGAGCTGATCACAACAAGAAGGGGAGGGGACTTGAGTATCTGTACTTAAATGTCCATGATGAGGACAGAGATGGTGAGTTTACCTGCTGTAGCTTTTCTGCGGTTGTTTTACAGCAGTGGCGGTAATTGTTTGGGTTGTATTTAACTAGTATTTTGCTTTTCCTTGGCAGATCTTACTCGCTGTAATGTGTGGATCCTGGATGGAGACCTATACCACAAAGGCCTACTTAAGTTTGCTGTTTCGGCTCAGTCACTACCTGACTGTCTAGCTTTGTTTGTTGTGGATATGTCACGGCCCTGGACCATTATGGAGTCACTGCAGAAGTGGGCCAGTGTGCTTCGTGACCATGTGGACAAGCTCAAGATCCCACCTGAGGAAATGAGAGAAATGGAGCAGAAGAGTAAGTAATGCTTGCCTCTATCTACGCATGTGTTACACACATTATGGATGGTTTCAAAATGACACCTTCAATTTAGTAAATCTTCAATAATATGTGCTCTGATAATTAACTCAAACTTTTATTTTGAAAGGTTTTATTTTCCAACACTGAACATAGTTAAACACTCAAAACCATGCACCACCTTTTCTATAGGTGTGGTTGTAGATAAAATCTCAGATTTTGCTATATTGTCCAACAGTACCCCAAATCAGAACGTGTACCTTTTTATCATATATCTGGCCCGTTCCCTGGTTGAGAATTCGGACAATGTAAAGTGAATGCAGAAATAATAAGAGTGAAGATTGACTATAATTTGATCAGTCAAGTGGTGACTGTAACTTAAAATGCTACAAATTTGTTAAAGTAGACCGTTAATTAAGATTGGTATATCTCAGAAAAGGGCTAAAAAGAGACAGCACTCAGAAAAGATGCCTGAAGCATCCTAGGATGGAAGCAATGAGTGTCTTACATAATAACTGCCAGGGTCCTTTATAACTGGCTGCTGGAAAAAAGGAGAGATTGGTCGCTAAGTAGCATGGAAGCCAAGGACTGTATAACATTACACATTGTCATGGATGTTTCTAGGTCATCATCAGAGAGGCCCATGATCCTCAGCTGTGTGTTCTGGCTAGAGGCAAGTTCTGCAGATCAATGAGTGTGATGCACTCCTATGTTCTTCTGTTAATTTTAGAGCTAATCATCTCTCGCTTATGAATAGTTCTTTTGTGTTTGGGCAGATTTCTTGCTTTTCGGATACGTTTGCCCAGCCTGCAGGGTTTTAAAGGGAGTTCTTGTCTGACTGCAAAGTTTGCTTGCTGCTGTTGCTCTTACAAGTCTGAAATGACTTATGACAAAGAAGTCAAATTATTTATTCATTGCAGGTCAGTTTGTGTGAACAGGTCTTGACATATGACATGCTAATATAGTGGCAAGTAGTGGCAAGTGGTAATAGCAAGTTTAATCTGCTGGCAAACATGTGAAAAAGAAAAGGGAAGTTGGTAGCCAAGTGATGACTAAAGCACATTGTAAATTCCAACACTTGAAGTGGATAAAATGACTTTTAATGGATTCCACATTTGAAAGTTGTTTACTGGCTTATTTCAGTTCAAGTAGCTGTATAGCATTGTTGATTTATGCAATGCAGCAGAAAGGAAGTACCTCCTGGAACGTATACGTTCTATCTTGTGCTCAGTGGAGAGAGGCTTGAGCATTTATTTCAGCTCATGTGCAGCCGTAGAGTTTGTCTGTACTGTGCAGATGTTTTTTTTCTTCAGTCCCAACAATTTTGTCAATTTTTGAGGCTTACCTTTAACTCTGTTTGTCAGATTTCTGTAGGGTTCCTCCTGCTTTCGGTCTTTGGCCAAAACATTTTGACCCCACCCACTGACATGGTCAGATTTCCACTTTAGTTGCGGCATGTCATCCAGATAAAGCATCTTTCAGCATGTCAGTTGTGATGTCAGTAGCAGATTGGTGAGACCAAGTCAGCTTACGAATTTGTGGATATGAGTGTGTGAGTGAGAGAGACAGGCTGACAGGCAGACTGGAAGTGTGTGTGTGTGCATGTGTGTGTGTGTGTCATTGGCTTCTGTCCAACGAGTCTTGCAGCCGTCTTGCATCATGGTTCCCTCCCCTCCCAGCAGCAGTGTCGGGGAAAGGAAGGGCCGTAAACTGAGTGGGTCTGAATACTGTCAGTTGACTGGACGTTCTGACTCCTGCTCCGCTGTAACTGAAGTAGGCTGGTTGCTGGAGTCGTCTCAAGTTAAATTACAGGATCGACCCACTGCTGCTGGGACCACACATTGAAATGAGAAATATTTCAGTTAGAGACTTCTGTGGTGGTGATGTGACAAGAATTCCTTTTTAGCTAAAGTCGCTGCCAATGGTGTGCAGGCAAATATCTTGGGTATTTTGTTTTGACTCTAGGTTGGTTTCACTTAAATTAAAGGAAACCAGCAACCTAACAGCTATAAAAATGCTTTAGCCATGAGCCAGCAGCATGGAGTGGTAAACAGTTTACGACTGATGCAAATGGTGGTTATGTCTTACAATACACAGTGAGACCTTATTTGTTTAATCATAGCTGAACTTGAGCTTTGTCTTTTAGGGACACCTTTCAAGACCTGAATATACCTAATAAGTCCTCAATTATGTGTGCCAATGCATTATGACCTCACCTTTGTTTGTGGAACAGATAAACGGGACTTAGTGGGTCAAAGTCTGTCTGTCCTTGTCTCTTTCACTTTGCATCTTAAAGTGATACTCCTCTCAAGCACTCCTTTTATCATCACTTACTTAGCTCATGTAGGCTTGAAATCACACAGAATTAAGTTTTTATGGTTAAAATAAAGTATCAAAATGCCCACATAGGGCTGAACAATTAATCAAAAAGAATATCCAAATTGCAGTAGGCCAAGCACGATATCCAGATTTCAGAGAAAGGTAAAATGTGCCACAGCATACCATCATAATTGAAACACTGCCGTGATACACAGATGCCCTGGCCTATTAATCATATTCTCCAGATGTAATGGAACACACATTAGTACAACTCTCACTAAAGCTGTGACTCACATGGCAATCACATATCTGTCAATATGTGATTTTTGTCATTGCATATCAGTCAGCCCCTTGCCCATACATTACCCATCATTATATTATTTTCCGACTAGTCAGAAGATATTGACAATATCTGAAAAGAAGATCAGTAAATATTGTCAGGTTTTGATCAATGCCTTGCTGATTGGGTGCCTGTTTCATTTATTAGATCTTAGTTGTGCTCCATGTCAAGGCCGATCAGACACACATGAGGTCTGCACCGGAGAGGATTCAGTGAAAGTTGGACTTCTTTTAGCAATCTGTTAAATGTTTGTCCAATTAAATTCAGACGTCTCTTAAGCCCTAATGTACACTCCCCATCCCCATTTGTGCATATGTGCTGGATTTGTGTAATCCTGTGTCCAAGAAGGGTTCCCTTTTAGATTGCCTATAACACCAGTTCTTGCCCCATATACGAAATCCTGCATTTGAAAGGAAAGGAGGCGCAAAACAGCAAGTCGGTCTGGCTTTGTGGGCTGTCCCCAACTGCATTCCCGAAG
The DNA here is from genome assembly GCF_039877785.1 of Chaetodon trifascialis. Classification (NCBI taxonomy): domain Eukaryota; kingdom Metazoa; phylum Chordata; class Actinopteri; order Chaetodontiformes; family Chaetodontidae; genus Chaetodon; species Chaetodon trifascialis. The sequence continues at coordinate 11,621,664 of NC_092056.1, forward strand.
CTCCTGAGGAAGTAGGCCAAAGCTTCCTGCACATACCCCCCCCCCCCCCAACACCACCACCTCACACCGCAGCTTTGTAAATGTCTTGACAGCTGGGGCAGCACAATAGGAAAACGAAGGATGCCATTTATCTTTTTCTACCTTTCACCCAAGGCTTATAATGTAAAGGTGGAAATTTAGTGTGATTAACACCAATGATACTAAACTATACAGTATGTTAACAGTAACAACTTGTTTGTGCATTTACATTTGTGCATCAGTCATTGGGCAGGGGTGGGTATATTTTAATAAGCCAGTTAAATGTAGCCAATGATCTCAGCTCAGTGGCATAGTTTGAGGCTGAGCACAACACTTAACCGTGAGCTGTAAAACCAGGTTTATAGTTCTGTGTCAGGGTGTTGCCAAGGTTACGAGTTGCTCTGTAGCTTTACCAACGATGCCACCAAAGATGATGTGCACCTTAAATAATGACCTGTTTAGGCTACAGACAGGGTCCGAAAGTACCCGCCAAGCACAAAATGCAGGTAGGTTTTCCATTTGGCTGGTAAATGTTGTTGGGTTATCTGTCACACTGGCTTTGATGTTTGTACGAAAATATTTCCGTGTTGCAGCCAGAGACTCTGGGCTGTAATAAAACTTTCAGTTTCTTAGCAGTATATATTGCTTATACTCAGCCAACATATTTTCTGCGGCTAAAACTGGCTAGCTTTGTGCTAACTACTGCAACATGCATCAGCAACAGAGGAAGTTGTTCTTCTGCTTGTGCTTCAAAACTCTCGCCTTTCAAAGGCACAGCCTGGCGGCGGAAGCCAACAACACATGGTCAAACATTAAGAATATATAAACTTTTAAAAATGAACTATGGATCCTGGAAAGGATGTGTACATCCATTAATTTTGCAACCTAAATATTATCTTCATAGAAATGAATAACCTGAAGTGAATTAGTGAATAAGATTGAATTGCCCTGAAAATTAACATCTGGGGTCCCTGCTATGTACTGAAATGAACAAACCTTTACCGGTCAGCTTGATGTTTTTGTGTCTTTTTTTTCCAGAGTTGAGAGATGTTGTTATTACGGACACCATAGAGCAAAGTGGCTCAGTTAACATGTTAAATGTGCCTGTTGTCTCCTGACAGTGTTATTTTGTGTTATCTTGTCACAACACCCCTATTAAATGTATGTTAGAATGGGTCATAATGCAGAGAGAGAACATCCAAAGGTGCAAACCATGTTGGGTATGAGTCAGGGAAAGAAAGATATTTTATTCGTTCATGTGAACAGAGGGCAGAGCCACATGGCTGCTGATATTTCAATTTTTTATTTATACCTACTGGTACTTAATGAGATCTCCTTTTGGATTTAAATTTTCTTACAAAAATACGAGTATGTGTCTTGTTTTTTTTTTTTAAAACAGGTCAACTATGAGATGGAAAACAAGGTGAAAAAGCTTTTGTCTATGATTGGCATTATTTTTTTTTTTTTTTTTTACAGGAGAGTGTGTGAGGCCAAGCTTTTCATTAAGAAATGGTTAGGCAGATAAAGGTATTGGACTGAGCTAATCTTCAGCGTTACCGGTCTCACCCAGAGCTGTATGTTCTGTCCAGTAATGGTCTGAATTCTCATCTTTTATTCCCTTTGTCTTTCCACTAGTGGTGAAAGCGTTTCAAGAGTACGTAGAACCAGAGGATGCCACACCATCCTCCCCACAGAGACGGGCCGCGCCAGCAGGGGAAGACGAGGCTGTTGTGCTACCACTTGGGGACAACACACTCACACACAACCTGGGCATTCCAGTGCTAATAGTTTGCACAAAGGTAAGTAATTCCTATAGTCCCAAAAGCCTTATGAAGTGTATGAAACCAGACAGTCTCTAGAGACAGCTAATGTTTTGGTGTTGTGAGAGGTATTACCAATCTATCCAAGCTTCTCTGACCTGATACAAACTCCTTGAGATGAAAGAACCAAATGATCGATGCCACATAAAATCTAACAGCATACTTAATCACAACGATGCAGTGCAGTGATTTAGTTCCATTTGCTGCAAAAGAGAAAAACCTGTGCTTAACTGCAAAAGATCGCTGTTTTTGTATGTATGTCTAGTGTCCATTCGAATATGGTGTCCACTCCTAATCCTTATGACAGGCGTCATAAGATTGGTTAACTACTTTTCACTACTTAGTTAACTATTTCGCCACTGTAATAGATGCAGCTTCCCATATTTCATATACGTAGCCTCAACAAGTTTGTTTTTAGAAATGATACCTATTATATCATCTATTTCCCCCAAATGAGCCATTGCCTTCTGTTGAGAGGGTGTATCCACTGGGTTTAGGAGTTCCTCAAAGTGCTCTTAACTTAATAGTGCTCTCAGAAGAGTCTGGGGATTCTGATTTAGGATAATGTAACTTGGTACACTCCCTAAGTAATGTCCTGCCACCCTCTTTTTAGTTGCAGAATGGTTTTCCAGAACCTCTTTTGGGCCATCTGTTTTAGGCCACCTGTGGTCATGGTCTATCTCTTCTCTTCTCTGCCATTACTTTGTGGGCTCTGCTGTTACACTTCTGCAGCCTCAGCCCTGTTAGCCTGTAGGTATCTCTCTCTACTTAGTTCAGAGTAGCCTGAGATAGACAAGCACAGAAAGCGCCCTGCGACACCTTGACAGCCACCCTCACTTCGTGGTTCTGATGTCTTGAATTGCCACCACGACAAGCACAGACCATATGTAGAGTCTGCCCATTCTGCACTGGTACATGTGTGTATCAGATGAACCAGTTTTATGTTGTGCTTTGTGAGACAGTGTTGTCTAATGAAAAGCTGCCATTATGCTTGCTTGCTAACCCTCCAGGCAAAGATTAGTGCTGAAGAACACAGTGTAGCCATCAGCAGAGCTTCACATGCTAACTATGACAGAAAAAATCGGGCATACGCCTTTTTGTCTTTGGTGTCTCTGTCTAGCCCTTGTCAGAGAAAAGGTTTTCCTCTTGGCAGAGAATCTCATTATTCAAGACCATTATTTGTTGTTTATTATTGTATGTTAGCAATAGATGCCAAAAAGAAAGGAAATCGTTTCATTTCTTGTCATCAAACTCTGCTATAAGCTTTGTTTTGAACCTCACCCCTTTTGTTATGACTAATGATAGGACCTACACCAGAGACCCAGGGGCAGGAAGCAGGGGTTCGTCCAGAAGGGGGGCCTGGGATGGCACTGGCCACCCCTGTAATCTGATTGGCCGCCAAAGTACCATCCCATTATGTCAAAGTATGAAGTATATGTAAGGAACTGGACGATACTGTCATGTTAGTAGTTAAAGTAGATGAAGAAGTAAATGGTAAATTAAGGCTACTGTGTGTGTGTGTGTGTGTGTGTGTGTGTGTGTGTGTGTGTGTGTGTGTGTGTGTGTGTGTGTGTGTGTGTGTGTGTGTGTGTGTGTGTGTGTGTGTGTGTGTACACACTTCATGCCACCCCTGCAAAAGTCAGTGCCCCAATTGGCCACCCGAGTCAAAAAAAAAGTCTGTACACGCCACTGGCAGGAAGTATTGTATTTCACTGCATCCACTGCCACATCGCCACCATGTCTAGTTGCTGATCAGCCCCACAGAGGTGAAAGCAGAAGTCATGTCTGGTTGTGGCAGAGGTTCCGCAGGCAGCACACCAAAAATCTGCCCAGAGCCTCCAAAGACAAGTTTGCACCAACGTCCTCTGAACAAGTCCACACCAGCTTCGACCTCAGCTGTTTGCTCTCACCAGTTTTGTTTAAATTTCTCTGCTGTGAATGACTTCTTATGACGTCTTTACTAGGTACAAACAACACTTGGAACATAAAAGCATCGGAGGAGGACATATTGATGCATTACAGCAGCGTCTCTCCCTGTCCTTGTGGACTGACAGATTTTTAGAAATAAAAATCTTGTTCTGTCTAGAATCACAACAGAAAACACTCTCATTGTGTAATTGGCTGAAGACGCAGAGAGCGCTGTGTGTAAACACTAACATTGTATTGCCTGTGTAATTAAAATGTTCATCTCACTCCCTCAATTGTTCATTCTTCAGTGTGACGCAGTCAGCATACTAGAGAAGGAGCACGACTACAGAGAGGAGCACTTCGATTTCATCCAGTCCCACATCAGGCGATTTTCCTTACACTGTATCCTTTTAATACACGATGTGTTTGTAATTAGTCACAATGATCACTGTAGCTTTGACTGTTCAGACAGAAATGGGCCATTCATCTGTTTTTTTGTGTGGCCCGTGATGTCTTATTGATTATCATCACCTACTGTCTTTCATTACCCCAACGACTGCTGCCTTAACTGAATTAAACAGATGGAGCTGGGCTGATCTATACTTCAGTCAAAGAGGAGAAGAACCTGGACCTGCTTTACAAATATATAGTACATAAGATGTATGACTTCCAGTTCACCACACCTGCCTTAGTGGTGGAGAAGGATGCAGTGTTCATGTAAGTGAAGCTAGAGATGCACATGTTTATTTAGTATATCAGTGTTTAATAGGACATACCGAAAAGCAAATTCTCATTTTTATTCCAAGGAAACATAATAGTCATAATTGTCAACAATCGTCTCTTCCTTTCTTTCAGTCCATCTGGATGGGATAATGAGAAGAAAATTGGGATTTTGCATGAAAACCTCACAAGTGTCAGACCCGAAGATCCATTTGAAGATTTTATCACAAAGCCTCCAGTACGAAAGGTATGGCAACGCAAGTACTGACGCTTTAAGGTTTACAGTGCAGCTTAAAGGTCCATTCAGATAAGCCCATGCTTTCTTCTTGTGCTCTTCTTCACAGCTGGTTCATGACAAAGAGATAAATGCAGAGGATGAGCAGGTATTCCTGATGAAGCAACAGGTATGTGTCAGTCTTTCTTGCATATTAAATGATTTGTGTCACCTGCCAACAAGACACACTGTCAGTGTGTCAGCAAGCTTTCAAGAAAAGTCACCCCCCTATCAGTGTCCTCTAATCCTGAACTGACATTTTCATGATTACACAAATTTGTGTACTGTACTCATGTGCTGGTGACATCTTAAACTTCCTCATAACATTGCCATCACTTCCTGTTTTATAGACAGATAAATCAGGAAGGCAGTCTAAATAAAACACTCAGCTGAGGCTTCAGTTTTGCAGGTTAGAGAAATGTTCAGTGTTAGTTGAGGCGTCTTTTCAACAGAACTCCCTTTACCTTTATCTCCACTGACTGCTCTTCTGTTTGTGCACATCTAAATCAAAGCTGGTGCAGGAGTTAGATGGCAATTGTTTTCTATATTCTTGTATACCACTGGGCAGACTTTCAAAATTAGATGAATTGTGTAAATACGTCTGCTTGAAATTAGTTTTCCAGAAAATCCCAAATTGGTCAACCATGTCTGTTTGCAGTATCCATTTTGACGCGGTGCTTTTCTTTTGAGCCTGCATAGAAATGAATCGTTGCAATCATACACCGCCTCTGAATTAAGCCGTTCACTTTGTACCTTTTCTGTCTCTCCAGTCATTGTTAGCAAAGCAGCCAGCCACGCCAACAAGAGGTGCAACAGTGAGTGTCTTAACATCCCTCAAATGTGGAATCATAGAAATGGCTGGATTTGTTATTTGTCTTTACATTTGCAGACAAACTAAGCTCTTTGTTTGGGATTACAGTCTAGCTCTGGTTTCTATGTCGCAGGAGTCTCCAGGACGGACAGCCTCGGGGTCTCCCAGGCCTGCAGGTCGCGCCGGCCAACCCACAGTGTCCAGTGGCTCACCAATGGCTGCTGTCAAAAAGCCTGACCCTAACATGAAAGGTAGGAGCTCTATGAGTGCTCCGTTATTGTCATACAAACACACACAGAACCATTCTTTGCACTTCAGTGCTTCCTACTTTACATAGTTTGTACAGGGCCTTGCACAGTCTTTTCTATTTAATTCAGGATTCTTTTTAAGTACCAACGAAAAACTGCTTTGATTGCAGTCCTTCACATTCATTTTCGATCTTTTGGCTGTAATGAGTTTTTCCTGAAGTGCTGCAATATTGCCCCCAAGAGGTAAGAACTGAAATAATTCTCATAACACTAGATTCCTTAAGCAGGAAGATTGACTTTTTCCTCTTCAGTAAGTACAGTGGGGGGGTAATGCATTCCAGCTTAAAACCTGAATGCTGGATTTAACTATATTAAATAGAGGTCTGTTAACTGTCGCCTGTTGTGGTTTTGAATTGCAGTGTTGTTTGCGGAGTTGAAATTGCATATGTATACTTTCATCTGTATACTTTCATTGCATCTGATTTTTGTATACTTTCTTTGCTCTGTGTGAAAGCAAATCTCAAAAAGGTGGTTGGAGCAACTTTATCAACACATTTCAACTGTATCACCACAGTTTTCTCCTGATAAAGGAGGCTTTGTGGAGTATTTTCTTATCCAAATCAAGGATCCTAAGATAGAGGATGTCATATGCTGTTCAGATTGTAAAGCCCTCTGAGACAAACATGTGGTTTGAGGGTGGTGCACATACACCGACTGTTGATATGGTCAAAAGAGCTTTTGTCCTCAACTTAACAAGATGAAGACATAGCCTTATTTTGCAAAAAGATGATTCCCCTGTATGCAGCAGAAACAATAGATATGTATTTGAAAAGAAGGATTCAGCAAGATAATCGATCAATAGTCAGCCTGTGTTTTTTCAGAAGCCTCAGCGTTGAGATGGTAACTAGCATCTCAATCATTAAGTGTAGTGGGTGTTGGCTATTATCAAGTAACAATATGTACAACCAATAAAAACTTGTGTTTCTAATCTTATTGTTGACAGTTTTCACAAGAAAGGGAGGTTTCATGCATAGAGAAGTGATTTTAAGTTCCATGTTTTCTCGTGCAGCTGGGGCTGCCAATGAAGGAGTGCTGGCCAACTTCTTCAACAGCCTGTTGAGTAAAAAGACTGGATCCCCAGGGAGCCCAGGAAGTGGCGCAGTTGGAGCTGGAGTGCAAGGGTCCGCCAAGAAAACAGGTACAGCCTCTCGTTCCAGCGCTCTCACCACTGATCGCTTTCTACTTTCAAACCTTCCTCCTTACAGGTTAGCAGTTGTCTGTCAGTTATAAAAGCATTAATGTTGACTTATAGCATCCTGTGCGTTTAGATCCATCTCAGCATGGACTGCATGCACACTTACGTCTAGAGGCGTTAGAAACAGGGCCTTTTGTTGATAGAGCCTGTGGACCATTTTGCTGTCTGGAGTTTTATCTCTACAGCCTGAGAGAGAAGGTTAAAACAGGAGAAAAAGAAAAGTTGTCCTCTTTGACTGACCTTCTGACTCCTGAGGAAACTTGTGACAGGCCTGTATGCACCAAACCTCCAATCATAAGTGCCCCCAGGAAACTAATGTCACTCACTCCATGTCATATCCCACTGCTGTCTTGCTCTACTAATGTATATACCTGTTATTTTTACTTGTGTAACCTCAGCTGTTCTGCATGTCAGCAGTTCTTATTTTCAGCTACAGCACTTCTTTTTTAAGCTTTGTTATATTACTGAAATATAACAAAGTTAAGTAGTGTTTGTGAAATGGCTGAATGTTCCCAGTGAAACATTGAGGGAAACATTGCATAACTCATCTCTCTGTCTGGGACCACTGACATGTACTTTTTGTTCCAGCGCTGAGCAGTGTTAACATCTTTGTGAGACCCAGCTGAAAGGATAATGCATGAGTACATGTTCCCTTTGTCTGATGATTAGTTTCGCATGTGTGTTAACCGTGTGCAGCGAGTCGCCAATCTCCAGCATGGGACCGCGTCACCATCCAACCCCCGTCCATCCGCTTGCTGGTCATAGAAAACTGTTATTTGTGAATACGTACAGACGCTACAGGAGATTACTTTTGGACTTTGTCTCCCGTTGTTTCCAAGGGCAGAAGCCGGGTTTGACTGATGTCCAGGCCGAGTTGGACAGGATGACTCGCAAACAAGACTCCATGGTTTCAGCTAACAACATACCACCGCCGACAGAGAACGAAGCGTGAAGGCAACAAAAACAGCTGCATCGTCCACTGCATTAATACTCTGGAAGAATACATGTACATGTGAGCAAAAAGAAAAAAAAAATTGACCAAATTCCCAATGTCTATATCAGTCAGCACACAGTGGTTTCACCAAAATGAGTTTCAGATGCTATCAGATATTTTGGTGTTCTGGTGAGACGGGAAGAGAGAGAGAGAGAGAGAGAGGATGGAGGTGTTAATGAGATGATAAGTGCTGAAGGCTTGGCTTTATTTCTGTCCTCTCTTCCACTGTAAATGTTATTTTGTGAGGGATGTCAGTTCATGGAAATGCGTGCACACTCCCTGGCAGCCAGCTTGATGTGCTGGGCTGCAGGCCCCCCAGTTCCTGGGGTTGAACACCCTCCTCATGGGTTTAAAGAGTGGAAATATTACTGGTCCTGTGGCATCTGGTTCAGCTTATCTCATGGAAGGAATTTGGTTGCGATTGGAAAGGTATTTAAACTTTAAATATATTCATTGAGAAAAGTAATTAAAATACTTGCGAACATATGTAGTATGTAAAAAATGTTGGATATGATACTGATGTATTTATACAAAGTTCCTCCTTTTTATTTTATTTTGTGCACCATTTATCAGTCTGAGGAAACATTCATCTGTATCACATGTTAAAATGCCACTGACGTCATGACACTAACACGACAAGTCCACATAGCTGATAGCATATCATATCATTAGCCCTAATCATCTCGAAGGATTCTGTAAATATAAGTACAAACAAATCTATTCAGGTTAACTTTGATTTTGTATAAAATGCAATTCTGTCCAAATTCTGAAAATAGCTTCTTTGACTAAATGAGACTGGTTGGGATTTGACAGGCTTAGAGGTCGCAGCAGAATCGCTTCTTTAGCTACAGGTGTGTATATTTGGGGTGGGGGTTGGGCAGCATCTTTCCTACTATAACTCCTAAGTGCCTCGCACAGTTAGCTGTTTGTGTCATAGTAGAGGTGCTTGTCTACATACGAGGAAATGCACTGTAGCACCATCGGTTAAAAGGTTTTTGTCCATTTCTTGTCATCCAAATAATTTATTTCATTTTACATTTTTTTTAATGTACAACAAGCCTGTGGTCTCTGTTATTTTTCAGAATTAAGATTTCTGTGGCCTAGCTGATAGTGTTCAATAGAGCAATAGATCGAATGCCTTCATACAAACTGTAAAGGCTGCTGATATTAAGAAGAAAACCACATGATGGAACTTCTGGGTCCCCCAAACGAACACTTGCTGTAGTTGAAACCACTCGCTTTGCAGCCAAAAGACACAATGGTTTGTTGTGGTTTGAACAAAACGAGATATTGTGTCCTGACAGCACTGTCCATCGTGGTTTCACGTGTTTTATTCACACTGTACTTCGCATGTCAGTTAAAACATTCCCGGTTTCTACATGAAGTAGCTGTAGAAACACATCCCTGTAGGAAACCTGTCCAGTTTTGAGTCTTTTTGTTCGCTCTCTTTCAGTGCCCATTTAAAATGACAACCTTTGCCTTCAATGCACAGCTAACAGTTTGTCACACTGAGCACCCTGCCTTCACAGGAATGCTCCTAATTAATTTGTGTGTCCTTAAGGGGTTGCTTAATTGTGTTATGTAATTTCTCTCTTTTTTTTATCAAAGCAATTATACTGTACCATATCAGATAATCTGTGATGACAATTATGGTTTCATGACACCATAATCTAATCAAAATGAACTAAGTGTACATTATCATTAAGTCTGTATGCCAGGCCCTACTTAATCCTATGGATAGTGTACATCAGTAGCTTTCACAGAATTAATGGCAAGTGTGAAGAGAGCAGCAATTTGCTATTAAAATAATAGCAAATAAAAGGAAAAACTGGACTGAATTGGAACATGGAACCAAAGATGCATATTAGTCACTATTTTCTTCTTCTATAGTTGCTAATCATCCATAAGATTAACCAGTGGCCATTTTTATTCTATTCTTGCATGGAGCGCTTGCATTCCAAACATCAGACCTGCCTTTGAACACTTGTTGTGAATAACACCCTATAAATGGTAATAATGCCTTACCCCACTCGACCGAGTCTGGGGTTTCAGGAGTCAAAGGAAAAATAATTATGTACAGTAGATTATGGTAAATTCTCTAAACTGGTCTTCAATTTAGCTTCATTTTTTTTTTTTTTTTTTTAAATTGTAAGGGAATAACCACAAGACCGTTTGATGTACAGTGTGCTTTATGCTTGATTTGTTGTCAAAATGATGCTACACATCTGTTCTGGATTTACTTTTGATCAAAATGAAGCTCTTATTGTTTGTATTTTTCCTTTATTTTTATTGCGACTGGGTGGAATGTGCACCTGAGGGTCTGTTGCCGAAGTGGATGAAGCACAATTTTACAGAACGGCCAGGAGCAGAACCGCCACATGTTGAAACGAGCACTTTTCCCTCGGACACTTGTATCACCTCCCTGTTGGTACAGTTAAAGATACAGAATGCATATTTTGCTTATTGCCTTGCCTTTTTAGAACATTTAGCAATGAACCTAGAAGTTAACCTAAACTTTATTATTTATCCGCCTTTGCTGCTTAAGTTATGGAAGGTGCCCCGGTGGTTAACTACGGAATAACTCTGCTGGTGATATTGAACATTTAAGATCAATCCTCTAGAAGTCATTGTCATTACACCTTTGCTAGGGATGTTTTTTGGGACATCCATCTTGAAGTAGATAAACCAAATAAATTTCCATTCATTATCAGGTTTGTCCCTTTTTCCCATGAAACGTCCCCTTGTTTCTTTACATCCTACCTAGGCATGTTTTGTTTTTGTTGTCAAGTATGGTTTTGACCATAGACATTTTCTGTTGAAAGAGCTTTGAAGTGTCACCCGAACCTGATTGACCACACTGTTATTTCTTCATCAAACATGGCCACACTCGTTCAAATTTGGCATTTAGCTGAGTGGAATGAAGTGCTCTCATGCTGCTTGGTCTCAAAGTTGCACTCGCTCTTTGTAAAGATTAGACGTTGCTCCCAATATGGAATAATGAACAGATGTTGTGACTTTTGTACTCAGACGTCAGTTGAAAGCAGCTGCCTCTTCACATCCTTACTGAATTGCCTTCGACCACTATCGACAGTCTACATCTACTGTATACGAGGCTTTGAGCTTCTGCTTCCAGTCCTTTTGTATTCAGGATATCAAGACATTGTAAGCACATGGCTGGCTGCATTTTTGTGTCCTGAATTATTCAGAAGTTTGATTGTATGACTTTAACACAATTCTGTAGCCTCTAAGCTGCCATGTGGACTCTAGCTTCTTACGCTGACAAAGATAAGGAAAATGTTTATCAGACCCCTGGCTTCAATAAAACCAAGAAATCCAAACTTTGGTTGACTTTTGCATTTTTACGTCTATTTGTACCACTTTTATTGATTTTTTTTTTTTTTTTTTATTGTAATGACAACACTGAGGATTGCCAGAAGTTAACATTTCACCACTTTAATTACTCCACAACCCTGAACTCCACCCATACACTAAAGCACAAAACAATAATTAATAGTGACATTACTAATGAATTACGGCTTTGGTGCTGATGGCTTACTTAAAAATAGAAATGTTGATTGAAAAATGACAGACTGTGTACCGTTGCGCTCTCAGTGAAACCCTGAAAGATCACGAGCACTGCTAAAGATGAACAGATTTAAAATAGATATTCATACGGTAACAAATGCGCTGACAGCCAGAAGAAGCCCACCTTTGCTTTGGAGCCAAATATTACGAAAGGTGGAAGTAATATTCAATATTCGATGTGCACTTTCTGCCAAAATCACACTATGTAAAACTCTTCATATCCTAAACAGATGATTTCTCATATCTGAAGTTGCTCAACTTACTGAATTTATTTAGTCTTTTTTTTTTTTCCATTCTTGTTCTGTATCCAGTAATCTCAAACACATTTTCTGCTTTATCCATCCTACTGTCCCAGAGTCCCCATGTGGAAGCCATGCCAGTTTGCAACATTTTGTTGGCAAGGCAAACACTTTGTCAAAGTGAATCTGCCCATTCATATTGCACAATTGAGCAGATAATCACTGTGTGAACTCAGTCAGGTCACTTTAGGAACCCAAAGGAGGACAAAACTGAAAATACTGAAAATCCACTGGCATCATCAGCAGAGATTTATACCCTCACATTAAAGCATAATAGCTCTTGGATGCAACATCTCGGCATCAGATAGACTTTCCAGCATCTCTCGCGGTCTGCTATCACCTAGGCAACCTTGTAATACCACTGAATGCCACAGGGGGGCAGTGATATACAGGAAAGCACAGTTTAATTTCTTTCATGAAATCAGGCTTATCCCTGAATTCTGACTTAACATGATTGAAATGACATCTGCTGAAAGTGCAGGATGTTTGGATGTCACATCTGCATCAATCAGTTTGGAAAAAAGCCAATATGACTGTATGATGCCTCACAGATCACTGTTGAAACCCTAAGATGCACAGTCTTCAGTTTTAATAACTTGGTGGGACAAAAATTCTGTTAATTCAAACTCACTTTTTCTTAATTAAGCCTTTGTTTTAGATTGATAATGGGCTTTTACATATAATATACCAGAAGCTATTAAGATCATCACAGGGATATGCGAGACCGGAAGACAAAGTACAGCATAAAGTCCATGAAAAGAGCTGCGGCCACACTGTAATCCTCTGGAGAATACAGAAATAATTTCATCAGGCCTGGTAGGAGAGAACTTGCGGGCTGCAGAGGCATATCGACGGTGACAAAGGACCGGTCGAAGCGACAGAAGAGGCAGGAAAAGACGCAGCAGAGCTCGGTCCTGTTGGCGTGGTTCCGCCTGGATTCGTTTTGCAGGCTGTTTGGGAATACTTGAAACGGGCGCAGAGCTGCACAAGAATGTGCACTTTTCAGAGGGGCGGAGACAAGCTTGCCTTGCATCCATAGCGAGTAAAAGCGGCGTATCGGCAGCCTCACTGTAGGCTGCAGCAGCGAATAGCCCAAGTTTACAATAGGGAAAAGACGGTTCTCTCTCGGTTCTTCTGGGCCATAATGGGTGCGTGTTTTTCCACCGCACAGGGGAGCCGCACAGCCCGGTAGGCATTGTTTTCGGTGCAGCTGAACTACCCAGAATCGTCCATGGTGAAGTGACACTGGGACTCGAACAAGTGACCCGCCTGGCAGAGTTAGAAGTGCGGCTATTGTAGAGAGACGCAACAGTGTGAGCAGGAGGAAACACCGCAGGGCTTCATGAGGCGGAGAGCAGCCGGATTTTCCTGCGCGTAATGTGAAAGAGCGCCTACCGCGGCCGTTTCCCTGTGGGCTGCCTCTGACCGGACCGTCTGCTTTCTTTTCTCCATCCACTTCCAGCCTGCATGGAACAAAGTGTGCTTTATGAAACATAACCTGCGCCCTGAGGTGGAACCAGGCGGTTTGTCAGCGCGGGCTTGTGTGTCGTAACATTTGACGCCCAAGAGTCCAGCGTCTCTCACGAAACCATCATGAGGACCACCGAGGAGCCAGAGGGCTTTGACGGCGAGGCCTCCAACACTTCCATGATCTCCGGGGCCAGCAGTCCGTACCAGCCCACCACCGAGCCCGTCCACGCGAGGAACGTTTTAGGGGGCATGAGGTGCGACTTGGAGTACCTCAGGTCGTACTTTGGGATTTTAAAGGTGGTTGAAGTGGTAAGTTTGAGCACGAGCGCGTTGCTGCCATGTTTGTAGACGCACAGCCACATTAAAGCGAGTAAAACAAACTATGACGCACCATTGGTGGACAACATCCACTAACATATGGACAGAATAACTCGAATAACTGTTCTTTGTCGAAGCTGAAACTACTGTACTGTACTCTAAGTATTAATACCTCACTTATTACTCCTGTCCCCGAAGTGATGAGCCCAAAAAGGAAAATGTTAATTCAATTGTGGTGATCCAGGTCCTGGTTTACCCTGCACTGCATCCCCAGTGGTCAGCCACTGCCTTTACGCCATAAGGTATTGGAGTGAGGATGCTAAGGACCAGAATCCTCAATTCAGCCATGCTTTGCACATCTTGCCCAATACTTGAATGTGCATTTTACAGTAGACTTTTATTTTGAAGGACACGCATTGGTTCCAACAAAATGGTGGTATTCCAGTTGTAAATCTTGATGTCATCCCCTTCATAGTTATCTGATAGTGTTTTGTAATATATTCTGTCTCTTGTGATGAGCTGATATTTCTTAAGGAACCTTTGGTTTGCACGTTTGCGAGACGGCTTTGTCCTTAAATGCGTTTAACAACTGTGGGTCAACTCAGCAGTGCCACCGGCGGTACCTGCATATTTGATCAAGTTAGAGAATCTTAGAGTGAGAATAATTATTAACACAATTTCTCTGTCGGGATGTAGCGGCCTCTGGAAAAACATATTTGCACTCACATCAGTGCACCTAAACCAGATGTCTGAACTGAGACAGAGGCAACAACAAAGCGAAACGAAGACTCCCAAAGCACTGACAATTCACCAGAGGAAATATCTATCAAGTCAGAGCAATTTCTCTTCTTCTGCTGCCAAAAAACTCAGACACAGGCCTGCACACTCACATGAAGGAGAAACCATGGCGTTGAGGAAACTAGCAATTACCTCTAACAATGTTTGTGGATAGCACAAGCAAACAAAATGTCCAAACTGTTGAAGATAATACTGCATAGTTCTGGCTTCTCTGCTGCTTTACTTGAAGAACTTTGTCTAACTGCAGAAAAAGCAGCGTTTGAAGGCGATTTTCCCATTTTTTGTGGGTGGCTGAGCGTCCCGCTGGCCTCACAGAAGAGCACAGTCAGCTCGTGCTGTTGCACACACCTGTGATGTTTGCCTCTGTAGGTGGGAAGTTCGGATAGGACGCCATCTGTCATCAGCGTGGGAGACGTTTGGAGGAGGCGTTGACGAAGAAGATTCATATTTGTAGTCTTCATCTGTTTCACTGCAAGCAATGAAATATAGACTCGGCTGCTCAATGGCAGCACAAAAATTAATTTTATTTATGCATTTCTTTAACATTCCTTTAGCTGGGAATGCAGTCCTGCAGCACCATATTGGTAGTAGTATTGACAAGAATGGGCTGGATACTCATTTCAAATGTTTTGATACCTGAACCAATGCAGTACCTGAATGTCAGTACTGATACTTTTCAATACCTTACATTAAGAAACCTGAGTTTAAGTTCTTTAAGGTTGACTGAACACAAGCAACTGTACAAAAACACTGATGAGACGTTTCATTCCAGCTTTTGACAGTGTCAACGCCAAAAAAGTATTTAGATTGAATAACCGGCTCCACGGGTGAGCTTCAGTTTCGGAACATTTACCACCAGGTGCAAAGAAAACGTAAATAAGGCTTACAGACAATATTTACTTTTTTCAAAAAAAAAAAAAAAAAATCTCATTGTAAGACAGAAATGCCATGAAACTCTTGCAAAGGTGCAGGTATTACTTTGTTGAAGGATGGATAAAACAAAGGCCAATTTCAGTTCCAGTGTGTAAACATGATCTTAGTTACCATTACTAATCTTCTCCTTCTATTTGCTTATTTGTCCAGGGCTGATACTGACTTTCCAGTTTGAGCTCTTCATATCTCTATCACCAGCAATGACAGGACCTGTGAAAGTCATCCAAGTTTACATTCAGTATCTTAGAGGAGGCCTGCAAGGCTGGCTGCCAAATGTAATAGCTTCACTGGCGGGGTTTTTTACTGCTCTGTCCTCTAAGCGTTTAACTCTGTGCCAGCAGAGGCTGCGTGATGATCTTTTAGAACTAATAGACGATCATGCAAAGCTGACTGCATGTGATGTGCTGTACAAGTGCCTGTTATTTATATCACTGTGTCTACGGAGAGCTGTTGTGTGGCTGAAAGGGCAGCAGTCATGTATTGTTAATGGATCATCTTTGGGCAGACATCAGTTATATGGAGTAATGATTAGCATCAGTGCAAAGTGGACCCGCCCAGGACACTACATGCTGCATGGTGGACACGCTTTATTCAGCGATCCAGGAGGAATG
Source organism: Chaetodon trifascialis (assembly GCF_039877785.1). Taxonomy (NCBI): domain Eukaryota; kingdom Metazoa; phylum Chordata; class Actinopteri; order Chaetodontiformes; family Chaetodontidae; genus Chaetodon; species Chaetodon trifascialis. Next base: position 11,637,726 of record NC_092056.1, read on the forward strand.
TCTGCTCTGCTGGTTGAATGTTAAGCTTTTATGATGATGTCTGTTTTGCCAGTCATCAGTCAAACATTAGTTGGCCCAAAAAGCCTCACACAGCCCCTCTGGCAATGTCCTTATGACTTTGCCAAGGCAATGTTTGCCATATCACTTCCACACCCAGGCCTTGTTTGCACTAAGAGAGCGGTTAGAAACGGCTCTGACCTTTGCACTGACCCATGTTTACTGAGAAATTCGCTGTTTTTTCCTCTGCACAGACCAGGGCGCCAAGTGCTTGGTTGTTGCTTGTAGTTGTTTCGCACTGAAGCTCCATAGTCAACTTGTCATTCCTTGAATGAATGGGAGGATACGCAGGCTGCTGCTGACCCTGCGCTGATCAGAAACAACCCCCAGTAAGGTGTAACCTGAGTGAGGTGTGTCCGCCCTGACAGCCGGCTTGTCTTTGTCTCTTTGCTGTGACTGGGTCAACAAAGTCCAACCGATATCCAACTCACATCCCTCTACCCTGACAGCAATTTGATACCTTGTGCGGCCTGATAGTACACCAATCAAACCTTATTTGTTTCCACACAAGCCTTATGGCTTCACACAGGATGGTGTGTGAACCCACTTTGTCTTTTTAAAGTACTATTCTAACAAGTACTAATTAGATATTATCTCATGGTGGGGTTTTTTGTCAGTTTGTGGACGTTGTGTAATGAAGTTACCAGATGCTCCCAAATGTCAGCGAGCACTTCCTGCCCTGAGAGAGACACCACATGCTCCACTCTCTTCTGGTTGAAACATTACTTATTCGGAGGTTGTAGGGAGCCATAAAGACAACAAGAATGTTGTGCACGCATGTGGGGAGACATGAGTGCCTTTGCCTACACACACCTTATCCTCTGGAGTGAAATATAACCTGCATTCAGGGCACGTTTTCCATCACATAGACTGGGGGCTGCTGCTGAAGCATATTCAACATTTTGGGGGGTTTTTTCATGTGCACAAGGTCCCACAGCACGAGGAGTGCAGCATATAATGTTGCGCAGTCTCCACGGCGAGGCCCCTTTTCTACTCCATTAATTTGCTGTCCACAACAGATGGTGTATAAGAAGGGGATCTGAGTGTAAGAGGTCTGCAAAGGCAACTAATAATGTGCATAATCCCATAGATAAGGATGTCTGTGCAAGCAGGAGGGAGGCGAGGAAGAGGGCAGATGTGCGTGATTGTGCATTCGCGGTGAACAGGTTGCACAGGGGTGAAGTTTGACATAAAATCATTACTTAAGAGATTATCCAGTATGGTGCTCTGTGATCCCCGCCTCGTCCCCCGTGGCTGCCCGACACCTGCTACACAGGGACTCGGGGAACGCAGTATGTTTTCTTCGAGAGACATGACATCATCCCCCAGCCCAGGCAGCCCTCCACTCCTGTTTGGGTGTAACCGTTTTGGTTGTGTTACAGTCACAGATGCACTGCTATCCAACTATGTGCTCTAATGAGGCTCCAGCAGCAGCACAAAACGAAACTTTTGCCTTAATGATGCTGGTCGAGTGGCTTTGCTTTCTTCTGTCTTTGCTTTGGTGCGTCACTGGTGGTCATGTGACTGGCAGACATGCATTGCTATCTGTGGACCTTGAAGTGTTTCCTGTGTGGTGACATCCCAAAGAGTTGGAAGCTTGGAGAAAGAGTCTGTCACAAACAGGAGAGTTCTCCTCTGACGGCTCACCATTGCCAGTCATCGCGCAGCAACACTTGACTTGTCAGAAACAGCACACCATGCTCATTAAACTGGACAAACAGGGTTGGCTCTTTCGCTGCTGGGAGCCCGGGAAGAGGAGGCGGGGTCTTCTTCTAATGAGGCTGTTTGCGTTTGTTCTCAAATGCATTTGTTCAACAGTGTCGAGCAATGAGATCCAACTGGCTAGTGTGATTCTGACCAGATGCTAATCTGCACTGTGCTTCACAGACAATACTTACTCTTACACCTCTAAAAAGGAGGCTTATTTAGCACACACACGCACCCACATGCACAGATGCAAACAGCAGGTGACAGCGTTACATGGAGAGCATATTTGCCAGTCATATATGAGTCTGCTTGTTCTTGCTTATTTTAAGGCATCCATCTATTCTCTTCAAGTGTTTTGTCGTGGAGGCAAAACCTTTGTCAAGATTTAAAGATTCTTTTGATGGTGGAGGCATCAGAAGCTCCATGTGGATACGGATTATAGCAGTGTTTGTCAGGTATTAATGGGACAAGTAGGGGGATTAATGGAATCATGTGTCTCTGATGCACTCTGTCGATGCCTTGGGTTTGAAACAGTTGGTGCATGGCACAGTTTTAGTCCACGGCCTCGATGCTTCTCAATCGTCCGTTCTGTCTTATGCAACCATTTTGCTTTTCAGTCGCCCTTCTTTCTTGTTCTCATGTCTCTTACGCTGATGCTTGTAGCAGCCATGTGACCAGCTCTCTAATGTCCCTCCTTCTTTCACTGCCCACCAGAATTCTTTAGATAATCTCACCACATCCTTCGAATCATGCCCGCTCAATTCCTTTGACTTTGTTGCCCTGACGACACACAGGAAGCGGTTTTCAAAGGGCTTGGCGCCCTGGTTTAATGATGATTTGTGAGGCCCACTTGCCTTAAGCTTGAGTGTAAATGGTGCTCATCCAAACTCAAGGTTGCCTGCATTGCCTGGAATAATAGCTCTGCATTATATAACCTCTCTGCAGCCGGGGATTCTCATTTGTCCAAACTAATGTGTGAGAATAAAATCAACCCCAACTTCTTGTTTGAGACTGTAGCAAAACTTACCACACAGCCACTCCTGTTCATTAGCTTCTCTGCTAATGAGTTTATTAAAAGAATCAATATAAGTAGAGACCAGATGATTACCGCGCAACCTTGTACTGAGTCTTCAAAGCAACCTGCAGCAGTGAGATGTTCAGTGTCTTGTTGATCAGGACGACGCTGCTAATGAAGCAGAACTTCATCAGCTCATGGAAGCGATGAGTGGCTCCCTCAGCTTATTAAAAACTGCTCTCTGCCTTTGACTCTTTTCAAGTGTTTTTTGCACTCTCAGTGTTGTAACGGACTTGGCGAGCCGTGACAAATATCTGTTAGTTTTTTTCTACTCCCGTTCACCCGGTCTTCAGAGAAAGCATGTGTCAACAAAATGTTTTGCTCAAACGTTCCCACTCAGGCTGTGACTGCGTGCCATTTGTTGTTTTTGTGTCTGCTGAGGCACTCTCTAAATCAGCCATGACACTTACGATTTACTTTGCATGAAAAGACACTGGCAGTTATTTCATGCACTTCTATGTTTTTCCTTCTGCAAATGAGGGAGGAAGACAAAAAAAACCCCATCCTTATCCTTTACACCTGTGTAAAATTGGATCTGCTTTGCGTGAACATTCACAAATCCCATGCAATCAAACACTGTTGTGATGCCGTACAATAAGAGCATAAAGGACAGACAAACACAACAGGCATGCCTTCATTGACAATCAGACTGCTTTTCCAGACACAAGTGTACAATGAGTCAGATACAGAGAGTGAAAAGCTCGCTGAATATGGCTGTGAGTGGTCGTGCCATTTTGAAAAGCTGAAAACTTTGCCATGGACTTTTTTCATACAGTTAAACCTCCAATCATCCCTCAACTCAAAACCCATCATTATACAATTTATTATATCAACATTTAATGCACCAAGCAGATCTGGTCTGAACCGGTTTGAATTCGGTTGCTGCAGGTCTTAATACGTCGCAGTGGCATTTTCTTTAGATCTGTTATGTCTCTGGGTCTTGGACCGCTCCGAGCCAATCGGTAATCTGTGTGTGGTTTTGTCGGGGTCTAGATGGCAAGAGAACACCTAAATAGCAGAATTCTTCCCATACTGTGGTTTGTTGATGGATGTTGGCTGGATGGAGGCATCTTCACAGGCTGCCAGGAGTGGGACTCATGAGATGGGCTCGTGGCCTCTGGGACAATCACTTCATCATCTGGAAAACTTGGAATTTCAGCACTAACAAACACTCACATAGAGCTACAGAAAGGGCTTGACCTGCAGTACCCTTTATGGTTAAGAGCAGTGCAAGCATTTATTTTGAAATTACATTACATCATTTAGTGGGTGTGACATATAAAATACAGTGTCCAGTATGCTCAACATCTCCTTCTGCTGTTCTTCTTCTCCTGTCTCTGTGGGCTTCAGGTCCTATCACTTATTGGATTCATCTGCATAGAGACCATCATGATGTGTTCTCCCTGTGGAGGGGTCTACTTCTTCGAGTTTGTCAGCTGCAGTGCCTTCGTGGTGACGGGAGTCCTCCTCCTGATCTTCAGCCTCAACCTGCACACCAAGGTGCCCCACGTCAACTGGAGCCTAACGGTATGTACAAATTTATACATTTAAACCAAAGACCATTGCATGCCTCAAGTTAACATGACTGGAATCTGTGGTTAGTGACACACACACACACACACACACACACACACACACACACAAGAAAAAGACAGCACTGTAAGCATTGTGCCCCAATCAGAGAATAATTTAAGAGCCTGTACTCACAGAATCAGGGGTTATGGTAGGTAACCAAAGTTTTCTCGCCTGTCCGTCTCTGTTGCTGTTGCAGTGCTCTGGCGTGTGACTTGTTTGGACAGCATGAGAGCGTGAGACTGAAGGTGAAAGCGTGTGTCACACAGTGGTAGTGTGAGAGTTAGCAACTACTGCTAATTAAACAAATGTTAGCATGCGACAGTAGCATGCAGTAAATGACGAAGGTGAACATAGTGAACATTGTACCCGCTAATGATCAAGAATTTCATGAATTAAACTTAGTACAGACATTCATGTCTCTATCAGGATGAACTTTGGAGATCCCATCACTTTTCCTCGGGTCAGATTTCATTTTGTCCAAAAATTTTGTTTTGTCAAAACTAATGACATTCCCATCTACCTCAGCGGCACTTTGTATTTAGTGCTAATTAGCAACTTCTAGCATGCTAACATGGAACACTAAGATAATGAACATGGTAAACACTGAACCTGCTAAACATCAGCTCCTTAGCATTGTCACTGAGAGCATGTTAGAAGAAGAAGAAGAAGAAGAAGAAGAAGAAGAAGAAGAAGAAGAAGAGGAAGAATCGTGTTTTGTATTATCACGTCACACTACATGTTGCACACTACATGCTTCACGCCATGCTTCCCGTGAAATTAATTCCTCCACATTTGACCCATCCTGGTCGCCCTTCCTCCGTGGCAGAGCAGTGGGCTGCCAGCTGACAGCGACAGCAGCGCCCGGGAACCAACTCTCTTCGTCACCATTGGTCAGGTGGTGATCTTCTTGCATGTTTTTAGTGGGGGTATTTTATGGAGGATACCCCAGGTGAGCATGGGGAGAACATTCAAACTCCACACAGAAAGGCCCCTTTCCTCGAGCAGCAGGCACTGAAGGCATGGTGGAGGACACGCCACCAGCGCCCACAGCAGGATTCAAACCAGGACCCTCTAGCTGTGAGGCGACAGTGTTACCACTTGTGCCACCGTGCTGACGTTCGCATTTTTCTCAAAGCAGCACTGAACGTATGAATGCAGCCATTAGCATGACGTATCACAGTCATAGTTGTCGCACTTTTCATGCCACAATTCTCATCAATGTAATATTAAATTATGAATCTATTACTGTCAATTAGACCAAATCCTTGTCTGACTCATTATGTCAGTGAAGCTGTGAAACTTCTGTGAGTGTGGAGCAGGTTGGGATGGCACAGAGTTTCAGTGTTCGCCTACTGGGATCTGCATTGTCAGCTGTAAGCAAATGAGCTGGTGGGTGTTCTCCAGCAGATCCTGATATTTGCCTACATACTACACACGTTGGTGTGTTCTGAGCTGTAGCCAAGGATCCTTTACAGAGGAGAGTGGAAAAAAGCAGTATTTCCAGAGGCCACACAGCGTACATATCGTAGTAAGCAGTGGACGTTAAGCCAGATGTCCAAATCCAACCATAGCTATCAGATTGCTTTATCCTTGGTACAATATCCCACCTCAAACATGGAGAAAGGGTGTGCCTTTGGCTTCTACTTTTGGCAGTGCAACACCAAATGAAAGCTTTTTACAGTCTCTGAGAGGCGGTTCGTATAATGTAAAATCCTCCTGTTCGACGTTCTGTTTCTTCTCTCTTACTGAAGCTCACTGGCCTTCCTCACGTCCGGTCTGACTAGTTAATTATTTTCCACTCAGGTGATTAATAGTCTAGAAATGCGGAATTTACATGTATTGTTTATGTGTTTGTGCGCACAGATGGCCTGTGGCTTTGGTTTGCTGGTATTGCTGGAAATACGTTGCTAAGCACAAAGATATTGAGTCTTTCGGATTTTGTCGAATAAAAAGAATTCGCAGGACAGCAAATTCTGTGTTTACGACTCAGAAACCGTCTGCTGTTCACTTGTGGTTAGTAAAGAAAGACTTACAGGAGGTGTTGCTTTCCAGATTTCACAGTCTCTGCTCAGACTCCAAACTGTAGTAGCTAACAAGCCCACGATGCTCAGTTCCACTCCACAGTTGTATGCTGCACCCCACGCTGTTTACGTCTATCAAGCTCAAATCTGCTCCACTCACATCTAACCCCTGGGAATTTCACCATGAGTAAGCATTTCAGTCAGAGTATTAACCAACTGTTAACCCCTCTGCTGCATTCCTCCGTTTCCAAACTCTTAACCATGGACTGACGCTGCCGTTCCCCCTCTCTGGAGCGAGCTGTTTTATAATGCGGCCGAGAGTCTCAGAAGGAGGGTTATGATCATACAATTATGTGCTACGTGATCCCATCTCCTCCAATTCACCCTCTATGATGACTTTGGCAGCGCAGAGGGGGAAATACAGGCCCGGACCCCCACTTCCTCCACCAAAAACGAACTCAGTTCTGGGACCTTGTTGTAAAGCCACTTGGTGATTTTCAGTTGTGAAGTTGAAATTCAGGGTTTAGTTTGGGTGAATGGGCTTTGCAGAGCTAGAGTTAAAGGCAGAGCACTCGGTCCATTGTTTTCCTAATTCCCACAGCCAAATGACTGCCGGCCACGCTGAGGGGTTGTGGGACAGAAATGGGGCGACCGTGAGGACACAGAGGGAAGATCATTCACAGCCTGAGGGGGAGGTAGAGGGAGAGAGGGATGTTATTTGAAAGGAGACTAACTGTTTGGATCCAGTGTGCTCAATACATTCAGGTTGCTTTGTTCTGGGAGCAGACAGTATCTCATCACAGTTAATGCATGAATGAAATGGGTGCTTGAGAGGGAAGACCGTTGGTGTGCGCTGACTGGACCCGTCGCAGCCTTACACACTTAGGGCATAACACAAAGCGACTGTCTGTGTCTGTTGACGACATCAAATGGCTGCATTAATGAAGTAGCTAGAATTTGCTAGAATCCCAGATGGGTTTCAACAGAATTCACCCCCTGAACTTCATGTACCAGTGTGTTGTCTCTTTGTACAGTATCCTTGTTTCTCTGTTTGACTTCATGTAACGTCTCTCTGCTGAATCCACAAACACACACAGCTGAGGTTTGTGGTTATTATTAGCTGTAGTCATGAATCTGTCATCAGTTCAGACCAGAGAGCACTTAACTCATGTTGTATTTACTTTACCTGTAAGTGGAATCCAATTAAAGCTTTCTTGGTTTTGACAGCTGACGTTTGCCACCCAGGCAGACAAAAGACATGAAAGACTCGTTTCCTATCTTTATTTGTCTTTCAGAAAGAATGAGGCCTAGATGTGAAAGCCAGAGAGATGTTTTCTATTCTTGCATGAGGCTTTCTGGCCCCATGTGACTTGCTGGGACTGTCAAGAGATTTCATAATTAGTCTTCTGCTGCGTCCGTTATGGTTTCCATAGCTGCAGTCCAGTGAATATTTCCAGCTTCTATCTCTAGCAGAGCCGGAACCCAGAACTGCGTTCAGTTACATGGAGCATTATGTGTTTACATGTGATTAACCCACTTTTTGTGAACAAATGCTAAATAAAATCATTACAGATTTTACATAGAGTCCTCATTCTTTGTAGTTTAGTATCAAAAAGACTGCATTAGTGATACAGATGCATGTTTTCAGAGGCGCAAACACAGTAAAAATGTTGTTTTTTCTCATCTGTTTTTACTTTTTTTTATTGCTTTATGTTTACTGTTGTGTTGCACATGCAGTATTGCAACAAAATAGGCTGGTGTCACAGTGTTTTCTTAAAATGGGTTACACACACAGAAACATGGGCTTTGTGCTTTCGAAGTGTATGCATAGCTGGTTATGGTGCCCCGAGGATTCAGCTGGAAACTGTAACTTCATAGTAAGGCCCTCTGTACAATTAATTTATAGTTCCAAGAGACAGAACAAACTCATCTAATTCATATATTTTTAAAGCATACTGGTTTTCTTCAATGCTCTGGATCTCAGCAGATAGAGAGAGGACTGTAAAACAATGATAGGAGCCAATAATAAGCCAGAGAGCCAGTGGTTTGGTCCAGTCTGTGCTTGTGTTATTTAAGGTTTTACAGAGTGCTGGCCTGGTGAAAACGTGGAATGTGGAAAAGAGGGAAGCGCAGGGACTGAACTGACTGGATCTGGAGAGAATATGGGATCTGAAAGCTGTAGAAAAGCTTTTGTGCACACGAGATCTGGACACTGAATTTGCAGTATTTCCTGTTTAACCGGTTGGGCAAGATAGATGGGAGTGTGTGTGTGTACTGTGTGCCTGCGGTGTGTGCTGGGATGTTTGCTGTGTGCGGTGGACGGGGTTATGATGTTTGAAGGTCAGGATAATAACCCTTGTGTACACTGACTGTGGCAGTTAGCATTAGGTGTTACGATTACATATTAACATGTTACTGATTAAACTGCAGCATCCGAGGCGGATTGTCAGTTTTTATGCTCTGCTGCTGAGTTGTCTGCTTCCTCTGTCGTATGTGTGCACATGTGTGTGTGTGTGTGTGTCTGCTGAGCGTTGTGTGTCATATGAGAGACCATGTCTGCCATGATCACAATCACGCATCTGATCACGAGGGCTGTGCCCCAGTCACGCTGAGCATTCATTATTAACCCTTCACTAACTGTCTGTGCAGCTGCAAACAGGAGAGTAAAACATCAAAGGGAAGTATCTCTTTCATTCTCCTTCTCATGCGTAACAAGGTGGGGGATGGAGAGAGTGCTGTGTGTGGAGAGGGTGTGTTTGTGTGTAATATGAGGTGCTAGGTGGCTTGTGAGTATGTGCTGTCGGCTCTCTCTTGCCCTCCTGTAGTTTTAAACTCACAGTGAAGCACCAGGAGGCAGTCTGGCTGGTTAGATGAGTGGAGCAAAACTCATCCTCCATGTCCTAGAAGCATGTTGCATCAGACATCAGACCTGGATTGTGTCAGAAAGGCCTCATATCTCAAATTATCTGTAAAGTTGGTGTCTAGTTGGTATCTATATCTATCTATATAAGATAGATAGATAGATAGATAGATAGATAGATAGATAGATAGATAGATAGATAGATAGATAGATAGATAGATAGATAGATAGATAGATAGATATTAGTGCTGTCCAAATTAACGCGTTAGCGCTAATCAATTTTAACAGCGTCATTTTTTTTATTGCGAGATTAACGCTCTTTGTGACCTAGTGAACTTGTAGTTTTTTCTAAGCTGTGGCCACTGCTAGTAACGTAAGAAAAGCTACAGGATCCGGAAACAAAACAATAGGCACGCCCCGCGCACGTGTTTGGTCTTGCCTGCTTGTAAAAGAGTAGGCTACCGGTTTGTGTGGCGCGAAACAGCAAAATGGATGCGAACAAGATTCTGAATGGAAAGTTTAGTTTCAAAAAGTTGCCAGATGGGTTGATGTGTATTGTTGGTGTGAAGTGAATTATCAACATAGCACATCCAGTCTGAAATGCCACTTGTCCAAACACACTGCGAACGTGAATTCTCCGCCACCCCCTCGTCAAAACCAGGTGACAATGGATGGCTTTCGACAGAAGAATAATATGCCTCTGTCAAAAGCCATAGCATGGTCATATACCATAACACAATAGCATCCATAATATGGATGCTATTATGTTCAAAGGAAACTTATGAAAGGAAAGTTTAAGCCATGGTTTAACTGCACTGTAGCCTGAGTCCTAGTTTACAATGATGTGCACTTTGTAGCTTTATTTTGGATCACCCTGTTTTGATCCCTTAGAAAGGGTTGTTGAAGGGCTTTTTTGTAACCAAGTATTTATTTTTTTGTCATCTGTTTATTGATAGTGTTAAATTGTGTGAGATTTGATTCATTCAAATGTGAATGACTGCTCAAAGTGAGAATGTTAGTGTGAAATATAACACTACACGTTACTGTTTTCAATAAAAAACATTTGCACAAAGCAAGCCTATCCACTTTTCCATGTTGATAACAGTATTAAATAATAATATAATGTGTGTGTGTGTGTGTGTGTGTGTGTGTGTGTGTGTGTGTGTGTGTGTGTGTGTGTGTGTGTGTGTGAGTGAGTATTTTCAGGTATTTATCACGTTGTGGGGACAAAAATCTTTTTACACAGTCACATTGTGGGGACTGACCTCCCTTATGGGGACAAAATGCAGGTCCCCTCAATGTAAATCATTAAATTTTAGGGTGCAGACTGAGGATAGGGTTACAGGTTAGGTAAGGTTAGGTTAGGTACAGGGTTAGGAATAGGCAGATAGTGGTTATGGTTAGGGTAAGGCTCCAGGAAATAATGTAAGTCTATGTAATGTCCCCACAAGTGATATAAACACAACGTGTGTGTGTGTGTGTGTGTGTGTGTGTGTGTGTGTGTGTGTGTGTGTGTGTGTGTGTGTGTGTGTGTGTGTGTGTGTGTGTGTGTGTGTGTGTGTGTGTGTGCGCATTAGTGTTGGGGTTGGATACTGGATATTTTTTTTTGGTATTGTCCAAAATGTGTATAGAGCATCAAGTCCTGAGAGCTGTAGATAATTCCTGATTTAAATCCTGATTTTTACCTTTAGACTGTGATTTGTTTTTATTCAAAGTAAGGCAAGGTATCTAAAAAAAAGTATTACTTTTGGTATTGGTCCCAAAACTCATATGTAGTATCAGATTCAAATGATGCCCTAACTGTAAGCACTCAGTAGACTGACACACACATTCATGTACAGTAGCCGTTTCTTTTCATGCTGACACCAACATAAATGTCAAAACTCTGCATCAGCTGCCTCCTCCTGAAAAACAGTCTCGGTGTCATGATGTGTGTTCTTGCGTCTTCCTGCAGGACCTGGTTAACACTGCTGCCAGCACCTTCTTCTTCTTCTTGTCGTCTGTTGTGCTGGCCTGCATCAACCACAACACTGGAGCTGAAATAGCAGCAGTGGTGAGTGGTCCGGACTGTCCTCTTTTGCCAAAATACACAGATACAAAACATAGCAGACATCTTCATGTGCCTCCTCCTCTTCTCAGCCATTAAGGCGAAGGATTTATACTTGTGTGTAAATATACTGATGCTATAGAAGAGTTTGTGTGTATAGTGTGATTAAAGCCATTTATCTGTACATGTCTAATCCTGCACTTTAAAACATGTTAGCCTTTAAGCCCAATATGATTAGTCTGCACAGATCAACATCGATATATCTGCAAGGACACATTTCAGGAACTGTGTGCCCATGCCGCGTTTAATCCTTTGGTTCCCATTTAAACTGAGACATTGTTATTCTGCTTCCTGTTTCCACTCGTGTGCAGATCTTTGGCTTCCTGGTGACAGGTGTTTATGGAGTAAACACCTTCCTGGCGGTACGGAGGTGGCGTCTTGGCAATGGCTGCCAGGGGGCGCCTCAGACCAGCGAGTATATGCGAGCACGCACAGCATCTCGCGGAGAAATGGAGGCAAGACCAGAGCTCGCATGAGTGCTGGCGGACAAGCAGACGGACTAAGGGAAAGCCAAACTACCGGCAGCTGAACGAGACGGACGCTGCTCCGCCTCCGGAACGGTATTTCATTCAAGTCTGGAGTGGAAGGGCCGTCTCGAGCTCACCACATGCTTTTGACTTCTCATCGCAACACCTCAGCTGTGCTTTCCGCCTGCCCGGCCGCTGAATAAATCTTCATTCCATAGCCACAGAGGAGCTCCCTATGCGGCTTTGTTGTATCAGGCCTCACATGAAGACACTAAAGAGAAGAATCTTTCTTAATCAGCATGAAGGATGACTTTCACGAAGAGCCCAAAAAAAAAAAAAAAAGGAAAGAAAAGAGGCTGACTTCACCCCAGCTGTGCACCAACTCCTGTTCTGGAGTCAGCGTTGACTTTTTAGAAAGTTTTGTGTTTCACTGTGAATGAAGTTAAAGAGAAGGTCAGCTTTTGTACAGTTTGCTTCTATCACGCTGCTTTCTGTGACGTCTGTGGTGAGTTATACCATCATTGGTCCAGGAAGCCACTGGACCTGCAACACGCGGCAACCTGCAGCACAACAGAAGCACCGCGACGTTACCGTTCATCAGCCTTCTACCTGTGAACAAGCATTAGATATGTTCCTCTAAAAATAACACGTGCTGATTGGAAGAGTTTGTCTCTCCTTTACAACTTCACAAATCTTTGTGACCATTAGCCGCTACTAAAATATTTCCCACCAGCAATTATGCATAATTATAACAGCACAGGGTAATTCTTAACTGCAATAAAGACGGGCAGTACGACAAAAATATTTGAAATGAGTGAAAAACATTTACTATATATTACTATGTATTTAATTCCATCTCTTTTTCCCCAGTTTGCCTGTAAGTGATCCAAAAAACATCCACGCTAGAATTCCTACAGCTTTAATTTCACCTTGAAATTTGTGTTCGGTCAGCGCCGCGAGCCAGCTGTAGGTGAGATCAGGCGATGATAATTGGTATCTTGTTACTTTTTGCACATGTCGAAGGCTTCAGGTCACAGCAATGACGACGGTACATCAGCAAGATTCATTTTGGAACAAACGTCAGCGGGCGGCCTGGTCAGAATCAATGCCCGTAGCCTATACACTGTATCTCAGGTATTGACACACTCCTTTCCAACTTTGACTCTTTAAAAAAAAAATAAAAAATTGAAGTGAAATCACAGGGTGCCTCGACCTGAACGCTGTATTTCTTAACGCCTTCCTAATTAGCAGACATGAAACGAGCAAATGACACTTTAAGATAAAAATGATGGAGAGTCACGTGAAGGTGGTGGCAGGTGTGATGGAGATTCGGTACATTTGGCGTTATTGTCACTCTGTATTTGGTTGAATTCAGATGTCTGTGTAAGTATCTACAGTATGTTATCACACACTTCATGTATTATGAAATCTCTATCATTCCACACCGCAGCTTTTACAAAGCTCACACTTACAGAGTGCAGAGTCACTCCTTTAATGTGTTTCTGTCCGACCGGTGTTCTCAACAGACACTTAATCTTGAAAATCAAATTTTCTTTTTAGGATGATGGAAAAAATTACATTTTAGCTGTTTTATATTGTTGTAATGTATTAAATCCTCAAAACATTCACACACATGTGTTTCCGTTGTTGTTTGACACCTTTTTCTGATGGTCAGGCTCTGGCGAGTTTGTGCAGGGTCTGAACCGACTCTATGGCTCCATCTCCTGGTCTTCACCTGAAATGTATTCCTCGTGACTTCAGTGGACTGACTGTACAGCCAGATACCGACGGCAGTGTGTGTTTAATGGAAGGACTGTGGGTTAAAATGGAAAATAAAACTGTACGGCTTCTTAAGCAGCCTGAGGAGTTCCCACACTATCCAGCATGCTTGATTAATCAGGCTTTTCTCATCTTCTTTGTAACTTACATCATGCACAATGCGATTTGGAAGTCGGTTTATGAATAGACAATCATATTTGTTGTTCTGTCTGTCGCTTACATTGATGGGTTTGTTTTTGGATTGATGTAAAAATGTTCACATTAACAATTGTACAGCAAACTTTGCCGCACAATCATGCAATCATTATGCTATTTGATAATATAAACTAACCATCACAAACTATCAAGCTGCAGCTCTCTATATAGTTTATGCTACCATATGTTATGAACTCTATGTATTTATGGGGAAGAGAGGAAATGCTTTCCACCAGTTTCCAGATTGTGCTATGAACAGCAGCCGTGATCAGCGTGACTGAGATGTTCTTCTGCTTCCTTTTAATTCTGTGTGCTTTGTTAATGATCACAACGGGGTCTGTCTTGAACAGCACGGAGCCGCACTTTGCTGTATTTTTGTATTTAAAACATTGACAAAAGGCTTCACATTAGTTTATAGTGACAATTGAAATAAAGTGATTTGGACAGGGCTGAAAAAAGCTCAGGTTTTTATTCAAACTTTTTTTTTTTTTGCACAAAAGGGCAAAACAGTAAAAAACACTAACATGATAGTTCAGAAAGGGGCCTCGTGTATAAAATGGTTTTGTTCCGTTCATCTTGATTGTAACAGTATTTTCCAACCTGTGTGTGCACAGGAAAGGGCTATGTTGCCGTCCAGCGAAAACCTCGTATCTCCAGGTTTTTTCTGATAACGCGAAGGATTTACGGCTCCTCTATGTGTGATATTTCTCCTGCGTCTTTGGATAAATAAATCTTTTAAAACCCATCTTGTGAAAGCTTTGTGAAAAGCTCCTGTTTTGGAGATACGTGGTTTTCACAGGGCAGCTAAGTCACACTATATAACATTTACTCTCCGCTGACGTGAGCACACGCAGCTCTCAGCTGGCACAGATCTGGTTTTTTCCTCAATTTTAGCTTCAAGGCAAATAACTTCCTGCACATTTCTGCCATTCAAACAAAATCTTAATATAAATAAATGAAGCCACAGAAGTAACAAACAGTCAAAACAATCCCATTAAAGGAGCAGCGGTGAGTAATTATTGGATGCAGTCGCAATATTGGAAGTAAATATTAACACACCAGTTGAAGTTGCACATAGAAATCAGAGGCCACTGATACCAGTTTTCAGTCATTCATTTCCAGGTCGCAGTGCTGTTGTAACACTCATGTAGTGCAGTGTATAATACATGAACAGTCACTGTGGCGTTCGAGTGCATCTCATTTCTCAGTAGTGGCCGAGGAGGAGCTGAAGAATCAAACATGCAGAATTGACCAAAATAAAAGCAAAATGCTTTTCAATACAAAAAAAAAACATTCACATATAGGATATTTAGCATTTAACAATACAATAATGCAAGGAGTGGCTTCAACGCACGGTAATTCAGACACACAGGCTATAAG